>NC_136886.1:11036698-11661698 GCF_949152265.1 Phoxinus phoxinus
TTTGGTTATATTAAATCATTTCAAGCAGTGTTATTTTGGTATTATTCACATACTTTTAGTATTATTAATATTTTGAATTAGCTTTTATTTGTATATTTTCATAGTTTTAATTTTAGTTTAATTTTAGTTATTTTGTTGTGTGCTTTTGTATTTTAAAATAAATATATTTCTAATTATGTTTAATTTATTTTTATCCGTACTTTAAACTAAAGTTATTTTATTTCAGTTAATTGCCAAGGCAACATTTCTAGTTGTATTTCATTATATTTTATTTCAGCTGTTCGAAAATGAATTTTAATAGTTTAAATTGTAAGCCGGGCATACATGGTGCTATTTTTGCTGTTGTAGGAGCTCGTAAGCGATTACTGGTATTTTCCCTCGGGAAAATGCACATATGGTCACCCCTCTTCCCAACTCATATACATAAATTCATCATAAACCACATCACATAGGCTACCAGTAACCCTATAGCACGCGTACGCATACACTGCCACACACAAATACACTCTCTAGTTGTTTTTTGTGGAACAAAATGACCATGTTGAGTCATTTGCATAGCTGTCTTTTATGTATTTAGATTTTTCTATCTGAAGCTATAGCAGCAATATTGATAACTCCCATCTCCCACCGTTTAGTGCCAAAGTCAAAGACTGCCATGCAGTCGTGCCGTGTACCAACTGCTTTGACACGATTATCAGGATTACTGACTCGTAATGAGTGCAAGCAAGGGCTCACGAGCGCCTAAACTCGCATAGTGTACGCCCAGCCTTAGTTGACAATAACAACACTGATTCTTTTAAGAGGAAAGCATGGAGATATTGAAATGAAATAAATAAATAATAAAATAAATAATATATATATAAGACAGTAAACGGTTTGTTTTGATTTCATGCTGACTTGCATTGGTCAGCTTTACTGGGTTTATGAAAGAATAGAGAACAAGGGTTCTCTGAATACCAGAAGTGACCTGCAGTTAGCTGTTAAATAATTAATTTAATGATTTTGGTCAGCAGTTATTGTTCTCCAAGTCTCTGAGAGTCACTAGTTGGCAGACCACTCAGAAAAAAGAATGGGAAATTAGTGCCATGCAAATGTCTTCTTATTCTCAAGTTTATATGTTGCTCTGGCTTCTTGCTTTCACTGAAGATTCCTCAGTCTCATGTGTGCCGTTCTTCTTTTTTTTACAGTCCCTGTTGAGTATCCCTGGCTCGCCCTTCATGTCCCGCCGCAGCAGTATATTCAGCTTCAAGGGCTCGGAGAACGAGTTTGCGGACGATGAGCACAGCACGGTGGAGGATAGTGAAGACCGCCGCGGCTCCCTCTTTGTCCCATACAGGCGCAGCAGCTACAGCGGCTACAGCCAGGGTTCCTCACGCATTAACCCACTGGCACCCCACCCAGGCTGCAAGAGAAACAGCACGGTGGACTGCAATGGCGTGGTGTCTCTGATCGGGCCTGGACCCGGCCGGCTACTGCCTGAGGTGAAAATAGATAAGGCAGCTTCTGATGACAGTGTAAGGACGTCCACAGGGGGCAGGTTCAGAGTATAGGCATGACAAAAGTGGCCGATTATGATTCCAGTTCAGATTTTTCCTCTCTCTTTCCCTTTTCGTTTACCGCATTTTGACTCTGTCCTTTCCTTCACTGAGTTTCTAATCTGTCTGTTCTTTCTCAACTCAAAAATGATTCCTTTTTCCTCCCTTTCTTGTCTCTTTTTTCCCTTCTTGTCTTGATTAACAATCTTACTAGTCCCACTCCCTGCCAGTGCTCTCCCTCTGTGAACGGCATGGCCAATCAAAAAAAAAAAGAACATTGGGGGAGCTTTCGAGGGGTCCCTTTGTGCACATTAATGCCTGTCTTTAACTTATCACGAAACCCATCCCCTCTAAACCTAATTTACATACTAATTCCATTACCACATTAAATAAGGTACCTATAATATTCTTCAGGCCACACTTAACCCACACCTTCATGTCAACCACAACATAAAATTTGTCATTTTATTTTTTCCACTTCGATGTCTCAGAATTTCAGGACCACTGTGTTCCCTTCCAAAAAAAAGTGTGATGCAAGAACAACCTATCCTTACCTTTCCAATAACAGCATTCTGCCTCATTTTAAATAGCATGGTGGATTGACATCCTTATACTCTCTTTGCCTTCTCCTCCTGTGTGGAAAGCATGATCTCGGGCCCAGTTTTCACTCAGCTGTACAGCATGCTGTTTCAACCATTTACCCGAACATGCAGCCTTCACCAAGTAATTGCAATTGTACAATCTCTAGATGAAATAACTTTGAAATTGAAAGGAACAGATAAACATTAGCCCATTTCACATAGCAATTCCAATAAATTACTGTAAAAGGACTAAAATGACTTTTCTGGTAAATACACAAATCTGCTGTTAGCACAAGCACGGTAAGATACCATTAACACATCAGTACCAAAATACCAGTAAACTCTGTGATGTCAATCATCAGAAATGACCTTTAAACGCTGAGCAGTTTTCTTCATCCACCTGGATGGAGATGCAATAACTGCAGAACCGCAGCACTGATGAATAGAAAGAAGGCATGATCTCGAGCGTGAGACGCGGCGCATCAGACAGATGTTCGTCTAGCTCATCTTTGCATAGAAAATAAAATTAAAGGTAGGAAAGGCAATTTCGGAGAGGCAAGCAAGAGCAAGCTAGCTTTGAAATCATAAGATCCCACCCTTTCTTCAGAGCATCTCCAAATCTCCACGCCTCCTCCAAAACACATGACACTCTGCACAACCAGAGCAGAGTCTGCAAAGCGTTTAATTAACTCAATTAACTCTCAAAGCACATAACATTACAATAATAATGAACGTAAACAGCTTAAAGAACGCTGACTTGTACCACCTGACTGCTGCAGTTTCATTTCGGCGTTGATAGTGTTGCCATATAAACGTATAAATCCGAGTCTGAGGATGTGAACCGGGAGGTGAGGATGTTGTGGCGTGAATGCAGCATAAGCTTGTTGTTTTGGTGCGGACTGCGGAGGAATTGTATTTTTGAAAAGGTCGTGTTCAAACATGATATCTTAATGGTTATTTACCAGTAAAGACTGTATGTGAGAAATGGGCTATTGTCTTGACCAACACCAACAATACCAAGTTAATTGATATTAAAAATATTTTTCTAATGGCAGTGAAAACTGGGCCTTAAGCAATGTGTAAATTGTCTTCTTGCATGATGATGTTCTCTGGAGGACAAGTAGGCAACCTTTTGAGCAGCTGGCAGTGATGAATGAATGGTCTTGTAACTGAAGTAAAAAAAAAATAGTCTAGGTATCTTTTATTTACAATCTTAGATATCATAGAGTTAAATTCACCCAAAAAAGCATACAAAAGTCAAGGATGGAAATTTTAAATTTAAATTGAGGGTTATGTATGACTATGTATATTATGTAGCTACTGTAGAGTTTATGTGAGGGAAGCTACGGTAGGTCCATATGCTGTTGTCTTGCAAGAATCCAATTCTATTCTATTAAAGCAAGTCGTTTGTTTAAACTCAATTTGAGAAGTATTTAGGTACAATTCTTTATTTAGAGAGAAAAATCGACTTTAGAAAAATATCAGACAATTCAGGAGTGGCTAAATGGAACAATACAGTTGAGTATGAGTTTGGGCTTGTGTTTCTGTCAGCTTGTGCATGTGTGTTGACATGGGTTACATGTTTCTTGAAAAAAAATTCCATCTTTGATTGATCTTTGTCTTTCTTCACATAATGTCACTCCTGTCATCAGACCACAGAGGTGGAGGGGAAGAGAAAACACTCAGGTTCTCTAATGGTGTCAGTGGACCAGCTTAATACTTCCTTTAGTCGGAAAGAGCGAGCCAATAGTGCAATGACGGTTGTAACAAACACGCTGGCGGAAGGTATAATGTGACATCTATCTATCTATCTATCTATCTATCTATCTATCTATCTATCTATCTATCTATCTATCTATCTATCTATCTATCTATCTATCTATCTATCTATCTATCTATCTGATTTCAATATTTTGATCTTCCCCTCTTCTCCTTATTCTTTTTGTCACCACAGAGCTTGCGGACTCTCAGAGAAAATGTCCCCCCTGCTGGTATAAGTTTTCCAACACATTCTTGATATGGGAGTGCTGCCCACTCTGGATAAAAATAAAAGAGATTGTCAACCTCATCGTGATGGATCCGTTTGTAGACCTGGCTATTACTATATGCATTGTGCTGAACACAGTCTTCATGGCCATGGAGCATTATCCCATGACAGAAGAATTTGAGGGGGTGCTTTCTGTTGGAAACCTGGTAAGAGGATGGAGCCGAATGTCACTGACTGTTTTAAAAAAAATTAGACGCTTCGTGCATGACACAGGATTCAAAAAACACGGTGCTTAAGTTATAATTTTTTTTTATTTTTTTTTTTTATTTGCGCTTTAACCACAAAAAGCCAAAGGGGTTATACATACAGGATGCATTCTTGTGTTGAGACAGCAAAAGTGGAACAGAATGCAGGTGTTTTTTTTAATGGTTTTGCACTACGAGTAGTACATTTTGGTATTTTGAGTACATTTTTTATTTGAATTATATATATTTTTTTTCGTTTGTCTTTATATGGGGACTTTTAACTCATATACATAGATTTAATTGATTAGCATATCATGTAATTAATTTGATTGCATGTTTAAATCAATTGATAGCCCTGAATTCAATGATTTCCTTTCTCAGTCCTAACCATCTTCTCATTTCTGTGTTGAGCAGCAACCCTGTCCCACATTTCCATTTTAAGTTATGTCTCTGGCAGTGTAGCACTGATGTCTGCTCCTCAGTATATGATGTACCTACATTGAAAATACAGCCTGCATTACACCAATCTTCTGCAATTGTTCCAGTCTCTAGTATCTTCGACAACCCATCCCCTCATTCTCATATCTGATTCAGTGGTCTCGCAGTTTACATTTTATGTTTACAATACAGAGGAATTGAGAGAGATGTGTAGGCACTTGTACAGGAAGCAAAACATTAATATTTCACACAGCTCTGTGTATTAGTACAGTGATAAACTGTTAAGGTATGGTGAACATGTCCAGTGGTCAAAATTCTTACATTTTTGAGGAAACACACCTATTCGACAGTTCAGCATAAATTTATTGATTTTTTTTAAAGGAAAGTTCAAATCTGGTCTTTGCAATGGAGCATTCCAGTAAATGATAGCTGGTAATTATCACAAAATGAACCCCAACATGTTTATATAAGTTACTTTTTCTTTTCTTCTGTGGACTAGATACTAACATATTTATCTACAATGTCAATCTAACATAACATTTTTCATCAACATTGTTGTCAAGGTCATCCTAATGACATTTTTCTTTGTCTATTTTTTTATTTTTTTTATTTCAGGTGTTCACGGGTATCTTTACAGCTGAAATGTTTGCAAAGCTGGTAGCCATGGATCCATACTACTACTTCCAGGAGGGCTGGAATATATTTGATGGCTTCATTGTGAGCCTGAGTTTGGTGGAGCTGGGGCTGTCCGATGTAGAGGGACTGTCTGTGCTCAGATCCTTCAGATTGGTGCGTTATGAGTGAAGACAAGTCCATGCACATGTTTTTGTATGATAGACAGTAGTTAGACACATCACTAGTGCCTTGCATTTTAATTCATCCATCTCCATTGTTGTACTGTTTGTTAATATTTATGTAAATATTTAATTTTATATAGTATTAGCATATCAGTTTTTAATGTGGTATAAATAGTGATATTTTATTGGTATTGGTATCAACTACTGACATTTTGGTATGACATCCATAGTGGTATATACTCTACCATTCAAAAGTTTGGGGTCAGTAAGATTTTTTTTTTTTTTTATCAAGAAATTTATATTTTTATTCAGCAAGGACACATTGAAATTATCAAAAGTGACAGTAAAGACATTTATAAGGCTGAAAAAAAAATCTATTTCAAATAAATGCTGTTCTTTCTATTCAACTTTCTATTAATTAAAAATGAAAGGTTTCCACAAAATATTAAGCAGCACAACTGTTTTCACCATTGATAATGATAAGAAATGTTTCTTCAGGCACCAAATCAGCATATTAGAATCGGAAGAATCATGGCATGGGACACTGAAGACTGGACTAATAAATTAGATTGTAAAATTTTAATCACTGATTTAAATTGTACAAATATTTCACACATTTTTTACTGTATTTTTGATCAAATAAATGCTGCCTTGGTGTGAGCATTAAAATGAAAAAACTTTTTCCGACCCCAAATTTTTGGGTAGTGTACAATGTCTCATGTCATTCCAATCCTTTTGTGAATCCCAAACTTCTTTCTCATACAGCTGAGGGTGTTTAAGCTGGCTAAATCATGGCCCACTCTGAACATGCTGATAAAGATCATTGGTAACTCTGTGGGAGCTTTGGGAAACCTGACCCTGGTGCTGGCCATCATCGTCTTCATCTTTGCTGTGGTGGGCATGCAGCTATTTGGGAAGAGCTATAAAGACTGTGTGTGTAAGATTGCGATGAGCTGTGAGCTGCCCCGCTGGCACATGAACGACTTTTTCCACTCCTTTCTTATTGTGTTCCGGGTGCTGTGTGGAGAATGGATTGAGACCATGTGGGACTGTATGGAGGTGGCTGGACAAACAATGTGTCTCACTGTATTCATGATGGTGATGGTCATTGGAAACTTGGTGGTGAGTTTAAAAGTTTCCCATGTTGCAGTTCTTTCAGCTTCTCTGTCACTATTTCCTCCGTCATTGTAAGAAATGTCCTGCAAGCATGTAGGGTATCCTATGTCATTTTGTGGTTCAGAAGGAGTTTGGGCCTCATTAGGGTTTGCACATTGTTGAAATAATGACACATTCATTTTAAAGTCTTCAAAAAAGGGTGCATTCAGGATGCATTGTGGCCACATGAGAGCACATCTTGAGCATGGTTGAACCAAAAACTGACAAACGGGACAGCCTATGGTCTTGTGGACTTCAAGTCTACAATCAAGTGCAACATATAAAAAGCTAAATTGTTGATCTTTCTCTTGATCAGGTGCTGAACCTGTTCTTGGCCTTGTTGCTCAGCTCTTTCAGTGCTGATAATCTGGCAGCCACAGATGATGACGGTGAGATGAACAACCTGCAGATTTCAGTGATCCGCATTAAGAAGGGTATCGCTTGGTTCAAAATTCACGTACGTCTATTGGTGGCACACATCCTGAAGAAGAAACCTTTAGAAGACGAAGACAAACCTCTTGATGACATGTATGACAAAAAACTCAACCTCATGGGTAACCACACTGGTGTGGACATTAAATGTGGTGATCTGAATTACCCCAAGAATGGTAATGGCACCACAAGCGGCATTGGTAGCAGCGTAGGAAAGTACATGATTGATGATGAGCCCATGTCCTTCATACACAACCCCAACCTAACTGTACGGGTTCCCATTGCTGTGGGAGAGTCGGACTTTGAGAACCTCAACACAGAGGACTTCAGCAGTGAGTCGGATGTGGAAAATAGCAAAGATGTGAGTATTCATAGTTCCTTTCAAGGAATGTCAATTCACTTGGCAATGTCAATTCAAATATTATTATATTTGCCTCTTGATAGCTTCTTGATAGCAGACGTGCAAGACCAAATCTATTTGTTATATATTTAGTCTTTGGTATTACACAGGTTGAAGTGAATGATGAATGGCTGTAATGGCAATAGCAAAAACATGACAACACCAAAGCAGCATCAGAAGCACCTCTGATACACGGGGCAGAGGGGGGTCAGAGCTAACATAGTTTAATGCTACTTTTAATTACATACTGGATCTTTATAGAGACAATTTTTACTAAAAGACATAAAATTATTAGTTATTTTTCATTCACTTTAGGGGAAACTCTTATTAATATTAATTCTAAAATCTCAGAATAAAACTGTATTATTTAGATGTACATATAATTGTTTAAAATAGAAAAAATAAAAGAATTATTTTCTGATGACTTCATATATTAAAACTGAAGCAGGTGCTGAGGTTATTGTAAAAAAATATATAATAATAATAATAATAATAATATATATATATATATATATATATTAGGGTGAAGAAAAGCAGTGGAAAATTGTATATAGCCCATACTGTATTCTTTGAGGAATTGAAAATGGCTTACTACTGCTGCTTACTGTTCAGAATTCACAAGGATCATCATTTTGAGTCCATGTTGCTTTTTTCACCATTTTACTTCAGAAAGAGTTGGCTTGTGTATGCTGGAAGAGTCAGACTTTCTCGTCCTGGTACAAAATGATTGTGTAACAGTGTAACATTCAGTCGCATCACTTTATATATTTCCTGAGGACATAATAGGGCTTTTTGATTAAATATGACTTATTTATTAATCAAATTGATTCAGTAGAGGATGACTCAAATAAATATAGATCATTAGGACTGCATGGAATTGTAAAGCAAACTAGTCATTTTTATTTTGTTTTTGATACTTTGGGAACTAAATGCATTATGCTTAAATGTCTATATTTGAAATAATCAAATGATGAGAAACTTTAATTAAAGGAAGTGTGACCAGATTATGACCGTGTGTGTAGATGAAGTCAGTCTCAGTAGTTGATTACGGGCTGCAGATTACAGCAGTATGGGTGGATTAAGGCTTTGCAGGCAGTATAAGAATGTTGAGTTGTGCTATTCCTGTGATTTATTGCCTTGCTGCTTCTGCTGAGTGCTGAGCCACTCAGCCAAAGAATAGATGCAGTCCACCAGATGATGTAATGTTTTTCCTTTTTATGTGTGTGTGTGTGTGTGTGTTGGCACACGTGCATGTGTGTGTAAATTTCAATAAAATTAGGTTATTAAAGCTGTTGTATACCCCTCAAAACAAAGAGCATAGCTAGCCCCTAAAAGGTATTCAATAGTTGTCTTTTCTATACCTGCATGCTACCAGGGAGCAGATTGAACCAAAATAATGTCAGCAGTCACTTGTCATCCAAAATCAAATGTAGCTCAACATGTGTAGCACATACATTTATACTGACTCTCCTGTCATTGTCCTGGTCTCTGTGCAAAGACTGGGTCACCTTGACCCAGTTTAGACGTAACAGATCCAGTACTGCTGAACTACATGCGCTGCACATCTAGCCACTGGCATTACAGTAGATCATTTTTGTTAGCCAGTCAGAGCAGTGCTGGGTGGGTCTTCATTTCTGATTGGCCAGGCTGGGTCAGGGAGGACTGCAGTGGTGGTGTGTAAGGGTTATTTTATGCCTTTGATGCTTCCGACTGCTGGTGTGTGTGTATGTGTATTAACATGTAGGGTTTTATAAAACAGCTGTGTCATCTTGGCCTGCTGTGATCCGGGTCAAGCTCTTCCAGTAGGCTTAGGAATGTGTTCGTATGGGTATATATGCATGTGCCTGTGTTTGCATTCTTATTAAATTATGATACTGTAGGTACTTGCAGTAAGAGAATATGATGACTCCACACATGGAGTTATATGCCACATTTAAGTTTCTTCCTTTGAATAATATAGTATAATATAATATAATATAATATACATTATATTTATTCGTATTCATATAATTTAATATTATAACTTTTAGATTATTTATTAGTAATCAGAATAATTATAATAATATAGCAATTTATATTATATAATATTTATTATATTATATTATTGTTAAAGGTAGGGTAGGTCAGAATTGTCTAAAAAAAACTTTTATTCAAATTTGTTTAAACTGTCTTTATATACCAATACATAATTAAAATGCAAGTACTCTGAAATAGAGAGTATAAAAACTGAGTGACTCTAGTGTATTTAATCTTCAATAAACACAGCTCATTAATTCCATTCAGTCCCACCTAAAAACGGGTGCGCGGCCGCGCGCACGTGGGCAGAGCCAGTAATAGCGGCGGTAGTCATGGCGACGGAGAGTGACAGTCGCGCAAGCCAATCACTTGTTTCGTCCCGAATGGAATTAATGAGCTGTGTTTTTTGAAGATTAAATACACTATAGTCACTCAATTTGTATACTCTCCTTTTCAAAGTACTTACATTTTAATTATGTATTGGTATATAAAGACAGTTTAAGCCAATTTGAAAAAAAGTTATTTAGACAATTCTTACCTACACAACCTTTAAGATATTAACTATAACTAGGATATGTTGCTATTTTTCTCAGCATTATTATTTTCTGTTGTAAGATAGACGTAAATACAACTACTGTGCCTGTACCATAATATGCAACAAAAAGTAAATCAATAGACAACACGTGATTTGCATAAAATACAGCAAAAAGTAATTCATCACTGTCTGATTTGCATATGTAGATGATAGTTTTTAACCTTGTTAATTCAGTTAGTGTTGAGTCAAGGTTAATTGTGTCTTGGGTAGAGGGAATGCTAATTAAGCTAGACACCCAGAAGAACAGTGAAGGTTAGCGCTAGGACACATCTGGCTTCAGTTTATAACTTACTAGTGGGAAAGATTATTGACCCACCGTAACTCAGGTGCTGGTATCAATTTATATTGCTTATTGCATTCAGGGATTTCTGTGGACTAACACAGCAGATGAGCAGAAGTTTTTCACGAGAGAAAGCACTGATTGGAGTGCTGGACACTTTTTCATTTGATTTGAGTGAACCTTGTGTTTTATTTAACCTTGTTTGTGACCATCTGAAAAGACTCAAAAACAAATAAATACAATAACAATAATAAATACTTAAAACATATAGATACAATAGAAGTAGAAGAATTAATCAAAATAAACAAAATCTATTTTGATATGTGTGTTTTCCCTTTAGCTGGATGACACCAGCTCTACCGAGGGAAGTACTATTGACATAAAGCCTGATGAAGAGGAAATGGCTGTAGTGGAGACCGTAGAGGAGTACTTAGACCCAGAGGCCTGCTGGACTGATGGTGAGAAATGCATGTGTGTTTGTTTGAAAGTTTTTGTACATTTGACTTTGACAAGTTTCATGTACATCTGACTTTGTTCAATACTTTATGTATTATGAGTATTTAGTAGGGCTGTCAGTTGAAGAAATAGTTTCAATGAATTACAATGAATTAAGAAGTGAGGAAAAAAAAATCATGATCATGTAATATATACCGGTATATATAAGCTGTGAATGCTCTGCATACCCAAGCCATTTGTGGACTTGCTAATTAATATTAACACTATAAATTAAAATTCCCTCGTTCCCTTGCATCTTTGTTGTTGTATTTATGTTGGCCTGTTGAATGTTAAATGGATCCAATCTATGTTCTATATAAATTATTTGATGATGCAGCAATAAACTAGCAAATATACCTTAAAGGAACATGCCGACTTTTTGGGACTTTAGCTTATTCACCGTATCCCCCAGAGTTAGATAAGTCCATACACACCCTTTTCATCTCCATGCGTGTCGTAACTCTGTCTGACGCACCCACCGCTAGCCTAGCTTAGCACAAAGACTGGAGGTAAACGGCTCCAGCTAGCATACTGCTGCCAATAAGTGACAAAATAACGCCCACATTTTCCTATTTACATGTTGTGGTTTTTATAGTTCCAGCGTGTACAAATAACAAGGTCACTTTTGTCACTTATTGGGAGCAGTATGCTAGCTGGAGCCGTTTACCTCCAGTCTTTGTGCTAAGCTAGGCTAGCGGTGGGTGCGTCAGACAGAGTTACGACACGCATGGAGAGGAAAAGGGTATGTATGGACTTATCTAACTCTGGGGGATACGGTGAATAAGCTAAAGTCCCAGAAAGTCGGCGTGTTCCTTTAAGGTATGCGTTTTTTAACTTTTCTATTTTAAAGCATAATCAAACCATCTATTTTAATGACAAAAGTTCAAAGAGATCAAGTGACGATTCGGCCAATAGTTCTTTTGTTAAAATCGGTATCGGCCCAAAAAATCTGTGCAACCCTAATATATATATATATACATACATACATATATACATACATACCATTGTAGTACATTTGTTTTACCCTTAGGCAATAAAGCAAGCACTGTGAGTGTCGATATGATGTAAATGTGTATTCAGCATATATGTAATATGTTTTTCAGCCTGTGTGGCACGGTACAAATGTTGTGATGTGCCTATTACTGAGGGCTGGGGGAAGTACTGGTGGTTTCTGAGGAAAACTTGCTACCTCATTGTTGAACACAACTGGTTTGAAACGCTCATCATTTTTATGATTCTTCTCAGCTCTGGAGCTCTGGTGAGGTCACACACATGCACACGGACTATACAATTATTATTTAAATGTAGAAGTTTATATTATTTGCTACTCTTCCCTCAAAAGTGCAAAGATGTAAATCATTTCCACAGATGCTGTACACTTTGGTGTTCCAATCATTTTTGTAAAGTGTTTGAAGCACACATCCTATGTAAAAAAAAAAAAAAAAAAAAAAAAAAACGGAAATAAATAACTAAAGCAACTCTCTCTTTTTTTACTTCTATTATTTTTTGTTTATTAAATGTATGTTTCTATAAAATTACAAAATCAAACAAATAAGGGTTTAAGTTGTATTTAGATGTCTTTTGACAACAGGGTAACAATTAATTTAATGTATAGTTTGACCTTCTGAGTCAAAACCTATATGTGCAAAACTAATGCGCTAGAACAGTAGTGCAGGTAGATTGTAATGTGATTGAGGCTGCATAGCATGCTGTGTGCTATATGATCTATGTAAGTTGCTAATGGCTATCACTATATTGCGCTGAACCGGCCCCTGCACCTCAGCAGTCTGTCTTGGGGCTGCAGTATCTCATGTCTGCTGTTAGGGACCATAGCCAAATGCTGTAGAAAAATGCCCCACATGCAGAAGATGCTGCTGCCTCTCTCACAGCTGCTGTTAGGGACCATAGCCAAACTCCCACTGAAGTGAAAGTGTAAGCTAAAGTAAGCGGGGCTGCAGTGCCACACTTTGGTGATGTCAGGGACTGAAAGTGATTGTGGGAAATTTGCAGATGATATCAATTCATCAAACAAAAAAAGTATTTTTGACAAACATGCATTATTTTATTAGATGAATTTACCATAACAAAAAAATATAAATATGTGAATTAATATTACAAAAAGTAGAGAAATGAAATGAGCATTCAGAAAGTATGGCCTAATTAAATGCTGATATTGAAATAAATCTTTTTCTCCGTTTTGTTTCTAAGGCGTTTGAGGATGTATACATTGAACAGAGGAAAACCATCCAGATCATCCTAGGATATGCAGACAGTGTCTTCACATACATCTTCATCCTCGAAATGTTGCTAAAATGGGTGGCCTATGGGTTCGTCAAATACTTCACCAATGCATGGTGCTGGCTGGACTTCTTCATTGTGGATGTAAGTAACTTATAATATGTCCATAAATCACAGCCATTATCCCTTGCAGTGCCTCATCATGTGATGCTCTCAAAATTAACTTTATTTTCACACAGTACAGATGGATTATTCTGCAGATGTATATAGTAGTTTTGATTATTTCATGGTGCATTGTTAGTCATTTGGGCGATTTTATATGTTTTCCTATTCTATTCCTTTTGGTCCTTGTGGTCTGCTTTGAGGTCAGTGGTCATTATCTTAAAATTAGATTTGATTTAGAATGCTTGGGTGCTTCGCCACTTACTTTAATCTGTTTATTAGTCATGTTCCCTTTCAGTCGCTCACGTTCGACGTAGTCGCGCAGCGCAGGTATCCCTACCTATCCCTACGCACCACTTGTCTTTCGCTTCGGAGCCGATCGGTCTTCATGATGGTGTCTCTGAAGAGTGTTGATTCATTCAACGAGCGAGTGTGTCGGTGATTCTTCTGGAAGTCTCTCCCGGCGCTGGCAGCTCTACAGCGCGAGTTCAGCGGTGGTCGCGAGCCTTCTGAGCTCTCAACTGCTGTTTTAACAGCATTCCGTTTTGTGTTTCTTTGTCTGACGGCCGGTTGAGGGTGAAGAAAGTGAGTGCTTCACTATAACAGGCTGCACCATCCCTGTCAGTGTTGCCACGATCATTCCCCAGTGTGCTCCGGCACTGGTGAGAGTTTTGCATTTCCTGAAAGAGCAACATGGGTGCGTTTGCGTCTTTTTCAAGATGTCATTCCACCCTTGCGTTTCTGAATGCGGTCGTTCCCTGTCCCCCTCTGAAGGTCATCATCTAGTGTTTGGGATTACAGCATGCTGACACAAAGCAGCCGGTGGAGCCCCTCGTTGAGCGAACTGGTCCCTGTGTAATGGACCGACCAGCTGTTTCATTCGGGGCCCCTCCAGAGGACAGGATGCCGATTGCAGCATCGGAGGGTGAGTTGGTCTCTGGAGATGATGACTCGGCTGCGTTATCCCCCTCTGGGAGTGTTCGAGCGTTGCCCGAGCCAGATCCAGAAATGTCAGCTATGCTGAAACCATGAACGTGTGGAATCCTCCACCGTGTCCCGAACAGTCTCGGTTAGATGATTGGTTTCTCGCTCTTTGCATGCCATGGCGTTGCTACAGGTCTACCAGGCCAAGGCACGAGGGTAGCCCAGACCGTGTGCTCATATGTGAGCTGCGCATCGCAAACGACCTTGCCCTCCGGGGCACGAGCGTTGCGGTTTGCGCGATCGGTCTGGCGATGTCCACCCTAGTGGTCCAGGAGCGCCATCTCTGGTTTAACCTGGTTGATATGAGGGATGCGGACAAGGTTCGGTTCCTGGACTCCCCCATTTCCCAGGATGGGCTGTTCGACGACACGGTGGAGAACTGCGCCCAACAGTTCTCTGCCACCCATGTGCAGATGGAGGCGATCCGGCACATCCTGCTCCGGCAGCCAGCTGCTGCCTCCCCATCGCCAGTGGCAGATCCTCCGCATGCTCGTCGCCGAGGGTGCCACCCTGCCGGCATTCCACTCCCGCTGCGCTTCCGCAGCAGCCTCTAACCAGGCCTCAGCGTGGAGCCAGCCGCAGGCAGACCACCCAGCCTGTGTCAGACGCTGCCAAACCAGGTAGCAAGCGTAAAACCAAGCGCCCCTGACACAGGCCACCCAGGGATGGGGCGGACAAGCTCTTCAGATTGTTACCGTTTCTCGGTACCCGAATTGTCAAAAGAAGAGCAAATTCCTTTGTTCCTGGTCGGTGCTGTTAAGAAGTGAGAAAGGGTCCCACTAAAAATGTTCAGAGGCTCTTGGGGCATATGGTAGACGCAGCCGCAATAGAGCGGCTTCCTCTATATGAAGACCGCTTCAGCACTGGCTTCATGGCCGAGTTCCGAGGTGGCCGTGGCCTGCCGCCAAACCCTCAGCCCGTGATCAGAACTTTTGTTTCTCCGGGCCAGCCACCCCTAGAACAAGTGTCCACCAACACTGGTTGAGGGGCTACGTACAACGGGCATGCAGTAACGGGGGTCTGGGCGGGCGTCCGACTGCATTGGCATCAACTGCCTTGAGTTGCTAGCAGTACACCTTATATTGAGACGCCGCAAAATGCCGCTGCCCAGCAATCATGTACTAGTCTGTACAGACAACATTGCGACCGTTGGGCTACGCTTCCCTCGCATGTCGCAACACCTCCTCCTATGGAGTCAGAAGCTTCTGAGGTCGCTTCATTCCACTTAGTTTTCCCACCTGCTCAGTGCCGCCGACGAGGCCTCACGACAGCCTGTGGCCCAGGTAGAGTGGAGACTCCATCCCCAGGCGGTCCAGCTGTTCTGGGACCACTTCGGGGCCGCACAGTTACATCTGTTTGCCTCTCCAGACTTGTCCCATTGCCAGTTGTTTACTCCCTGACCAAGCGGAAAACCCTCGGCACGGAGACACTGGCACACAGCTGCCCCCGGGGCCTACGCAAAGATACGTTTCCCCAGTGAGCCTTCTTGAACAGCACTGTGCTAAGTCAGGAAGGAGAAGGAGCGGCAACCGGACCTAGTTCCCCCAAACTTATGCTCCTCACGACAGCCCCTTCCTGACCCATTCCTCTGAGACATCTCAGGGACGGGACCTCCCCTTGAGCCTCTGCAGACAGCTGAGTTAAAAATCTTGTTTTATAAGAAACAGTTCTCCTGCTTGCTTACCTCTATCAAGAAGGTAGGGGACCTGCACGCATTTTTCAGTTGATGAATCGTGCCTGGAATTCGTGCCGGCTAACTTCACGATTTCCTGAGACCCCGGTCTGGATATGTGCCCAAGGTTCCTACCTCTCCCTTAAAATGGGACCAGGTGGTGAGCCTGCAAGCGCTGCCCCGGAGGAGGCAGACCCAGCCCTGGCTTTTCTCTGTCCCTTCCGCTCCTTGCGGTTATAACTGGACAGAATGCAAAGCCTCAAGACCTCTGACCTGCTATTGTCTGTTACGGAGAGCAGCAGAAGGGAAAGCTGTTTCCAAGCTAAGGTTGGCCAATTGGATAGTGGTTGCCATCATCTTGGTGTGTACTTCCAAGGTGCACCGTGCCCCCTGGGTGGTGAGCCTTTCCAAAGAGAGAGTGTACAGTAGCTCCCTCCTGGGCATTGACGCAGGATGCCTCGCTGACAGATGTTTTTTAGAGCTGCGGGCTGGGAAACACCAACACATTCGCTAGAAAAATAGCCTATGTGCCGAGCCGGTTGCTTCCCGTGGGCTTCACATGAAGCCAGTTTCACTGTAAGCCCAGCTTGTGTCGGCTTGCTGCGCCATTCCCCTCCTATGGACTGGATACGTGTGCCGTTCTTGCTCCAGTAGAGTTCCTCTCTAGACGAAGCCTGTTAAGTTCCTCCACACCCTTCGGCAACGGACCTGGTGGAGCGTCCGATGCCGGACCTAACACTCGTATGCAATGGTGGAACCTTTGCTAGGCTGGGCCCATATGTTGTGATCCCTACGGCGATCCCATATGTGTATTCTTCCACAGTACGGCTCCCTGCGACGAGCCCATGTCTTCCCTTGGCAGAGCCCGCTCTGCCGTCACTGACCGGTTGAGTCTCCCCCCTGTTATAGGCTGGAGCCACCTCAGTGACATTCCATATGTTGTACTGCCCGGTATATCCTCTACATGGATTCCTCCACTTCCGTATTTATACCCGCGCTACGGGGAGGAGCGTGGATGCAAAGCTCGCACGGCAATTTGTGCATTGGCTCATTTTATTAATACTCTAAGATGACAGGCTCCCTAAGAGTGATCCCAAACAGTCGACACGGCGACTACGTCTCCGTTCCCTCCTTCAGGGAATGAGGGTTACATACGTAACCAAGACGTTTCAAACAGTGTCCATGTCTTGACACTCTTGATAGGGGCGTGCGGTCCATATAAGCTGTAAATGCTCTGCATACCCAAGTCATTCGTGGACTCACTAATTAGTGTTAACATTATTCCCAAGTGAACAAATTCCCTTGTTTGAGGTGTACCATAAAGCTTACATGATAAAATCTTAGTAATATATATGTAACTGTCATTTATTTATTTGACAAACTACTATAATTTTCTTAAAATCTGCCCGTTATAGAGGGTTCCGGGTAAGCAGATCCACAACAACTTTGGTGCCAACACTCTGTTATGTATCATCATCATTGTCCCGCGTTCTCATTGGTTTGCTCAAATATGGGGGATTTCTTGCGCAGGGAAAGCTGTCCGCTAATCGCTAGCCCAAGCGGAAAAATGTGCAGTTGCTGCCAGATCTCGATCAACGAAATTCACATTGTATTTGATACAAAACTAAATAGACTAAATCAAATGGGGGGAAAGGTCATAACTGAAACTATTTTCATAGTATTTAATTTTCTCTATAGCAAAATTATTTGTTATTACAAAAACTGTTAAAGACAGTAGTTATGTAGACCTACTATAACTATCAGAGGTCATTAATCGATATTCTATGCGTTTGTTAAAGACACTATGGCACCATAGAGGAATTATTAAAATACAGTATATTTTGCAAATGGCCCTTTCGTGTGTCATGCCTCCCTCAACTCAAACATCACAATCACAGCTCTTATGGTTGCTTGCATTTCTCAACAGGTGTAGGCTACTTTCAATAAAAGGACCAACATATTAAGAATACTTTTAGCTGTTTTGAATACCCTGTCCAGAATACCCTGTTTATGAAGTCACTAAGTCTTGGTATATATGTACTAAAAATGTTATGGAAAATTGTTTACTGTTGAACAGAAAGGTACAGAAACATTGTTATTAGTAACATTGTTATCTTCTTTTATTTCAATTTCCAGATATATTATGATGTATTATTATTTCATTCTTTCACAAAATAAAGAGTCCGCAAAAAAAACGACTAAATGTTAGGTACTTGCAAATTGCAATCATGAAAAATTTAAACAGAAGAATATTTTTAATTTTTAATTTTATATCTATTATAAATAATTCAGTTAGTTGAAACCACATAGGAAAATACCACCATTTAATATGACTTTTTTATGTCGAAATATTCAAGTGACTAAGTTTAGTGTGAAATCCAGGTTCAAAAACCAGCAAATCATCCAAAATTCATGGAATTATGTATTAATTTTAATTAATCATTAATCTTCGTAAAATATTACTTATCACCATTGCGTTTTATCTGAAGCAGGAATTTCCTTGCTTTTTTTTTAATGATACATTCAGTAGATATACAAGCCATATTTTTGTAAATTAGACTGGAAAAATTGGTAATATTGACATCAAAACCTTGAAGACATCAACATGACTGCCCATGTTTACATACATAGCCTGTTTTGGTATTCAGCAATTTGGCAGGGCCAAATTTGTGTTCTATGTGGATAGAACTTCCTAAACGCAAGTGTTTCCAATTGCTAGTTATTGTCCCTGACAGGTACTGTAACCTTGTCTCTCTATAGTGCTGATGGACACAGAGGGCCTGAGGGGGCATAAGAGGGCCAGGAATTGAGGGTCCAGGGTAAGGTCTCTGTTAGGATTCTCTTGTTCTTTTACAGGAGTTCCTCTCTCTTTGCCTCCTTACTCTCCCAAACTGCCCTGTTACCCTAATGACTCTCAAATGGTCTCGTCTGTACAGTACACGGTTGGTGTTTGTACGTATTGTGTGTATTTTGTGTGTACAAAGTACAGTGAATGTGCTTCTAAGTTTGTGCACACCTCTTCTCTATATGTGTCCCTTCACCTCTGTGTTTCTCAACCACAAGTTTCCTTCCAGGTTTGCTGTAAGCTGCTTTTCAAGCTTTGTCTGCCTGCGATATCAAAAATGAATCGCACAATAAGATCAAAAGTGCAAACATTTGGGTCGCCCAACATACAGTACCTATGACTGGTTAACCCCATGTTTAACCTGAATCTCTCTCCTTCTTTCTCTCTCTGTTGTTGAATACACATATATGCATACATACATGAGCAAACCCTTCTATATGTATGTATATATCTGTTTACTGCCTCTCCAGCTCAGTGTCAAAGTAGGGTCCTCTCTCTTTCTCCCCGACATCCTCCTTGACTCTAACACTTTGGCCCATCTCTTTCTCTCTTCCTCCCTTCCTCTTTCTCTCTTTGTATAGGTGTCTATAGTCAGCCTTATAGCTAATGCGCTGGACTACTCAGACTTGGGCCCCATAAAGTCCCTGAGGACTTTGAGGGCTCTCAGGCCCCTGAGAGCCTTGTCCCGGTTTGAGGGCATGAGGGTAAGATCCAGGGCTGCCTTATGCATGCCAGTCACTCTGTGAGAACACGACTGCATGCCGAAAACCACCATTGTGCAGAAAGCAAAACCACAGCTAAAGAAGAATAAGCAAACCTATCAGGATTCTGGAAATCCACATGACATTGTTTTGGCTAAACCTATCCTTCAAGTGCATGTATTTGAAAACTCTCCGCATGGAAAACCTTTTCAACATTGCGTCATGATGCAGCTGAAATATGAAGATTTAGCTTCCTTTTATTGATTTGTTTGATGTCTGGAAGAATAATGAAATTCATTTTCCATTCAACTGACATAGAAAATAATCTTATAGCAACTTTTGGGGAAACTTATGGTTTTTAGAATAAAGATGAGAGAGGATATTATATGAAGCTGCCTCATCACAACCATTAATGTTTTTTAATTGGGCTAAGATCGCTACCATTCATGCAACATTAGTCAAAGGCCTTTTTGTGATGTTTTAAACATCCAAATGCCTTAATGGTTCATTGTTTCTCTCAAAGTACCTCTGTCATTTGCTCAAGTCGTCCTCCAACCTGAACCCCAGTTCCCATGCTCTGTCTTCACCATGCTCTTTTTTGCAACCCAATACTTATCCATCGATTCCTGCATCCTTACTCCAGTCATTAGCAAATACTGTGGGGAAAAAAGACAAAGCTTTCCTTTTTCTCATAATGTGTCATTTATAATGTATTCTGATTAAGCAGAAAAATATCAAGAATATGAGCCAGATCATTTGATCTAACAGCGTGTCAGCATGGTTAATATTAATCAATTAATCTTATTGGATTTTTGTCCATCAGTTTTCCTCACTTAGGAGTTTTGTGTAACAAAACTGTTTTTCATTTATTTAAAATAATTGGGTCAGTCCTTTAAGCCAAACTTTAAGGACTAATAGGTAATGCAAAGAAAAGCAACATAATTAGACAGCAGAATGGTTTCTTAATAGTTCATTAATCTTAAATTAATGAAACTAATTAAATTATGAAATTTAGAATTAGCATCAGATTTAAAACTAGATTATTGTAGCCTAATCTGTTTTTTTCCCCACTCAAGTACTGAATTACTGTTCTTTGTATCCACTCAGTTGTTCATAATCTGGTTTCATCTCTTTGCATCGCATATCATGTAGAATGCATGTTCTTGAAGGTATAAGCAGAAAGTCATGTTCCCCTCCGTGGTTCTGTCGTAGCTAATCTCTGAGATTGCATAACCATCTCATTGGCATCCTTTTGATACATTCATACACTTTGAAAAACAACAATAAATTTAAGTTGCACTAATTTATGAAGGCCTGAACTGAACTTTGAGAACCCTGATTTGTGTAGGGATCACTAATTAATAGGTTTGGAAAACAAAAATCGATTCCAATTCTAGAATCGGATACTTAAATGGTCAGGAATCTGATATTTGTAATAAAAAAAATTTCCGATTCCACTTATCGATTGCTGTGTGCAAATTCTAATGTGAATTCAAACCCCATTTTCAAGCTCAAGAAGACGAGAAAGAGAACTCAATGCGCCATTCGCACCGAAAGCTGTTTTCTTTGCGCACACATTCAAAGCATACACACACAGAGACGCCGCTCATATAGTGCTCGATACTAAATTGAGTTCTTGTGCGTGTCTTCTTACTCTTGAATGCACAAATACACACAAAATTCTGTCAAAATATCTTTGTAAACACAGTCGGTTTTGTCTTAATTGAACGTAAACAGTTGAGAAAGAAAAAGCATGTGTAACAGTATATTGGATCCTGCATGAGGTCTTAAAGTGACAGCAGCCTAATAAATCTGCTGCAGACTGTCATTAACATTAATCAAAGAAAAAGAAAATCACTCTGTGATTTTGACTGAATGACTTTTGTAACTCTTATATACTCGATATTTTATTTATTTAAAAAGGAAACGGTGCTGTGCTATTTTACATTTGATTACAATTTCTGTACCTGAACTTTGTTCAGTTGTATATATTTGGGATGGCTGTTGCTAGGATTGACGCCCTGCATGCACTGTTACTGGCTGACCATTTTGACATCACCCAACCAGTGGGCTGACATCTCAGCTTTTCTGTGTACTATAAATGAGAGGTGATTGGGAGGGTGTTAGTCTTCCTCTACAACAGTGGTTTTTAATCCTGGTCCCGGGCTCTGAACATTTTGTATGTCTCTCTTATCTGACCCATCTGACACAGGACAAGGATTGAAAACCACTGCTCTACTATGTCTACCTTTACATTTCAACCACTAATGGGATGGGTAGTTTTCGCTTAATATCTGGGTTCTTTCATGACACTAAGCAGTGTACTGGTATGGCAAGAAAATATATTTTTTTGGCTGTTATGTATATATATATATATATATGAGCAATAATAATTCAAAAGTGGCAATGATCTACAAATTTAATTCCACATGTCCTCTGGATACCAGCGTTGTTTTGCTTCTGCTTGTTTCTTACTCCTTGACTCACCATTGTCAAGCATGAAATTGCTACCCATTCATATTTTTAAAACTCAAATTACTTATATTTAGTAGAATTCTGGATTCTTTAGATATTATAGCATTTATAATAATACTTTTATCCAATCATCTGAATGGGTTGCAATATTGACTTATTGGCAAATAAGGTAGCAAGTTAGTTGTGATAAGCAAATAAGCAAAGCATGTGATATTCAGCATGCAACTGAGAAAAATCAGTGCTTCTATCCTGCAAAAAAACTAAACGGTTAAAATTTCACTTCAAATAAAACATTCGACCAAACACTTTGTTTGAGTTGTATTGTATTTTGTATGTATAACCATTGCCATTTTAATGATCACTTTGTAGTTGTTTTGATCCTATAGCTTAAAAAAAAGCATATTTATTTATATTTGGGGGATCAAGCCATACCATTTTACATCTTAGTGCTGTCATCTTTAGAATCTACATTAATTGATAATATATTTGTGTATTTATCTCCATGCTCTTTAACAAAAAAAAATAAGAGGTCAAAAACTGAGTAAATCTTAGGTATAATCACCTCTACCGCCTTAACCTTTTCGCAAACTTATATTAGTGATACTATATTTGCATGTATATACATGCATTGATAATACGGATCAACAAATGCCTATGTAATACTATTTATTTGTTGTTATTAAACAACAAAAACTAGATATTGTTCCAAAAGAGATACGTTTGCCTTTTTGAGTTTGACTAAATGTGTAGAGGCCTTTCAAAAGAGCTTGGAGATATGCACATTCCATGTTTAACATCTGAACATCAGAATAGGTCAATTTTGCTCTAACTTCCTCTTTTCTTATCTCTCCTTTTCTTTTTTAATATCTCCCTCTCAAACACTGAAATCCATCTCCCCTTCATTGCCCACTTCCCCCAATCTGTTTTTTTTCTCCTCTGTAGGTTGTCGTTAATGCTTTAGTGGGTGCCATTCCCTCCATTATGAATGTGCTGTTGGTGTGTTTGATCTTCTGGCTGATCTTCAGTATTATGGGTGTCAACCTGTTTGCTGGGAAGTACTATTACTGCTTCAATGACACTTCAGAGGAGTATTTTAAACATGACATTGTCAACAACAAGACAGAATGCTTTGCTCTCATCTATGCTAACTACTCAGAAGTTCGCTGGAAGAACGTGAAGATCAACTTCGATAATGTGGGCGCAGGTTACCTGGCACTCTTGCAAGTGGTAAGCCATTGTCTTTAACCACACACATCTTATGTGTGTCAGTTGTTTGAATACCATGATCCAAGTTCTTGCTCAGGGAAGTCTCTTAATCTGCTCAAAAACAGGGGTTGGACAATGAAACTGAAACAATGGCTAATATAGTGTTGGAGGTTTCATGCCTATATACGTGTGGCCTGGTGGCCAATCTACACTTTTGCATTTTACATTCCGTCACTAAGAGCAGAGTGTGAAGGTTGAATTAGCAAAGCAATAGCACACCTGTACATAAAATATTGCAATCCACACAACATAATTTGAGACATATCCGAGTTCAAAAGAGGACAAATTGTTGTTGAATATCACGCTGGCTCATCTGTGACCAGGACAGCAAGTCTTTTTGGTGTATCGCGAACTATGGTGTCCAGGGTTATGTCATACTATCACGAAGGACAAACCACATCCAACAGGAGTAACTGTCGACGCAAAAGGAAGCTGTCTGAAAGAGATGTTTAGGTACTAACCCGGATTGTATCCAAAAAACAAAACCACAGCTGCCCAACTAACTGAAAAATTAAGTGATGTTAGTTAAGTTAGCTGAAGTGATTAATGATCAGTGATGGTTTGGGCTGCAATATCATGGCATTTCCTTCTGTGCTTGATGGGGGTGTCACTTCCAAGGACTACCGAAGCATTCTGGAGGACCATGTGGACCTAATGTTTTAAACATTGTACCAGGAAGGAGGTGCCATTTATCAGCATGCATGATAATGCTCCATACACACAGCAAGACTTGTGACAGAATGGTTTGATAAACATGAAAGTGAAGTCCCATGGCCTGCACAGCATTTTGAGCCACTTTGGGGTATTTTGGAGGAGCATGTCATAAAACATTTTCCTCCACCAGCATCACATAGTGACCCACTCTTCTGGAATTGGAATGGCTTAAAATCCCTCTGGTCACTGTGGAGGACTTGCATTTGTCATTCTCAAGATTAATTGATGCGGCACCATACTAAAACCAGGGTTTTCAGTTTCATTGTCCAACCCCCTGTACATAAACTCTTAAGAGGATAAACCCAAGTAACCAAATAAACCCATAGTTCATAAGCATAAAACAAACATTAATTCCTGCTGCTGTGTATGGCTTTGAGTTTGTTTTTTTCTCCATATGACCTAGGCCACATTCAAAGGCTGGATGGACATCATGTATGCTGCTGTGGATTCCAGAAAGGTGCAGATGTTTTATAGTTACACACTATATCAGCTCTATATTTCTTTATAGTTTGACACTACTGCCTTTGTTCAAGTGAGTCACTTTTTCCCTATTGTTGCTTGCAGGTTGAGGACCAGCCCGTCTATGAGGACAACATCTACATGTATATTTATTTTGTCATCTTCATAATCTTCGGCTCCTTCTTCACTCTAAATCTCTTCATTGGTGTCATCATTGACAACTTTAACCAACAGAAGAAAAAGATAAGTGTTCAGTCTCTTTTTCACCTCTACAAAGCTGATTTTGCCTGAGTATTTTCTCTATTCTTTGCACTTTCGCTCTTTCTCTCTGTATTCCATGTTATCTCCTATTCTGTCCATATTTTTCTAAGACATGCTTTCAGTTAAGTGCTAAATGGTGAAAACTAAACAGTGCAAATTAGCATGGGAGCGCAATTCCCCCCAAAAAGTGCCGATTGGAGTGCAGAGTTCTGTTAAAGTTTAAAATGAAAGAACTTAGACGCAGCCGGGTCATTTCCATAATGACCAACACAATTTACCAAGAGAAGCACAAATTAGCATCCGATTTATGACATGCTTTTTTGGCGCAAATACCAGTAAATAGACTAGCGCAAACCTTACTCTGCGTCTGAAAGGGAAACTCCTACAAATGCATCTGTAATAAGGTCAGCCGCAAAAATAACCATGTTCACGTCTTTTTAGCACTCATTTTTACTGCATGTCTTTAAATCCTGACAGTAATTTTGTAATGCCAAAGGAGGGTTTGCGCTGGCACAAACTGTTAGTAAATCTGGACCTTAGTATGTTATGCTGTGGGTCTGTTTGGACATGTACCCCATTTGAGCACATATGGTTGAGCAAGATTGTCAGGTTGTAACCAGCCTTCTTTTGTCCCTATACTTTGGAGGTCAGGATATCTTCATGACAGAAGAACAGAAAAAATACTACAATGCCATGAAGAAACTTGGATCAAAGAAGCCACAGAAACCTATTCCTAGACCTCTGGTAAGCATTTAGATCTGGGAAATGTCTATACTGAATTATTCCTAAACCACTGCATCCAATTAGTATGATAGAACACTGTTCTTTACTTTATCTATGTCAGTGCTACTTAAAAATGGGCTGCTCCCATGAACTGTCCAGTGACAGACTATAAAAAAGCATTTGGCAAAAGGATAAAAAAAAAAGTTCAATGTAAATGTTTTTAAAAATGCAATTTAAACATTGCTTTTAAAAATGTTACATTTGTTTCACAAGTTTTTAATTTGTATGTGTCTGTCATCAATTATTTTTATACATTTATTCTTTCATTTGTTATATTTAACTATATTTTTAAAACATTAATGTTTTTTATTTTGTCCGTTTAAATTTTTATTTTTTTTACATTTGTTATTGATAACTGATTTCTTCATTTTAATTTTAAGTAACATTCCTAGTCCCCCGTACGGGATTTGGTAGGTGGGGGAACCCTCAAATTTTGTGTAGGAGCAACAGGGAAAAATGACTCACCGTGGGCCAACATATTGAGTATCGTGATATAGCAATACTTTTTGGGACAAGAGTATCACTGTGGAAACAACTATCACAATACTTATTCACTTGATATGTTAATGGTTTTATTTTGGTCCATCTACATCTACTCTGATATGATGACGATACCATGTTAAAATTGACTGTGCTGAAAATGGACTGGGACAAAAATCCAGCAGTGACACTGTAGCCACAGCAGCCCACATTACTACCCACAGACACAGGCATTATTTAAATATGAGGTAGTTAGGGGGGTTGGGGGGCATGCTCCCCCGAGAAAATTTGGATTTCTCTGACCTATATGTGCAATTTAAGACTTTTGAAGGCCAAAAAATGGAGAAGTAATAGCTTTAAAACCATGTCAGTGGGCATTAGATGATATGCCAATTAACTGCTCCTCATCTTCATCTTTCTTTTTCTCTCAGTCTCTTTATCATGCCCTATTCTACTCCCAAAGCTGAACTTTGACTGATAGTCTTTTCATTTTCGTCTGTGTCAGTGAA
Source organism: Phoxinus phoxinus (assembly GCF_949152265.1). Classification (NCBI taxonomy): domain Eukaryota; kingdom Metazoa; phylum Chordata; class Actinopteri; order Cypriniformes; family Leuciscidae; genus Phoxinus; species Phoxinus phoxinus. Next base: position 11,063,204 of record NC_136886.1, read on the forward strand.
GAAAGCAAACATAGGCTCAACTGATATTATCAGGTATAAATATGCAGCATTAACGCACATAGGTGATTTTGAAGGAATATTTTATGTCAATATATACATAATGTTAAAACTACTCCAGCTATTGATATCTTTGTAAGACTGCTGACCCCATAGAACAGTGGCAAGGGAAAACAAATGTTCGGCGAATATCGAACCTAAAACTAACTTTACCGCGCTCAACCAACCAGCGTTCACGCATCGCTCGCGTTCACCGGGGAGGAGGAAGGATGTGGTCTGCTTGCGTGTACCGGCGTAGATGCACTCACATCAGACAGGAGAACCGTGACTGAGATCATACCGTCAGGAAGCGAGTTTGCCTATCATCAGTTGCCTACCATCGTGCTATCATTGATATTAATGAATCTATTTATTTATTAATTTATCTGAGGTGCCGGAATGCAGTTCCGGACAGTTCCGGCCCACTTTAACCCCTGCCCATACTTATCCTCCTTTCTTCTGTATGTCTTCTTTTCCTTTTCTTACAGAACCCAGTCCAGGGGATGGTATTTGACTTTGTCACTCAGCAGGCCTTTGACATTTCCATCATGATACTCATCTGTCTTAACATGGTAACCATGATGGTGGAAACAGATGATCAGTCCCCTGAGACAGAGAACATCTTGTACTGGGTAAACTTCATATTTATTGTGTCCTTCACTGGTGAATTTGTCCTGAAACTCTTTGCTCTGCGACACTACTATTTCACCAATGGTTGGAACGTCTTTGACTGTGTTGTCGTCATTCTGTCCATTGTGGGTGAGTGCTGTTTCCAAATATTATCTTTCTTTTTTTCTTGACAAGTCCTTTCACATTCTTTGAGCTATGGACAATTTTGTAATTTGCTTTTGTTTCGTTTTTCAGGTATGTTCCTGGCAGACATCATTGAGAAGTACTTTGTGTCACCAACTTTGTTCAGGGTAATCCGTCTGGCTCGAATTGGCCGCATCCTCCGTCTAATCAAAGGAGCTAAGGGGATCCGGACATTACTGTTTGCTTTGATGATGTCACTTCCTGCACTGTTCAATATCGGCCTGTTGCTTTTCCTTGTCATGTTCATCTTCTCTATCTTTGGCATGTCTAACTTTGCCTATGTGAAACGAGAAGTAGGAATTGATGACATGTATAACTTTGAAACCTTTGGTAACAGCATGATCTGTCTATTCATGATCACCACATCTGCTGGTTGGGATGGCCTCTTGGCTCCTATCTTAAACTATCCGCCTGATTGCGACCCAGACAAGGAGAACCCAGGAACCACAGTTAAGGGCGACTGTGGCAATCCCTCTGTGGGAATCTTCTTCTTTGTAATGTACATTATTGTGTCCTTCCTAATTGTGGTGAACATGTACATCGCTATCATCTTGGAGAACTTCAGTGTTGCCACTGAGGAGAGTGCTGATCCACTGTGTGAAGATGATTTTGAGTCCTTCTATGAAATCTGGGAAAAATTCGACCCCGACGCTTCGCAGTTCATCACCTTTGCCAAGCTGCCAGACTTTGCGGATACATTAGAACATCCTCTCCGTGTGCCAAAGCCAAACATCATCGAGCTGATCGCCATGGACATGCCCATGGTGAGTGGCGACCGCATTCACTGCTTGGACATTCTGTTTGCCTTTACTAAGCGTGTGCTAGGCGACAGCGGCGACCTGGATATGATGCGACAGCAAATGGAGGAGCGCTTTGTGGCGGCAAATCCTTCCAAGGTGTCGTACGAGCCCATCACCACCACACTGCGCCGTAAGCAGGAGGAAGTGTCAGCTGTCATGATCCAGAGGGCATACCGTGGCCACCTGGCGCGCAGAGGCTTCATCTGCAAACGCCGACCTGCCAACAACAAACTGGAGAACGGAGGGGCCAATCAGGAAAAGAAAGAGGGCACACCTTCCACTGCATCCCTGCCATCTTATGACAGTGTAACCAAGCCCGAGAAGGAGAAGCAGGACGACAACAACGAAGGCAAGCCCCGCAAGGAAAAAGGCCGAAACCAAAAAGACGTCAGGGAATCCAAGTGTTAAGACTGCTGCGATAAAACTCATGGACAGTGATAATGATCATGACGATATTATAATAAAAACTGTCATTTCAAGCGAATGGAAACCCTGATTAAACTATACAGATGTACAGATTAATTTCATTTAAGGGGAAAAAACAAAGCCGAAGTAACACAACAAAAAATTGTTTACAAACGTCACTGGTGTATCGAGGCAAAGAAAAGTGTTGGGGTTCCTCAAAGCTTGAAAAACTCTTTACAAGTTAAACCAAACATAATCAGCTTCCTGTGTGACACTGTTGCATCAAGACTTGATTTAAACAGAATCAAATACGAACTTAAAAAGACCGATACTTGATCAAGTGTATTTTAGAGGGCTATATCGCGCTTCAGTATGGAACTCTTCACCGAGCAGGAATGTGATTATCCAAGGAAATCTCGGATCGAATCCCATGCTTCTGAACTGCGTCGGTGAACTTTCCATGCAGAAAAACAAACACTCATTCATGAAAGAACCGGCTTCCCGAAGTGAATTGCGAAGGATTCTGCACCGTTTCATTTCACATGTGTAAGAACTCAACGTTACTGTGAGAGTGAGCAGGATAGACATGAGTGTGGAACAAAACAAAGAGTCTGGCTGATTCCAACGGTCTCTATGCGTTTGTTAGTGTCGAATATATTTTACATGGTCTTTACATTATTTGAGGGGGGAAAAAAGTAGAAATGGGAGGAAAAAAATGAATTAACATTTAACATTTTGCCCATGTCACCCTCAGTAACTGTGTCATGATAACTTTGTTATACCTGCATCAAAAGGCTTTTTCTACATGGGCTTTCACACCGATAGGACCGGGGGCAATAACCAGGGGCCCCCATTACACATCTCCAAATGAATAATAAATTATTGTGCTTGTTCAATGCATAGAAATGACTTGCATGATGGCATGTTTTGATCAGAAATTTTGCATGAGTAATCATAGTCCACAAAACACTAATACAGACCACCACAGTGGCTTGACGATGTTTTAGGCTGTCCACTGGCTAAATTTATGACCAGAAATCGAATTTCCTTTGATACTGAGAAACCCGCATTGGGCCTAAGATGTTAGACTGCATCTTCTCCTCTACTTAACATTATGAAATAGATTATCAAACATTAGGACAGAATTTGGGATTGGCTTCAGATGGTGCAAAATGCCTGTGACTAATCAGTGGCTTACGTACATTGAAACAAAGACTAGCATTGTGGCACATTATTGGAGAGGAAGGATTCAAGGGAAATCCTTTTTTTTTTTTGCTGCTCAGGAGATAATGAATGGGAAAACTAAATGTTGGAATGTGTGTTTATGGAGACTGGAGGAAAATGATACAAAAAATAACACTGTAATTCCTAAAGCTTCTTATTTTATTTGTATGCAGCAATATTGCTTACCTCACCTACAGCACTGCCCGCACTATCTAGCTGCGGGTCATATGGTAGGTGGGTCCAGGGAGGGGCAAGAGGGTGGGGTGGGGGGCAACGTTTTGGGCATTATTAGGGGTGTAGCAAGTTGGTTGGCATTTTAAATCCTCATCAGGGGTTAGATGAGAAGATCTATAACTGTTTTGAGAAAGTGGCAGTTTTTTTATTTGAGAAAAAATAGAATTATGATACTTTTTCATTCGATTTTTACATGCTATATTACTTTTAAGAGTTCTGCAGTGTGTCTACGTCTAGTCTCGTCACGGTTTGTCCCTCGAGGATCAGCCGGATATTTTTATCTGTGTATAAAGCCATCACATCTTCAGCAATGGTTTGATTGTAGCCAGAACAAAAGGACAGGACTTGAGAGAGACAGCAGGATGGTTGGGCAGTCACAGCTGTTTAAGGAGAAGCCAAAGATGTTTGTCTGATTATTCGGTGTGTGCAATTTGTGTCTGGAAGTTGTCTGGAATGTCTCAGGAGTGGAGCGATCCTCTCCTGCTTAACACTTTCAGACAGACTGATGCTTGTTGACTTTCCCCATTTTTCTCAGGATACAACACAGATGTATCATGTGACTCTGATGTGATCAATAAGGGCCTTCAGTAGGTCCCGAGAATGTTTGTAATATGGGGTGGAGCTAAAGCAGGAGCGCTCCCACCACATTGAACTCTCATGTAGAGAGAAGAGCAGGGCCATCTGACACAGAGCCGAGCTTCATAGATTTCAGACCGTAGTAAAAGTGTTGTTGTGGCATTGACGATGAGATGAGCTCCAGACTGAAAATACTGAGGGCCTTGGTTTTAAATGTGCAGTTATTCAACCCCTGGTCAGCCTTGTTTCTCATCAGTAGACCACCACACTAATGCCAAATAACCATTAGGCACTTGTCCCACAGCAGCTCACTGTGAGCCGGGCAACTCCACACATCAGTGCAACTACATTTTCAGTTTCTGTTAAGTGATGTCAGCGGTTTTCCCTTACCTCTCATCTGGTGTCGATGGTCCAGTTGCTGCATGCGAGGGTGTTGACCTGAACCAAAACAAACAAACAAACAAACAAACAAAAACTCTGCTCAGCAAAGCTCAGCCATTCTCATTTATGCAGCCATGCAGGCTCAACTGTATAAACAACAACACAATGAGCAAATAACAGATCATACACTCATTTAAAAACAAAAATGAATGAAAAATCAGTTTAAAAATATATTGTACAGTATAGGCTATGTTGTAAGCAGCACAAAATGCTGAAAAGTTAAGAATGAACTTTTTAAGAGACTATAAATAATGTAATATATAATTTTATTTTAACAGCATGCATAGTTTTTTGTAAATACAGAAATACTATAAAAAAAACTACTGCTATTAATCTAATACTGAAAAATGATTATAACCTTGATAGAATGGCTTCACTCATTGCCCTGGTCTCACTAGGTAGACTGTGACATATTTGTTAGAAGGTGTAGATTTTTTGACACACTTTTCACATTAAAGAGGGGAATCCAATATATGTTAAATGCAAAAAGTATATATAAATCTATACATCAATCAAGACATATATAGAGCTATACAACATATGTATCTATGTATACATGTATATGTACATATGTGTATATATATGCACACATATACATATGTAAGTATATATGATATGAGAGCACTGTCCTCCTCTGTGTTGACCTCTGCTTGGAGTGGAGAGGAAGCACTACTGGCTGTCATTTTCTCGCGTTCTTCTTTCTTTCGTGCAATACATTCGGTGAACGACCAAAACTCTGACCTGGCCCACACAGTGTGCGCTTGTGTGCGTGTTTGAGACGTTTGGGTTTGAGTGAGTGATGTCTGTGTGCGTGCGCGGGTCTAGCTTTCGATGCACGATGATGTACTGGCTGCTAGCTATGGCTTATGTCGCCCGTTTTTGGGAGGGGAATGCACTACCAGCAATTCATTTACACCCTGTGTGAATACATCCTACCATCTCCAACTCACATACTACGTACATATGCACTGGACGCCACATGTTCTTCCCCCATTAACCCTGTTTTCATCTTCCGGCTTAATCGGCAAATGCCATGATCTTTCAGTCCGAGTCTGAGAAAGCGAGTACGTGTGTGTGTGTGTGTGTGTGTGTGTGTGTGTGTGTGTGTGTGTGTGTGTGTGTGCGTGTGCGTGCGTGTGGGGTGGGGTTGGAGGGGACGAAGTGTGTGTGTGACCGTTTGGTCACTTTAAATGTGTGTGATGCAGCTTGACTTAAGCTTAGCTTGTTCTTCATCTCTTAGATACACAGCAATGCAATTTGCAGTCTTAGGTTTGGTTAGGCTTTATATTATGCTTTTCTTGTCTTTGTATGTTTGTTTAAGGTGCCTTTTGCTGCCGATTTTGTTTGTCAAAAATGTAGATGATGTTGCATAAAATTCTCCTAAACAAGTGGAGCTTGTTTCAAATGAGCACTGGGAGAAAGAACTGAACTAAAGAATGTCTGTGACATCTATTAAAAAGCAAAAAAATTACAAAATAATAAAAACGAACAAAAAAAATTACAAAATACAACAACAAAAAAATTACAAAAAGAGGAAAAAAAGAAAAGAAAAAAGAAAACTTAACTGGCATCAGCCTGACTTCATCATCAGAGATTGTCAAATAGCATGGGGTGGGAAATGGAGTGTGTTGGTCACTCGATGAATCTCTTAAAGGTTGAGTCTGTTGAAAGAGAAACAGTTTGCCTTCTGTGCTCAGCTTATGTTAATTTTCAGCCACTTCTTTTTATTTTTCTATAAATACTGATTTCTGTCTATTATTTTGTAGCATGACTGAGATGCTATTTCCTTCATTTGCTGAAAATAATTCAAGTGGTTTTTGGTTCATAAAGTTGTTATTATCTCTTGCCACTGATGTTGGAGAGGAGAGGGTGTGTTGCACAACCACTTGACTTAGTGAGAATCAGTGAAAGATTGTCTTCATTTGAGCACGAAACCTTTTCCAAACAATAAAGCAGCCTTCCAGTTATGCCTGAGTGTGTGTGTGTTTTTTCCCTTTCTTCTGTCAATGATGTTGAACAGTGTACAGTATATAATTTAGGAGGGTGAAAGAGAACTCGCTAAAGGCTTTTCACATTTTTTTTAAATAGTTAGCCTTCTAAACCCTGGGTTATGTTTCAGTCTTTTAACATGGGGTTGGAATTCATGTATTCAGGTTTGTATAATATATATACTGCACATTCATAAACTGAGGCCTGGTTTCAGAGACAGGGCTTAGATTAAGCCAGGATTAGGCCTTAGTTCAATTAAGGCATTTATAGCTTTTATAAGCGTGCCTTAGAAGAAAACATTAGTGTCCATCTTGAGACAAAACAATGGCACCGACATATTTTAAGATGTCTCAGTGCAAGTTGCTTTCAGTTAAAACAGCTCAAACATGCATTTTACTCTGGAAGTATCTTAAACCTTGTCTGTGAAACCAGGGGTAAAGTAGAATAACTGCCTGTAGCATTGTTTTTCAGTGAAACGAGTGAACTAAGCATGTTTCCTGAATATCTGCAAACATATTATGGTATTTTTATGCTTTAGTACAGTCAAAAAATTACATACAACACCTTTAACAGTTGAGCCCAAGCCTCCGTTACTAATTCCAACATGTCACTTTAGAACTTTTAGCAACAAAGGAACGCGGAGTTTTTTCATTGAAGCTTGTATTATTATGAGAGAGAGATCGACATCGCGAGTGTATTGCATCTAGCTGATATTCTTCAGGTCAATCTTATATTTATAATCACAAAATTAGTTTGAATGTCCGCTGATGAAAGCTATAACTTTGTTAAAGTTAGGGTAAGCGATTTTTCAAAAACACTGTTGGACATTGTTGATATTTGAATTCAATCCAAACAAACACACCCCTCTCTTCATTGTTCCGCCTCCCAAACTCACCTTCCAATCCTAACCGCCCTGCTCCGAGTCCGTCTCGACGCTAAACACCGCATTCTGTATACTCTTAGCTGGCCTCCGTTGCGCATGCAATCCAAGAGTGGATGTCTGTTTATCATAGCAGAAGCACAAAAAAAATAATGCTTCACGAAAAATAAAGCACAGATGATGAACAAAAAAAGAACACAATAGTAACTACAAACCTGAGTTTGTTAGTTGCAACAGCACAGAAGCCCCAGACAAACAATGACACTCAAAACCAGTTACTCACGTGTGGAGTGGAATCAAAGCAACTTTGCATCTGTTTTCAGGTTTTCTCGCTTAGCTCTCTCCAGAGCTGGAAAGCTTTTCTAATATTAACGCTCTTGCCCAGTCATAACCCTTAATTTTCCAGTGATTTCTTCTGAGCTTTTCTCTTTGTGTCTCATCTCTGTTTCTGCAGTCTTCCTTTAAATCTCCATCTTCTCGTGGTTCTCTCTCCTACACCGTCATACGCCCCCTAATGTTGATTGGCTACACAAGTTTGTTGTTTGTTCGTGTGTTGGTCCAACTAATTTCCAAACAGCGTTTTTTCAAATATTGCTTACTCCTCCTTTAAGGGGATTCCCCATAGTCAACATTTGTAAGTTGTATCTTGTTAACTTTACACACTTGACCTTATTTCAGTCCCGACTCCAGAGCAAATACTTTTATAGCCTACTGACTCACTCATAAAAACAGTCTCAATACAAAATATAAAATATATTTTATTTATATAAAAACAATATTTAAATAAACAATAGGCTATTATCCATTATAAAAGTATAAGAAGTCTGTACAAAAGGAAATAAACACAAGCAAACAGTTTAATCAAAAGTACAAAAGCAGCACAATTAGTAGGCTATAGGCTAACGTTACAGGATTTCATTTCAGTATATTTTATAACGTTGCCCTTGGCCAAATCAATATGGAACAAGTAATAGATTAATAAGACCAAATACTGCCCGCTTGATATACCCAAAATGAATCATACTTCATGTTAAAACACTATCTAGCTACATAAGAGCCAGTGGCAAATTCCCGAAGGACTGTACCAGAGAAAGCTGTTCTCGGCGGGTAGCCTACATAAGCGCTGAACGCCCGGCCGGTGATGCCCTTGAGCTCGCATCTGAAAGCGTCTAAAAATTGTCAAATATGTGCTATGTTTATATACCTAGAAGTTGCATATTTGAAGTCTAAATAGCTACATTGTCGCCTAAAAACTATTCAATGACACAGCAACAGTAGTATTAGTAAAATGATGGTTGTTTGCTCGTCCGCCATGACACATTCTGTGAGAAATACTGCAAGCGGAGTGATACAAACGACGGTTCCCGTGGCGATACTTGTAGAATTTTGCATGGCTGGAAAAGGCTCTCTCAGCCAATCAGAATCGATAACCATAACGAACTGTTGTATAAATTATATATGTATAAAAAAAATCCCAAAGTACCTCCTGGGTCCTCAAGGTTCAGGAGGTAGCCTACACCCTCTTTTCAGGAATCACCGTTCTATGGTGTTGCTGGACCCACGCAACATTGACTTTGTAAGGACTGCTGACAAACACTTCCAGGTTTCTGTTTTCGGTGTCATTGATGGGGTTGTGTATGTTCTCTTTCTGTGTTCTTATCATGATGAATTGAAGGCTGTGTTGTTAGCTGTTGAAGAGCAATCCTCCACTCCACCCCTGTCAACTGTGAGCCAAACAAAGAATCACTAAAAACAAAAGTCCAAAATTTGGACATTTAATGTCCTTACATCCATCTCGTGGTTAAAAAAAGAGAGAGACATAGCTTGACTAAAAGAACAGGCAGTATCATTTTGTGGTACTTTGAAGTGAAATGACTGAATTACCATATGTTGGTAATTCTTTCTAACCCCTAACCCTAACCTAACCTATACAGGAACGAGACTATAGTTTTACTCACTTTATCAAGTTTCTGGTGCACTTTACCCAGCGCCACACCCAATTACTGGTAAATTTGTGTAACTGGTAAATATTTAAACTTTAAATATGTGACTAAAAACCAGCAGATCAACATTTGTTTTAACCAAAGGATGTTTGAACCTGACAGGGCCAAAATGTTGGGAAACATTTGATGACACAGTCACTTTACATGTTTATCTTCTTTTGTGTTCCACAGAGGAAAGAAAAGCATAGAGTGACATGACGGTGAGTAAATAGAGTGACATGGCGGTGAGTAAATGGTTGCAGAATTTTAATTTCTGTGCAAACTCTCTCTTTAAATGTGTTAGGAGAGCAGCTGCCGGGGAAATAGCCTATCATCCTCAGGAGACAAATAATACAATAACATGTTCAAAGCTTCTGTAGTTACTAAATAATGTGTCATACGGTATTAGATGTTCACCTTCACATATGTCCCATCTATCACTGATTTTGTTGTAGATGGATACATGCTAGATTATTTTTCTTTATGTTGTATAAGAGAGTAAAGTGCTAGAAAGATTAATCACATGCAGAGATGTTGTTGGTTATCAATAAAGATTGATCTAAATCAGAATTTGAAATATATATACTATAAGGGTCATTTAAATTTGTAGACCAAGAACCATTCTCAAAACTGGTCTTAGGCTGCACAAAGATGTTGATCCGTTAGACGAAAGATCCGATTCATCAGTCTAAGATTAAACTGCTCACACTGAGGCGAGAACAGTATTGAAACTTCTGAAAAACAAAGCGCTGAGGGGTGTGTGTGCTGGGAGGTGGGGGGTGGACGGAGAGAATAGAGCATCTGTCACACTCTGCTGCACAGTGACTGCAGGGAGCGCTTTTGGTTGGGGGTCGCCATAAGGAAGAAGTGGAGAGTCAAAAGTCAGCATCTGTGTTTAGTGTTTAGTTTGAGAGAGCTGAGGACTTCCAAAATAAAAAGATTATAATAGAAGGAATATTCTATGATTTTTAAGAGTGATTAAAAGGTTGGCCACTAGAGGGCAACACACAAATAATACACTGTGTGATAACTGTCAATAATCGAAAAGAACATAAAATTGTATTAGAATTATAGAATAAAATTAAAAAAATACAATTCGGTTGTGTGTGCTTTCCACGTAGGAAAAGAATTGAGTAGGTGGTTGAGAAAAGAATTTCACTTTATCACTAAACATTGTTTTAATAAAAGGACAATGCAAATATTGATTAAAAAAGAAAATAGCCTATAGAATTAAAAATGCAAAAAAAAAAAAAAAAAAAAAAAGGGAAACACAACCCCCCTTGACCTTTTCCTCGAAAGACCATGCGATTGAAGGGCGTATAGAGACACATCTGCACAGCCATAAGGTTGTGATTTTCTGTCGGGAGTTGAAGACCATGCTATGTGAATATCATCCTGGACAGGATACAAGGTGACCTAACGACACCAGCTGTGCATCTGGCCCTTGTGGAACTACAGTGCTAAGCATGAATACTGTTAACGGTAAAGCCTGTAAAAGCCTAATACTAGCAGATTGTGCAATAATTAAATCTCTGTGTATTTGACGACATGATTTTTTTAATATCAATATCAGTTACATTTATTTTGAAAGAAATTAATACTTTTATTCAGCAAAGATGCATTAATTGATCAAAAGTGCAGTAATGACTTTTAAATTATTACAAACATTTCGATTTCAAATAAGTTACGTTCTTTTAAACTTTCTATTCATCAAAGAATCCTGAAAATATATTATGGTTTATAAAATATAAAGCAGCACAACTGTTTTCTACACTGATAAAATAGGAAATGTTTCTCGAGCAAATCCAATTCAGCATACTAATGATTTCTGAAGGATCATGTGACACTGAAGACTGGAGTAATGATGCTGAAAATTCAGCGTGGCCATCACAGGAATAAAGTACTGTATATTTTCAAATATATTAAAATAGAAATTATTAAAATACTTGTAAATTGTAGTAATATTTAACAATACTACTGCCTTTGTGAATAACAACAAAAATCAAAAGACCAAATGCTGTATTGGTACAATAGTTTTTATTTTGTTTATTTTTCTTGAGGTAGACATTTAGACATGTAATACACAATTGCATACTTTGAACATACAGCAATGTAACAGTGAGGTAGATGAAAATTGTACATGTCCCATATATTGCATTTGTGAGTGTTAAAATAACATAAAAATTCGACTTTCAAATATTAGCTACACTGTCATTTTCATTTCGGTTTGTACATTTCAGTGTATGTCCCGCTTGCCTCTCCATAACAAAAGCTCTCTATTCTTTTACTTGCCTCATTTAAAACAGAGAAGGGTCAGAGGGTCAGAGGAAAACACATCCAGTGATCAACTCAGGGGGCTGGGACAGCTCAGTGGGTTTCCATAGTAAACGTCACAATAGGTGAATTGTGGAAAAGACTGCAGACCCTTTTAGCCTTTTTTTTTTTTTTTTTTTGCAGTAGCCCCTGTGAAATTTTTATTATGTGTTCTGTACGCTTTGCATTTTAATCATTGAAATGCTGTTTGTAAGGTTACAATTTTTTTTTAAATGATGGACATGGCAAAGAAACTACACTAACTAGACAATAAAAGACAAAAATATCTGTCAAACTCAAAAATAGGTATAAGATAAACATTAAGTATGGCTTCATTCACAATTCCTGAGGGAAATCAGATTTACATTCAAAGCTTATAGAGGAATCTTAGATAATATTCCTAAAATAAAAGTTTTATCCCACCGACTTCAGTGTTGAAGAACATCCATGACAATTACCACTGACATGCTCACTAACAAAATGTATGAAAACCATATGAAACTTTCATATGTGTGTTTTGATTTACCATATTTCTCTCTCTCTCTTCCATTCCTCTCTTTCAGTCTTTCTTTGGCTTGGATTTCATTGATTGAAGCGGTGGATTAGTGCTTGCCACCATAATGTGCTTCACTGCACAACATAATTATAGAGAGAGAGAGAGAGAGAGAGAGTAAAAGAGGAAAGGAAGAGAGTAATTTCAGGGATATAAAAGAGTGTTTGTGCTACAGGTCACATGGAAGCTGCAGTCAGGAATAATGATAATGTGCATAAGAGAGACATCTATCTGGTCTCCTACCGTAATAATAATATTCGCCCTGATGTTTGATACGTTCAAGTATTGCTATAATCATGTATAATAAAAAATAAAAAAGATAGACTGACTAGGCCTACATCAAGTAGACTCAGGGATACGTGTACTGTCCCGGACCTCCGTAAGACCTTGTCTCCGGAGGCCGTAGATGACTGGTCTTGCCCACAGGATCTGCCTCGAGATCGGACTGAGTGGAAAGTCTATCGGGCCTGTAGCTCTGAATATCCGTCCCACCACAGCTTTCATTGACACTTCCACCACCGTCGCTGTTCTGCCGTTCGCTCTTGTCCCTGATTGTGTAAGGTGACACTCTGGCAGTTTTGGACTGGTCGAAGCCAAACTTCCTGTTGCGTGGGAGATCAGCAGCAGCGTGGCTGCTGTGAAGAGGTGTGGGGGTGTGTAGACCCGAGGGCAGCAGAGCAGGGGTGCTGTGGGGGTAACTAGCCGTCAGACCGCATTGCTGGGGATAAGCGTAGCCTGGTGCGGGGGGCAGGTATGCAGACGGCAAGGCAAACGCTGGTGACGGAAGATAGGATGGTTTAGGTAGCAGATGTTGGCTGCTGTAGGATGAAGGGTACTCCTGAGACGTGGGTCCGCTGCTGTACTGCTGCTCTGAAAGATCACTTCCGCTCCCCTTAAGTGGGTCTAAACCGGGAGGCCCGTCCGTGCTGTACCCCCCAGGCCACGGCTCCTGGTGCTGCTCACTTTTCAGGAAACCCCCATGTTCTGGTAAGGCCGAGTTGAAGGAATACCTCTCTGCATAGCGCTTTAGCAAGCTAGAGGCACTGAGGGCAGTGATGTCATCAGTGTAGCCTGAGAACGCAGGACGACCGGGCTGAGGAAATGGGAGGGGCTTAGGGTGAACTGGAGATGATGTGGTGGAGGAGACATCATAGTGTTGCTCCGCCCACTCAGATGACCACATCATTGCCACACCTGGAAAATCAAAATATATAACGATAAATGAATAAAGCTTTTTTTGTTGTTGTTGTTGCATATTGTACATGCTAAAATAATACTTGATGGCATCTGTTTTAAAGAGATAAAATTCAGAAAATTCTGCACAATGTTACTATTACTTTGTATTCATCGTTGAAACATGATGCACAAGATAGCTAAGAGGTATTTAAGGGACAGTTTATGCAAAAATGAAAGTTTAGAAATTCTGCTACTTTTTATTCCTCGTTGAGAAATAATGAAAAAGATAGAGTAAAGAGGTGATTAAAGAGACACTTTATTTACTATTAGTTAATTGTTTATTTACTATTAATTTGTATTCATAGCTGAGAAAAGATGCGCATTATAGCTTGAGGATGTATTTAAAGGGATAGTTCACCAAAAAAATTAAATTCTGAAAATTCTGCATGATGTTACTTTGACTTTTTATTCATTTTTCACTGTAAAAAAAACTATGATCACTAAGTCATGACATAAGTCATTTCTTTAACTCATCAAAATAATTTAAGCAATTTAATTTGTGTTACGAGATTCAACTAAATTTCAGTTTAATATCATTTGAGTTGAAATGAGTTGTAAAGCCATTTTGATTATACTTCAAATGTAAGTGCAAAAGATAGCTAGAGGAGGTATTTAAAGGGATAGGTCACCAAAAATTTTAATTCAGAAAATTCTGTATTGTGTTATTAGTACTATTTATTCATCCCTGAAAAATAATGCACATGACAGAGAAAGGACAGTTTACCAATGATAAATTCATAAGCACTATCATTTACTCACCGTCATTCCAAACCTGTGAGTAAATGATGACAGAATTAGAATTTTTGAGTAAACCTTCCCTTTAAATAGCTCCTTTAGCTACCTTGTGCATTGTTTCTCCACCAGGAATAGAAAATAATAGCAAAATCACGAGGTTTAGTGGTTTTGCAGAACCACTACAAGTTCACAACTGGACTGCAGCAAGAATTCACCATATGGAACCGCTTAGTAATCTGGACAAGATGTGATCTATTCTTTGCATCTTAATCTGCGAGTGTAATCTCAGTAACCTTGCGCACATCATCCTCACACATTTTGATGAGGGGAAGACGATTTAAATGAGCGATTGAACGCTGGATTTACAACCAGTTATATTTATATAGGGTGTGTGTGCATGTGTGTCTATTTTTGTGTGCCTTCTGGAAGATGAAGGCAGATTAGAATCGACAGATTAGAGCAAAGTTCTAGAGAGGGTATAGGAGACTGACAGCACACTAAGGATTTAAGAGCATTTTAAACAAATATAAACGAACATTAACATATTAGCCAGGGTTCTAGAGAGTTGAGATTCCTCGCTAATCCCAACAAATCCTTGCGGAACACAACTACTCTTGTTCATTTAAAAATATTTCAAATGCTTGTTTCAACATACAAATCTGATTTTTATCTATGTCTTTATATCTTTATGCTGCTTCCCACCAATTGACACACTTCCTAGAACTTCCGCTGAAAACAGAATCCCATCCATAAATATGGCTGCACCCGGAATGTCAAGAATTCAGCCTGGAATCTTTTTACAAAGCACATCCTCCACACACACAGACACACACACACACACACACACACACACACACACACACACACACACACACACACACACACACACACACACACACACGCTCCAGGTTGAACATCATAAACGGCTGAAGATCTGTGATGCTAAATGTATTAGTCATTATATTACATAATTCCATGCACTGCAAATGATCTTTGATTAGATGTTGGCCGTCATTTAGTTTGAAAATGTAAATCTAAATAAAGGTTTTTGTTTTATCAGTAAAAAAAAAAAAAATACAAGACTTCTTATTCTTCCCTTGATATAGTGAAAAGGCTAATGAGCTGAAAGCAAAGAAACAGCTGGTAAAGTCATTACTCTTCCCTGGCTACTGCTGAACACACACTTTCCAGCAGAATCTTACCCAACATATGCACACATCTAAACAGAGATATAATAAATATGCAATTATTAATATGATCATTTTTGCATTGTGCATTAACTCACCATGCTGTTTTAACCAGAATTCTGTACCAGCGTGTTATTCTTGATTGTAAATACTATTGGTGTACACAAATCTTTCCACCATTGCTCATAAACACGGATACCTGAAAGAAAGAGAGGTCTAAATTATTTTGCATGATGTCACACTTTCTTAAAATTAAAATGGCACCATCTTAAAATCTCACATACCTATAACCAAACCAAAAGGAACAAACAGTAGACATTATAACATATAAACACCATGTGCAACCAAAACGTTTTTTTCTCTCTCACTCTCCTTAACTTCACAAGCAAAATACTATTAACAGATAATGAGAGACAAAGATGAAGACAGAGTGGTTTTAAAAATGTAAACAGATAAAAGCTGTCATTGTATTCCACATGCATTAAGAAACATACCAGTCCCTCTCTGTGAATCCCCATTGCACTGTTGAAGTTATAAGTAAATTCCCAGCTTTACGCTGCCATGCCTCTCACACTCTCTTTTTTTGTCTCTTGCCTCTTCTTTTTTTTCTTCTTCTATCCAACTCTGCACTACCTCCCTCTGTCCCTGTGACAACAGCCCACATGCACAGCCCCTCCCCCACCCAAATCCTCCCCTCCCCCTGCCCTCCCTTTTTGTTGAAAGTATTTAAGCAGATAGAGAGAGAGAGAGAGAGAGAGATAGAGAGAGAGAGAGAGAGAGAGAGAGAGAGAGAGAGAGAGAGAGAGAGAGAGAGAGAGAGAGAGAGAGAGAGAGAGAGAGAGAGAGAGAGAGAATGGAACTCTCTTTAGGATATTTTATAAATCATGCACACATGGCATTGGTGTTGCATTTTAATAAGTATAGTTCAATGCAATAACTTATGTTTGTTTAATATATGTCTGTGTTTCTCTGAGGGCTTTGTTAAACAACCCTTGTGAAAAAATTATCTGGATATCAAAACATAACTTCTATCTAGTAAACAGCTGAGGGCGCTGTTGGCTGTAATTCCACTGCTGAGGTGTTGAAGATCCTGGAATGCGAAGAGGAATCCTTCCACATAAATGAGCCTCGGAGAAGCTCTCTGTTGCGTTCTAAACACTTCCCCCTCATCCAAACAGCTTTCATGTAATCATTTGCATTCTTTTTATTGAAGTCACACAAATAATGACAAAATTGATTTATTTTATGTGGAAACGTTTCCCTGCATAGTAAAATATATTAAATAGAAAATTCATATTTAAAAGTCAAAACAAGACTGAAAACCTTAACGTATGTGCTTAACATATGCTTGTGCTTGTCATTGTTTGAACAGCCGCTATATGTCAGTCTCTGAAGGGACACTTGATAACCACCGGTCACTCTGACTCTGAAAAATAAATAAATTATGAAACTCTTAATTAACATGCAAAGTTTCATCTGTAGAAATACTTTTGCTAACTCTTGTTAGAAAAGCTTGTAAAATATGTTTTCTGTGGAACACTATATTGCCCAAAGCAGAGAAACAGAATGCCATTCATGTCATTACGTTCATTGGACAGTTAAAAAAAGTACTTCCATAAGTGTGTTTTTTTTTAAACACTGCTGCTCTCTATTTAAATTTATAGCAATGATAGGTTTTTCAGCAATGTACAAAAAAAGTTTCCCTTATTTTCCTTTGACATGTGATCCGTCACATGACAAATGTTCCTGTAGCAAAGATGGCAGCCTTCAGGCTGTAGGCTACTTCCAGTAAATCATGCAACACTAATTGGGAGTGCTATCAACTTTTCTTCAGGTATGGCTATGGGAGGTTTCTATTGTTAATAATGTATGCTTGTATGGCATCTTAGCCATCAAAATACATAAATTAATATGTTTTAAGCTATTCACCAGACATCAATTTAGGCATGACATCCCCCTCCCCACAACAATTTAATGTAAACTTTTTTTTTTTTTTTTTTTACATATTCTGTACGTTTACATGCACTCTCTGTTGTAAGTTTAAACTCTCAGTTGTTGCGTGATAAACATATATTATGTATATATGGAATACCCACTTGCAACAGGTCATTGATGGCATTAATGTCATTTATTTGTATACACTGTATACAGTTGTTGTATATTTCAGCTGATTTTACATTGCTTTTTGTCTAGTTGCAAATAGGCTATAATAACTCTTTCAGAATATTTTAGATGTGTGTGTTTAGTAAAAAACTATTTTATTTATTTATATTGTAATTTTATTTTAAAATAGCGTCCTTCGTGAAGCCAAAGTGTAACTGTGCAACATACGGAACTGTTATCAAATAAGCAGCTGCATTATATTTCTTGTTGATTAATTAGAAATGGGACTTTTGGAGCTATTCACAGTGTCTCAATCTTTTTGGAGACCTCAAAATCAATCCACCTAAGCTTTTCAGCTAATCAGTTTAGTTAGAGACTTACAGGACCCAAGCAATGGATCTCTAGCAAGCTAATTAGCTATCATGGCATTAGCTCATTGTGCAAAAGTCAAGTAAACAAATCCCAATGACTTTTCCAGATTGATCTATGCTTCATTGTCTTAGAGGAAAATTAGCTAACATGTAGCACAATATCATGTACTATTACTGTTTAATTTTTTCTTGATAAAATTAAATGTTTCATAAACTAGAACTCATATGGATTTGTAGTAAGAGGTTTTTCTCGGAGTGAAACCAGATGGCACTTCACAGCTCTTCAAATGTCTAACATTAAATGCTAACAAGCTTGTGTGTCTTGTTAGTGGAAGTTAACAGCATTAGCAACTAAAACATCTGTACCTATATATGATTTTAAATGTTGTCTATCAAATGCCTTCTTTTTGTATCCTGTCTTGGTGTTAGTCAGCTAACAGCTGACTTTAAACTAGACCACAAATATTAAACCAATCACTTGTATAAATCCAGAGGAATTGTAATGCTCGGTAAGTCCTGCCTTAAAAGAGCCAGTTATATTTTTGATAGGGTTTGTTTCATTTGGAATATATATAAGCATATTAATTTTGACCCACCTGACAACTGGAGACCGAATACTGAGCAGTAGCTAGACTAAAACTTGACTTTTTTGTAATGAACTTTTGTGTGAAATATACCATCCTAGGACCCATTTATGCTAAGAGCCATTCAATCTAGTGGACAAAAGTACAACTTCAAAGAGGAAACCATTGTACTGTGTTTAAAAGATTTTAGATGTCTGTTCATATTTGCTTGACTCCAAATTTCAGTTTCACAAATTTCAGTTTTTATTTCATTCCTGCCTTGGCTTAGAGAAGTTCACATTTCTCTTCACATTTAATGGTAATGCTTAGGTTTACTGTATAAATGTGCGATGACATGAGATTGTGTATTATTAAGACTCATACTCAACTGATGTTTAAAAAGCTGCCTCTGTTGTTCTGTAACTCATATTGTCTGTGTTAAGTCAGACTGTAGGGTGGAACAGGCTTTGTTGACGTAAAGTAATAATTAACCTGTAAATGACAACCAAATGAAACCAACATGACAGACTTTGTTGTCTAGACATAGTGGAAAGGGACTTTCAAATGATGAAGATTTGCCACAAGTTTCAATGTGAATGCTATCTAAAATTGTAACTTTATTTGAGGAGTCGTTTAGCCCACATTCTGGGGTCTGCTCTTCAAGATTCCCGCTTGTAATATCACTCTCGGCCGTCTAGTGCATCCTGGAGACTAAACAACAAAGAAAAAATCAGAATCAGCAAGTGTGTATTTATGATTAACTGTAAAATGTAACAACTTAAGTTTTACTTCATGTCTTTACTTGAAGTCTTCTCCATCTAGAAGTTTCTTGTAAGTGCTGATCTCTGCTTCCAGTTTCATCTTCATATTAAGCAGGGCTTCATATTCCTGACCCTGCTCTGTGATATTTGACCTCAGCTGTCCCAGCTCGGCTTCAAACTGCAGAATGATGCTATTGTACTTCTCCATCTCTGCATTTGAACGTTGCTCTGTGTTCCGCAGGGTATCTTCAAGTGACGCTTTCTAGAAAGTTTGGCATCATATATTGTCAACATGAACTTATTATTTGATTAAAAGTTCAGCTTTTATAGATCTGAAATATGATATCTGAAATGTAAAACATTCGTGGCGTGTATGTGCACGTTACCAGACTTTGTTGGGATGCGAGCTCTATTTGTAGTGTTTGCATCTGTCGCCGAAGGTCATTAATCTCCATCTGAGCTCCTTGTAATGCCTCAGTGTTCTGAGCGACCTGCACCTGAACTTCTGACAACTAAGGAGAAAGAGTTTGATGGTTAGATTGGTTAGATCATGGCAAAATTGCTGTCATGTAGTGGTCAAGGGTTCTGTACCTGGGATTCGTGCCACATTTTGAGTTCCTCTGCATTTTTGAGAGCTTGTTTTTCATAGTTAGACCTCATATCTTCCATCACTTGAGCCATATCCTGGCCTTTGGGTGCATCGACATCCACCTGGACACCTGACTGGGAGATCTGGTTTCGCATCTCCCCAACTTCCTGTCAAAGTTGAACAGAAAAGAAATCTAAAACACTTGGAGTAAATTATGCCTTTTCTGAATTTCGATGATGTTAATATGTTGTTGGAGTAAAAACAGACTGTGATCAATTTAAAGGCCCCATGAAGTTTTGTGTCTTTTAGTCTATGTCTGTAAGTTATAAATCCACATATATGCTAGAATACCCCTAAACGCTTACACAATATATTTTTACATTTTCAAATTTCCCTTCTGAGAATATCCATCTGATGACTCATCTTGCAAATCATGGTTTGTGGTTACTGACCACCCTGATTTGCCCCGCCCCAAATGTCTTCTTTAATAGGAAATAGCTACATCAACACAGGTAAAAAAAACTAAACAAAAACACTCGTCAAATTGTATCATGGGGTCTTTAAGCTTATTCTGAGAATCTCTTTCTGTGTGTGTTAAGTGGCTCTTATGCAATGGTTGCTTACATTTTCATGGTTTTTCTTGAGGAAGACAAGCTCTTCTTTCAAAGACTCAATTTCACCCTCCACATTCAGGCGTCCAATATTGGTGTCATCAATGACCTTCTTCAGACCTGCAATATCTCCTTCCACAGACTGCCTGATGGCCATCTCATTCTCAAACCTATAACACACACACACACAGACACACACATAGAAGTAAGTAATGCACTATAATGTTTCTGTGTGCATGTCAACAGTCCTCCATCATGCATCTGTCAGGCTGATGATTTCTGGCTTGTCTGTTTTGTGATTCTAAAAATGACTACATTCTCAGAACATGTTCATTTGATTTCGAGTTACAAGCTGCTTGTGGTGTGGTGTAATAATGGAAACTAACTTGACTCTGAAGTCATCTACAGCCAGACGAGCGTTGTCAATCTGCAGAACAAAACCAGCATTGTCCACAGTGGCATCAAACACCTACAGGCAAAACAAAGCACATATTTCACCAAACAAAACCTGTTTTTGACATCCATCCATCTTTTTTTTTCTTCTGTAAAGATAAGATTTGTCAGATGGTGTTAATTACAGCGTTCTTGGAATGAGGTTCAGACGTATGAGTTCTTATCAAATCATAATTATCTGGAATCATATTTTGTATTAATGAATTAACTTTCTCTATGAAATTCTGAAGCATTAAAGGGTCTGATGATTGAGCAAGACTATAAAATATGAAAAAAGGCAGAAAGGGTTTTTTGGTTTATTGCTATATGTTTGATGTGTGCGTGTGAGAGGATGTCTGTATGTATTCGCTATGTGTGCCATTACATATTTAAAACAGTAATATCCTATACTAAACCTAAACTAATCTTGACAAACTATATAAAATTTGAAAGCTTACAATCTCTAGTTTACATATATTTCAAAATAAATTACAGAGGGGCCGTAATTTATCAATTTGCAACAAGAATATTTTCATACTCCTAAGGCGTGTTCAGACCTTTATTTTGAAATAGTGATGAACATAAAATCATGAAAGAATAGAAACCTCAGTTTGTTTTCATGCCAAGAGTTCAAAAGATAGCATCCATTCAATTCTTTTAGAAAAAAAAGGTCTGAAAATGTTTTAAATATAAAGAAAAAAAGAATGGATTCACCATTTGTGATGTGGCAGCGAGCTATAATGCACATACGTGTTCTTTTTGTGTTTCTTAGATGTTGAATTCATTTTAAAATCTGCCAAACTTTTGCCAAACCATCCTATCCTTCTGAATAGGATGTCTACTTCATAAATTGTATGAAAATTAAAAAATAATGGTTCAGATCACTCAAACGACATTATATATGGGCAGTAATGTCAACTAGTGAAAAAGTTTGGTACTGCTCCCAAACAAAATCTCACTGAAAGCTTATTTTTTGAGATATCAAAAACTCTAGAACTCTAAATGTTCTGTAATGACTCACATCTGCTAAAAATGATGCAGTTCTTCATTACATTCTTGTTGTGCGAGAGAGTGTTGTTGTGACTGTGTGTGTGCATGAGCGTGTGTGCGATTGCTCATCCAACATCTGTTTTGCATCATGACTCTACTTAGAGACGGCAGGAAGTTTCAGCTGGCTATAGTCCGTCAAACATACTTCTAATGTTTTAGAAACAATTGTGAATGTTTTATTTGTGTTGACCAATGTCATGGTTGCTTATTTTTTAAAACCAAATTGGAAGGTTTTGAGGAAAGTCCTGGTAACCAGAATACATAATGAAAAGCAGAACAAGCACAAAAGAAATAAGAGAGAGAACAGCGTGCCACACCCTCCATTGAGATGTACGGAAATCTGATCATGCATTTTTATTTCACTGAAGGGTTCTCATGAACACATTTTTTGTTAACATATTCTTAAGACATGAAATAGGCTCAGGTTTTGGTGTCAAACAAACAACAACAAAAATACATATAGTTTTCATTAGTTTAATATCCACACAAACTGGAAAAAAATACCTAAAAGAAAATTATGTATGTTGTAAATTGACTATATTATATAAATTTTTACATACCATACATTTCAAGATGTCTACAGTACACTACACTCTAAGACTTCATTTTAAAATATAAAATGGCTATTTTCTGCTTGTGCAAAACTTTTACATAACTTCTAAGTTTTGATTATGATTTTATTTTTAGTTCAAAACACCTGGTATCTCCTCCTAACATAAATAACTCCCTGCTATTTCTCAAACTCTGAAATGCTCCCCACACATGGAAATCATATAAACCTAAATGTCTCTCACCTTCCTCCTCAGGTCATCCAGGATGGCGTTGTACTTGCTGTAGTCGCGAGTTTCTGGTCCACCTTTCTCCAGGGCCTCTCTGATCTGCATCTCCAGTTTGCTGTTCTCCTGCTCCAGCCTGCGCACCGTGTCCAGGTAAGTGGCCAAACGGTCATTTAAATTCTGCATCTGGCCTTTCTCATTGCCCATTTGGGCCCCTGAGGAGCCAGCACTGGATCTGAGGGACCCCCCTGAACCAGCACCCATGCCGGCTGAGCTCACCTTGAAGGCCGAGGAAGAGGAAAGGCCACCACTTCTAGGGGCCGAACGGAGAGACATGGAAGAGACGGACGAGATCCTGGTGCCCTGTCCTCCTGCCCCACCATACGTACTTGCAGCACGGTGTGTGGGCACAGAGCGGGTGAAGGACATGTGAGAGGCCTGAGGTGCGTAGTAGCTCATGGTGGTGGAGAAGTGAAGTACTGGCTGCACGAGAAAATGAGTGTACGCTGAGGAAGTCAACCCTTGAGAGCCGCAGGAAGAGAACTGTGCAGCTTATATACCCCCACTAAACTCTTTCTGTTCCTCCTTTTCTCTCTCTGACTCACACACACACTGACCAGCTAAGACCCTGCCCACATGGTCCGTTTTTTCCCTTACTTTTTTTCTTTTTTCGGTGTTCTCTAACGCCCTTCCCACATCCTCTCTCCCTCCTTTCCTGCCTCAATCTCACCCCTCTGCCTCCCTCCATCTGAACCCAGTCCCTGAGCTTGTCTGGCCCCGGACACATATACGTACTGCAACAAGATACAGCCTTGAGATCAGGCTCATTTTGTGCTTTCAGTCTCACAATGCTTTTGTGAAAGCTTAAATGACAAATCCAACTGAGAAGAACAGGGGTTGAGAAAGAAAACAATGGTTTATGATTTTGATCAGGCACCTTTGGGACAGGCTACACCTATGTACGTGCATTTTCTCAAAAGAATGGCCACATGTAGACATGTTTTTTACTCAAGTTCTTAAACGGATAGTTTAGCCAAAAATGTCATAATTTACTCACCCTCAAAACAACATTGGACCACATTGACTTTAATTGTATGGACAAAAATTTTTTTTTTTGTTATACAGAAGTAAGTAAGTTATACTGGTGTGGAACAAAATGAGAAATTAAATTTGTTGGCCGAATTATCCCTTTAAAACATCTAAAACTGTTTCTGCAAACTGCAGTGCTACAAATAGTTTCACTAGCTTTTGACCTTTTAAGGTCCTGCTCAAAATTACACAACTGTTCAAATATGTGATGTGCTATGTATAAAAAACATTGATGAAGTCTAAACACTCCAATTTAAAAAAAAATAAAAACAAGGTTGTTAAGGCAAAAGCTCAAGATAATGTCTGAATGTCTGGAGTTCAGTGAATAAGGAACAGTGTGAACCTCTATTTACCAAGTTTAAACTTTACGATTTTGGTAACAATTTTGCTGTCCGAGACCAAATTCAGAAGAGACATCTTATGGCACAAAACTTGGAAAATGTGCAAACCTGTAGTCTTGCTGCGATATAAAATGTTGTTGATGTTGCACAGCATGCCATTGCTTTTACCCAAGATCATATTAAACAGTCTGACAGGCAACAATTATAAAGGATTGTAAAAATCGTACAGTATGAACCCAGCCTTAAACAACAACAACAACAAAAAACCTCAGGACCTTAAAGTGATGTCATAATTTACTCACCCTCAAAACGACATTGGATCACATTGATCTTTATTGTATGGATTTGAAATTTGACAAGGGCAAAAAACAATAACAGCTAATTGTTGTGATGAAGATGTTGCTTTGAAATGTCTGTGATCCAAAGAACAAGACACCCAGAGGCCTAACACACCCAGGAGATAAAAGAAACATGAGGAGTTTTCAAAAAGCATTTTGAAAGCTGATCTATCTTTCTTTCTTTCTTTCTTTCTTTCTTTCTTTCTTTCTTTCTTTCTTTCTTTCTTTCTTTCTTTCTTTCTTTCTTTCTTTCTTTCTTTCTTTCTTTGAAAAAATAAAACATTTAATTATGAAGGAATGTCTGTTTTACCTTTTTGTTCTAATTTACCTTTTTTTTTGCGCAACAATAATTGAATCTCTGATGACTCAAGTGCAGTTAATCTTTATTCCTCAGGTGGCAATGTCTTATGCGCAATAATGACGTGATGTTTCACTCATAATTACTGCAGGCATAAAACAAAAGAATACATAAGTATCATCAGCGAAACTTGAAAGGAGAGTTTTATACTATTGCGGCAGTAAGAGATCCAGATCCATCCGTGTTAGATATAGATCCGGGTCACTAAAGACCCAAATATGTAATAATGGTGCAACATTCATGCATTTAAAGGTTAACATGCTTATCCAAACGTTTATCTGTTTTCTTGAGTTCAGTGATCTCAGCAGTACGTGTATTGTATGAATTTTGTACTGACACAATGTTTGTAAATTGCTTCAAACTTTCAACGGGCATCAAGGAACAAATCGTGACTCACTTTTTTCGATTAAACATTTGCATATGCAGCTTTAAATACATGTGATGACGGAACAGGCAGGAGACTGAACTCATTGACTTCATGGAATGTTTCTCTGACTTGGATCAGAATGTTAACTCCATCTTGTCTGTGGCTATAGTACTTTCTCTGTCAAAAGTGCTATCTGCAGTGTCTTTGTTTGGATGGGATGTCTATAGATTCCAGAGAGCTTTGGTTACCAGATGAGTCATCCATCCCATGATTTCCGAGAGCTCTGAATACAAATCACAAACTGCCCTGCAGGGGAAAAGTGCATGGTTTGTTCAACCCTCTCTTCTTTCTTCTCTCTTCTTCATGCTTTAAGTCCCCTGCATGCTCTCAAGCCAGAGCTTTTGCTTTATATGCACGGAAGGACATTGTCGTATTCAAGACCTTGAAGATTCAAACTGAGTGTTTGTTTCAATCATACACATGGCAACCTTATGTGTGTGTTTTGTTGTTTCCTAGCAACATTTTCGTTTCCTTTTTTGTGGCTACATCACCAATGCGCTGTGCACATCAACAATAGTCACATTGAGATACATCACTTAAATCAGGAGGATAGAACGCTGATCATAAGAAATTCTGTTTACAGCTTTTTCTCACTTCATTATTTAATTATTTCCAGTCAGTCTTAGTGGATGTCACATGTCTGAACAAAGATCTTCCTTGTGTTGATAAGGTCTGCAGAGCACAGACAAGCCATCGTGGTTTACAAATGAAGAGTCTAATGAAAAGTTGGCTACCACATCTGGCAGAAAGCAAGCAGACAGAGTTAGAGGAAAAGCAGGAAAATAGAGGGACAGCGAGTCACACTTCAGAGTGAAGGAATTTCACCACCCTGCCCCCTTTTTCAACATGTGACCACCCCCACTCCTAAACTCTTTTTCTTTATTTCTTTCTCTCAGCCACAAACGTGCATGCTTTATTTCTCAGTTACATGAATGCAATGGTTTAGGCTTATTACTTAACTAACAGGCTCAGATTTACATTCATTACATTTTATGAATCTGATAAAAAAAACTTTTTTTAAACTAATTTTTCATGTGTCTGCTTTGAAAAGGGTGGAATCACATTTTTAGTTCAGTTGCACCCATTTCCAGATGAAACTGCTCGACGGGATGTAGCAAGAACTAAATAAAAGTCCTTGGCAAATCAAATTAAAAATCAACTTTTTATTACTCTTTTGTGTTTTTTTTTATTTTATATTCATGTTTCCACCCAGTCACCCTCTGCTTTACCCGCTCATTATCTGCAACTCGGGCATACTCAGGAAAGTGAAATAAAAAAGAATAATGAAAAGAACAAGGAAAGGAAAAGCTGAATCATTCAGTGAGGGGAAACTGGAATCATGGAATCATCTTTTTTCTTTTTTCTTACTCACCACCAAACCAGCAATGTTTGTAGAATGTGTTTTAGCTACACACACACAGATCAAAAGTTTTGGAATCGGTAAGATTGTTACTTTTATTTATTACATTGTGACAGTAAATATACTCAAATATATATATATAAAAAATAAAAAATATATTTGTATATAAAAAAAGAGACTTCTTTAAAAAAACAAAATGTGAGTACAATGAGAAAGTAAAGACATAGGTTCTCTCATGACACAAGCAGTCAGAAATATACACAACAATGGCGACACCTTTAATGATTAATGACAATTAACGACTTAAATGACAACTCTTTGTAGAGGGAATGTGTGGCATGATGACCTATGGTAATGCTAATTAGGCAAATGTTTAAATGTGCACTCAGAAACATCATAGGCTACATCATACACAATCAACAGTGAATCTTTTATTTCAACATAATATTTGATATAAAGACATTGCCATGTTAATTTAAATGTCAATGAGATTTTTACTTCATGAGTCACCTGTGAGACTGTGAGATGTGTGATTGGTTCGGGTGAGGTCAGATGTTATGATGGATTAGTGGAACAGACACACCCTGCGACATGCTACATTTAAATTAATTTTCTCAGCAGATTAAGAAATAATTTTCATGATTGGCCTAATTCAGTTGGTGAGAAAAGGCAAAAGAGGGTGAAGCTACAGGGAAATGACGTCCTGACAACACTGAATGGCACCGCAAGAGTGCACACAGACCAAACCTTACCTCTTCTTTAAATTCATGGAATTCTGTTGCTTGCAAAAATATTTTTTCTTTAGCCTATACACTTACTTTTGGATGGCTGCTTTTTGCAAAAGTTGCTTTTTGCCCAACAGATTAGCGTAATATCTATCTAAAATAGTTATTTAGCCCTTGCTAACCTTGCTAAACCTAAAACTCCTTGGTTTAAACCAAAAGTCCTGTCAGACTGTCAATCTTCTGTTACTGCTCTGTAGACAAAATGCAATTCCAAACTCAGCCACTAGGGTGTGCTCAAATCCGCCACAAACTGGGGAAACACAAAACAGACTTACCAGAATGTCATTAGTTTACCGCTAGCACATGTTTTTGCTTAGCTTCTTTTCTACTTCAGCTCTCAGACAGTTTTTCTCTCATGATTCACTGGCTCAGAGCACTTGAGAGCTATTCATTCGATTCTATATTTCAGTCTGCTAATGGTTGCAATGCAACATGTTGCAGTCATCCAACATTACATATTTTCAGATTGCTTGTATCTTTATTACTGTATTGGACTGTTTTGCAACCGTTTCCTCAGTAGCATAGGAATACATGGATGTGGTATGCTTTATTAACATTTGTCTTCGTCTATTACGCCTATTAACACAACAAACTCATTGTCTGTTTTCACTCAAACTCACCTGAGTACTGTTTATGTAAAACAGCTCCCTCCTTCAGTTCAGCACCTTGTACTTACAAAGAAGGCTTTCTCCTTTGGTGAAACATTTATCCAAAAGCAAACAGATGTTATGCCTGCCTTCACATAGCTTGTCACTCATGAGCCAATTATTTCTTATTAGTGTTGTTCATAGATTTACCCCTCAAAAGGGAAACCAGTTGTGGTGCAATTCTCCATTTTAAAGATCTGTTTTAACGACAGCACCTGTTTTTGCCTTCGGGACACCACACCCTTTTAAAAAAAATATATTACAGAAATACAGACAGTGCGTATAAAGAGTATACAACCAGAATTACTACTGAAAACAAATGAAAGTGATTGACACACATTCCGTCATCAGAATTAACATGAAATAGTAGAAAGCCCTCAAGGAGAATTGTGTATTTATTATTACTCAGTGTCTTGTCTATCCCCATACTCTCCTCTGTGGTCTATTTAGGAGCACAATGAATTTACTAACAATTATTATTATAACTATATTATTCATCAATAATTAATTAATATATTTTTGATGAATAAAATAAGACACCACTCTTCTCACTCAGACCCATTTATTCATATTATAATTTTAATAATTTATTAGTTTTACAGGCTGTGATGTGTGTATTTGCTGAGAAGTGCCTGAGGGTCTGATATGTCAGGACTGCAGTATTTACTTCTTTATGGCGTCTGCCAGAGAATAGATATGCAGTTATGTTGTACTTCGTTTATTGATTTTTGTGTAATCATGTTTAATCATTAATTCCAGAGAGCGTTTCGATTTATATCTTCTTCTTTTTTTCATTTTGATGTGCACTGAATATATATTCAGTTTTGCCATCACGGGAATAAATTAAATTTGAAAATATCTTCAAATAAAAACGGGTAGGCCTATTTTAAATTAATATTATGTTTTTTGATCAGATGAATGCAGCCTTGGTGAGCATAAGAGATTTTTTGAAAACATTAAAACAAATCTTACCGACTTTACACTTTTGATCAATAATATATTGCTAGCTAAATGTATATAGAATGTTTTCTCTCCCTTTTTCCCCTCCAGGTTTCTTTGTAGACTGTTGTTAACTTGGCAGTTAGTCCCTGCTGGAATGCATCGTCTTGCCAATAACTTGGAATATTCCTGTAAAATGCGATATTTGTTCAATAATTTCTCATTTTGTGTATCATATGTCTAGACTGTCACATCTTATCGCATACAGTTTGCATACAAGTTGTTTGTTGAGTTCAGCTCGAGTTCCTACAGAGTCTGTCTGACCATAGGAGAGAATCCTCCTTTCTAGCAAAAGTAACAGTCATTGCACTTTTATATCTAATCTTACAAAAGAGTGCCACGTCTACTACTGTCTGTCTAAACGGCAAGCGCCCGGTATATTAATAGGTTTTCTGATGTCACGACAAGCCTCTCACAACCTACGTTTTTTCTCACCTATAGAGAAAAGACAGTAAAAATATATGTTTTAATCAACTGCCTTTAGTCTGCATTAACCTGCATTGGCAGAGGAGAACTGAAATGTGTCTTCAATCACACGTGACCTTCGTGAAAAAGGGGAACAAAAGATTTAGACATTTTTATGACAGAAGTACATAGACTTCTCCCCTATAAATTACACTCAGCAACAACACAAACATGATACACGTACATTATGAATATATCAAATATTGCCTTAAAGGCCATAACTTATTACCCTTTACTTGGATGGTGCCCTTTAGACATTCTGTTGACTATAAATAACGCGTACCTTCATGTCAACTAACTCTCATTGAAGTAGTTGAGTGTTAGACTGTTAGGGTTAATAGAATAAGGACTTGTGGGTTGGTAGAAATTTGGGAAGCTGTCACATTTAAAAGGGAAAGTCTATCTACTAATGAACATTTTGTCATCGTTTACTCACTCTCATGTTGTTTCAAATGTTTATGCATTTCTTTCTCCTGCTGAACACAAAATATGATATTTTAAAGAATGTTGGTAACCAAACAGTTTCAGTTCCCATTAACTTTCATTACATTGTTTATCCATATGATGGAAGTCTATTGGAACCAAAACTCCTTGGTTACCAACATTCATCAAAATATCTTCCTTTATGCTCGGCAGAAGAAGAAAAAGTAATACAGGTTTGAAATGACATGAGTGTGAATAAATAATGACAGACTTTTCATTTTTGGGTGGACTCTCCCTTTAATAGGCGCTATTATCCTGGGACCATGATTGTGTCTTTCCTGCTGATTCATAGTTTAGAGATCTAGAAACAAATCGGAATGCTTTTTCTGTAGGTTCACAAGAACATATTAGATTCTTAATAACATTATATGAATATATGTCATTCCATTAGGTAGGCTACTCATTTTCTACTATACTACCTATATGGCCTGGAGGTCACAGTTAAAGGGTTGGCTGCAGTTAGACTGTAACTTAGCTAGAAATATGCACCCAGCAGTTGAAAGGACTGTTATCTTTACAACAAGTTGGATGGATCAACCCATTATGCCTTTTGCCTCCGGAAAAGTACAACATACAACCAACCAATGGAGTGTTTGTATGGATAAGGCTACGAGGGGAAATCAGACTTGTTTTTATAATGAGTTTAAAGGGTAATGGTTTTTGCATTTGTTGATAGTAGGGACAGGCTCAAGTCAGCAATTAATGATCCATTCTAAGAGGGTGGGTATAGAACTAAATCTGTCAAATATCATACATACAACACTTATATACTCGTATGCACTCATGAAATGTTATACACTTGTTATACATGTTATACACTTTATTTGTGCAGTTTTTTTATTCTTAATAATTGACATAATATTTTTGGCTGGTCTTTGATTCGTTTTCTCTGATTGGCTGATCCTGGATCTACTGTTTCTGTGCTCTCATGTTAATTAAGGATGCAAAGTAAAAGTATAGATTTGCTTCATGGTGTCTTAGCATGTTCAGATTTCACCAAAACAATTATTGGAGTATTCTAAGCATTTCCCCTTTGCTCAGGGATCTAAGTGAAGCAGTTAATATATAACTGTATGATTGTCTTTTGACGTTCAACCCCATAACTCCACATACATATCTTGAAAATAGTTTATTAACCAATACACTGGTCTTGAGCCACTCCCTGCACTCCATATAAGAGTTTGAGGGCACGTCTGTCATCCCACCACTCCGACCACTCCGACCCCTCAACATCCTCTCCAACTCTGACTTCTGTGTTTTCCAGAGATGCTGAACACAAAGAAAACCGTGAGGTCTTTCAGCAGTCACTCCTCAGCGGGTGTGAGGAGCAACAGGCGGACCCCCCTCACTCGTTCAGGGATGGTTTCGAGGGAAGGTTGGGGCTCCAGTCCAGTTCTCTACCCTCCAATTACAGCTGTAAAGGTCAATGAAAGTCTTCTGGCACCTCTGAACCTAGAGATTGACCCAAACATCCAGGCCATTAGGACTGACGAGAAAGATCAAATCAAGACGCTCAACAACCGTTTTGTTTCATTTATTGACAAAGTAAGTTACTTCCTTCATCTTGTCTTCATTTTAACCTTTTGCGTGGGCCTTTTATTTTTCACTTCTAACCGAATGCATGTGCATGTGTGTGGTTCATATGCTGGTGTGAGGAAGTATGTGGTTGTAATAATACGTCAGTAACAGTAGGTCCAGTCCTATCAGTGTCATATTTTATCAGGACCCCCACTTCACTGACTTGCCGAAAGGTGCAATGTCCATTCTCTGCCATAAACACACCTTTGTCGTTTTTTGGGGCAATATCGGTTTACTATCAGGTGCAACGGCCGCTCCCTTATACATGCCTTTATTGAAAACACACACACACACACACACACACACACACACACACACACACACACACACACACGCACACACACACACACAAACACACACACACACACACACACACACACACACACACACACACACACACACACACACACACACACACACACACAGACACACACACACACAGACACACACACACACACACACACACACACACACACACACATCTTTGAACTCACAGAGAGACATTTGCACTTAGGCTGCATTTAACATTTCATTTGAAACTCTGCATGACTATAGGAAATTTTTTTTTTGTAATCTCAGCTTATTTCAATTTTATTGCAAAAAAAATATTTTATTCTTAAATAGTGACCTGTTACAGTATCTTAAATACACTGAACAAAATTATAAATGCAACACTTTCGCAACTGACCGAAAACCAGTCAGTATCCGGTGTGACCACCATTTGCCTCACGCAGTGCAACACATCTCCTTCGCATAGAGTTGATCAGGTTGTTGATAGTGGCCAGTGGAATGTTGGTCCACTCCTCTTCAATGGCTGTGCGAAGTTGCTGGACATTGGCAGAACCTGGAACACACTGTCGTATACACCGATCCAGAGCATCCCAAACATGCTCAATGGGTGACATGTCCATGAGTATGCTGGCCATGCAAGAACTGGGATGTTTTCAGCTTCCAGGAATTGTGTACAGATCCTTGCAACATGGATTGGTCTCAGGCGATCTTGGAAGTGAAGATGCTGGATGTGGTCCTGGGCTGGTGTGGTTACACGTGGTCTGCGGTTGTGAGGCCGGTTGTATGTACTGCCAAATTCTCTGAAACGTCTTTGGAGACTGCTTATGGTAGAGAAATGAACATTCAATTCACAGGCAACAGCTCTGGGGGACATTCCTGCAGTCAGCATGACAATCGCACGCTCCCTCTAATCTTGCGACATCTGTGGCATTGTGCTGTGTGATAAAACTACACATTTTAGAGTGGCCTTTTATTGTGCCCAGCCTAAGGCACACCTGTGCAATAACCATGCTGTCTAATCAGCATCTTGATATGCCACACCTGTGAGGTGGATGGATTATCTCGGCAGAGGAGAAGTGCTCACTATCACTATCAGATTTAGACATATTTGTGAACAATATTTGAGAGAAATAGCCCTTTTGTGTACATAGAAAAAGTCTTAGATCTTTGAGTTCAAAACAAAAGTGTTGCGTTTATAATTTTGTTCAGTGTATATCCATATACATAGACCTAAGTCAAAATAATGGCATAGGCCTATTTATTTTTTGACAAACATTAAAACAAGGCTGTACAGTTGAAGCATGGTGTGTTTAATGGATTTTACTGTTGTTTAACATTACAATTGTTCAGCTTGTAAGGAACACTTTTAGTGGATAGAAACTCCATAAAACAGTTCTGTATGGGATATGAAAATTAAAATTTTCATCTAGGTTAGTTCCATTGCAATGACTAAGTTTTTCGCTCACAGCCTTGTTTTCATTTGTGTTAAAATCAACACACCCTGACAGGTTTATACAAATTTTAATCTAAATCTTGATAAGTGTTGGAAAAAAAGTCAATTTATATCTATGTCATTTGTCAACTACCCATATGCATGCAATTGTATCATAATACAACCTGTAAATTCTTGTGTTGTCTTTCCCCAGGTTTGCTTCCTGGAACAGCAGAACAAGATGCTGGAGACTAAGTGGAGTCTCCTACAGGAACAGACCAGCCGCCAATCCAGCATTGATGTTATGTTTGAGAGCTACATTGCTAACCTGCGCAGACAGCTGGATGGCATGGGTAATGAGAAGCTGCGTCTGGAGTCTGGCCTGCAGGACATCACCGGCCTGGTAGAAGACTTCAAGATCAAGTGAGAGCATTGGAAACGTCTGCACAAATATTGCGTGTATTAAAGAGTTTAAGGACATTCCACACAAACTTTGTACATTTGTCCTCAGGTATGAAGATGAAATTAACAAACGGAATGATTCTGACAATGAATTTGTGGTGCTTAAAAAGGTCAGCACAAAAAAAATTTGCACACAGCTCAAACACTTTTACCCCCGGTTTCACAGACAAGGCTTAAGCTAGTCCCAGACTAAAATGCATGTTTGAGCTGTTTTAACTGAAAGCAACTTGCACTGACAAATCTTAAAATATGTCAGTGCCATTGTTTTGTCTCAAGATGCACACCAGTAATGTTTTTTAAGGCACATTTATAAAAGCTACTTTAATGACCTAATTGAACTAAGGCTTAATCTAAGCCCTGTCTGTGAAACCAGGCCATAAAAACTTGACAACTAATTATAATTACCATAATTCTATTATTAGAAATATATTTTGTACTGTTTTACGTTTGTTAGAATGCTGATGGTGTATACCTGAATAAAGTGGAGATGGAAAGCAAAGTGGATAGCCTAACTAATGACATCAACTTCCTTTGGCAGATTTACGAGACGGTAACATTCACTCACTTCACATTTCTAATAAATCTTTTCCTACAGTCACATATTCACTTTGCAGATAGAATGCATTAAGTTAACTGATAGTAAAACATAACTCGTAAGAGCTTATAAAACGTATTAAGTCTAAGCAATGTAAACCTTTAAAAATAGAGGTAAATGGACGCATAAACAAGATTCAGAATGAGCGTTTTCAGTAATTATTGTTCCATGTTTGCAGGAACTGCGTGAGCTCCAGACTCAGATCAAGGACACGTCCGTTGTTGTAGAGATGGACAACAGCAGAAACCTGGACATGGACTCCATTGTGGCTGAAGTTCGTGCTCAGTATGAGGACATTGCCAGTCGCACTCGTGCTGAAGCAGAGAGCTGGTACAAACAGAAGGTGTCTTAACTTTCTTGCAGTGTGTGTGCATTAAGCATATGCGAAATAAGCGAAATAAGCATTTTTAAACATGCTTATTTCATTGCATTGTAATATATGAGTTTTTCTAAATATGCTCTATTTTTTTGTGTATGTGTCTGTACATGAATGTTCATGTGTGCTATAAAATGTTAGTATGAAGAAATGCAGTTGACGGCAACCAAACATGGGGATGACCTGAAAAGCACAAAGGCTGAAATCGCCGAGTACAACCGAATAATTGCACGTATACATTCTGAGATGGAACTTATAAAGGGACAGGTAAGAACACAGGGCCAACTGTCAAAAAAAAAAAGAAGAAGAAAAAAGATGAATACTTCAAAATGTCAGTAAACAATGCACAGCATACTTAGAGCTTGATTGTTTTTTTTGTGACATTTGACAAGAATAAAGCAAGTGTATTATATGTGAGTTAATCTCAGATGATCTAAATTAATCCCAGTTGATCTCAGGTGCCAGAGGGTGGGAATGATGTAATCTTTTGTCTCCTCTTATTTTAGCATTCAAATTATGAGGTGCAGATCAAAGAGGCTGAAGAACGTGGTGTACTAGCTGTGAAAGATGCCAAACTCCGTCTGCAGGAGCTGGAAGCAGCTCTTCTGAGAGCTAAACAGGACATGGCTCGACAGGTGCGCGAATACCAATCATTGATGAACATCAAACTGGCTCTGGACATTGAGATCGCCACCTATCGGAAACTCCTGGAAGGAGAAGAGAGCAGGTGGGTGCAGCTTGAGACATCAGTGCTCTATGAAACTTTAGTGAATCACAATGGATATGAACGTCATATACT
The DNA here is from genome assembly GCF_949152265.1 of Phoxinus phoxinus. NCBI lineage: Eukaryota > Metazoa > Chordata > Actinopteri > Cypriniformes > Leuciscidae > Phoxinus > Phoxinus phoxinus. The sequence goes on from NC_136886.1 coordinate 11,098,689, forward strand.
TTTTGTGTGTTCCTTCACAGAATGTATAGTTCATTCCAGACTTTCTCCATCTCTAAACCAAACTGTGAGTTTCTTTAGGCACATAAAGCATTTCTTTTCATAAAGATGCTGTTAGTATTTCACGTTGCAGCCCCACATATAAGACGCTGCATTTGAACAGCATTTGTGACTTTTCTATGTCCTTTTTTCTTAGCGTTGAACTACGACGTTGAAAGCAGACACTTCTCATCCCAAAGTGCTGGGAAAGATGTTCATAACACAGGCCTGGTTAAGAAGGAAGTCACGATTGCTAAGGGTGACAGCGCTAGCAGCTTTGTCAGCAGCACTGCCACTGTTACCAAAAGCACAAAGACCACCATCATCACCAGTGAGAACAAACTTGCAGCTATAGAGGGAAGTATGCAAGTGATGGATAAGTCTGCAGGCCAACTAGAGGAGGATGTTTTTGAATGACGGAAGAACAGATGAAAGGATTGTCTTGTGCACAGGGCCCAGGATCAGATTTTTATAGGTTGGCCTCCACCCCCTCCCCCGGGCTCCGTTAGCATGTCGAGTTTAGCATCTGTTGCATCTGTTGGTTTGGCAGATCAAAATAAATTACAGTTATACAGTATATCAAATTAAATATGTTGTATATTTTTAAGGCCCTACGACAAACTCATATATTCTCTTATTTGTACTTTGCTCCATATAACTAAAAATGACTTAATGTATGTCTGTCAATCTAAGCACAACATTAAAACAATTGGAGAAACACCATTTGTGCACTTTTCTGATTACTATTGTGGCATATTCAAATAAAGCAAAAAATGTATTAATACATTTTCGACCATGAGTTTTGAAGTCTTTATTATGCTTGACAGTCAGTTATGAAGTGTAGAATACAAATTAAGTGGTCAAGATCGTATCCATCCCTTCAGTTGATTTCTCTAGAAAAACCTGGGATGCAACGCAATAAAACTAGCCTACTTCCTTTGAGCTTTCACACGTTTGCAGTTCAGCAATTTACTTTGAATTTGCCTATTTGAAGGTGAACCAACCTTGATGGCACTTCCATTCTTAACCAACAGGAGGGGTTGTGCACAGAAAAAAGTAACCTAGAGTTTTCAACTTTAAAAATGTAAAAAAAAAAAATATACAAATATTTCTGGTTCAGATTATCTCAAGAAAATCCAATAAATTGCTTGCTCTTTTAACTCAAATAAAAAAATAAAAAATGCTTTTGCACAGACTAATATTGGCGATTATTTTAAAGCAAATGTGATATCTTACTCTGTGAGTAGACTGGTAATCTGTATTTATGACAGCGTCTCCTCCCCTTTTAGCTAACACTGCCGTAAAAGGGTTTGCCGGCGTAAGGGAATTTAGACTCCACACCTATGAACAGGTGTAATACTCAAACTGCTCAGACCCGACTTACATTCTTCACAATCATTTTAGCACTATTGAATTATTTTAGAGATAAACAACTAGGCTACTTTTACAAATCTATTAAATTATTATATTAATGTAGGCTTATGTATGCACATGATGTTCACAGACATAGCCCACTTTTGCGATTTTAATCCCGTCCCAATCTGCCAAGTTTGTTTTTTGTAAAAATCACAACCTCTGTAAAAATTCCAGGGCAAAATTACCTGCTATAACACAACGGTCCTCTGAGAAATCTAATGAGAATGTCTGTGATAGCTGATGTTGTATTATCCTAACTCTTCTCCTCATGTGTTGTGACCTACCCGAGCTACTGTCTGCAGTGCACACCAATCTTCGGCATTCTTTAATTTCGTTTCGATATGGATGGTAGCCTATCCGACAAAAAAATAATAATAGGCCTATTATAGAGCCAAATCACGGAAACTGCGAAGACTACCAATTAGGCTCTCAGGTACAGTAAGATACTTGTCTATATTTCTCTGCTCACTTATTTATAAACAGCCACTGAACTCGTGAAGTTTACTTTAATGTTTTTTTTTTTTAAATAATAAATTAAAAACATATCAACAAATAATAAATTAAAAGACATATACACACGCACAGCACATGACCTTCTGTAACGTCCACGTCTAGAAAACACTCCTACTTCTGTAACCTACGGAGATGTTAGTCCAGTCCGATTCGGTATACATGAAATTATCACAGACGTCGAGTGATAAGAATTGTAACTCAAACGTCGTTTAGAAAACTAGTCGCGTCCGAATAGTGCTATTGTTAAAAAACAAAAACAAAACAAAAAACCTGCCCTTCTGGTGATAAATGTCCTTGTGGTGTAGACAGTCACAAGTAGTTGCACTGGAATTTCTCACGTCTTGCCACAACATGCACAGAGCTATTATGTTCTGTTTCATGTGCCCTGTTGACTCCAGCTATGCAGTTATTACCATGAGATAAAAAACAGTTATGGCAGTTATTGTTTTCTGTGTTTTGTTATACAAAAGGTATAATGAGCTGAAAGGTGAGGTAAGAAAAAAATAAGTGAACCCTTGTAGAGAATACCACACATAGCAACAGTTCAGTGGATGTCTGATTTTGGTGACACATGTCAACGCTAGCTGTTTAACCTTCTTCCTGAGTTGTTCCACACCTAAAAAACACCCACCTAACCAGTCCCCTCAGATCCATATCTTCCCTCCCCCACAGCCATCTTGCAACACATCCATCTTTATGCACTCTGACTTTCTGCTATCAACAGCTGCAATCTGTTTCTCTTTGTTTGACCTTTCACTCCTCCCTTTTATTGATATATCATATTATTATTTTTATAATCTCCTGTCAAGTAGTTACAAAACCTTCTCTCTTTCTTTCACTCTCTCTATGTCAGTCTCTCTCTTTCTGTGCAGGCCTCAACAGGCAGATACTTTTTTGAGGATACCAACAGAAACTCAAGGGATTACAGGGCTGATGGTCTGGTCAAGCCTCTCCATAAGCCTCCGAAATATGCTCTCATTCTGCAGTCACATATTGCTCCTGAATTTCATTTCCCATTTATGGATAATAATTTGCAGTTTTTCTGAATTGCTAAAAACACATTTCTCAAAAACATCACCCACTTTTTCAAAACCAAATCTTCAAACTACATTTAGAGAACATCTGACTCTTCTGGTAAAATCAAACAATTGCCTTAAAAACATTTTATCTGTGCTCAAAATCAAATAATGCTTTCCAACACAGCCAGTCAAAATATAAACACTAAAGATCATTTATTAGACAATATACATAAAAAAATGGAGAACATAGCATCTCTAGAGCATGCAGTTACAGAAAAACACAGTAACACAGTAAAGAAAAGTTTGCAATTACGTAAAAAAAAGTATAGTAATTGAAACTTACAGTGGTAAGATGAATAAATTGTATACTGTTTACACTGCAAGTATAGTATTGTACTGAATATTACTGACTGTCTGTATATTTTGTAATGCAGAAAGTTCAGTTATAGGATTCCTGTGAAAAATGAGTTGAGATAAAAGATCTCGAAGACTTGTAGAAACAAGCTAAAATAGCATGATTGCACTTTTGTTTCATGTATGGGGATGACTTGATGTAAGTGGTAAGTTATTTGCATATAATGTGATAGAGCATTAACCATTTAGCGACATTCACCAGACATTAATTTCAGATCTGCCATGTTACAACAATTAACGTAATAAATTGTTGCCAGATTATCGTTCATAATTATCGGCCCGGTCCCTAACCGGATGGACTGAGGACAAGGTAACGCGCTTGGGTTGCCCGCCCCATGTGTTTTTCCAATGGTTTGCAAAAAACATACTTAGTAGTTAGTTCAGCCTAGACACTTAAACGGTGTATAAACCATTTAGAGCCAAAAACCTGCAAAGATTTACAGTAGGCTAATCTCAAAACATGCTGCTGTCTGACTTTTTTCATCATAAAGTGTAAGTGTGCTGTTTTTGTCTGTTATCTATTTCTATTATCTATTTTTTTATTCAATATTGCCGTGATTCAATGTGGGGAGGTCTATTCGGCCATATTACATTTCAAAGTAGGCTACATTTGTGAGATACCTAACAAAACATTCTTTAAAAATTTGACATTTTCAAAATGAACAGAATCGACACCTTAACTTCACGCAACGCACGCACGCATGCACACACACACACACACACACACACACACACACACACACACACACACACACACACACACACACACACACACACACACACACACACACACACACACACACACACAAACTTTTACATGAATATAACATAAAAAGTTTTTTTTCATACTCAAAATGCATACAAGTCAAGTCACCTTAATTTCTGTAGCACTTTACACAATACAGATAGTTTCAAAGCAGCTTTACAAGAGTAATAAATTACAATTCTGCTTTAAAGCAACTCTAACAAGCCAATGGTGTCGTTATTCAGCTAAAGTTCAGTGTTGATTCAGTTTAGTTCAATAACTGTAAAGTTGATCAATTGTGCAAACATATGTCCAGTGTATTTGTGCATACATGTATATGTGTGACAAACTGCACAATGAACAAGCAAAACACACAAGATAGTTGTGTTTTACATTTTTGACATCTGTGTGTAGTTTGGCGTGTATGTGTGGCTAATCGTTTAATGGTTTGTGTGTAAAGTTACTAGGCAAAAACACAATTCTTAGAAGAGTTAAAATAGTTCCACAGTTTGTAAATAAGTCCATTTAGGCTACATGCATAATTATAATTGCAGCAGATTTTGCATAGTCGAGCAACAGTGTTCATTTCTCTGTCCGAGTTTACATGATACAGCATAATTGAATGTCTTTCGGAGCAAAACGTGTATGCTTGCTGGATGAAGCCGAGTATTATTGCATTATCTCAGTCCTGTTATTACGAATTCACAAAAAATGTATGGGTAGGAAATATTTAGTTGGGTCTAAAGTGTATAAATGCTATTTTATAAAGGTGAATTATTACTTTTAGTCAAATTTAAGATCTACCTAAATTAAATGTCCCTTCCATTGCAGACAGCAATCAAAACCTAATTACCTCAGGCAAAAACACACACGAGAGAGAGAGAGAGAGAGAGAGAGAGAGAGAGAGAGAGAGAGAGAAAGTTTTGTTTAGCATGAGGTTCCCTCATCAAAATTACCAATAGAACCTGTTGTTAAATGTAAACATAAATCTGTGTACTGTACATTAGAGAGAGAAATCTAAGTGCCCCCCCCCCCCCCACACACACACACATCACACATTCATGAAAGACAAAACAAGGACAATTTCTTTACATCATAAATTTGCATAATGTTTACTGACATGCTGGTATTTAATCCCTTTGGCCATAGAAATACCGATAATATTTTCATTTTTAATTGAGCCGAAAGTGTTTTCAGTGCATTTTTAGAGTCATTGCACAGTGGGCAGAGCACATGCAAATGTCTGCTTTCTACTGTCCTATTCTGTCTTAGTTGAGGAAATGCATAGTTCTTAAAACTTTAGGAAGTACTCATGAAAAACTACTGAGGTTTGTCTGCAGAACAGGTTGCTTGCAAGATCACACAGAGACAAAAGCGTTATGTGAACATTTGAAAAGTCTATTGTTATTTTTCCATTTCTCCCAGCAGAGAAATGTAATTTATTGGCTCTGGATTAGCTTTTTGTCTTTCTCATGTTAAAGGGCCTTGAGTAACAGGTTTGCGGTTTCTTGCATTCCTTTTACTTTGGCTGCAGGGGCACATCAAACATTTTTCTCTTTCTCACTCTCATACTCTTTCTTTGCATAAGCTGATGGATATTTCTGACAGGTGTGTCTCATTCTTAAGCTGTGCTAAACAATGAAAGGAGCTATTTCAGATATTCTGCTCCATTCTCACAATCAATTGCTCATTAAGTGTTAAGATCCACCCGATACTGGAATGAAACTTGAGAAACCAACAAACCAAGGAGCTGAAATGACTGGCTCAAAGTTTTCTTGGTTTTAGGACTGTTTCAGTTGCATTAGATTTATTGGTAACACTTTACAATAAGGGTGCACTAATAAGCATTAATTCATGCTTAACTAATGCACAGATAATACTGAATTAATGTATTACTAATGATTATCTAAGCTATTCATTAATGATTGCCTCATTAGCAACTAATGAAGAGTCTGTCTGGTTAATATATTAGTTCATATATGAATTGTTATTAATTAAATATGTAATTGTGGATTAATTCCATAATCACTTATTTTATTAACTAATAGTGTTCATTAATTTGTTAATTACCACAATGAGCCTAATATGCATTAATACATTATTAATTACAGCATTAGTAGAGTGTCAATTACTACAATTACTAGATGATGAGTTAATAATGATGTGCATCAACAAGTAAAGTCACAACATAATGATTGTTAGCTAATGATTAATTAATCATTAATGACCATCACTAGAGTTTATAAAAGCTGTTTATTAAACACTGGCTTCCAAAAACATTGTAGTAATTGTATTCCATAATTTTTATTTATTTTTATGAAAACCTAAAAAAAACCCCTGGTTTTTACAGACAAGGCTTAAGCCTATTTCCAGACTAAAATGCATGTTTGAGCTGTTTTAACTGAAAGCAACTTGCACTGACAAAGCTTAAAATATGTCATTGCCATTGTTTTGTCTCAAGATGCTCACCAGTAATATTTTTTTTTTCTAAGACACGTTTATAAAAGCTACTTAAATGTCCTAATTGAACTAAGGCCTAATCCTGGCTTAATCTAAGCCCTGTCTGTGAAACCAGGCCAGAATGTTTTCCATAGGGATGCACCGATACGAACATTTTGGCCGATACCGAAAACCGATCATTCTTTGAATTTGAAAGCCGATATATCGGCAGATAAATCAAAATTCAAATTTGTTTATACTTTTTGAGAGCCTGATTACAAAAACAAAAATCTCACCATTCAAAGCCATGTCTCATAATGTTCTCATTATAATTTAATGTAGTCTATATGACAGACTTGCGCTGCACATGTTGCACTTTACTGTATTTTCCTTTTTTGAAGGGATTCAAATCATATTTCAAGCAATTCAAAAACATCATGGAGAACAGTGCACATCTGAAGTGTTTCAGCTGAATGAAATAATCCATTATATCGGCCGATAACATTGAAAGTGATCAAATATTTGCTGATACCGATGTGATATTTATAATAAAATCATTATGCCTATGGAGAATCCTCATAAAACACAAACACACACTCCCAGCATAATCAATATTACTGTCATATGACCATATTGCTTTTTTTTTTTTTTTTTGCAGAGGCAAGGGTGAAAGATCTTATAAAGGTTTGGAATGTAACATTAGGTGTTATTTGTTTTGTATAACTCGTTTTTTTTCTTCAATCTGGTTAACCTTTTAAACACTGTCACACTTTAAGATACACACACCGTCTTGTGACAGCTACTTGTATAGACTGTGTACTTAATTTTCTTATTGTCAATGCTGAAAACTGAAGAAGTTTATTTAGTGACATTTCCCTTCTGCCAGGAGCGGTAAATCCTCACACTTGTCTATCTTTGAGACAGTGGCGGCTTTGTTCAAGGTCTGTCAGCTAATCAAACTTCCAGTGTCCCATAAAGGCGAGTGTAACCTGTATGGGTGTAGATGTGTGTGGAAGGAGTGTCCACTTGTCCAAACACATACCCTCATCAGGGGTTATAGGTAGTTAAATCTTTGATTAATGTAGTGGCACATATGAGTGTGATAAGTAGTATACTTTTTTATATATATACAGAATATGTGAAGAAATAAAAATAAGTGAACAAACTACAAGAGTGAAACTAGTAATCCCCTCGACTCCACCCGCATTTTATGAGTTTGGATGACTGCACTCAGAAAGAGATAAGCTTGAGGAACGCCTCAGCGTGGTATGATCCACACCCTCAAGGCCCGGATTGAACATTCACTAACCTGTCACTTTGGGTAAAAACTGTGTGTCAATGTGTCAAACAGATTGAAAAAGTTTCATGCCACATTTGCATGCAGTACAGATACACCTTCCCACTTCAGATATTCTCAGAAATGAATCTGTTGTGCCTGTTGAAAGGTTACAAAAGAATTGCATGTGATTGGTTGGAGCGGGTTGCTGAGAGATGTTAAGACTGTCCACTGCCATTTAAAGGGCTTGTTTTATAGATAAGAAATCAATTATTTCACAGATATGGACTCAAAATGATCACATTAAGTAGGCTACTTTTTCTAATCCAAGCATCTCATTCTGCAATGTTCTATTACGGTGATTTTTTTTTAAAAGCTAACGTTTTACAATATTGCTCCTTAAAGGGATAGTTCACTTTGAAATTAAATTTTGGTATGTTTTAGCTTGCCTGAAGTGCATCCAAGATGTAGGTGTCTTTGTCTCTGCAGTAGTTTCAATTTTGATATTTTTAGGTCAAACCGTTCTTGTCTGTCAGTCATATAATGCAGGTCTATAGGCACTGTCTCCAAAAGCATGCAGAGATGTCTCTAATAGCATGCAGAGAAAAGTCCAAATTAAAAAATTCCCCATCGTAAGTGCACATTGATGGCCTAAGACACGAAACAAGCGGTTTGTGTGATAAAACGAACAGTATTTATATAGTTTTTATCTCTTTTACACAACCACGTCCAAGTGATCGGTTTACTTAGTCTGCGCAAGCCCCAGAAGGCTCCGGAAGTGATCTCTCGTGCGTGTCCGTCACTCATTGTTTACACCAGAACCTATGCACAGAACAGAGATTGGAGGTAGGACGGCTAATAGAAATGGTACTAGTTTGCGCTTATCCGGGATGTTTAAACCGATGTAAAAAAATACATTTACGTAAGCTCGCGCAAACTCATCCGGGAGACCACTTCCGGCGCTTGCGCAGACTAAGTAAACAGATCACTTGGACGTGGTTGTGTAAAAGAGATAAAAACTATATAAATACTGTTCGTTTTATCACACAAACCGCTTGTTTCGTGTCTTAGGCCATCAATGTGCACTTACAATGGGGCATTTTTTAATTTGGACTTTTCTGTGCGTGCTATTTGAGACATACCTGTATTATATGACTGACAGACAAGAAAGGTTTGACCTAAAAATATAAAAATTTAAACTACTGCAGAGACAAAGACACCTACATCTTGGATGCTCTTCAGGTAAGCTAAAACATTCCAAAATTTAATTTTAAAGTGAACTATCCCTTTAACGTTAGTTAAAGCATTAGATTACCAATGAAAAACTATCTTTTGAACATAATTTTTTTTTTTTGCATTTGTTAATCTAGTTTACTGTTGTTTCTGGTGAATTCACGTTCCTTCATAATAATGTTAATTTATTTTAAAAATGTATTATGTAACTTTCTTTTAGATTTAAAAATGCTGTAAAAATGTTCATTTTTTTCACACCTAATACTTTAATGTTAAAAAATAACATTATTGTAACATCCAGTAATATTTGTGCACCCAATTATCCATTTGAATATGAAATTATTCTAACATTCAGTAATCCAGCCTTTATTAGTCCAAAGTAATGACCAAAAATTAAAGGAAAGTTGACTAAAAAGTTCAAAATCTCACAGGATTCTTCCGTTAGTTTTGATTGACAATCCATTATGAATCCTTTAACGGTCACGGTTATGCTCCGTTTATGAATTCCTAACCATGACATTACCGTGACATTAACAGAGTTCTGAATAACTGGGTAACTAAAGACTGAAATAAAGGATGGGCTGGGGGATGGGGGGGGGGGGGGGGGTAATAAGAAAAGTAATGGGGGGGGGGGGGTAATAAGAAAAGTAATGGGGGGGGGGGGTAATAAGAAAAGTAATAAGAACAATATGCACAAATACAAGTGCAACAGATTAGACAGAGTAGAACAGATTACAAGCAGCAGATGTTTTAGTGGCATTGGGCAAGAAAAGCTAGAGTTTGCATGTTCTACTTTGAGGTTGATATGGTAAAAGTGCTTGGCTACGGTTGGCATGTGTTACCACAGGGGTGTGTGTGAATTGTGACTGTATGTTGCCATGGAAATTGTCTTTGGAATATAAGTGGAAACAATGATTTTAGATATCAATTACCACATAATTCTCCTACACATTAATGAAGAACTTACAGGAAAAACCTGCAAGTGAGCTAAAAACCTGTTTTTGTTTTTTTTGTTTTTGCAGGAATCCCACCCCCTTTAACAGAAAAAAAGTCTAGAAAAAAAATCTAGAAAGGCTGGAGTTAAGAAGACTGTTGTGTGATTATCTCTGTATGTTTATATGGCAAAAGAGAGTCAAACATATTTAAGCTACAGCAATATATTCACTGTGGGCTTTAGTCTTATGAATGGAGCATATGATGTGAATCAAATGGAGAGTAGGACTGAAAGCTCACTGTGTGTTACTGTGAATGGGAAGTCTTCGTCATAAACTCTGTGGTTGCTAGGCACTGAAAAACAAAAAAGCAACAAGAGTAAATGCTACAGGAATACCCTCTTCTGACTGTTGAGACAAGTCAGGTCTAAGATATTTTATCCTTTGTAAAGAAATATGATCTGACTGCTTTATGCAAACACTTCAAAATAGGAATCCAAAACTAATTTTAGAACAGAGAAGCACTTCCATGGGAAAAACATTCTGTGGTCATGTCACTGTTGACTGCTGGATTATAGGGGCATTACCATATGATGGGAAAATATGACTGTATCTGCTACTGATGTAGAAATCAACAGTTGTCCACCACCCAGCCGTCCTTCTCTGACTTCATCTCTCTGACTCCATCACTACACAAAGGACTGTCAAGACTAGACAATGTCGTTTAGGGAGTCTCCTCTAGACCAAGGGGTCCGTGTTTAGTGCGTCAGCATGGTCTAGTTAAAGGGATAGTTCAGTTTAAAATGAAAATATTTTGAAGAATGTCAGTAACCAAACAGTTAACTGGTCCCATTGACTTCCATTGGAAAAAAAAAATACTATGGCTACTACAGTTAACTGTTTGGTTACCGACATTCTTCAAAATACCTTCTTTTGTGTTCAGCAGAAGAAAGAAATGCATACAGGTTTGAAACAACTTGAGGGTGACTATATGATGACAGAATTTTCATTTTAAACTGAACTATCCCTTTAAGTCTGGCTCACACTAAAAGATGTTTTAAATCTTATCAGATTTTCTAAATGTCAGAGTCTACAAACATGACGATTTACCAGTGTGAAGTTTCGCGATGTGACCCAGTCAGCACAACACACAATAACAGATTCCATTCACAAACAACCAGATTATGACTGAACATGGGAAATCTCGCAAGATCCCTCACGGTCAAACGTGAGTTTAGAGTAAACAAACATGGCGGACGACGGGCAAGATATTTACAATTTGAGATCGGTGTGGCCCCGACGACAAAGGTCAGACCCAAAGGTTCCCTTAATGTAAAGTGTTACCATTTCCTTTTGAAAGCAACATTCATCCATCTATCCATTTTCCAAACTGCTTGTTCTAGGGTCACAGAGATGCTGGAGCTTATCCCAGTTAACATAAATCATAATCATAATTATCTTAATATTTTATTATGGTGTTTGTATTATAGTGGATGTTCATGACAGATTGTGAAAGAAATGCTGGTGCGGTCAGAGCCAATAGCCTTGTGGGTAGCGTGCCGACATATAGCGCAGTTGCGCTTCGGGCATCCCAAGTTCGAATCCCAGCTCGTGGACCTCTCTCTCTCTCTCTCTCTCTCTCTCTCTCTCTCTCTCTCTCTCTCTCTCCCTCCAACTTTGCTTCCTGTCAACTAACTGCCCTGTCATAATAAAGGCAAAAAAAAAAAAACGCACACAAAAAAAGAGAAGAAATGCTGATGCTGAATAAAAAAAAATAAAAAAATAAAAATAGGTATAAATATATATATAAATATATTTTTTATATAAAAATATAAATCAACTTTGCTCATCTCATCTGTGTGCTAATGTTTTGAGCTACTGTACGTGTTCTGTTTATCTCTGGTTCATACCAGCCAACCACACCTGCTGTCAAGGCCCTTTCTCTTCTTATAAGTTTAAGTATCATTAGTTTATTACTTAATTTTTAACTGCACCTTTTTAGGCTTACACTTGTTCTGTGTATACCTATCATAATATGGACAGCTCTGAACCTGTTTTATTTGAAAACAGAACAGATTATATGAACGAGTAATTGCTCAACATCATGTTGAACAAGGTAATTGCTCTCTGTAGTAATGATATCCCAGTCAGTAGTAGAAATGGCCATGAGCTACTGGCAATGAACTGTCTTAAAGCAAATCCTTTCATTCATGAAGTGAAGTCTTAAAGTCTGCCTGGAGCTGCAATAATATTCAAACACTCATATATTTCCATCTCACTCTATTTTTTTATTTCTGTTCTTCTCTGTGTATCTTGTGCATTTTTATAGAATGAATCACACATATTGTGAAAAAAGTGAACCTTGTCATTTATTTTGGTCAAATTCCATTGCCTAACCATTCCAGCTGTTTTTAATTCAGTGGCCTTTTGAAATGGTGTATAAATGTCAGAAATGCTCTTAAAACAACAAAGTCTTAAATTTCTAAGCAGATTTACTTAGTTTCTGGATAGGTCATAGGCTATACCTTAACATCTAAAGTCTAAAACAAAACATTTCCACATTTATTACAACGAGAATATGCTGCTTTATACTTATTGTATCATGTTTTTTAAAGTCCAAAAATATCTATATTTAAAATGTTTTATAGGCTACTGGATTTTCATAAATATTTAAGCAGAAAACATACAAATGTTTTAAAGCGAGTAATATACAAAAATGTCAAACCATGCATGGTTTTAATTAACATCAATAATAATTAATGGATTGCATAAAATAAAAATGCAATACATATGCCCTGACATTACATTTATTGTAAATTACTTTTTGGGTAAAATCCACCTTCAAAATATAGCTGAACCTAGCCTTCCCAATTTGTGTGTGTGTGCGCAATATTTTTTCCCTAATCTTTATTGAGTTCAATAGTAAATCTGTTGAGATTATGGGTGTGCCTGAATCCCATAAACGGCGGCTCTGTGAACTGGCAGACTTAGATGATTGTGGCTGTTTATATGAGCACCCTCGTTGTTTCAAGGTACATTGGTGGTTCACAGCATTTTCAGAAGTTGGCAACTCGCTGAGTGAGTAATGAGATACTCCAGAGTGAGTTCTCTAAACCAACACCCATCCACTATAAGAAGGCATGCTCATGTTATGAGGTAGGAGAGGGAGGAGAAAGGAGGCATGTAGAGACAGAGCCATTCATACACTTATTGCACTCCTTGGCCTTTAAAACAAACAAAAAAACAAACAAATGAAAATAAGGAAAATAAAATAAATCTTGAATAGATACAAAATCATTCTGCACTTATAGTCATGATGAATTAAAATTTGTATACCATCTCTATTGTAGTTTTTTAATGATATGATATCTAAAGAAATGGTTTGGCAGACCCCTAATATATAGACCCAACAAATTAAATAACTCACAAACTAAAATGCACTTCTTACTGCAAACATTAGTTTTTTTTTAGGGGGTTTCTGGATCCACCTAATAGATTGCGAACACATTGATGGTCACGATGAGTGTTGTAAGAAAAGTCTTGTCTGTGCAGATGCATGATGTACTTTTGTGTAAGTGTTGGTTGTGTCTTTAAGGTCTCACTTTCGTTAACATTATTGCGTGTGCACAAAATATCTGATACAGTACATATCATGATGGCCTTCAAAAGAAAAAAGGTTTGACAATAGCAGTTTTGGGTGGATGGAATGTGTGTGATTAGTGGCACCTTTTTATTGAGTGCTTCTTAAGAAGCTCAGTCATGCCAAGCTGGGACAGGTTAAGCAAATCATGGGAAGGGGGCTTCAGTACCCTCCATAATCTGGAAATACAGACCCGACTGGTTTTATTCATCTGATTTCTTACTAAAGAAACCTGAGATCTATAATTTAATTTAGTTTTGCATATTGGGTACAAAGCTGGGCGGATTTACTTTATGCAGTAAATGTGAGTTGGATCTAGTCCCAAATAAATCTTTACAAAACAATGCTGTTTTTGCATGATCAGCATACCTCAGAACTGACATCTTTTATTAAGAAAACATTGTGTAAACTTAACATTTTATATTCTAGAATGCTGAGTGACTCTCCATTGTCCATTTAGAAAAAAAACCCTGCTTATATGCAAATTATAGGCCTACATATCACAGCATCAGCATCAGCATCTAAAGTTCAAGTAAATCCAGGTATTCAACATTTAACAGTAGACAGACATGTTCTGTTCTTGATATTGTTTAAAGGTCAGTTCCAAAGATTTGAAAGATCTGACTGTGGTGTTTTAAAGTAATTGTTGACATCTCTACAATCCAGACATGCTTAACGTGAAAAACAAAACCCAAAATAATTAGTCCTTTTCAAAGTGTGTTGAAATGGAAATACTGAATGTATCATCCATGAATAGGACAATGAAACGATAATAACATCCCATCCACACATGCATTATTAAAAATGATTGTGCAGTTCAGTTGTGTTTTTGTTGTATTGACTTTTGTTTTGCACGCTTTTAAAATGCCGAAAGGTGTTTTGTCTGTTTTTCTTGTTAATTCCCTTTAGAGAAACTACTGCGACTAGACTTAATTGGATTAAAAACAAGATTTTGGCTTCATTTTATCAGATCTAGACTATTGGGTGCCATTAAAATACCTATCAGAAGATATTCTGTTCTGTACCACTGTTTGTTCTGCAAATACGGCGCTCATCTGAAAATGATTCCACCCTCGTGACTGAATGGTGGCCTGGCACCTGGAATGTGCCAGATCTCTCATCATCAAACATGCCCTTTACAGTTAAAAAATAAATAAAATAGCTTACACACAATTTCTGGAACTATGGCTCCATTTCTCAAAACTCTACACACAAAACCTCAAAACATGCACACAAGATGCAAAACGTCACACATCTCTTGCAAAAGCAAACACTTTTTTTCATTTTCAATTGATTTGATTTCATTCACATTCATTTGAACTCTTCTGAAAATGTTTTTGCGTAGTAACACTACACAAACCAATAAATGATTAGCCACATACAAGCTAAACTACACACAGATGTGAAAAATATAAAAACACTACTAACTGTACCGAGTGTTAGGACTTAAACTTACATCTATGTGCACAAATACACTTTATATAGAGTATGTATGCACGATTGATAAACTTTACAGTTATTGAACTAAACTGAATCAACACTGAACTGACTTGAGCTGAATAATGACCCTATTGACCCTAGTGTGTGTGTGTGTGTGTGTCCGCATATTATTTAGTAACTACTGTCATCACCCTTGACTTGACACAGAAATATTTGCATATTCTTTTAACAATACTAGCAAAGAAAATGTGGGTGCTGCTTACTGCATTGCAGTAATTCCAAGGTGCCAAGCCCTGTTACGTTACCGAAGCAAATAATGTACACATTGGAAAATATGCATAATACACCCTAACTTCAGATCTGCTAAACTTGCAAACACAAAAACACGCTTGCACACCAATATGTGCATATGAATAATTTCCAAAAAGTTGATGATGAGTCTGCACCCTGCAGATAGCCTACAGTCTCTAGCCAAACCCCACGCCAAACCCTTGTCTTATTACTGTAATGGTTTGTTACAGTAAACTTTCTCCACAATGTCCTGGAGATCCAGCCCGGACATGCATTCTCTTGCCTTACCTTCCCGTCTGACGTCTTTAAAGGGGCTTGTGTATATAAGACATATAAGACATAGCTAAAGCTTATTACTCATCACAAACATTCAGACAAAGCGATGATTGCTGTACCATGATCTCATACCTTTCACACCTGGTTTATACTATCATAGTGTCATGATAGTTGTAGATGATTGTTTAATACTATGCAATGGTGGCTGTGACACCCAACGTATGTTGACTTGAACTGGAAATGAGAAATGGTCTGACTATGCAGGGCGTATTGCGTGGGAACGCTGTATGACTGATCATATAGAAGTTTAAAGGTAGAGAAATGTACTGTACTTTTGTGGCACATTGTTTTCTCCCAGCTCTATCACACCACTTTGCTCCACCTCAAACACACACACTCATATGTACACACATATGGTGGAGTTTAGAGTCATAAAATGCATTAGCCACTAGCGCTACAGTGCAGAAGAATGTGTGCACATTTTCCCAATATCAATCCTGACGGAAACTCCGCTCGCTGTTCTTTTTCCCTTGCAAATCTCAACAATGCAACTCTTCTTCTCTTGGGGGGAAAAAGCCCTGCCGGTTCCAAACACTGGCAAAAGTAGATGGAAAAAGGCCATTCATAAACGTGAAAGTTGCAACGTGCCCCACCCTGCTGAAAAGAGCAGAGGTTAACTCACTCTCTACGGCTGCCCAGCCAACCAGATACTGAGGCAGAAACACTCCCGCTGGCAGACTGTGAGAATTACACAGTCTTGTCTGAGTTTCTTCAAAGTTTTACTGGAATGTCTGTCCTCAAGTCTCTGCCTCTCCTCTCATTTTCTCTCTCCGCCAGGGGCAAAGCCTAGGGCTGGGTGTGACACCATTTATCTTGAACTTTTTCTCCGTACCTGTTTAACAGGTAGGGTGTGTGTGAGAGTAAATCTGTGTGTGAGTGAGTGTGTGTGTGTGTCAAGAGGCTGGCTCCGCCCCCAAACCCCCCTTTCAGTGTGTATATAAAATCGGTCAGCCAGCTGCAGAGAGACACACAGAGGGACTTTGACTCTCCTTTGTGATTAACCTCCTCCACTCCACTCCTCTCTCAAAGAGCACTCTCGTACCTCCTTCCCAGCAACTGAAAAACACAGGCACCATGGCAAGCACCAGATCTATCAGCTACAGCATGGGTGGCAGCAGCGGTGGCTCCGTCAGGAAGAGCTACTCCAGCCAGTCAGCCTATGCAGGTCCCGCCGGCTCTAGCAGGATCAGCTCCGTCAGGAGATCTGGCGTGGGTGCCGGCCCAGGCTTCGGTGCTGGAGGCAGCAGTTACGGCTTCAGCAGCAGCAGCATGGGTGGAGGATATGGAGGTGGTCATGGTGGAGGTTTCGGTGGAGGCTTCGGTGGAGGCATGGGCTTCACTCCAGCTCCCATCACTGCTGTAACTTACAACCAGAACCTGTTGACCCCCCTCAACCTGGAAATTGACCCCACGATTCAGGCTGTCCGCACACAGGAGAAAGAGCAAATCAAGACCCTCAACAACCGCTTCGCATCATTCATTGACAAAGTGAGTATTCATGCATTTGTTCACTCTCATAATGACAATGTCTTTTACATATTATGCAAATATATTAAATGATATAGCTCTGCACAGTACCTGGAGTGCATTAAAATGCGGAATTCTCATTTTATTACTAAGTATGACCTTTGAACCAGTGGCTCTTAATACTGAATGCAGCAAGTGTTACTACACACCATAATAGCTTGCAGCTGTAAAACAATAAAATGAGTGACACTTAAATATGGTTTCCGTTGCACAACAGCATTCTTTGAGAATATCTGCAAGCTAGGCTTTTTGCTTAGTTGTAAAAAAAAAAAAAAAAATCATCTGCTTACACCAGAGCCTGTGTCGTACTATATTTACTAATTGGGGAGTACAAGCATAGTAGTAGTTTTCAGCAAATAAGCTAATGTAAATTCTACAAATGTTAAACCATTTGTGCTAGTTCTCTCTCCGTATGGCTTTTGCCTTGGAAAAAAGTACTCCAAAAAGCAATGACTGGTGCTATCCAAATATGGGTGGAGTTTAGGTAATAACCTAGCAACCATGTGAGTCATAGATGCAACCATGTGAGTCATAGATACACACATACATAGAGAGTGCTACTAGTAGCCAGTGTGTGCATAGTCCAAAGTCTAGACTTTTTTACACCACAAAAAAATCACACAGCTTGTGAAATGGATAGTCAATTAGATCCCTTTGTGCTGTGCATTTTTTATTTCACTTGAGTCAGCTGTATGTTACACCCATATTTGGCTGCAAACAAACACTTCGTAACTTTCTGAGTAAATGTGGACAGAAGACACACCCTAAAGGGCATTCAGTCCGCACACACACACATACACCTTTTTTTAGTGCCTGTGGGAGAATTTGCAGTAAGCAGTGTGTGACCAGGATGAGTCACCTCGGCCATAGATGCTATATGCTCCAAACGTTCACTCTGCTTTATAACTTGCTAGCAGTTTACAGGTCAAGTTACCTTTGAGCCTTTTCTGAGGTTTAAGATAACAGGGAAATGTAAATCATTGTTAATTTAAGATGAATAAATCAAGAAGTCTTGAGGAATAGGGCATTAGTATTTTTAGGGTACACTCATACTGCAGACATCTAGAAAATAAATAAAATTAAGTAGATTAGCTAGACTGGTACTGTCAGGTATGGCTGATCTCCAAAGACCACACACAAAACCTGCCTTAGGGTGTGGCAGGTATGTCTTGTTTCTCTGATGTTGCTGTTTTATCTAAGAAGCAATGCCGGTTTGGGGCGAGGCCATTACTGAAAGTTTTTTCCAGCCTAGGAGTATGTAGTTTGTGTACAGCTCTGCCACACCCAGTCAGTCCACTCTCACCTTCCCCTCCCCCTTCCCTCACTCCACCCTGGAGAAAAAAATGCCAGCTTAAATGACTCATGACTATTTGTATTCCCTTAAACAATGCTTCCAGAGAGCATACACAAAGAGACTTAAAGAGCCAGCACTACAAAGGAGTCATACAAGCCAGACAAAACCATCAATCCACTTTATTCATTCTTTTTTTTTTATTATAACAAAATCCTCCTCAACTACGTTTAACCCCAAATTAAGAAGCTTGACATTGAAAATCATTAAAAAAAACATAATCACTTATTTCTTTCTTTCCCCCCCCTCCCCAGGTGCGCTTCTTGGAACAGCAGAACAAGATGCTGGAGACCAAATGGAGTCTCCTCCAAGAACAGACCACCACCCGCTCTAACATCGATGCCATGTTTGAGGCCTACATTTCTAACCTGCGCAGACAGCTCGATGGCTTGGGAAATGAGAAGGTTAAGCTAGAAGGAGAGTTGAGGAACATGCAGGGCCTGGTTGAGGACTTCAAGAACAAGTGAGTGAAGTTGTAATTTTGAAGTTGAATAATTTAACCGACAAAACACTGAGAATAGAATTGATTTGCTCACATTTTTCCTATCTCTTAACAGGTATGAAGATGAGATCAACAAGCGTGCTTCCGTAGAGAATGACTTTGTCTTGCTCAAGAAGGTATAATGCCCATTCATATTTTTGGAGGGGTGGAGGGGGGATGCCTCCTTTTTCACTACATTAAGCTTTTTTTCGTCTTATTTTGTAATAGCAATGGGGTATAATGTATAATGTCCTCTCACTTTTTTCAGGATGTTGATGCGGCCTACATGAACAAGGTTGAGCTTGAGGCCAAGGTTGATGCACTTCAAGATGAGATCAACTTCCTCAGGGCAGTCTATGAGGCTGTAAGTTCAATTCTGTTGTGTTTGGCCAATAAAAACTACTTAGCATATAGTACTGCTGCTTTGTTATGGCACACAATTTACAGATTGTTTGGTCTGTGTTTGCAGGAACTGCGTGAGCTCCAGTCTCAGATCAAGGACACGTCAGTTGTTGTAGAGATGGACAACAGCAGAAACCTGGACATGGACTCCATTGTGGCTGAAGTTCGTGCTCAGTATGAGGACATTGCAAACCGCAGCCGTGCCGAGGCAGAGAGCTGGTACAAACAGAAGGTGGGTCAAGCTGTTATAGGTTCAACTCTTGAATCCCACCTCATCTGTAGCTACGTATGTGCTCATTGTCTCAATATGTGTTACAGTTCGAGGAGATGCAGTCCTCTGCTGGTCAATACGGTGAGGACCTCCGCTCAACCAAGGCTGAGATTGCTGAACTCAACCGCATGATCGCCCGCCTGCAGAATGAGATTGATGCCGTCAAGGGACAAGTAATGATGAGCAAGGATTGATACACAAATATTTCACATTCTTTTTATGTGAAAAAGCTGACCCTATGTATGTTGTTGTCATTTTAGCGTGTCAACTTGGAGGGTCAGATCGCTGAGGCTGAGGAGCGTGGAGAGCTGGCAGTGAAGGACGCCAAGCTCCGCATCAAGGAGCTTGAGGAAGCCCTCCAGAGGGCCAAGCAAGACATGGCCCGCCAGGTGCGTGAGTACCAGGAACTCATGAACGTCAAATTGGCCCTGGATATTGAGATCGCCACCTACAGGAAGCTGTTGGAGGGAGAGGAGAACAGGTAGGAAGTGTTAAAAGAGTGTTTCTCTGATATTTACACTCTCAGAACTTTTCCACCAACCTCTGGGTGTTGAAAAACATCACTCAGCAAATATGTCATCTTCTTTACTCAGACTGACCAGCGGTGGATCTTCAGCCACCATTCATGTGCAGCAGACCTCTGGAGGTCAATCATCTGGTAAGTAAATCTTCCAAACTCTCTCTCAATCAATCCACCTTTCTTATAATCTTATTCTCCAGGTCATGTTGGATATGTTTCTGAATCTTCTTTCTCTTGCAGGTTTCTCTGGTAGTGGCTCTGGATTTGGCTATGGTGGCGGTTTTAGCAGTGGTTCAGGATTCGGAGGTGGTTCAGGATACAGTGGTGGTTCAGGATACGGTGGCAGCTCCATCAGCAAAACCAGCGTCTCCTCTGTCAGCAGCAGACGCTATTAAGAAGAAGCCCTTCAAGCCAACCCAACTGAGCGTCCCACCTTCCTTACCTGCAAACAGATCACTTCAAACCTTTCTACAACTCAAACCATCTGCCGTGCTATATTCTAGCCAGACAGCTATCAGCTATTAATGAGGAGATGAGGACAATGATTTCTAAAAAAACAAAATATGTTTTAGGTTGTTCTGTGCGTTGATGGTAGTGAGCCATAACCTGTTGTCTGGCGGTGTCACTGCCACTTTAAATCATCAACGCAACCACACTTAAATGACACCAGGAAGAATTTAATGGAGAATCTGTATTCCCAGCCACTGAATTTTTATTTCTGCACTGGTATATGTATGGGGAAAGAGAAACTTGAATGAAATACACATAGAAACCACTGAAGTGAATTAGGCATTTCCCAACAATAGGATTTCAAGTCTCATTAGCATGACCACAAGCAGTACCATGGTTTCACTGGATCAGGGATGTGCTATACAGGTCCTGAAAGTCCTGGTTGAATGTTCTGTGCTGTGTTACAACTCCCTGCTGTATTTTAGTTGACTAATATGTCTTTTATCATTATGCAATGGCTGTCAGTGTCCGTTTACCGAATTGCTATAAAAACATGATCTACAGCCTGTAACTGATGACAATGACTTGTGGGCAACCAAAGTCCAGTTACCTCACATTCAAGGGAGATCTGTTACAGCAAAAAAATAGGCACAATGGAATTTCTGTGGACCATCCCTCTTTAACTTTGAGTACTTGCTGAGTTGGAAGCTGAGAACTCCATTTACTGTGTGGTGACTGTACTACCTTACACTTTCCCCAGTATTCAAACTGATTCCAGATCATATTTTACAATCCCTGTTATAAATTGAAAAAAGCAACAACACTGAAATCATGTTCAACCAGATTAATTTTGTATTGATTGACTTGACACCAACTTAAGATCTAAATACAATAAATCTGAGACCACAAGTTTTGCCTTGCTTTGTCTTTCATTGCTTTTTTTGTTTGGGTCCCTTACATTTTCAAATCATCAAATAGCTGCATATGGCTTCAAATTTGACATTGGAACCACCAAGAAACTATAAATAGTAAAAGATATTTCAACAGATATATATTTCCACTTATGTGTGCCTTAAACTATGATGATGACACTTGGCTCTTGGAAATCCTGCCTAACATGTTAATCTTCCAAGGCAGAAGTTACTTATTGGAACCATTACAGACTCCCTTATTCTTAATACTCTTAAAACACCAGGTTAGTTAATTTTCAAGATATAGTTTTAGCCACGTTAACTTTGTCCCACTTTCCTTCATGAAGCCAAATTTTGATGTCTAAAATTTATCTTAACCCTTTCACGCATAGTGGACAGCTATTCAAAAAGCCATTTTCTTGAGTATGCATAGGTTTTGATTGCATAGTTGCACATCAACCACTACAGTGGACACTAGTGCATCATCCTATACACTGTCACCAAGTGGCAAGCCGTTGTATGCAGATTTTATTTCTACAAACCAAGATGTCTGACAGCTGACTTGCTCCGGAAAATCCATCTATTCCTTATTTCCTAGGAGGCACTTGCAGGTAGAAGAAGAAGAAAAAAATGTACCATCTAAGGAGTCATATCATTGTTACATTTTCCAAGTATTGATTTTAGATCAAGAGGAAATTCTGATTAATCATCTGTCCACTAAATTGGACATCATGTATCACTAGCTATATTTCAGATACAATTCAAACTATTACTGTGACTGTTGTTCTTTAAAATACTCCAGATGTCAAAAAGTAACCTGATTACATAATGTGCTACTTGCAATGCATTACATCAAAGTAGTAATCTGATCACGTAATGCATATCACTTTTAATGAGTTACTTTACTCATTATTACATCAAAAAAGTAATTGATTACATAATGCACATAACTTTTAATGTGTTACATGAGGTTAAAAACACTTGATCACCAGTTTTTAGTCTGAAAACATCAATAGATCAATGTAGATTTTCTCTGAGAGGAGAGCTTTGGTAGAAATTTGTCCATTTTGAACATAATTTAAATGATCAGCAACAGGTAATTCAACGTGGGAGCATGCGCATTTTCTACATAGTCTGAGTTGGGTTTTCACAGAGTTGTATCTTGACCGCAGTTGTAGAGATCTTTGATAGAATCACGTGCTTCTATGTCCTAAAATCAAAAACTCGCAAAGTTCAACTTGTATGAAGTTCTCGGTCTGCTGGTCGAACGGGAACACACTCAATTGTGTTTGCAATAGTTGAAGCTGTATTCATTTTTTTGTATATATTTTATAGTTTTCACATGATTTTATATAATTGTATTTATTGTCTTGTTAAATACACACAGTTATACTATTTTATTATGTTTAATACAGTATCTTAAGTCAAAAATAAAAGCGCTTAGTATCCACTCAATCTAAAAAATCTTTTTGAAAAACGTTTTACAAATATCTTGTTCAAAACTTGTTTTTCATGCCCTATAAGAGCAATAAAAACACAGAGAAAATTCATGACTGAGGTTGTCATAACTAATGCAAGAAATGGTTAATGAACCTTTCCAGGAACTCTTTGTACAACTGCATTGCAAAATTCATCTCTTAACATTTCTCAACATTCATCAAACATCATATTTCAAGTGGAAAGTTGTTGGGATGATATATTTCTATAGTAAAGTTTAACAAATTTCAAGCCATAAAATATTTGTATTTGGTCTACAGTTGCTGTGATATGTAGACATTGTTATCTGGGGTTTCAGTATTTGTTGCTGGGTCCTGGGAATGTGCTGGAAACTCATTGCCCTGTACCTCTTGTGTCGTGGTTCTATAGACACAAATATATGTCAGAATTGCTACCCCAATAACAGTCGTGAGAACACCTGCAACAATTGGTACTGGATCCGGAGGATTGTAAACTGCAAAAGACAAACAGAAGTGAACATCAAGTATGGAAAAGTCAGGACAACATTTGGGGACACAGTCAAAGTTACATTTTAAACCAAATGACCTTGCCAGTGTGGCGGAAATGAATATTGTGGCAAACATTGTTAAACCTTTGTTATCAGTCCTTAAGAAGTGACCTGCTCCATTTAAAATAAAACAGCTTTTATTAGGTTACTGATATGACAGGGGTCCTGACAGAACGAACTTAATTCTTTAGGTGTAATTTTTAATGATGTAAAAATTACAAATTAGTAGCTCAGCACTGACCCCTGGTGTTTGTTCTTTAAAACTCTACATTAAACATGATAGATTATACAGATCAAGAGCATGACTAGACGCAAAAAAAGTGCTGAAACAAAATAATTCATGTTAGTTATCATGGATTAAAAAGTTAGTTGTTTATAGGCACTCACTGTAAATGAAGACTGTATTGCTGGGCTTAGACACAGGTTTAATTTTTGAAGAATAAAGTTGGTATACACAATCATATTCTCCAGCCACTTTGTCATACTGTGTGATAGACGCAGAGGTGCCTGGATTACGGTACATTTCACTAACAATAGCACCATCCTTTCTAAACACGATGTACCCCTAAACAGGAAAGAATAGACTACTGTAAAGAAAACTGCAGCATATGTTCCAGAGAAAAAAAATTTGCAATGTAATTATAAAACAATTCAGTGTAACAGTATAAGTGTGAATGGGGTGAGTTACATAGTCTCTTGGTTTTAAATAAGTTGAATCAATGGAGCAGGAGATTTCCACATTTTGTTTGTCCGTGACATACAATTTAGGGACAGGACCGTAAGTCATCACAGACAGTTTAGGAGGGGGCAATGCATCTGGCAAAGAGGAGAGTGAAAGAAAGACATTTATTAGAAAGGTACAAAGTATGCGGAAATTAGTCAGACCCCATGAATTGGTGTTTTGTGGCTTTTGGACCATTTTTATAAAGCCATAAGCATGTAAGGTATTGTACTCCTAAAATTTGACATGATTAACCTTTAGCTGATATACAGGACACATACATTAAAATTGGCATGAAAAACTCTCTCTTCTGGGAAAATGGGACAAAATGTTGATCATTCATCTAGCACAACAACGATTATTGTCCAGTTTTACCTTTCTAATAGTCTGTAGCCAACTAGCAAGTAGCAAATTATGGTTCATGAAAACATTTAATAGGGTCTTTAAATTATTTTTGGGTAAAATGAATTTTTTTATTTTTTATTAATCTCAATCTGTCTCACCTGAACAAATTATGTAGAGAATGCCTCCCTTTTTGCACAATTCAATTTCATTCATTGGGCAATCTCTGGTCTTTTCTTCTTCCCCACTGCATCTGATACCCCCGATTGTGTCTGAGAAATGCCGATTATTTTCCAAAATCCTCTTCCACTCCAGCACATGCCCACATCCCAGTTCCCTGCACACCACTTTAGCCGTAGCAATAGCGGCAGATTCATCGGCTACGGTATCAGCTTCCTTCTGACAAACCGGTTCCCACTTGCCTTTGAGCTTGACATCCAGGTATCCCAGACAACTTTCTCCACGATCTTGCTCCCAGAGGCGAACCGGAAGCTCTTCTAATGGAGCACAAGGGAAGACAATGCACCATGTCTTTAGAAAACATAGGTGCACTTGAAATGTGTATAAACATGGGAAAGAAAATCTCAATAGTTTTTTCTAGGCGTCAGTTAAAAAAATTGGTCATAGATTTGGCATCTCAGATCTCAAAGCCCATGTTAATCTCAACCAAGTCTCCTTCTTTCAGAAAAGATCTGAACAATCTAAAATTATACTCCGATTTCTCACCAATTTCCTTCAAGACAAAATGATCTAAAATATGCTATCCACAATTTTACAGTTTAATACTGTTTAATACTGTTTAATACTGTTCTCACCTGGAAAGGCTTGCTCAATTTTAGACTGCGGTGAATGCAAAACTTTTCCATTGTACAACATCTCCATAGTGCAGGCAAACTCTATTTGGACGACTGCTTTCGTCTGTCTTAAATAGATACTAGTGCCATCTGTGAGAAACACCGAACCAGCGAAGGTCCAGTTGGTTCCGTGTGGGACAGGGAGGATGCGGTAATACAGACTTAATGTGAAGTTTGTGACTGGATCAGCGGTTGAATTACAGTACACAGTGTAATTCCCACCCACAAGAAAGAGATTGGGGTGCAAAGACACTTTGGGAGGTGGGAGGGCAGCTGGTAAAGGGAAACAGAGAGAAATAGTGACATTTCAGTAGAACATTTCTAATATATATATTTTAAAACACACTTATCTATGCATAATCAAACTTACATACGACTAAGGGAACAGTGTTACTGAATTCAGAATAAGAATTCTTCAGTTCAGTTCGAGTGGATTGGTACCAGCACACCATTTTCCCTTCGTACTTGGCTATTGCGGGGATACTGAAGCCGACTGAAGTCGGATAACTGACGACATCAGAGGTCGCCCAGGGTTCTGTGGTCTCTGGGGTCTGTGAGGGGCTTTCCAGCTTGCCCACAGACACAGTTACAGGATACGGAGCACCTCCAGGGGCGTCACAGGAAACATGTAATAAAGTGTTTAGCACAATATTACTTTCATTCACACTGTATGCGAACATGAGTTTAGGGGCTGGAACAGATGCTAGAGGTGAGAGACAGAATGAGAAAGGAACAGAAAAAGAAAAGGGAGGACAATAAATATTAATGCAATATTGGAACAGAATTTATAGTTTTTCATTTAGTTACATGTGTGCTTGTTAATTTCGAATCAATCAGCAAACCGCATAAGCAACACTAAATAAAAACAAAACCAATGATGGGATTTGTTTTTATTTAGTGTTAGGATTTTATGTTGCACTGACTTTAACAGGCCATTTGAAGTCACACATACACTACGGTTCAAAAGTTTGTGTATTTTGGAAAAGAAGAGAAAATAAATTACTTTCATTAGTCAAGGACATTGATCAGTAAAGACAGAAAATGTTAAAAAAAGATTTCTATTTCAAATAAATGCTGTTAATTTGAACTTTCTGTTCATCAAAGAATCCAGAAAAGAAAAATGTATCACTGTTTCCACCGAAATATTAAGCAGCACAACTGCTTATGCACTATATCAGCAAATGAAAGATCATGCAACACTGAAGACTGGAGTAACCAGCTTTTAAAATGTCAATATATATTTTTTTTTTAGTATAAATTGTAATAATTGAGACTTCTTTCAAAAACATCAAAAAAATGTATCGACCCAAATCGTTGAACTGTAGTGTATTGCACAATAAAAAGAGAACCTGCATAAGTTAATGCATGGCATGATGAACTTAACATTATGAATTCTGTTATTTATCAGATTTTATGATAATTCACATTTTTACACATTTACTGTATGTATGCTACTTTTTAGGCTGCCAGACCCCTGATTTTTTTTTAGATAAGGACAAGTTGGTGAGAATACAGTACTTCTATAAACAGCATGACATATGTAAGATTATATGACCTGTCACATAACTGGAAAACAAAATTGCCATTCTTCCCTCGTACTGACCCATATGTGTGCTTCTGCCTCAGTACAGGAGTAGGTTATTCAGGTGAAATGTTTCTTACCCTGGGACACTGTGATTCTCATACACATTATCCAGCACAGCACAGCTAGCGCTATGAAGAAAGAGAAATTGCAATGTGAAAAACAGGACATTCCAAATGAAAGTTCATGAAATGTGCAAGTTTCAACATCTTATATGGGGAAACAAACAAGACATTATTTAAACCCAAATAAATTATTTAAACCCATAGTAAATGCAAATACATTGTATATCTTGTTGCAGAAATAATTGGGGGAGAATAAAGCAAGTTCGGGTAGCCCTGATTCATACCTTCAAATGTATACCATTAGTTGCAAATTTAATGAACTGAAAACAACAAACATTAACTGGAAATCAGAGCAACATGTTTTTGCAATTAGCTCAATGTAATTAAATGTTCCACTGATGGACATTGTACAGCAATAAGATGCGCCAGATTTACTTTAAAAACATCAGTAAAATGAAATAAACACTTACTTCTTGTGTTGGGGAGAAACATCCTGACAGAAAAGTACCGGTAAATGACACAGTACGAATGAACACTTAAATCCACAACAAAGCTGAGCTGAAATACCCGACTGGCGAAACACTGCATTGAGTAACTAACAGGAAGTCCATTGGCAAAAAAAAGAGGATATTGACCCTAAAAAAGGATGTGACAGTTTTTTTTATTTATTTATTGTAAAATATCATTTTAGTCCACTATACTGTGCGCAATGTATTTAAAAGAATTCTATTTAAAAAAAATGTAATCAATCTTGAGTATTTTTTGCATTATATTTTATTTATTTCCTTTAGTTTTGCATTAGGATGATAAAGGCTTAAATAAATCACCAAGAACAGTGTTATTTGCACACCTGAGATATTTAGATTTTTTCCCCCCCAGCACAATTCACTTATATTCTCACATTAGCCATAACTTGATACCTCTGTCCGTTGTTGTGGAAATTATCAATATTAAAACCTGGATGAAGGAGACAAAATCGATTCTCAAAAGATTAAACAAAGTATTTTATTTCATGCATGAAATAAGACGTTCCCACACAGACAGCGTCTGATATGAGAAGCCCCATGGCATTCTCACGCAGAGAGCATCTGACATGAGAAGGCAAAGGCTAGTCCCTTTCGCCAATGTTATATACCCTAACACATCCTGTGTAAAAAACCTTTGTTACCTTAAACCCAGACTTCTTAGCTCATGGTCTCATTCCAACTTTATTTCTATCTAGACAGAACACTTGTCATGTCAGCAAAAAGTTTCCTGCTTTTAGCTACAGATCTTAACTGCTGATCGAAACTACGCACACACATATTGTCACATTTCACATGACCCAGAGAACATTTCGTTCCTGTAAGTTTGTCCTAACTTATAAATTTCTAAAAGCTTGGTTTTATATCTTTAATAATGTGCTTTTTGCTTATATGATTATATTCCTTTAAATTCTTATGAATAAACAATACATCTTCAATGTTAATAAGAGTTGTACCCATCTAAAAGTAAAAGAACTCATTAAAAAGTAAAATTTCCATAACACCGTACAATAGCAAATTAATATCACATAATTTTTCCTTTTAAATTGTATACCCCTGGACATTCCCACATTCTGCTTGTCTTATTTCAAATCTAGTCCTTTTTCTTTGTAATACTGGGTGTACGGTATTTCTCTCCCCTTGTTGATGAAGATCTTATCACTACAAAAGTGATTCCAAAGCACGTCCTTTAGAAGCCAAACTTAGACCGAGGCCTCTGCTTGACCTGAGTGACCCGGTTAGATCTCTAATCCTGCATGGCTTTAACTGCTGCTCTTAGGATGGTTGTGTTGCATAACTTAAGAGAGCAGATTACTGACTGTTCCGTCACATTTGTCCCTGCCGTTCTGTCAGAGATGCTACACAGGTGGAATGTGGAGAGTGTGAGGAAAAGCCTAATAAGACCATTTTTGTGTACTACATGATACATAGTTTATTCAATCATATTTACAGCATCTTACAATGGATCATACATATTTACAAACATAATACATGATCAAGTCAGTCATGATAGCATTGTTCACAGTACAAAACCTCTAAATGTTCATTTTATTAGCAGCTGAATTACGACTGCACCTCTGCTGTAGGATAATTTAGCAAATATGGAATCCACAGCATTTAAATATATAGTAATTTTATAGATAAGCTATGGTTAATTTGTTTTTTAATTGTTAGTGATGGACTATGCTTAATTAAATTGTTCAATGTATGAAATTAAATATTTATAGCATAATTCAGTTCTGATTATGTTGGTATTTATTTAAATACATAATGCAGAATTAATTTAGGAACTACCCTACATTGCAAGTCATCCAATCAGATATCTTAAACTGAAGGACTGAAATGATAAATTTCCCCTTTAAACTGGCAATTATAGTAGGAAGTGATTTCGTTAGACAGGACTGCACGGCTGAGGTTTCAAAATGCACTTCTCCTCAGGACCCATGTGTTCTTTACTGCATTGCTTCACTGATTCATCAAACATTGCCCCACAACACTGAGGGCATCTACACCCTCATTGAGACCAAGTGCTTATCAGAATTTTGCAAAGATTTCATAAAGTCCTTTGTCATCACTTTTTCTTTTTTCTTTTATCCGTGTCTTTGCTTTTCTTCTCCTTTTCTTTCTCTTCCTTTTCCTTCAACGCTTTCTTCTCTTTCTTCTTCTCTTCCTTAGCCTCCTTATACTTCCACTTTGGAGGCTCCAGGTACCCTTTCTGTCTTTTATTCTTCTTCACTTTCTTTGGGGTGGGCTCAGAGGATTTAGTGACTTTGATCTGTGGGATACAGCCTGAGGGAAAAACACTGTTGCGCCTTGACGCTACGCTACGAGGAATGAATGTGCGCATACCGGACTGAGCAATGGACAGCACACTTCCACGCCTCTCTGTATCGGCACAGCAGGACACAGAGACGGACTCGACAGAGCGGATAGATGGAGAAATTGAGGAGACGGAGTTGTTTCGATGGCACAGTGAACTCTCCTCCAGCTCTTTCTCTGAGTGCTTCTGCATCAGCTCAGCCACAGCCAGCCGACGTTTACCTACCTGTGGAGGGCTGCTAGGGCAAAGCGGTCGTGTGGCCGTGGCTATGAGCGGGCTGTGTAGGCTGGTGGTCATTCGCACCATGTGATCCATGACACCATTTTCCTGTGGGTCGCGTGGGAAACTGAAACCGAACGTACTCTTGAGATGATGAGTCAACTTCTGGCCAGCACTCTTATTGGCTGTTGCTTTGCTGACCAGCAACTTAAGGTTGGGCCACTCTGGGACGTAGGTGTCACAGAACTGTTCCGCTGTGGGATGGAGTACAAGGTGGCGCAGACGTGTCAGTGTGTCAAAGCGACCTGTTTTCAGTGCCCAGTCACGTGCACATTTACCACGGTTGGTGTCTACAGCATTTACATCAGCACCTAAGACAGAACAACACAGGGAATTAAAAAACGAATAATTCAAAAATCCTTGGCAGATATATTGTGTATTAGAGGATGCTGCTAAAGCAGAGTATAGCTGGACATTTAAAGACTACATTAAAATGTGACTGAAGCCTGAGTAATTTAAAGAATAGTGTGGAGAGAACATGATAGTCATGTCATGCAAACTGAGAGGGCTTAGTTTAGCTGCACAATTATCTTAAGTAAAGGAAAAGAAAAAAATAGTTTGTCTAAAATGCTGTCAGAACTAATTTTGCGCCTTCCACAGATCTTATGCTTGGCTGCTTACTTAATCCAATAGGTGCCACTGAGGTGAACTGGGTCAATGCCAGCATATGCCATTCTTGATTGTGTGATAGGTGATTTATTCTCCCTACCAACCAAGTGATATGATAAACTATAAGCAATAAATGCTCATACCTCAGAGATAATTTCCAGCATATCAGCATGTGTGTTCAATTACTAACCGTGCATTATAAGAGCTGCCACCACATCATTCCTGCCCTGTATGGCAGCTTTAATGAGGGCAGTAAATCCTCTGTTGTCTCTGATCTCTGTCTCTGCTCCAGGGAAGTAATTCATGATGTAGTTACATATGGAGACATGACCTGTGTATAGAAATATTTAAAACGTTTTCACATTGTATTTTCGAAGATATACAAAATAAAGAAATGGGGTGAATTCCCTAAACAGTAAATATTTACCTTAAATAGTATTTAACATAACTTTAACACATTTAACATAAGTATTTAACGTAAATGTAACATTTATACAAATATACCTCCATTTTATGTAAATTATACTTATTAAAACCATATTCACAGAACTCAACAATATTATGTATATACTGTAACGCTATTAAAGCCAGCAGAATCCAGGCAGTAGCTCCTCTAACTACCATAAAAAAAGAATTGACATCACACGTTAACTGACCAGCTTGAGCAGCGATCATTAGAGCAGTGTTGCCATCATTGTCTTGGTGGTTAATGTCCAGGTGTGGACAGCCGTGCAGCTCATAAACAATCGGAAGAAATCCTTTATATGCAGCCACCATCAGTCCATTCTAGAAGAGAGAATCATGTTATAAGCACTTCTATCAATTTACAGTTAAAAAGGTTAGAGACATAGACTGCAGCACATGGACACTGAACATCAACAGGCAACACTTTCATAATCAATCAAACCATAATAACCCAGCAACACTTTGAGGCATAGGTTTCTTCAGGAATTTCCAACGATGATTTAATACGTGTTTTTTGATTCATGATTACGATAAGGTCTGTTAATACTCCTTAAATTGACTTCCACAAGCTGTTAAATTTCAAATGAAATGCAGTCATACCTCAAATATTAATTTTGTTAACATGTTGCTACATAAAGACTGCAATGGTTGTCCAAGTTGTAGTTTAAACTAAACATAAAAGTATCTTCAAGAAATACCCCAGACCCCATTTTACTCATAAAAATGTGAAACTCCCATAGAAAACCATGTCGAAATAGCCTTTTTCGATGACCTACAAATTTGTTTAAAACATTGGCCAGACTTTATATTAGGTGGCCTTAACTATACTTAACCGTTTGATGCAATATACTTATTACATACATGTGGGTGCATTTGCAATTGCATTTAAAGTACTTTCATTTAAATATGATTTGTTGTTGCACTTTTACTTTTCTTCTAACTGTAATCCAAACCCTTATCCCCAAACTCTAACCCTGCCTTTACTCCTAACCAAAAACAGTAAATGTGGGAATTTTCCAGAACAGTTACACAATAAACCCATAGTCTTCTTGTAGGTATTTAATGTTAGCAGTTAAGATCATCTAATATGTTCCCCATGTACATATTATAGTAATTACAATAACTGGGTAATAACTAGGTACTAACCCTGAACTTTCCCCTAAACCTACCCTTAACCCATGTTGTTACCTTATATTACCCAGTACATTCTTAGGGAAGAA
The DNA here is from genome assembly GCF_949152265.1 of Phoxinus phoxinus. Classification (NCBI taxonomy): domain Eukaryota; kingdom Metazoa; phylum Chordata; class Actinopteri; order Cypriniformes; family Leuciscidae; genus Phoxinus; species Phoxinus phoxinus. The sequence goes on from NC_136886.1 coordinate 11,131,318, forward strand.
CATGTACTGCAAAATGAAGTGCAACCAATATGAAGGTACACCAAAACATCATTGGTTGACAATGATGTTATATATTTTTAATGAAAGGTTGCCGAAAGTTATTTTTAATGGATTACCTCAATCTTTCATAGCTCACTCCTAAACAGACTATTGCCAGAGCAACTTACCTTTCTGCTCAGTGATTAGACAGTCAGTCTCATGCTCTTTAATACTAATTTGCTACATCTTATAATATCTTACCCAGCCATTAATGTCAACTTCCATGACCTCATCACGGGTCACACCACGTTCCAACACTCTCTTCAGTGCTTCTGTATCGTTTTGGACACACGCCTCATATAGTGTGTTGGCAATTCCCCTTTTCCTGTCCTCTTGTTCATAATCAGGGAGAACAGAGTCCTCAGAGAGCAAACTACCAGAGTCAGACTCTTCCAACAATGATATTTCATCGTCAGCTGGGCCTGACCCCAGATTTGGGTCCTCAAAGGCAGAGCTATGAACTGCTGCCATGTCTCAAGAGTTTAATGTTGTCTACATCATCTTTTCTGGCATTTTAGGAAAGTGTTCCAACGCGACTGTAGTAGGTCAGCAACTTGAGGTGAAGGAATGCACTCCACGTGTTTACGGCCCCTGTCTTGAGGCAAACAGACCAACAGAGATAAACCACAAGACTCTCTAACCAAGTGAGAACCTTCATAAAAATAATTAATTTGCAGTGATTGCAACTATTACAGTTCAATTGACTCAAAAGCTTCTGATGCGAAACAATTGGGAGTTTTAATAGCTCTGGATTTAGCCTGGGAGAGCTGTGCTTTAATTGTCAGTGCTAAATCTGGCCTGCTCAGGCTTTAAATACACAGATACCAATAAACAAGCTTACGTACTCTTTAAAAGCATGTTACCTTAGTGAACTGTAGCATAAATACATATATACATTTCTGCAGCTATTTTAAGTTGTAAACCTATTTAATTTTGCTACAAAAATGGTATTTCTATTTCTCAAAACAGCAATAAATAAAACATTTCTCCAGTTGAGCATGTCACAAAGCAAAATGCAATCCAAAGATTACAATACAGCAATAAACATTCTCTTTAGAGCTCTAATGTACCAATATGAAGACAATCAGATGCTCTTTTTTAACTTTATTTAACAGAGATATTGTATAAATAAAGAGTATAACTCACCTGTGTCCACCTTTCAGAAGAAAAGAAGAGCCTTCGGTGAGCGCTGGTGTACTTTGAATCAACTTTCACATCCTTATTATCAGAAACCTCAGCTCCCAGAAAATACAACAGTCAGCTTCATGTCTTTGTAGTGCATGCGTGTATTTGATCCTAGAGGGGTGTATACATGCTCCGTAACACCTCAGGTTTAGACTAATGCCTTTCAGGATCAGAAAGGACCCAACACAGGCACTCTGAGCGTAATCACCTTTCACAAACACACACACACACACACGCTTACTTATCTAAATGGGGACATTGCATAGACTTCTATTCTTTTTATGCAGCTACTTAAAAATACTATAGGCTAACCTAACTGAAAACGTTCTGCATTAAAATAAATAAATAAATAAAAAATAAATAAACTTTACTTTCTTTTTATATTACACCCTCAAAATGGTCTCCTTTTCTTTCTCTCTGACAAACATTTAAATATAAAAATGATTATGAATCCAATGATGCTGATAAAGTTAAACATGCAGTGGGTAGGTTTCAGGACTTTGTGTGTATTTGTCTCATATATTGCTTGACTTATGTCACTGGGACCCTGAATTTAGTTTAGAGGATTTTATGGAATGTGAAGCTGTCTTTGATCAAATATCAGGAAACTTTTTACTTGAACTTCACTACATTTGAAAGACAAATATTGTACTTTTTACTCCACTACATTTCTGCCAAGGTCCTTGAGTGGAAAGTAACGCCAGTCAGTTGCATTTTGGTTGGAAATGAAAGTCGGGTTGACGTCATAACCCAACGTTGGATTGACGTCAGAACCCGACTGATGTTGGTTTCTGACATCCACCCAATTTTAATTTTCAACCACAATACAATGTCTGTCCAACGTTGGAGATTAACATCAATCTGACGTTGGATTCTGACATCAACCTCATTTTCAATTTCATTAATATAATTGAATTATAATCAAATTCAGTTGTACAGAAGTGTATAAAAATAGAGAGGAAGCAACATTTTTATTATTATTGTCACGTAACTGAACTCTGCTACTTTCTCAAATGAATTATTCATTTAAGGAAAATCTATTATTCCTAAACCTAACCCTCATAGGAACTTTTCAACATTTATAGATTTTTTTTATGCACTATTTACTATGCTTATTGAAATGTTTTCCTTATGGGGACAAGGATAATAGAACCAGAATATCCTAGATCTAGAATAACCAACCCCCACCTCCAAAAACCCATACAAACACATGGACATTGTTTTTAAATCATGTCGGTGGCCTCCCACTGACTTGTTCTAAATTTAAGATAATTAAACTAACCCTAAGGAAGAACCCTAATCCTACCTTTTGGGACTTGTACGTGTTAAATAATACATGTCTGAGATTTATGTCTGAGATTGGACGTTTGTAGGACAACATGTTGAATCTTTTCTCTTGTTTCCTCACGTTTCTCTCTCTCTCTCTCTCTCTGAGGTTAAGATGGAGCAAGAGGGTGTTGGAGAAACAGGAGGGAATGGGTGGTGGACAGCAGAAGGAGATAGATAAGAATGTGTGTCAGTGAACCAGGGAGAGTAGAGATTAAGCTGGACAGTACTGGACCAGTATAGAGAAGACAACACGCAGCCAAACATTTCCTTCATTCATCTGGAGACAAAGAAAGAGGAAAATGAAGAGTTTGGCCAAACTTCAGGGAAACCCAGAGCAACTGCTGATGTCTTTATCAAACCCATCCTTGGACTTGAGTAACCAGCAATGGGTGAGCAAACACATTCACACACATTTAAGTATAAATGGGAACACACTTTGTAGACAACCTTTTTGTACAAAATGTATACATTCTAAGGTCACTTTTGGAGACCAAACCATATTGTAAAGTATATACACATATTATTGACTGCTAATAAATATACACTGAAAAAGATGAAATTATTTTGAGGCCTTATTAAGTATGGCTGTTATTGTATGTGTCTTTTGATTTATTACAAACACTGTAACACTGTAAAATCTGTTAGCGCTCTTTAACAGACACGTTTCTACATGAATTTTTTCGCTTTAAGTTCAATGGTTTATGTTTTAGAGATGAGTTTTCAGTTGTCTTTTGAATGTAGTTAGGGAATCTGCATTCCGGACGAGGGTAGGGAGATCATTCCACCAGCATGGAACCGTGAATGAGAATGTTTTGGAGAGTGATTTTGTGGCTCTCTGTGATGGTACCACGAGCCGTCGCTCATTGACTGATCGCAGGCTTCTGGTAGCATTGCCCTACTAAATGATAAGTATATGGGTAGTTGATCCCCATAAATGTATATGCATCAATTAATACATTTGAATCACTGTTTCTTTTATAATGGTTCTGTAGTGTAACAATGAATAAATATTCCATGCTGTCTCTCAATTAATATTAGATCAAAAGAACTGTATTAGTTACAACATAAGCTAATAAACTAATTTATAACAACAATATGCATTAGTAAAAATGTAGTGATTTATCTGTAATACACCATATCACACCACAGGACATGACATGACCTGACTATCTTAATCAGTGCACTACACTTACCCCCGGTTTCACAGACAAGGCTTAAGGCTATCCTCCCAGACTAAAATGCATGTTTGAGCGGTTTTAACTGAAAGCATGTGCTAAAATATGTCCGTGCCATTGTTTTGTCTCAAGATGCACACCAGTAATGTTTTTTTTTTTCAAAGGCAAGTTTATAAAAGCTACTTAAATGCACTAATTTAACTAAGGCTTAATCCTGGCTTAATTTAAGCCCTGTCTGTGAAACCAGGCCTTAATTATTATTATGATTTACCCTTCTTGTAGTTATTTCTCAATTGTTTGTGTAAATAGCTTGAATGCTTTAGCAATACTCTAATAACTCAGATCAGCACACACCAGTCAAAACAAGAGTGACTGAAAGCAGGCCTGTGTCTCTTATCTTATGCCTTAGGGATGCTTCTTATTTTTGCCTATTCTAAATTTTCAGTCTCTCTTACCAGCATCAGATCAGCAAGAATTACATGGACCACGTGATAATTTGTCCCAAGTATTTTTTTAGTGAGTTGTTGTCTCATTGAAAGACTTTTTTGGGCTTCTTTGTACTTCCAATCAGAAAATGATTACTTCATGGTTAAGACTTAAGCCTTCAATAGAAATTTGCCAAACTTGTCACAACAAGTCATCAGCTCAATACTGATATTGCTCCAACTAGGCCAACTTACCAAATGTTTACTGCAAATGAAGGAAACAAGCACAAAAGATAAGGCCTCCTCCAGTACACTGTACTTTGGATGTATTTCTCTACAGTAGATACTCAAGATAAAAAAAATAAAGTGTTATTCTAGCTTAGGTGTTGTCTGGAGTGTTTATATGGAATTACATGTTAATACCAATTAAATGAATGCCTTGACAGTGGCAGAGATTTACTTTATTTAGATTGTCAATGTTTTAATAGAAAGGTCAATTTTTTTATCAAAATGTGATGTCATAGTACTATAGTATTATCTTTAATTTATGCTTATTTAAATAAACAGAATCTAAAGGAAATTACCATTGAGAACTCAAATATTCAAAAGCATTAGGTATTGGGTATTTAGAAGGAAATGGTCCTTACATTAGACTTAATTTTGTACATGCAAAATATATTTTTTATTAAAATTTTGGGGTGAATACTCTCAAGATTTAGTGTCTTGTCGGTCTAATTTGAGGAGATATGTGTTTTTTTTGTGGTCATACATGCATATGAATTGCTCAGGTGGTATAGACATGTATGATAGGAAAGCTAGTTACAGCTCTACCCCATCAGAGCTGAAGGATAACACTAACTTTTATGACCCGTTTCAGATCCAAGAAAGCAATGAAGGGTGTACTTTACTGGAAGACAGCTGTGGTTGTTCAAAGAAGGGCGCAAAATTGGAAACTGGAGAACAAAGCTGTAACTCAAGACCCAAACGCATACCTGAGGGCAAAGGTGAGGGGTCAAACATACCCTTTCATAATGTTTAAGAATTTTGAATTCTTTTTCACACAGTCAAAACATGCAAGCATATTCTTTAACTGGTTCCACACCAAGTGCAAGACCATTTTTTTAAATATTTAATAAATATACTTTGTCAGTTTGTAGGTCTATGTCTTTGAAAGAATGGTTAAAGGTCAAAAACGATGAAAAAAAAAAGAAAGAGAGAAACATTTCAGAAAAATCACGATTTTATCCCCATTCTCTTTCATGTTGGTTTTACTATTTTGCAAGTGACTGAGCATTACAGCCAAACTAATTTCCCTATTTTAAAAACAACGCCTTACAAAATATAAAATAAAAAATGAATGGGTGACAATTAGGCCAAAGTGGCGCAAATAAGAATAGGCTCCAAAATGAAAATGGTCATCATTTGCCCTCTCAAGTTGTTTTAAACCTGAATAAGTTGCTTTCTTCTGTTGAAAATAAAAGTTATTTTTAAGTAGTTTTTCCCCCCTAAGGAAGTCAATGGGGGGACCAGCAACTGTTTGGATAGCCACATTCTTCAAAATATATTCTTTCTTTTATTTTTGTTCAACACAAGAAAGTAATTAATACAGGATTGGAACAAGTGAGTAAATAATGAAATAATTTTCATTTTTGGGTGCAATATCCCTTTAAGGTCGGCAGCATGTTTACTGGGCTACTGTCACTTTAAGACCAGCGCATCTAATGGACACGCACCCTATTTTCCAATGTGTGCTTTCATTTTAGACATACAAAACTGTGTTTATGTAAACGGTGTGTATGCATGCTACGCGCTCAGAAAAGCGCATGTTAGTTAGAACCGCGCAACAGCACGCGAATTAAACTTTTATGAACTGCAGTATCCCGTCCCGTGATGTACCGGTGCGTTAACATGTGATGTGTCGATCATGTGTGAATGTTGAGATGGAGATGCCAGAACGGCAACTGATAGAATGCACTGTAGCACGATACTACAATATTTCTTCAAAAGCAGATCGTGGAGGCATTTTAATCGTCCACTATCAAAAACCGTGATATCGCACACCCTTAAAGGGCACCTATTATGGAATTTTGAAATGTACCTTTCATGTAGTGTGTAACATAGATCTAAGTGAACAAAAACATCCTGCAAAGTTTGAAATATGAAAGTGCACCGTATATAAAGTTATTGTCTTTCAAAAGTAAGAGTCGACTCTGAGTCATTTTTATGAATCGTTAGAAGACCGAAGCTTTTTCTGACTAGATGACGTCAACTTGTCAAGTTATTTGAATACGATAGGCCCACTTATTGCGCTCCAAGGCCAGGGGAAATATCATGGCGACGAGGCGCTGTATTCTGAAGTGTGACTCAAAAGACAACTTTTTTCATCTGCCCAAGGATGAGCATTTGAAGACTAAGTGGCTACAATTCAAATATACAACTATACCACAGAAGTATAGTCCGAGCCTTGTGCTTTGTTCACGCCATTTTGAAGACGATTGCTTTACCAACTTAAATGCAATCAAACTTGGATTCGCGAGCCGGATGATATTGAAGGAAGGTTCAGTTCCAAGTGTATTTGCATCAGCTTCCTCCTCCGTATCACAACCTGTAAGTGTTATTAATAATTGTTGATTTTATGTTTTATGTAGCATGCTTAATAATTATTTTGTTTGTTGTGTAAGCACCGTTTAGCTGCTAGGTCTTCAATGACAATTGTATTGAGATATGTGAAGTGTTTGTCGTTGTTTTCGGAGTTGTCTTAAAGAATAGAGTAATACCTCGTAGTAACGTAACTGCATGTTATTTTTTTTATTTTTGTAAAAACGTTATGTTTATGCATCGGGCTAATGCAAACAAAGACTGATTGTGCTTTTACAATATGAACTCTGGGCTATATGCTCGCTAACATAACATTAAATTCTTTATCTTATTTTTACTTTTTTACTACAAATTACAAAGCAGTGGGCTATAATAATTATTATAACACAATTTAATTGATAAAAGCATCATTGTACTCCGTGTTAAACAATAAGTATTATCTATGTAAACACTGCTGGGTCATCTGACCAATCAACGCAGATTAGCGTCGCGCAAAGGAGGGGTTTGAAAAATGAGTCGTTGAACGATTCATTTGGGAGTCGGTGAGCAAATCAGGTAAAAATAAATGCATATTATACGACAACAAAAGTGTTTTTTGTCATTGCATGCACGTAAAACTGTTGTTGGGGACTCCCAAAACAACATTAGGAACATTTTAAATGTCATAATAGGTGCCCTTTAATTTGACTGTTGTCTGTACAAAAATAGGCAATACATAGAAATGTTTCGGATGTTTCTCCACAAGATGGCACTGTTCCTTTTTAACTAGAGAGAATAGGCCTAGTTTTGACGTCTGTCGTTACGTTGTACGCGAGCAAGCGTTTTAGCTTTTCTAACCTCCATATCAACCATTCTACGCACGCAAACCACAACTGTTTTGTGTTAATCTGACCTGCATAAAACACAGGTTGCTTTATCTTATAAACAAGAGTTGTACAAACGGGTACCTTCAACCTCGCATGTCCACTTTGTTGCTTCTGTCTTCTGTGGATTTAGCGTTTTTCGTCTTCGATTAGTTCCAAAGACTTTAGAAGACGGTGCACTTATTACTTATGGTAGAAAGTTCAACACGCAAATGCAGTAAGTCCCGCCTTCTAAATAAAATGCAAAAGTGGTGGTACATTTTTTTTTTCTTGTTCGAGAAGCGGATGGAGAAATGTGCTTTTTCTTTTGGTGTTTTATGGCGGTTAGCAAAACGATAGGTGCATTCCCGCCACCTACTGGGCTGGAGTGTGGAGTGGATAATTGAATGGGAAGAACTAAACGAAAAAGAAAGAAAAAAGCCTGTATATAGGCAAGCTTCCGTTTCAAACCGCCTTTAAACGGCTAACCACATCCCCACTCTTTCACTCTGACCCTCCTCAATGTCTCATGGAAGGTGAAGAGGCATGATGAACAGTACCAGTGGGTCTATGTGGATAAAAGCAGGGATTATACAGATGTTGCGTGTGAATTCAGAGCTCAGGGATTACCTCTGAACTGAGAGTAGGAGTGCGTCTCCCTGTAAACATCGTCACAGTGTCATGCTGTAAATTATACAGCAGTGTTTACTCGGCTGGTATGAAGGGGCATCGTGCCTCACGGGTGTGTGGCTGTGTACGCTTCTGTCAGAAAGTTTTGCCCAGGTGTGATTGCTGCTTCAGACAGCAAGGTAAGAGATCCGTGTGTTGCTCTGTTACTTTTGACTAGTCAAATGTTGCATGGTCAGATTTCTTCAAATCTTATCTGTATTTGCATGGTGTTTTGGTAGGCTTTGCTGTTTTCAAGGGATGGAAATTCTGAATATGCCCAGCATACTTGATTAGGCCAGAGACATTAATTCATACTTTACACATTTTGGAGCTTGAAAAATATTATTTGCTCGTAAACAGAGTGTATTAATTATACCATTGTTTTGTTGCTTCATCATAATACCTGCAGTTTGTAAAAGTGATGAACCATTTCTTAATATTATTAGTATAATTTTGCACAGATTATCTATAGAAATGCTGATGCATTGTGTGTGTAAATTAATGTTTTATAGGTTATTGCAGGATTATGGTTATGCGACCTTTAGAAACAGCTAATCCATGTAGCCTACAGAAAAAGTAGAATCCTTTCTGTTTTGTCCCTCATTCTCTCTCTCAAAGTCTTTCCTTTCCTTTTGCCCTTCAGATAGGGCATGCTTTTCCCACATTGCGCTGTAAAGCTTTTAAATCAGGGAGGAAAAAAACAAACCATTTTTAAGCTGTATCATCTGCTTATAAGGCAGAATCTCATGTGTTGCCAGTTATATTTAAATTCCACCTTTCATGACTATGTGGAAAATTCAGGACAAATAACTGCAATATGAATATTAATGGTGGAGCTGGAAATTCCCTTGTGATATATGTCATTACTACTCCCGATTCTCTCCTTTTAAATCATTGCACAACATACACTACTATTCAAAGGTCTGGGGTCAGTAAGATTCTTCTCATTATTATTTTTGGAAGGAATTTAATTATGCATTAAATTGATCGAAAGTTACAATGAATAGACTTTTACCTTTTTTAAATAATAATAAATACAAAAGCACTTTATTTATGGCAAAAGAATGGCCAGAGTTGATGGAAATAAAGGTCACTTCTAATGAAATTAGGTAAGTCTTCGACCCCTTGTTTTATCATGGTGGTTGTCAGCACAATCGAGCAGTGTATATTCACTGCATATCATTTAATTATGCATATACTTAATGTTTACCTAAAAAAATGCCATCTAATAATTTGTCAGGTTATTATAATATTTTTCTAGCAGAGTTCTGACAATCATAGCCTCCATCCATTTTTTGCTTTACCATAAATATGACTTTTTTTCAGTGCTGTTTTTTGGAAGTGTTGCTTTAAATATCGAACAATTACCTTTCTCCGTCTCTCTCTGTCTCGGTCTCTGTAGAGTCATACTCATTGACAGGGCTTGGCGATGTCTCCTTGCCTGCTGATACACCTTCGACCTCCGTCTCCATTGATGACCTCTCTCCAATCTCACCCGGCAAATATCAGCCTCTTTCCACTAGACGACCATCTACAACATCTACCCACTCTCTCAAGGCCCTCAAGAGATGGTTGAGCAGCCCAGTTCGAAGGCTGAGTCTGGGAGGAGGTGGCAAGGGTCAGAGCTCAAAGGTCATTCAGAGCCCAGACAGGTCAGCCTATATGTTTCTACCCCTCTCACCAGCTCAAAGCCCATTGAGCCCAACAGAGAAGTCCAAAAAACTGCAACACTCCTACAGATCTCTGGTATGCACATAATTTACACTACTGTTCAAAAGTGTGGGGTCAGTACGATTTAAAAAAAAAAGAAATGACTACTTTTATTCAGTAAGTATGCATTAAATTATTCAAAGTGACAGTAAAACATCACATACCTTTACATTTTAACCTAAACATTTTTAAATTAACGCTGTTCTTTTGAACTTTCTGTTTATCAGGGAATCCTGAAAAAAAAGTGTGAGGGTGTCCACATAAATCTTAAGCAGCACAGCGATTTTCAACTGTGATAATAATTTATAAAAGCACCAATCAGCATATTAGAATGATTTTGAAGCATCATGTGAACATTTTCAAATGTATTAAATAGAAAACACTTGTTTTGAGTTTTAATAATATTTCACAATATTACTGCTTTTACTGTATTTTTGAGCGAATACATGTTGCCTTGGTGAGCTTGAGACCTCTTTCAAAAACATTTAAAAAATCTTACCGACCCAAAAACTTTTGAATATTTAATGTATATCACAGATAGAGAGGGAATAAGTGTCATTTTTTCATACTGCATTTAATACCAAAACCGTACACTTTCTTTTCCTGTGGCATGCAGGACTGTGATGCCCTTTCAGGGCCAACATCTCCTGACAGTCCCTATTACCCAAGATACCTAAATGATCTCTTGCAGGTAATACAATAAAACTGAATACTGGACAGTACTGAACAATTTTACTTAACTGTCTGTTGATTTGTGCTTGTGATGGCTAATGAGTCCAATTTCAGAGGCATCAGTCTTGCGATGTGCATTATGGGGAGAGAGGTGCCTCCTTAAATGATGAGACACACATACAATCGCTGAGCCTGGAGGATGAAGAACAGGAGAAAAAAACTGCATTAGAGAAAACCATGTAGGTATTTGATTGATGGTGACCCCAAACCCATGGTTAGTGGAAATAAATATTGTTAATAATCCTTCTCCAAATCTGACATTCCTCATATCTTACTCATAGATATGTGCTGACAGAGCTGGTCGAGACAGAGAAGCTGTATGTGGAAGATCTGGGGCTTGTAGTGGAGGTAACACATAAATGCATTCAATCCCACGCATCGAAGAGCTTAGTCATTCTCTCTTTTTAACTCTCGCTTTCTCCCTTCTTCAGGGTTATATGGCTACAATGAAAAGTGTTGGAGTGCCTGAGTATTTGGTAGGAAAGGATAAAATAGTGTTTGGGAACATTCATCAGATCTATGACTGGCACAAAGAGTAGGTCACCTATTGATAGGATCTGTGCCCATTAAGATGTGCATACATGCCCTTCTTACAGCTCCTACCTTTTTTTTTTTAAACAGCTGTTTTCTTGGAGAGTTGGAGAAATGTGTGTCTGAACCTGATCTGCTGGCACAACTGTTTATCAAACATGTAAGTCTGTTTTATTTCCTTCATCTGCTAATGATACAGTCATTATTTGTGTTACATGATGTGTTACATTTGGAGAGGAACAAATATGTCTGTGTGTTTCCCAGGAGAGGCGGCTCAACATGTATGTGGTCTACTGTCAGAACAAGCCGAAGTCAGAGCACATCGTCTCAGAGTACATTGAAACCTATTTTGAGGTAATTTGTGCTGAAATGAAGTCAAATCTGAGTATAGTTATGTGACCATGTTTACTATTTGATGTATGAGGGAAAGGTCTATGACTGTCCTGTGCTCTTTCTCAATGTAGGAACTGAGACAACAGCTGGGTCACAGACTGCAGTTAAATGACCTGCTCATCAAACCTGTTCAGAGAATCATGAAATATCAGCTGCTGCTGAAGGTGTGTTAGTGTGAGCTTGTACACAAGTACACACTCGTTAAAAATAGATACTTCTTATAATAGTGCACCAGTTTTTCCTCCTGTCAACCTAACAGAGTTTTTGGCCATAGTTGAAATATTATTATAATTTGAAATAATTGTTTTCTATTTATATATTAAAAAATGTAATCTATTCATGTTTTTAGAAATCTTTTGTAACATTGTAAATGTATTTACTGTCACTTTTAATCAATTTAATGCATTGTTGCTGAAAAAGTTTTAAAATCACACTGACATCAAATTTTTGAACGAATATGTTATTCAGCAATTCCCATTACAGAAAAAAATACCTAAAATTCCTACTGTATAGCCAATATGTCATACATCTTGCCATTGCTTGAACTGACATTAAGTGCATAACAACAAACAGGTATTTAGGAAATTATTTTGATGGTTTTTGTTACTTCTTAGTGATTTGTACGAAAATCAATGATTAAAGAGTCAGACTGGTAACCCGAATGTTGCGGGTTCGACTCTCAATGACGGCAGGAAATGACTGAGGTGCCCTTGAGCAAGGCACCAAACCCCCAATCGCTCCCCGGGGGCCGTAGCAAAATGGCTGCCCAATGCTCTAGGTGTCTGTGTCCACGGTTTGCCTGTCTGTTCACTACTCCTAATGTGTGTGCACTAACTTGGATGGGTTAAATGCAGAGGACTTCTAAAAAGTATGGGTTACAATACTGGGTCTTCACATGTGACTTTCACTTTTTCACTTTATTTAACCCTGATATATTATATATATATACACATAAACTGTTAATTCATTGACCTTAATTAGCATATTTATGCAAATTATGGAGTTCAGTTGAAGTCCACATGCCTGTTTGTTGGTATTCTGCCTAAATGTTGTTTATTTACAGGATTTTTTGAAGTACTACACTAAAGCAGGCAGACAAACAGAGGATCTTGAGGTAGGTACAGTCTGTACTGGCTTCTATAAGCGAGGACAAGAGAATAAACTCATTATCAGTTGACATATTGAATTATTATTCCGTTCTCGTTTTGTGTCCTTATCACAGAGGGCAGTGCAGGTGATGTGTTTTGTTCCAAAGCGATGTAACGACATGATGAATGTTGGAAGACTACAGGGTTTTGAGGTAGGATGAGACTCAAATACACTGCAGAAATAGAAATGGTTTACTTCACCTTGGACTGCTTCTGTATTTAAAATGAGCACAGCATGAGTCCATTATTTATAAAACAATTATACCATTTATAGTTCTTTTCTATTTGTATTAGCTCTCTTACCGATATTTGAAGCTAAAATTTCACTCAGATCACCTGTCATTGATTGTGTTCATAGGGCCAGCTGAGAGCACAAGGGAAACTCTTGCAACAGGACACCTTTACATTCATTGAGAATGAGAACAGCATCCTCTCCCGTCCCAAGGAGAGACGGGTGTTCCTCTTTGAGCAGCTTGTCATCCTCAGTGAGCCAATTGACCGCAAAAAAGGCTTTTCCCTGACAGGATACATCTATAAAAACAGCATCAAGGTGAAAAGAAGGGAAGGAAAAAGTAGGAGATTGTAGGCAAAATAAATATGAGGGTAATATTTCCATATATATATTTTTCACAGATTAGTTGTTTGGGCATTGAGGATCGTTGCCCAGACGACTCATGTCGGTTGGTGTTGACGTCTCGTAATGTAGATGGAAGCATGCAGCAATTCATTCTTCGTGCATCAACTCCAGAAATCAGAATGTCCTGGGCAAATGACATCATACAGATGCTGGAGACACAGCGCAACTTCTTAAACGGTACCAGCATCATACTTTCCATGACGCTTGTGTGACCTTGCCATAGATCAGAACTCCTAATGGACACTGTTCTCTTTCATCTCTTCTATCGCACCCATCATAGCTCTGCAGTCTCCTATTGAATTCCAGAGAAAAGAAATTAAATCCCTCAGCCTGGGAAAGAACATGACAACATCACCCTCACTGAACTCTGACCTGCGACCCTATAGCTCTGCCTCAGTGGACCGCCAGGGTCTGCCCTGCCTGCGCTCCTGGAATTCCTCACAACCTTCCACGCCTCATTGAAAGGTCAATGTTTGCTTGATTTGTGAAGTTATCATAATTTGTTCATTAAAACCCCCCAAAATATCCAGAGGTCCATCTGGTCTCATAGCGTTGTATTTTTGTAGAGTATTTGTACTAGCATATGTTTTCACTCTATTCCTTTAATTTTCAGCTTTCTGACAGTCCTGCAAAAGGCACTTTCTCATCTTCCTCTGCCCTCAACCCAAGCAATGGACCATCTGTTACCCTCAGGAGAACATTTTAAAGAGATAAAGGAAGACTTAGTCCATTTATGAGTTAGGTATGTGCAATAAACAAAGACTGAATTGATTATTCATTATAACTGAATTATTCTCTCACCTGCCATTTCAATATGATAATTCACACAAACCATAAATTCAACACGACCTTCATTGACAATGGTAAAAAGTATTTTGGACATACAAGACTACATTTTCTGTTACCATAACAAAAATAGAAAGAAAGTATTAGACTGTATGCACTAAACTTTGCGTCAGTGACAATATCATTTACAAAAGATTGAGAATGTATATGTAGCTACTGATAATTCTATATTACTGAAATTGTGCATGGGAAGGTTAACTTATTCCTTGTTCCATATGATATATAATGTGACAGTACTGTAAAATTTCAGGTATGTGTTATACCTGAAATCATGCTATCCAGTGTGTTACTTTTTCTTATTCAGATGTTTTCATTAGCATTGTATATTCACTGAATGACTCTAGATTTTTCTTTTGAAAGCTGTCAATTAAAAGATTCTTAAGTGATCCTAGACTTTGTCTATATTCTAACTTTACTCACCATACAAGATTTACACTTTTCTTCAGTAAGAAAGAAAACATGACAAATGTTATCACCAAAGCCTTTATCTCATTCCATTCAACAACAAATGCTTTTTCTTACATTTACAAAAGAAAAACAAAGAAAAATGTTATTTTTTTCCTTCTTTTGTTCTTTTCCCCTTTTTTATATTTAAGGGACCTGTGCCACTACATTGTTCTTTTTAAAATGAGCAATAGGCAGCCACACTTTTTGGGGAGACAGAAAATGATATCTGTATTTACAGGTACAAAACACCAACAGAAAATATCATGCAGACACAGTGAGAAACCCAGAGATGAGGAGTCAGAATCATTACAGTGAGGAGGAAGCAGGGAATTAAACTTGTAATCAAAAAGTCGATCTCATCATAGCCAGAGTATCAGATGTTCAGCTTTACTTCTGTTCAAGCTTAAGCTCATCTGAAACTAACTGTAATCAAGTAGCCTTAAACCAATGCTTTTTCATGCTCCCTTTTCGACCTTACACGCATGCACCTGAATATGCAGGACAGATAAATGGAAGCATTCTCCAGACAGCATCATAGTATTGCAGGACTGCATCCTCCACTTGTCTTTTTCAGGACTGAAATAAGCTCAATGACTGGTAGAGAGTGATAGTACAATCTAAAAGAATTTTAGGTAACACTTTATTTTAAGGTATCCTTGTCACAGTGTAATTATACATTTAAGAATAATATACTGAATACTATTAATTAGTATTAGTACTGAATAATATTAATTAACTATACTTACTATAGGGTTACTTGCATGTAATTATGCATTATTCATAGTTATTAGTAACTACATTTAACGTGCAACAAGGACACTAAAATAAAAGTGTTACCAAATTGTATTCCTTTTTCTGTTTTAAGGGGGTGTCACGTGGCATTTCAGATATAAAAAAAAGTGCAAAAGTGTTTTCAATTTCATTTTAAACCATTGCATGATGTATTCAACCTGTGTATTTAACACCATTACACACTGAACCTCCGAGCTCTTTCATTTCCTTCACCTCTTTAAGGCTTTTTAGACAGCCATGCACTTATTTACTCCTGTATGGCACCATTTTTAGACAGGATGTAACAGGAAATGAAGAGAACTATCACACACGCAACACACACTCATATAGAAATGTATAATCTTTGACATGGTATTAATGTTGAATGTTATTTGAAGAATTTGTGGTTCAATGGATAATGCAGCAAACAGTCATTAGGGCCTCATGTTGTTCACGGACGACAAAGTAAAGCCCACTCGATGTAGTCTCTCTCTCACACACACATAAAAACAAACAATATACAAACAAACATAACTAAAATGATGCTATACATTGGATTTGACAGCAATTACACCAGATTCTTACAGGTTTTTACTCTACAGAAGGTAGCTGCATACAGTACTAGTCAAAGGTTTGTTTCTCATGATCTTAAAGACCTTTTGATCTTAAAGCTTTATTTTGGTTGAGAAATATTTAAAACATTTAAAACTATCTTTTTTAATTCAATTATTGGGTTGAGTTTGGCAACTTAAAAAGCTGAGGAAATAATAATTAAGAATGAGATGTATCCAATTTTTTGACAGCTACTGTAGATATCACCTTAATGATCGTTTTATTTTATAGTGACTTCTTCATTATTTGCACATAATGTGCTATTTACTCTGAAGAGTCTATTAATATTGCTTTTTTTATATTGCCAACCCTCCCCCCGTCCCTAAAAAGCATGGACTACATGCTCAAGATGAGTGATTGCTAACTAAATTTATAAAAGGCGGCACTGGACCTCACATTGCTGCTTCAAATCCGGCTGATATTTAATCCAGGCTGCATGCTTCAGTACATAGGGACGTAATCTAAAAAAGACTCCGGAATCAATGAAATAAAAATGTACAAAAAATAAATTAGCTATACCAGGACAGTGATTTAGCCTTTGGCACAGTCACTCTTTAGAACAGAAAAATATCAAATTCAGGAGGTTTTACTGATATACACTGAATCACCCCCCTATCTCTCGCTTGAGTGTGTATGTGAGAGGGAGAGAGAGATAATGAGAGTGATATGTTGGATTGTCTGTGGTTTTAGCCTGCTAATGATGTTCCTCTGTTCCTTCTTTCAGTGATGCTGAGGGTCTGGTCTCTCCAATTGAACTCCATTTGTTTTAGTGCAAACGTACTGAGAGACGACCCTCAATAAAACCCACACAGACTCACAGTTACACACACGATTCGATTAATGCCAGACTGGGAGATTACGTGACATTCCATGCGAATGTCCCAAAGAAAATGTCTCCCTTTAACTGGATTGAAAAATTCTAAAAGTCATGGTTCGAAATTTTTACCTCCAGTTTTCTCTTCGTTCTTCAGTTTCAAAAGAAACTTCTGTACTCTCGTCAGTTAAAGGTCTAGTTCGTTAAAAAATAAATATTCTGTCATAGTCTTACTCCCATGTCATTTTGGGGCTTGGAATGTCTCTTTTACAGTTTAAAACAACATTCGCGTAAGTAAATAATGACAGAATTTTCATTTTTGGGCTTACTATCTCTTTAAATGTGATATTGAAACATGATTGGCAGAGGAGAAAAAAAGATGGCTGTGCATAATTTACAGAATGGTTTGATCTGTATCTAAAGAATTCTCCTGAACAAAAATAAAGCTAAAGAAAGGAGACACAAAAATACGACATCTTCAGGTATCAAAAAAATGTTACTCAGCCATCACTGCACATCTCATCCGCCAGTCATGTCTGATCACCACAGGACACTTTCCAAAAGAGCTCCCCCTTACTCACATGGTACCATACAGCACACCTCCA
Organism: Phoxinus phoxinus; assembly: GCF_949152265.1. NCBI lineage: Eukaryota > Metazoa > Chordata > Actinopteri > Cypriniformes > Leuciscidae > Phoxinus > Phoxinus phoxinus. The sequence continues at coordinate 11,148,826 of NC_136886.1, forward strand.
GTGTCTTCACAGGCTCCTTTAGCAACTCATGGAGAGAGTGTTCATTTGAGGGAGGATGAGAGAAAGGGAAGAAGGCATTGTCAGAGTGGGTTCAGTTGCGTGTTAGACACTGGAAGCGGTTTTTGAAGTACAAGAGGCCATTTTTGGTGTGTGTCGCATCAGATGAAGCAGGAGGGTAACGGAACTTTGCGTAAGTTTTGTCGCTTTCTGACTGGCCCCAAGGTAGCTTTATCTTAGTGGCGTGGTTCACAATGACATCATCACACGACCCAACATGCAGGGAGCCGAGCCCATCAATAAAGAACTCTGTAAAACAAAATATGGAAATGAGAATATTAGTTTCGTCACTATGAACTATTATGTTTTTTCATGTCCGTGTGGCTAATTTCTTCAGTGTACAATTATGATGATAATTGCTTTTTCTATAATAGCGTATAAAGTCATATATGTTTGAAATAACATATTTACACACGCAAACACACACATACATACACAAAAAAGTTTGGGGTCGGTGAGATTTTTTAAATGTCTTTGAAAGAAGTCTTTTCTGCTCACCAAGAATGCATTTATTTGATCAAAAGTACAGTAAAAACACTAATATTGTAATATATAACATTTATACTTAAAGGTATAGCGGAGGATTTTCTTTTTCCGGGTGGGTAGCCTATACTATTGGTCCACCTAAGTGTCAATCATTCTGGTGATATGTTTACGTAAGGCCGTTCACACGCTGGCGTGCGCTAAAAGCACAGGTTGGGCTTCCCACTGATGCCGCAGTCGCGAAGATTCTACTAGACAGGTAAAGTTTGTCATGCTATTTGGAGAAATCCATTTAAAATCACTGCTAGTAGGCGTTCCCTCTCGGGAGCAAATAGAGTGTTGCGCATGTGCATTTTTTAAAAAAGATGGAGAGGGCGGGTCTTTTCTAAAATTAGGAAAGATCCTCCGCTATACCTTTAAAAATTCAATGCATTTTATTACTGTGATGGCAAGGCTGGATTTTCAGCATTATTACTCCAGTCTTCAGTGTCACATGATCATTTAGAAATCATTCTAATATGCTGATTTGGTGCTAAATAAACATTTCTTGTTATTATCAATGTTGAAAACAGTACTACATAATATTTTTATAGAAACTGTTTTTTGCAACCATCTTGCAAACTGCAAACTGTATTTTTTTCCAGGAGTCCTTGATGAATTGAACGTTTAACTAAATTTATTGGAAATCTTTTGTAACATTATAAATGTATTTACTGTCACTTTTGAACAATAATTAATTCATTTTCAGATTTATATTTTAAATGATTTTTAATTTAAATTTATATTTTCATACTGTACAAACCGATGCACTGTATAACATTTGAAACCATTGATCAGGATTTTTAGTATTTTACTATAGGCCATAACATGAAAACAATTATTAGCTCATCAGTATTTGCCAGAATTTAATATCAGTAAATCCCTAATTTGTGAGTTTCATTTTTGCTAAATTTCGCAATCCTAGAATCACCTAATTGTGAGTTTGCACTCCATTGAAAACTCACCCAGATGAGCAACACGGGCAAGCCGGGGGTCAAAGCCAACCTGCTGCACTTTATCTGTCCTGGCAAGAAAGAAATTGATGACTCCATCAGTGACCACGCAGCGAGGAAACCCCTGGATGATATGATGGAAGCCTCGCCGCATGTGCAGACAGTCCCCGTCTTCCTCTCCAGCCTCAATGGAGATGGTCTGCCTGTAGGTGGCAGTGTAGCCTGTAGCTTCACGCACTGCTCCTCCAACCTAAACACACACAGAAGCCAAACACTAAGAAGAATGCAGAAAAGACGAATTGAAGTGGAGAACACTCTCTATGGGGTAAAGACAGTTCATCTATTTTTGTCTCTTCCTCTTTAAGAAAGTGGATGAGCTTGTCTCACTTCTCCAGGGCACGTCTCCAACTGGGTGGGTGTGCGCACAGAAGACTCGTTCACTGGAAAGGTCACATAGATGACACATTCCAGTGCAATAATCTTCCCGAGATCTGCTGCTGCCCACAGAAAACTAATGCAAACTGTATTGCACTCTTTCCTTAACCATATTATTTGATACAAACAGACTCTATAGAAATCTTTACCATTCAAAACTCTTCCTTTATCAGCATCAGAGTACTCAAAATGAAACAAAATGCAAACAAACTTCGATAATCTTCTCTGTTTGAATTCTAGCAATCACTGATAAAGACGGAGAGTAGAAAGGTCTCACAAAGCCTGTTTAGCTCTGCTGTGCTGAGCTATCTCAAAAGGAATCAAATCAGCAGTGAACACTGTGTTCTGAGATTCAGAGATTTGCCAAAACCTTGATATTAAAAATAATGCGAAAAACAGGAGTCAAATGTAATTTGTCAGATGACATACTCTGCTGAATGAACTTAATGCTATAAGACCGTAGTGTGCAGACTGATGCCGGGCTAACACTTTTAGAAGCAGATGCCGGATGCTGAGGGATGTGGCTGCTCGGTCTTTGTGGGTGTTGGTTCTTTTGCTGTTGTAGGCTTTAACACTATAACTACCAAGGCAGTCATTTTCAAATTTTGCAATGTAATAACTGTTGAAATAAAACCCATGTAACTATTTCCTAAACGTGTCTATATTTTATTAAAATTACAAGACACAAAAGAGTTTTGAGTATTTCTACCTTGAATGGCCATAACAGTCATACTGAACGTATGCATTACAGACCGTGTATCATTTGCTCCTTTTCGCCAATTGCGGAGAAACTGACTGCAAGAAAAACAAAAGGACACTTGTGACAAATGTCATAAGGCTGTGTGTGGGAGCTGCACATGGAAGGTAGAGATTACCCTTTGTTGACTGTAAGTAACTGATCCACAAGTGTCAGTAAAATTGATGCACCCAAGTTTAGTGGAGAATGCTTTCATTATGATTTAACAGCATGATATTTTCATTGTAATTTTACAGCATGATATTTTTGCTCACTAAAACAAATATTGGTTACTAAATCAGTTTGTTTTCTCGCAGTTTATTATATTTTCATATTATTTTCCCGTGACGGTCAGAATGACTGTTTTGGCCAGTTTGGGGCATATGCGTTTCATATGTGCCCATAAAGGTTTTACCTATGCATTGAAATGCATATTGGCGATGTTTTTGTTAGTTATTGTATTCTAATATCCAAGGATGAATACATTTGTTTTCATTTTACAAAGAAAATAATAGAAAATTTATAAATTTCGACTTTGCATCTGTAACTACAATAGCTGTTCTGTGGTTGTCGATTAACTAATACATTTTCACATTAGAATTAAAATGTAGTGTTCTGATGTTTATTATTACCTATCCTAACATTACAGATCCATTTATTCTTAGATTTGATATAGCTTATTGAAATGATATACAAATAATGTATGAGCGGTCAGAATGACTGCTATGGCCATTATAGTAGTTATAGAATTCCGGTAGTTCTAGTGTTAAGGACCTTTGAAATAACTGAAATCATAACTGAAATCATTAGTCGAAGTGATATGGAACTTCAATGTGGTCAACTTCAAGACTTGCCTGGAACTACTTCAGCTGGGCGTTTACTAGAATTAATTGCACATCTTAGAAAATTCGTCAACCAATCAGAATCAACATTCAACAGCCCTGTATTATTATTATTTTTAACCAACTAGTGTTTTTTTTAAATATATATGAAGTCAGTTCCCTTTATATCCACACAGGTGTCCTAACAAAGTAACCACGGGTCAAGTTCATCATATGCGAGTAGGTCTCACAAACCTAGAAAGATTATATTTGAAAAATATATTTTTCAACAATATATATATTTCTTTTCTTTTTTTGCTGGAAAGGTGTTTGTGCTATATTTTTGATGGTTGGTATTTTGTTATATAATGCAATGGAATTCATATACTTTGAGTGTCACTTAAGTGAGTGTCAATTATGTTTTGGTGTCACCACTGAATATGTAGAAAAAATAAATAAATAAATAAATAAATAAAAAAGATGCAGGGTTCCTAATTTTTACCATGGCACAGAGAGTGCTTTCTCTAAAACCATTGCTAAAGAAAATAATACCATGATGTATAAATCCAAAAACACTTGGTATTTTTAATTAGCAAAGACAGGTTGTTGCTGTGGATATTGTGAGGTGGGATGGTTTCTTGATTAAAGGTTTAACTGGGGACTCTGCCAGTTCCAAAGGTGTAAGTTCCCCCACCACAAGAGGGACCTGAAGAAACACTTTGCTTCCTGTGCAATGGAAAAAAGTCCTCTAGGGGTTTTTAAGCCATTGATGTGCACCTGAGCCACCCAACACATACAATGTCTCTGCAATGTCTCTTCACTAGATATAACTAGATTATAGGTGTATAGTATTGTTTTTTGTCTTTATTTGATGAAAAACATTTTATGGTAAAAATTTACTGTGCGGGAAGACCCTATATGTCATGCAATATGCAGTATATATTTGAACGTTTTCTCACCAGGTCAAGTGTGGTTTTCTCTAGCACATCCACCAGCTTCTCTAGCTTTGTGTTGGCAGTGAAGATGAAGTCATCATCCACCCACAGCACATACTTGGTTGTGACCTGTGACACGGCCAGATTACGACCAGCAAACCAGCCCTGAGACATAGACACATATCAGAGCCCATCATACGGCATGCACAGACAGGAATGGGTCATAAACTCAAAAAAATCTGGGTTAAAATCTGGGTCATTTTGGCAACCCAGTGCTGGGTCAAAAAAAAGTTGAACTCAGCAATCAAAAGTTAAACTACTATTGATTAGCATAGAAAATATATAAGAGACAAGATATAAAAATAGTGTTTGTGTATGTCAGTGAGAAAAAGTGAATAAAAGAATAGCAAGTTATACAGCTTATACAGTTAAACAAAATTGCTTTTAAAAAGTGTAATATTGAATATCTCCCGCCAATAAACACAGTAGTAGCACGGAGTAGTTTCTTAGGCTCAGTACAGACACTAACCACACAGACTGAAAGCCTGTAATAAACCCTGGAAGCCAGGAATTAACTATTTATTGTAGTGAATCTACAGGATTTCCCTTTCCGTTTTAAAATCTGGCGCCTTTTTTCGGCTTGTTCATTTTTCGTTCACCAGACACCAGTCACCGCTCGAGTGATTTGAATGTGAGAAAAAAACACAGACAAAACCCTCCAGTTTTAAAAGAACATGCTCCTCACTACAGGCAATTACAAAGTTTTCTATTTTCCACACATATTACGGTCATGAGCGACGCAAACACAGATAGGTGAAGTGGTATCGGCACACAGAAAACCGTTTGAGCTTGCTTGACATTCATGCTCTCTTTTAATGAGTTTTTTTAAAGGGATATTTTACCGATTAGCATTAAGCCAGAGCCCGTCTACGGAGAGCCTGCCCACTCCCTATTAAGTCCTATTGTACTGAATTTTTGGTTGTAGTTCCACCAGAGTTCCACTGGGGGCGATCGCCCGAGTGCAAAATGAATGGGAGTCTATGGGGCTAGACGGCTAAATTTGTCTCTTTAACCTGATTGCTGTTGAGAAATCTCAGATTTGATAGGTTTTGCGAGTTCAACATGGGTTATAGGTAGAAAGTTGAATGAACGAGTACTTATGTCCTTTCGATTTCTTACAGGTTGAGTTGTTGTTGCCCATAACATGCTAGCATTCTGCTAATGAACGCTGATTGGTCAGTGAAGGACTGGTTACGACCAGAGATACCGCTTGATGGTATCATGGCATCCGAAGCGGGACCAGAATGTCTTCAAGCTAAAACTCTTCTAGCACGTGTGTTTACCAGTGTCCGCTGTGTTGTCGATGCCTTGAGAGAAAAGAAAGTGCAGAGCGCGAAAGCACCAAAGTGACTGAATGATTGCCGTAAAGCAGTATCTCTGGTCGTACGATGTGTATGACGTCATTGACATTTTAAAAGACTTTTTAAAGCAAATAAGTGACTCTAAAAATCTAACACCCAGCAATGTGCAATTTTTTTGTATCTCCTTTCGAATACAACATTCAAATTACTAGAAAAAAAATTATATCCTGAGAAAAGTGGATTTTGAGGGGTATAGCTCCATAGACCTCCATTCATTCTGCACTCGTCCTGTGAGCGCCCTCATGTGGAGCCAGAGTGGAACTGCAACCAGTCAGAAGCCGGAAGTGTAGCGAGAGTAAACCTTCTCCCCTTATTAGACATTCTCTGATTAAGCTTTGTATCAGTAGAAACCCGGTAGTATTTTCGAATGACCATGCTTCCCCCCTCATGTCCCCCTGAGACAAGATATTTTTGTATTTTTTGTCAAAAAAATAATTGGATGATGCAAAAATCGTCATTTTGCGTCATAGGAGGGTTTCCTGGCCATAGGCTAAAAACTACAGCCAGTAGAAGGAGCTAGTTACACATGTTTTTTTCCAACCTGCCCATGGAGGGTGGGATCTCACTCACAGAATGTACAAATGTACAAACTTTTTTTTTTAAGCTAAGCTAACAGGCTCTTGCTCTGTGGAGAAAGCTGAGTAGTAGGGGTGACCATACGTCCTCTTTTTCCCGGACATGTCCGGCTGGGACCGCCCGGGCTCTTCCTCCCGACCGCCAAGCAGGTCTCGCTCCTCCCCTGCAGCAGCTGCTCCGGCCGCCACCCGCTCCCCGACCATCCGCAAAGTTGCACTGTGGCCCGCACAGGCAGCCACGAGCATCGGACTCGCGCACCAGACCTCGAGATCGCCCAAAATGTCCGGGACTCGGCTCCTGCTTTCCAGTCGCCATTCACTACGCCTACATTATTACAATATTTGACACTGACACGTTCGTGTCAAATATTGACATGATTCACGCGGATCCCGACCGAGACAAAAACACAGGAATTTTCTTAGCAATGCTAAAATGCACATCAACCAATCACTTGTTTAGCGTTCATGTAAACACTACATTTAGATTCACCAATTGGAATGAATTCAGTCCGATTGAAACAAAAGGTGTGTATGTAAACATAATGAATGTCGACCGCTGAAACAACACCGCGAGGAACAGCCGCTGCAGCAGAGGAGCGAGACCCGTCCGGCGGTCTGGAGGCAGACTCGTCACGGAGATTTACGATAAAACGGCGTCTTTTCAGTTTCGAGTCAACTAGTAACCTATTTGTATCAATTCTTCCGATACTGGCCTCTGTAACCGGTAGGCGTGGCCTTGTAGGACAGCGAAGCAAGTGCATTCTGGGAGTTGTTGTCATTCATCCACATGAGCCAAAAAATTATTTTCTGGCTTTTCTCAGTCTTGAAGGCACCAACTTCTAAAATAATTTCACATTTCTACTACATACATGACCCAATTTAAATACACATTCATCTTTCCAGCGGTGAAGTATCTATTTAAGTGATATATAAACTGATATTAAAAGGATGTGACCTACCTTTCCAAAGGGCATGATGTAATGTTCAATATATGGGCCTGACACAGTTTCCGGGTGTTCGCTGTCGTCTGCTATCACAATTGTAACAGTTGGATAGTACCGTCGTATGCTGTCAATTAAATCCTGGAGCTTGTCATAGCGCAGGAAGGTTTTGGTTGCTATGGTCACGAGAGCACTGATGTTGTACTCTTTGAACAGGGAAAGGTAAATGTGAGAGATTTAGTTACTATACCAATAATACTAAAATCACAGAATGAAACAAGTGAATCAAGTGATGATGAAACAAGTAATGACGCCTCTAATAACGGTTTTCTATTTTAATATATTTTAAAATGTCATTTTTTCCTTTGACAGCCATTACTCCAGTCGTCAGTGTCACATGATCCTTCAGAAATCATTCTAATATGATGATTTGCTGCTCAAGAAACAGTTCTTATTATTATCAATGTAGAAAGCAGTTGTTGCTGCTTAAACATTTTTCTATCTTTGATGAATAGAAAGTTCAGAAGAGCAGCATTTATTTGAAATAGATTTGTAACAATGTAAACATCTTTACTGTCACCTTTGAATAATTTAATGCATTCTTGCTGAATAAAAATTATTGCTTTACTGACAGTTTTTAAATGGTAGTGTAGTTGATTGATTAACCAAGTTTGAACTGACTAATCATAATTTGAAGTTTAATCCAATATAATTTAAAGTCTCTAAGAAGGACAAATACTGCATTATAGAATGAATCTTCAGATCAATACATCATGGAGAAGTGCAACTAACATGTAAAACTGTAAATGGTCAGGTAAAATATATAAGAATACCTAAAGTGGGTCTGATTGTGCATCTCAAAGCACAGGCTGTGAGTTACCAGATTGACTATGGCTTGAATTGCTCATGAATATTACAGTAATGCATTTACTTAGATCAGGAAATTCAGCAAGGTTACCTAGCAACATCAGCATGACCTAATTAATATTCATGATATAATCCATCCATGTTGTGATTTCACAAAAAGTCTATGTTTGTTATTTTAGTATTATTTATATACTATTGTATTTATTATTTTAGCTTTATGTTTACATTTGTTATGTGGATGTATGTGTATTTTTTATCAGATATCAGTATATTTATATTTTATTTCAATCCAACAAGCTATTTTTAACAGTTTTAGTTATAATAAACAATAACACTGTTGTATTCACCTTTATCTGCATCAGATCCTGTGTTGTAGAGTTTAGGTGTTACTCCATGACGAATCTTGATGGTGAAAAGAGCCTGATGTCCTTCTGTGTCTAACTGCACTGAATCATAATCACACAAAACACAACATATGAAATAAAGATTACCCAGTCCTGAGTTTACATGCACATTTGGGATGTTTTTTTTTTGTTTTTTTACAGGAACTACTAAGAAGCTGCATACCTGTGTCAGCTGTGCTGGGGTGGAACAGTGTGTTAGTATATGTGATAAACTGGAGCTGTCGATTCAGACTGGACAAAAGGCCGCTGCTCAGGGTCATGTGCATCTCGCCATCACCCCTGACCTTTACCCCCTCCACCTCTGCTGCCACATTAAATGTGCCCAGAGACGCTGAAAAGTTCAGCTACATAGATGGACAAAAAAAGTGTTCAGGGAGCATCCACAACATATGGGCACAGGAAAAAGACATAAATTATTCATATCACTTACAGTATAGAAATCTCTGGGCAGCTCTTTTAAGGCCAAACCTGAAACACATTACAGCGATGCATTGTTACTGTCCAGCCTCTATAACAACATCAAAATCCACTAAATTACCTTTAAAAGACACGGTTTATTCAGTAATCTAATAATATGCTCTTTTCAGATCGTGAAATCGTGAGCATCATGTTATTGTTCTGCAAAAACATATGTATCAGACTTCACTTCAGTCTGGAAAAGATCAAGCTATTTTCTAATTCAGATTGAATAATTAAATTTTTGGGTGAATTATCCCTTTATTGTCAGTGTTAATATTCATTATATTAGAATAAAGGTGTATTAATATAATGCTTTGCAATAGTCTCATCACATATCTTCAGTCATATGGCAATATTAATCTAACAAGGCACAAAAAGAGTAATACCTGGTATAAGGATAGTTTTAAGTGGCCGAACCTCCACACCCTGTGTTGGGTACTGCAGGGGGTTGTTAGCTTCAGATACAATCAGCAGATCAGCAGGGGTCTGCGACCTATACACACCAGAGTTATCATTGACTAAAATTAAAACGAAACATTTTATTACTTGAAATTAAATAAACTTATATATCAAAAAACATATTTTATTTTAGCCAGTTGCCGTACTAAAATAAATAAAAAATACTATGTAGACATATTTGCTACATGTTCCCTTGTGTTGTGTTTCTTGTTTTTGTTATTGGAACTTTTATATTGGCGTGCATTTTCTGTTCCCACTGTTCACGTCCTGAGTTTAGTTCCTGTTTTACTTTGTTTCTATAGTCAAGTGACCTTTATTTTTATAGTGCATTAATATACATTACAGATCGTTTCAAAGCAGCTTTATAGTAACTCTTGTTTGTTGCCATAGTGATTGATTTCCCACACCTGCTTCTTGTTTGCCTCTTGTTACCCTGTGTGTTTATATCCCAGTGTTTCTTTTGTTCATTGTCTAGTAGTGATGTGAGAAAAGAAGCTTTTCAAAGCTTTGAATCAATTTAACCAATTGCTTCGCAAAATGATTCACTGTTTCGAAGTGTTCGAAATGCTACATGCTGGTGACCCCTGCTGGTCAGAAAAAGTGGAAATGCAACAAAAACTTAGGCCAAACATGCATCAAAACCACCTTTTACAAACACATTTCAAATGTTTTATTGAAAGTAAAATCAATCATATGCTATTAATTAATCAATCATCTAATAAGATTAAATATCAAGTGTCTGTGTAATATGTTGTTTTTATACATTTTCAGGGCTTAATAGGCTAATACTGGAATATTAACTACTATTATTCCTTTTAATTATACTAATGTCTAATTTAAACCTCAACAAAGGTATAAAACTGATCAGAGATTAGGTAAAGCCCATAAACACTTTTTCAATGGTTCACCGCTAGGGGCGATCTCAGTGAATCTGCATGAATCATGGATTCACCGAGAACATCGCCCTTCAGCGGCAAACCATTGAAATTTCGAAATCGCCTTGTTTACCGAAATCACATGACTTTGGCAGTTTGACACACGCTCTGAACCACTGATTCGAAACTAAATTTTCGTAAAGGTTTCGAAACTTCATGATTAAATGTTTTGAAATCGCCCATCACTAATGTCTGGTGTTGTCCATTGTGTCCAATCATGTACATTGTTTTCAGTTCTGTTTTTTGCCTACCTCGCCACGTACTGGTATTTTGTTAATAAACTTTTATGCTGTTCTTTGATCCTATTCATCTTTTCCAAAGCACCACACATTACAGGATTTAAAAAACCCCAGAATAAAACTACTATAAATGACAAAATTTGTAAAATAACACAACTAGTAAAACTTTAAATTAAAATAAAACTATAAAATGTAATCTAATTCAAAATGTTAGCAACAACTATAACAGTATATCAATTATGCTAAAAGGGTAAACACATGTATGTATATAGAAACTTTATTTATCAAAACTTGAATAACTCTTGCCTTAAAATTGTCCCAAGTTCAGACATTCTATTAGATAATATATGGATTTATAAACCAAATATTGGCATTGTAATTAAATGATTAAATGCACCTCATTTGGAAGCTCTGATACTCTTTGGCTCGCCGTTTCTTCATCTCATGGAGCTGGGAGGCCTGGAAGGCAGTGTGCAGGGGATGGGCAGACACTCTGGGGAACAACAGCTGAGCAAAGGGCAGGTTCACCCCTCGGCTCTCTCCTTCACAAACACACCCGTTGCGAGCCAAAAGCCTTGCGGAAGAGGAGAAAAGTTTTTGACCTGAAGGAAAATGTTTGCATCCTCCTTGGATGTGACAGTAGACAATGCAGGCCTCTGTGTACAACTGTGTAAACAATTTTGATTTGCAAAGATTTGCAGATTTCAGAACAATTGTAATTTGTTGCGTATAAAATTTTGTGGTCAGCTGTCTTTTATTCAGCAACGACACACTAAATCGATCACAAATGACAGTAAAAACATTTATAACGTTCAAATAAATGCTGTTCTTTTGAACTTTCTATTTATCAAAACATCCTGAAAAAAAAATTATCATGGTTTTCACAAAAATATTAATATATTTTAAGATTATTAGGATTACTGAAGGATCATGTGACACTGAAAACAGATTCATACAGTTATGGCCATTCAGCTTTGCCATCACAGGAAAAAAAAATATTAATAATATTAATGCCTATCATTTTAAAATATATTAAAATAGAACACTGTCATTTTAAATTGTAATAATATTCCAAAATATTACAGTTTTACTGTATTTTTGATCAAATAAATGCAGCCTTGGTGAGGATAAAAAAAAACTAAAACATAAAACATATTTTACCAACCTCAAACATTTAAATGTTAGTGTATATCAAAAAGATAGAAGTAGAAAAAGTTTTTTACGACCATTAGTCTCCCTTACTTGAACTGATGTTTGTGAGGATTAACTAACCTGGCCACACTCTCCCTCACACGGTAAGGGATGGTACTAGCACTGGGATCCAGTTCAGGAAGTCTCTCCTCCAGTAGCCGCTCAGCTCCAGGACCTGGTCTGTACCGGACATCCACAGTGCTGTAGACACGCGTGGGCCAGGAATGTAGCACAGCCAAAACCAGCACCACTGATGCTACCAGAGCTAACAGCACAGTCTTACGTAGGGAACGCATGCTACAAGCTACAACACAAACAGAAACAGAAACACATAGTGTTGAAACTTCATTCAGTTTAATTAGATTAAATGATACAGAAATGATATGGGTTCTTCATGTGAAACTTCATACTCCCTGAGTATCTAAATCTCTTAATTCAAATAATGAAGCATTAACTTCACTTCAATTGTCTAATTAGCTTCCATTTGATTTCCCTTCACTTAATAACAATGGGGGGAAAACACTTCAGTAATTCCTATTAACACTTCATATACTCACTCTATCCAATCAGAGCGAGAGGTACTGCAAGTTGCCATTACTGCTTCTAAAGGTCCATGGTATTGATTGACTCAATCTTAATGTGATTGACAGTAGCTGATGGAGGGCTCTCTCCATCTGCTGAGAAAAAAAAAAAACCTTAGTCGTGTCAAGTGTATTCATTTACAAATGTATTTATTACTGTTCATAAAATCAGTCAAATCTACTCATTCACGATATTCAAAGTGTTCTAAAGGCAATACACTTTGTATGAGACAGGGCCAAATGTCAGGCTTTATCACTGGGAAATTCAAGTTTTTGACACAATAGTGGACATTTCTAAAGATGATTTTACACAAGATTCAGCTAATATCAAAAGTTCATACTAAAACACTGTAACAGAAACATGTTTTTGGTCACCCTGGCTATTCATTTATTTATTCATTTTTAATTTCTGCAGGTTTGGTCCTCCATAAAGTATGTGTTGCTTCAAGGTCGCCTAGCTGTTGGTTTATTGTTATTACTTGGAACATCTTCGTCTTCTTCGTCTGTTTGCCAGCAACCAGGGATTATTGTGTAGTAGTGACAACCATTGTGTTTTCTATTCTTTGTTATTAATAAAAACATTTAAACAAAATACCAATATCAGGGAACTCAAAGACTTTCCGGATGTATACAAGCGGAAGGATTTTTTATAGTGAAACATTTAAAAGAGAAAAAATAATTAGTGAGAATAAATGAATTATTAATAGTAGGGGTGCTCCGATCTTTGACTCGATCAGTCACTAAATTTGGCCGATCTCACGAACCGATCCCAATTTGATGACGTAAAACACGTGATAACGTCAAACTTTAGCACCGCAGTAACCTGTCAACTGTGGAGGAACATTGGCTAAAGGATTTAATACAATTAATCTGAACCTGATTTAATACTATGAGCATTTTAAAATGTATTATAATTGGATTACAAAAACATCATTATTTTTTTTTTTAATGTTTTTAATGTTATAGTTAATTTGACAGTTAAATGATACAGTATCAGTAGTGGATCAAAGCTTGCAGGCCTAGTAAGACAATGTGACAAAGTCTCTCTGGGGTTCTCATATCTCGGTTTTCTGAAGCTTAATTCAAATCATTAGCTCCTATTATAAAATTTGCAGTGGTAATCTAATCCAACAGTTCCTGTAACAGATAATGACAATGCCCAGTCTCCAAGCTCAGCTTACTATCAACCAGATGATTTTTGTAGTGTAAGATGGACATGTTTTACTGTATTGATAATAAGACAAGAATGTAAAATCTGAGACATTTTACCAAAACAAGACAGATTATTTCAATTTCTTTTACCATTACAACAAAAACATATTTCTGTGACTGAAAAGGCCTTTTCAATAATGTATTTCAATAATCCCCCTTGTGATACTGCATGAATTAAGCGACTGATGACAAGCTTCGACACAGATACATTTGCTGCATGAAGCTGAAATGCTGACAAAAAGGCATAATGAAGAATAATATTTAAAGGGATAGTTCACCCACAAATGAAAATTTGGTCATCAATTACTCACCCTCATGTTATTCCAAAGCTATATGAGTTTCTTTCTTCTGTTGAACGCAAAAGAAGATATTTTAAAGAATCTTGGGGGGAAAAAGAGTTGAAGGAGTAAAAAAATACTATGAAAGTCAATGGCTACCGTCAATTGTGTGGATTCTAGAATCCACTGCTGTTTCAATGTATATCGAGTGAGTGATTATAATCAAGGTATTAATCAATATTTTTCCTTCTAAATATCACATGAGTTGAATGACATCTCTAGGCTTAAGATATTTTACTTTGTTATAGAAGTGTGATTATCAAAAATTTTCTTTTCATGTATTCTTTTAAAGTCTGTATGGAATATCTGAGAGTTGACTGAGGGTCTGGTTCAAATGCAGGAATGCAGTAACAGTGCTTGCTCATTTAGCCCGGCTTCCAGAAATGAAATATGGACTTCTTTAACATGTGTCAATATATATCTGTTTTGTGACCTGACAGCAATGGTCACAGGGGTCATTGGAACCTAGTTGAGAAACCATTTCTTAAAGTCTTTATTGTGTTAGATTAAAGTGTCCTCTCCTTGAGAGAAAGAATGTATTATCTTCATGTTTTGAGAAGACTCTCCTGTTTATAGAGAGCCAAATCCAACCTTGAAAAAGCTGTGTGTCTGTGTGTTAGTCTTCTTGGTTATAGGTTAAAGGATTAGTTCACTTTTAAAATGAAAATTCTGTCATCATATACTCACCCTTAAGTTGTTTCAAACCTGTATGAATTTCTTTCCTCTGCTGAACACAAAGGAAGATATTTAGAAGAATGTCGGTAACCAGATAGTTTTTGGTTCCCAATGACTGCCATAGTATATTTTTTTCCTACTATGGCAGTCATTGGGAACCAAAAACTGTCTGGTTACTGACATTCTTCTAAATATCTTCCTTTGTGTTCAGCAGAGGAAAGAAATTCATACAGGTTTGAAACAACTTAAGGGTGAGTATATGATGACAGAATTTTCACTTTAAAAGTGAACTAATCCTTTAAGTAACAACTGCATTATGGGAGATTGACTGAGTTGTTGTTCTGGACATGTTGGTGTCCAACAACCCAAATCTGCGACCTGGAAGGTCACGACGTGCCAAACTTCAGGGTCCGAATGTCAGCTGCCTAATCGATGGAGACATGCTTCAGTCTATGTTTATTTGTGGGAAATGAATATGTTTATCAATTTTCTTAGCCAATCAGAATCATTCAACCTGAAGCAAGGTCGTAGCTTAGACCTGGGTGAAGGGTATAACTGCTGTGATCTTTGTAACTTTAATGGGGCGGCCTACAAACTCCTTATTAGCCTTGAAGCTGACTTCTGCCTGATGAAACAGCAAACTATCAGTAAAACTTTTCTTTCATTTATTATAATTCTGACCCTTGTCTTAAATTGACTGCACTTCTGACTCCGGGTCTTGATTCTTAATTAATCATATCTGGTCCTTGGGTCTTTGATTGTAAATCTCCTTACACTGGTTACCAATATTCTTCAAAATATCTTATTTTGTGTTCAACAGAAGAAAGAAACTTATAGCCTACAGGTTTAGAACAACATAAGGGTGAGTAAGTGATGACAACATTTTAATTTTTGGGGGGTGAACTAGTCACTGGTGAGCATTGCCTTATTTCTATAAAATGAACCACATCCTTTCTTATTGGGCTTAGTTGGGATTCAGGTAAACTGTAAATAAACATAATTTGTTCCGTATGTGGCCGAGAGAGCTCAAAACGCTGCAACAGCAAAAACACCAGCAAATTAAGAAAATATATTCATCAGTTTGACTTGACAACACATTTTCTGAAAATAACTCTCAACTCAACCCAATACAGAAAAGCGGTGCAAATACTCACAATGCACATACTATCAGGATGTTAAAATAAACTAAACAAAAAATACCTTTCAGGTCATCGACAACGCCACTGATAGACATTGAACAATAAGCATGTCCCAGCCAGATTCGTCACTAGTTGGGGTCCCTTAGAAACATTGCTGTTGTGGTCTGTGCTATTGCAGTGCATTACTGTATTGTGTTGTGTTGTGAGTATTTGCAGCACATGTGTTGACAAACTGATGACTTTTTGATTTTCTTTTTTCTATTTGCTTACATGTATTTTCCTCAGTTGTCTTCAGTTGCAGCGCTTTCTGTATTCGGCTGAGTTGTGAGTAGCCTATTTGCAGCAAATGTGTTGTCACATATGAGAGAGAGATGAGAAAAGACAAGAAAGCATTTCTCAACTAACGCAATAAACAACATCACTACATCCACAGCCGTGAAACCATTATGCGCATTCGGAGCTTTCTATGATATTGTGGTGTATAGCAGCGCAGGCCAGTGTGCGGTTATTCCCAGCCTACTGTAAACTATATCTCACATAGGCCGCACAGCTGACAGCATGCACCGTTGGCTAAATCAGTTCAAAACCTTGGCAAATAGTCAATAGCCATTAAGGGGCACGATAACTAGCCTACTCATCATTTCCACTGCCCATTCTGCCGTCTGTACAGAAATACACAGAGGTACCGAAAGCCCCTTGGCCTGTTGTCGCCATATGTCACATCACCCACAGAAGATTCTATCAGGCAATGCGAGCCATAGCTCTATTAAAAAACGTTACCATGGAATCCGAATCAAATCTTTTCTATTCAAACACCGGGAAGTGAGTGCGAACAATTACTTTAGCGGTGCTTATTTAATTATAGACTATGAATTTACTCAATAGTGCTAGCAGCAACAAACAAATATGTGAAAATTAGGCTATAATCACAACAGGGCGGATGAGCGAGCAAACGCGTTCAAATAAATCTCACCTGTAATGTCGCGACCAAGAGGGATCTCCTACCCTTAAAACACCCCCGGCGCTCTTGTCATGCGAACGAAAACAGCTGATAAATGAAGAAAATCCGGTGGCATGGCATCCACCTCCGAGGCAGAATGGAGGAGAGCGGAGAGACGTCGGGCTACCCCCTCTATGAATAGCGATGGAGGGCTGCAGCCTCTTCAAATGAAGAGGGGAGAGTGATGTAGCTGAACAGTGAACACAACATGCGGTCACGCCTGCCGCTCACCACAAGAAGCCGATTTAGCTCTTATGATTATTGAGATCGTTTTATTCCTGGTCAGAGTTAGCTACTTGTCACTGACAGTCGCGTAAAATAAAAATGCTCCATTGGCCAAAAAGAGTTCATTGCAAACAATAAAGCAACATAATTTAAGGTCTATAGGCTACAAATACAGGTTCTTTATAGGCATCATCTGGTTGAAGATGCTTTAACATGCATGGAATCTTTCTATTCCACAAAAAGGTTCTTAGTGGAAAAAGGTTCTTTGGATTTTATTTTAAACTTCTTCACTCTAAGAAAAAGAAATGTCCACTAAAAGGTTCATTTTGAAATCAAATGGTTATAGTTGCAAAAAACACACAAAAAACAACAACATTTGGAACCTTTATTTTTAAGAGTGCAATTTGGTACAGTCAGTTAGGCTTGTGCAAAACAGGGTTCTTAGTGCACTGATGTGTTTATGGATTGTACTTTATATGACCATAGATAATGCATCCTTAATGGACAGACACAGGCAAATGAAAAAAATCTGGACACCAGCAATGTAAAAATCATTTATCCACTTCTCCTATTTAGGGTTGATGATGGAGCTGAAGGCAGGGAGGCTGGACGAATGACCCAACAGGGATCCATGTCAAAATGTTCACATCAAGACAGTCTGAAATACCATAATGCATTTATTTCAAACCAAGGCTGTCAAACAAGAACATCCACTGCCCTATAACTTCATAAAATGTTGGCAGTACCCATGTGTAGCTTATTCCCCACAGACTGCTTTTGATATTATGATGTATAAAAATGTTTTATTTATGCACTTATTTATGGAATACTATTATGTAAAACTATAATTCCTGGCACTTTCAAGAATGTCTGTCTCCTCTGATCTTTAATGTTCTAATGTTCACATGCATTTCAAGAGATCTGCTAGCAGAGCTTTGTTCATCAAGACATTCTTAATAAATCTCACTAAAACGTATAATTTATTCTAACACTGTTGCAACTTTTAAAATTAACAAATAAGCTACAGCTAGTAAAAAGAGATACAAAAAAACAAGCCAGTAAAACAGGAACAAAGAAAATAATGTAGACATCACTGTATGAAATTGTGCTAGAGAATTATTGTATGTCAGGTAGTTCAGCAAACAAAACAGGATGCAATTGTTTACGTTCTGAGGAAACCCATAGATTAGAAACCAATTAGTAGTCTAGCTACAGATGATCTTATTTTAGTCATCATCAACTACAAGTAAACAGATCTGTATATGAAGATATCTCTGTTATCATAAAAATATACTGTTTATCTTACATAATGGCCATTTATTTTTTACACACAAAGACCATGACAAAAAATGAGAGAGAGATAACTAAAAGAACGTGCCTTGAGCGACTGTGCGTTCTTACCATGGTTCTCACACGCTCCACAGCGACCTCGTGAGTCCTAACTTTGACATTACATTGATTTACATTTACCTCTGCGTGTCCAATAGAAGTCAATTTCGTGGCTGGTGGGTGTCTATTACCGCGCGTGATCCAATGAATACACGTTCTAAACATGACTCTCGTTGGTAATAACCAATCATGTTTCAGCTTTCAACAGCGTTGTCCAATCCACGTTGCTTGGCACATATTGACATGCACCAAATAACAAATCATTTGACAACGCTAGTTTGCGATATGAGAGAACTATGGCTTCCTCCTTGATTAAGTGGTTAAGAGGATTATATGTTTTTTTCTTAACATGTCTCTTGTCCGTTTTTGCTTTTTTGAATTTAGAAGAATTAAATGAAATGAAATATGGAATTCAGATTCTCCCAGATCCTGTTATTATGGGACAGGTAAGATTGTTTTGGCCAGAGATGCAGCTAGCAGTTTGTTTGCTACAGACAGTTGTTACCTTTATGCACAGCTTGACGAATCAGACATTAAAGCCAATGCTTGCCTACGTGATTCGGGTTCCTACTGAGTGTCTACTCGTCCAATACAGAACAGTAAAGATATTAAGTAACGAGTGGGGAATTGGCTATGTGGCATAAGGTTGTTAGACTGTGTCTCCACAGGTATGATGTAGATCAGGGGACATAAGGGAGTGATAGGGGGGTCTGTGTAAATGTTTACAGAATAGTAATAAAAATGAGATGAAAATAAATAATCAAAAAGCATATTAAAATAAATAAGTAGATTATAATTAGATTAAATATAACAGTACTATAGTGAATACAAAAAGGAATAATGTAACTTAATAGAAGATTACAATTTTCCAAGTATTAGACCTATTTATAATATTTATTTTTCACAGTATTAATTGGGTCTATATACAGTAAACTGTCAATTTTTCGATTGTCAACCCTCTCATGAGGATGATCATATTTGAGGGTCTGTGGCATTTAAAAGAGTGAAAACCTTTTAAGAAAGATTTGTTGCTTAATTATAACTATGCATTTTGGTGAAAAACAAGATGGTAGAAATGTAGTGTAAACTATCTCGCCACTTCTCCCTGGTTCTCCTTTTTCTAATTAATTTTCTCTGTCTCTTCTTTCTGTTCCTGTTTTTAGATGGAAGATGTGATGTTGGTCTCTAACAAATACAAGCAGCTGTATGAGTGTCGTTTGCCAGCTCAGGCAGTGCGTTTCCATCAGGACCCGGTATCAGAGCCTGACATGCAGGGTTACAGTGGCCCAGGAGTCCCTGACCTCCTCAAGCCCATGCAGACTGCACCATGCCTGATTAAGGTGGACATGGCCTGCCTTCAATTCTATTCACAGTGAATAGATTTTAGATATTAGATGCTATTAGATATCAGTGACTATCACAAATAGTTATTTAGAAAAAAGCACCATTGGAGTGTCCATGTTTGTGTAAATAATGAATAAATTATTGCCATTTGCTATGGACTTTTTAAAAAACATAATTTGCAATCAATACAAACTACAGTACATGTCACCGTGACTTGAAACTTTATTTATTTTGTTCTGTTTATAGACCAAAGACTGGTGGACTTATGAGTTCTGCTATGGCCAGCACATCAGGCAATATCACTTAGAAGGTATGTTAAATCATGTCATGTATCTTTGTTAAAAAATATGTCTAAATTATGTTTTGCAATGTCTAATTGAGTTGAATTGCATAGGTGTACTGCCTGGTATAGCCTGTTATTTTTAATGGGGGAAAAGAAGGAATTTAGGGTTTGGACAGAGAGCCTGGGTGATCCCCCCCAGAATAATACATGTAGTCTATAATGTGTATTTAAACTTTGAATTTTCAATATATGTTAAATTTCTATGATTATAGATTCAGAGATCAAGGGAGATGTGCTCTTTTTGGGATATTATGATTCAGAGTTCGACTGGACCAATGAAACTGCAAAGGTAAGGCCAAAGGTTAATGTGCTTAAATTATTATTGTTTTTTTTATATATTTTTATATATATGTCTCATGTAAGATGTAATTCATCTTTTGAAAGTTTCTGAAAATTTAGCAATTAGGAATTCTGATACTACCAGTAATTATTAAAAATTTTATAGCTGATAAATAATATTTGTATAATCTTTTTTATTTAGATTTGCTGATATGTTTTCTTTTTTTAGGCATCTAAGCAGCATAAACTGAAGAGGTATCATAGTCAGTCATATGTCAATGGCTCTAAATGTGACTTGAATGGCAATCCCAGAGAGACGGAAGTCAGAGTAAGATTGCACACACTTACAAAGTGCCACTGTTTATTTCCAGGCCAGAAAATTTTATCAAGAAAATGTGCTATTGAATTCAATCTGAAAACCAAAAACATACACAAATAACTGTTTTGTCTATTCTCCTTTATTTCAATTAAGACTAATCTTAAAGTATACATTGTTTAAGGTGTGTAAAATAACTTTTATTCAGTACATTAAATTGACCAAAAAAGACAGAAAAGACTTTTACATTGTTACAAAAAAATCTATTTCAAAGAATCCAGATTTTTTTTTTAATCAAGGTTTTCAAAATATATATTAAGCAGCAAAACTGTTTTTAACATTGATAATAATAAGAAATGTTACTTGAGCACCAAATCTGCATATTAGCGATTTCTGAAGGATCGTGTGACACTGAAGACTGGAGTAATGATGCTGAAAATTCAGCTCCGCTGAAAAGTTATTTTTTAAAGTGTAATAATAATTCACAACATTATTATTTTTTCTCCTGTAATTTTAATCAAATAAATGCAGTCTTGAAGAGCATAAGATATTTTCTTTTTTTAAAACATAAAAAATTGTACGGACCTCAAACTTTTTTTATTAAATGTTAAAAAACGATATAAATGTGCTAAAATTGGTGCTACTGTTTTAAGGGCAATGAAAATTCCATTTTCAATTAAATCTAAATGTCATCTAAATGTTGTTGTTTTTTTAACAGTTTGTGTGTGAGGAGGGCTCGAGTGACTATATTGCACGGGTAGATGAACCTCAGTCCTGCCGCTACGTCTTGACAGTACACACCTCTCGTACCTGCCAGCACCCCCTCCTTCAGCCACCTTCCACCACCAAGCCACAAGGCATTGTGTGCCAACCCGCTCTCAGTCCCCAGCAGTATATGGACTATGTCAAGGCTCAAGTCTGTAAGTACGAGAAGTTCTGTTTGTTTGTTTTTTACCTCCATCAGGGCCTTGTCATAGTCATAGTCATATTGGGCAATATATCAAATATGGAACAAAATACAAAATTTTGCAACATTGTGATTGTCCCAATAATGTTGATTTGCTTTTTTTGCTTTTTATTTGACTTCAATAGTGTGTCATTAGGCTGGTTTCACAATCCTTCCTTGCTGTGCTGCACGACTATGAGACTTTCAGATGTTTTAACAACATCTCAGATTTAAAAGTGTGTGTGTGTGTAAATATATATATACTGTATACATGTATATTGTATGTTTCTAGGTAAATGTTTATTTCGGGAAAAATCATAATTTATTTTCGACAGGATTTTGTACTGTGATTCTTGCATTTTTAATCTATTTGAATACTTTTATTGTTTCGTAATTGTAACTTGGAACAAAAAAAAAACCCCGTTAAATTTCGAAATAAACTGAAATGTGAATCAGCAGAAGAATAAAGCATACTGAGATAGATATTTTTAAGATATATTCCTCAACCCAGATCCAGCACACTGTTTTTTTGACCTAGGAGAGATGACCTATCATTTGTTAATTAGAGGGGGCCTACATGGTTACAATAACATGATATGAATTGCTATTAGAGCAGGTAAAGCCCAGTCATCTGTAACTCAGTTCATTATAACAGTTGCCAGTTTCACTATTTCGTATTGCTGTAGAGGAACATTGTGCCAATTGGCTTAGACATGCTAACATGGAAAGCATTCAGGTATAGAGAATTCTTTAGAAGCTTAAATCAGACATTAGGAGTTGTACTTGAATTTTTATTATCACTCATTACACCATTCATGGAAAAAGTCCCCGGTGCACAAGTGGTGTCCTGTTAGATGAGATCTCCAGAGATGCAATCAGCCTATAATTAATCAGACTCTGTTCTCTAATTGATGCATTATTTTTAGCACATACACATCCCTCTTTGTATCACTCTCTCTTCCTCATGCTCTGTACTTAGCTGACACTAAACGTAAAGTGGAGCAGATCTCGGAGGAGCTCAAGAACTTGGATGAGATTCTCTCCAAGGATGACAAGAACAACGGACTGCAGGATGACAAAACAGATGAGGACCCTGTAGTCCATTCAGATGAGCCTCCAGTTTCACTGTCAGAAACCAAAGGTTAGCATCCTAACAATGATTTGGGCTAATTTGACTTCGATCATCCACAACACCCTTTTAACCACAATCCCTCTGAGTTTTATAAATCATGCAGTTGCAACTGAATGCATTGGGTGGCGCTGTAAAAAAAAAAAAAAAAGTTTGCATATCGCAATAGGTATTAAACTATAAACAAAGAAATTAAATAGTATTTTGTCTTAGATTTGCCTGCTGTCTGAACATAGCCCTACATAATAAGAACAATGTGTGAAACAATAAAAATATGCATGGATGCAATACCAGCTGTGGACCAATGTAACATCTGGTTCCTGAAGCAAAACTATTTGAGAAAAGCCACGTTACAGTATTTGACATCCTAACTACAAAATTAATAAAAGTGTATAATTTTAATAAAACATAGCTGATGTATGCTTGTTTGTGTGTTTATGTATATGTAGTTTGTAGTCTATTTCGGTCTTGGTTTTACTTCCTTTCTCTTATTTTTAGTATTCTACTTTTCTTATCATTAGCAGTCTCTGTGCAGCAGAATGACATCTGTGTGTGCATGTTTGTGTGTTAACAGAGGCCGAAGTAGCTGAAGTTGACTCCGTGAGTGAAGAGCCGGAGGACAAGGACTTCTGGGAGGGAGTGACCAAACCAGCAAGCACAGAATCAAGCACACCTGACTCAGAGGTAAAGCCTCGTTTAAAGCACCTCTTCACTCAATATATATATAACTGGTCCTACTCGACCTGCTCCAAGCGGGATTCAAACTGGATTTTCCGGAGTGGGAGGTGGGTCTGCTAACAATGACTGCAGTCTCTAGTATGCCTCTTGAGGCCAGGGCCTTACGTCCGTTACACTCACCCCCCTAAAAATCATTCTCTTCCTGGTCATTTCACCAAATGTAACCAGTCTTGCTCAACCCACTCTGAGAGGGCTCTCTGGCATGGGAGGTGGGCATGCTGACAAGGACGCTAAAGACTGCAGCCTCCAGCATTAGTCACTGGCGTCAGTTGCTAGCATGCCTCTTGAGGCCATGAGAGTGAGGTTTACACGCACAGCTCTTACTGGCCTACGTTACACTCACCACCCTAAACCTCACCCCCATCCGGGTCACAGCACCAAATATAACCGGCCCTACTTGACCGCTCCGGGCGGGATTCAAACCGTGGTCTCCTGTGCAGGAGGTGGGCCTGCTAACAAGGACGCTAAAGACCCCAGCCTCTGGCGACAGTTGCTAGCGCGCCTCTTGACTCGATCCTGTTGTGAAACATATACACTTTCTGTTGCTTTTAATGAACCTTTTAACGGGGTACTGATCATTATTATGTTTTACAACTGTTTTACAGACCCCTCTGGAGCCTCAGGACAGCCAATTACACGAAAATGAATGTAAGACATTTGTAGTCATTTGTGTAAAAAAAAAAAAAAATGTATTGCATCAAATAAGTTGTCCTTAAATTAAAACTATGCACCTTCCTCACTTTCTCTGTGGTCATCTTTCTCTTTTTGTTCAGTATTTGGGGAGGAAAAGTTTAATTTTAAAATCATAACAGACCCTGCAGACCTCATGAAGTTTGTACAACACCTCAGAGAGAGCAACCAGAAGGTGAGTCTTTTTTAATCACTGTCACAGACTTTCAGCCAACATCTAGCCATTTGGCGAGTATTGCCCAATAACGGCTCTTGTTTGGCAAAAAATTTTTTTTTAAAGTTTCCTGCCACAACGTGTTTCTAAGACACTGTGTTAAGTTAAAAGCTACTCACCCACTAAAAAAACACATATCAGTCGACCATTCATTTTTGCGCTCTATGTTTAGAACAAGAAAGCTGAACTGGAAAAAGAGAGCCAGCAATCAGCTCAGAAGAGAGAAATGGAGGAGGAATTAAAAAAAGAGAGGACAACAGAACGGGAAGTGGAGGTAGAGGAAGGGGATAATGATGAAAGATTGCTGCAGGAGTTTGAGGATGAGATGGCAGATCTGTCCGTTCCCTCCTCCAAGATAGAAGAGATCAAAGAAGAGATGCAGAAGGAGTTCGACAACATCATAGAGGAAGTATGAATTATTACTGTTATTGCCTGTATGTACAAATCAGCCAAAAGATTTTGCAGTGAATATATGCTGTTTTTTACTTTCTTATCTCCTAGGCTCAGCAGGAGTTAGAGAATGAAGGTCTTAAGGGGGAGTTTGATCGCTCTCAGGCTACGCAAACTCTAGAGAACACACTGGGGAAACTCCTGGACCGTCTTGAAGACAAGACCGAACATGAGAGTGAACCAGAAACAGAAAAAACTACAGATATGCATAAAAGCACACACTCGTCGCAAAAGACAGAAGGAGGCCCTTCTCCTGGCAGTCCAAACATGCTTCCCAAAACGCCAGGTAAATATAGAGAATGGATGCTGAGTGAACGGGTGCATGAATGAACAGATGGTAGAATAGATGGCTCATTCACATTGCTTGTAACTTTCGCCTTTGGACCCCATGCATTCATATAACCTGCTTATGAGCATATTATACTATACATATAGTATAATATCTGTAAATGTGTGCATGATGCGTATAAATGCATTATATACTGGCTCCAAAACAAACAAATGATGCTAGACCTTTTCGCTTCACTTTTAATTTAACTGCTTAACCTTTTTACTGCTCCCAAGGACAAGTTATTAGATGAAAATATTTAGATTAAAATTTTTGATGATATACCACTGTTCAAAAGTTTAGTCAGTAAGAAATTCTTTGTTTTTTAAAGAAGTATATAATAAATGCAGCCTTGATGAGCATATCTAAAATACAGTAAAACCGTAATTTTGTGAAATATTTTTCTATTTTGATCCGATATAAAAAGTAATTTATTATTGTATACAAAGCTGAACGTTCATCATCATTACTTCAGTCTTCAGTGTCACATGATCCTTCAGAAATCATTCTAATATGCTGATTTTGTGCTTAAGAAATATTTCTTATCATTATCAATGCAAAAACAGTTGTGCTCCTTAATATTTGTGTGAAAACCATACAAATATTTTTAGGATTCTTAAAGTAGAAATTATTTGAAAAAGAAATCTTTGGTAACATGTTTTTACTGTCACTTGACAACCCAACCTTTTGAACAGTAGTGTTTCTGTTAACTTATTCTCAACAAACGATGCTCCAAATACTTTTTGGGGCCACTGTATACTTTATATTCATGTCAAAATGTCATCAAATCATTGTCAGCACTAACACTAATACTATACCGTTTCATGCTTTTGTGCAACTTTGACTTAGCCATTGATGTTGTTAGAGAGAGACTATAATACGTGAAATGGGGAGGGGGAATTTTCCGCTGTGTCTGCGGTAACCTCCCCTTCCCTCTGTCTCTCATCACCCAAACCCAAGCGGGCAGCAGTGGCGAGCAGGTAAAAGTCAGGGTGACTAAGTATAAGGTGGGCGGAGGTGTGGCTGCAGGAGCGGTTACCGGGGGCAACGATGATGATGAGGGGGGTGTGAAGGTGAAGGAACTGGGCGAGGGCGACCCCCAGTGGCAGCAGATTCAGGAAGTGGTCAAAGAGCAGCTAGAGAGAGCCGGCATCAAGGCCGAAGGTAGGCCGGAACACACTAACACACGCATCTAAAGTATTCTTATTTCCCTGTGTGTGTCTGTGTGAGTGGAGCAAAGATTTAATTTTTCCATTCTGAAATCTTGAACTATTCTTCTGCCTGGTCTTTGCTTTGAGTACATTTACATTTATTCATTTAGCAAAGCGACTTAAAAATGAGGAATACAAGATGCGATTCACCTTAGAGGCAATTAACATGAGAAGTTCTGGTAATACACAGTTTCAGACATCGTTTAGAATAGTACAAACTAGAACAGGGACGAAGAATTTTCTTTTTCTCAGCAGGATGCAGCTACAGTATGTGCTCACGGAAGAGATACGTTTTCAGCAACTTGTCTGATTGTCTTCTCTTTGTCTCTATTCCATTATTCAAGATTAAGGCACTTCTAAACTTTATGATTTTCATAGATGCCAATGATTTAGTTTTTCCCTTGATGCTGGCTTTTTGCGTGCGTGCAGAGAAATTCATGGTGGTCTTTTTCTGCCGCCTTAAGAATGGCTTTGGAAGAAAACAACATGATAGGTTTAGTGTACACTCACTTTTGTCAGTACAGGCTGATGCTCTCTATTTTCCTGGTTTTGGAGAAGAAGTTCAGCCTGATAGAATGTGAGGATTTAGGAATATGACAGTGCTTCATTTGTCCTTCCCACATCCCACAGCCTTCATCACCTTCTCTGCATGCATCATTTCTATCACTACTTTTTTCCTCTATCAACTGTGTGCGCATGGGAATGAAAAATAGTCATTTTGTTTCTGTTTGTGTATAACAGTATATTTGTTTAGATGAACGTATGTCGATAATGACTAAGGATTTTGGGCTTGTTTTTCAGGAAAGATTGAGGTGAAGATTTTGACCCGTAAGACAGCAGAGGAAGCGGGAGATCAGTGGCTCACTGAGGAGGATACAAAATCATTTAGAGAGCTTCTCATCAACCTTCTGGTATGAATCTGCACACACTACTGTACAGGCAGCATGTAAAAAGCAACACCTGTAAGTTCTCTATCTAGTCAGAAGTTAAAGAGGACATAAGGTCAATAGTACGGCGATGCATGAAGCACAGATCTCACAGAACAACACAACAACTACAACAACACAACAACTACAACAACACAACAACCCACCTTAACAACAACTAATTAATGCTGAACACAAAGGAAGATATTTAGAAGAATGTCAGTAACCAGACAGTTTCTGGTTCCCATTGACTTCCATAGTTTATTTTTTTCCTACTATGGAAGTCAATGGGAACCTGGGGCCTCATTTATAAAACTGTGCGTAGGATCCTTATTAAAAGTGTACGTGCGCCCGAAAGCCAAAAATGGCGTACGCAAAAAAATATTCAGATTTATAAAACCTGCGCAGGATTCACTTTATAAATGCCACTCAGCGGAAGATTGTGCGGACATGCGTCTCCTCCCCGAAATAACCATATATGGAGCTTACAACGCCTAGTTTTACTATGCATATCCTCATCTGCATATCATTTGCATATGATTATTCATCCATGTGATAACATGTTTAACGGTACAAGACATTAGGAAAATATGAAATCCGGATGGGCCGTCACATTACATTAATAAAAATAATTTAGTAGCCTATCCTTGCCTTGTTTTTGAATAAATAAATCAAATAGTGTAAAATACATTTCAGAGAAAGTTTTTCTCAATCTTTTCCACTGGCCAAATAGTCTTTTTAATTTATTTATATTTTTAATGGAAACAGATCGACCTTGTTGTGCATTATATTTGCACAATCTTTGCACAGCATGCCAAAGGAAAAGTGTTCAAAAGCATTGCATCCACAACAAATATTTATAGGCTATTTATTGAATATATATATATTTTTTTATTTATTTATTTATTTATTTATATAGCCTAGGCCTATTTTTTTTTTACTTTTCAGTAGGCTAGGCCTAAATGTCATGTAGTTTAAGTGTTTAACTCCGTTAATGAGAATGGCATATTTAATCTAAATGTTTATATCAGAAATAAAACATAGTTTAAATCATTGTTTTATAAACTGTAGACTATTTATGATTAGGACTCATAATGAAGATTTACAGTTTTACTTCATCTGCCGTTAGATATGCGTCAGTTTCAATAAACGGCCCAACGCGCTCGCTGGCGCGGACATTTAAGATGTGGATATTTGCTTCAAGTGATAGGCTTGGTGAGTGAAATTATATTTGTATTATCTTTCTGTATATGTATAATTTTATTTAGATTTTCTGTCTAAAAGTGACCAAAAAGACATTTAACTCCAACTCACTATCGGTGTCGCCAAACTGCTCCGTCTCCAAAACGTTCGTACGCATGGGTCAGAGTTTGCGTGCAGGTGTGCACATTTTCCCGTCAAGTTTGTTTTTATAAATCACAACTTATGCGTCGGAAGTGGCGTACACCTCTTTCAGGGCCTGTTTTGTGCGTACGCAACGGTTATAAATGAGGCCCCTGGTTACTGAACTGACAGTTACAGGAACTGTCTGGTTACTGACATTCTGACATTTTTCCAGACAAAAAAATACATAAATCTCTCGTCTCAGGGGGATATGAAGGAGGAAAGCATGGTAATTCGAAAATACTATAGGTTTTCTACTGATACAAAGGTTAATGCTAAATCCTGAAGTATCCCTTTAAATATAAATGTCCCTTACACATTTCAGTGCAAGTTATTAAAATCGGCCTTTTCATGCCATGTTTCTGACACTGGTTCAACAGGTAAATAAATTGATGTTCACTCTCTTTGTGTGCAGACTGGAGGTACAGAGGAAGTGTATAAAGAGCAGAAGAGACAGCAAGAGTTGGAGAATAACTACAAATTTGTCTGGGGAGAAAAACAGGATGAGAACCAGTCCACAGGAAACAGTGATTCTGATGAAACAGACTTTTGAGCCTTTTCCTCTTCTCTCAAGCACTTTTAACTTGAAGAAGGGCAGCCAGCGTTCTCTGACCTCCGAACTCCGAACTCTAAGCCACCTGGTTGTCACTTTACAGTGTGCAGGGCAACCAAACTCCTCTCTCAGACTGTTTAAGTCATGTTAGCCCTGTAAAGGGTTCAGTCCACGGCCGTGAATTCTGATTATCCTGTTTGAGCATCTGTAAGTTGTTTATACTGTATCTTGCCTGTTTTCAAAAAAACAAAAACAAATATAATTCATGTTTCAGTTGTGTTGCGCTTTATGTCTGTGTGTGACAGTATGTGAAACAGACCTTGCTTTTCTCTCACATGGAAACAAAACATCAGTTAGTATGCATGTCAAAGTTGATTTTGAAAAGGCAGTCTGGACATACACATTTTCATCACTGGACAGTGCTGTTAAAATGCTGTTGATGATTAATATATGCAATAGTCACCGTAATGACAGGACATTGACAATATCTGCTTCAATTATTATTATTTTGTACATTGGACTTTTTTGAAAACACCTACAGCTTCTTCGACAAATCCTTGCCATGCACTAAGCAAAATATTCAGCTTCAGTTTTGTCTTAATTCATGTTTGACAAGTCTGTTTGTACAACCAGTCTTCAAAGGATTTATGTCTTACAAAGGATAATGTCCAGATTTAATTTAGAAATTGAACAAAAACTTTTGCCAAACATTGGGAATCTAATGCATTTAACCACTGCTTCCATATCCCCTGCAGATGGGCTCTTTTTGTTGTAAATGCTTCGAATGATCATCATAGTTTGGTCGATTGTAAATAATGTTGCTACAGCACTTGATTTGTTTGTTAATAAGACATATTGTCCGTTTCTAATTTCTAACGTAAGCACACTTTTTGTGAGGGAATTAGAGTGGTTAAAGCTGCTGTAAGCAATTCATTATTTATTTTAGTGTCTGACAGATACCACTGAAATATTTATCTCAGTTCAATATTTCTCGTGGTGCTCTCATGAACTCACGTCAGAAACCCACACAGAAGAAAATGAATAGTTGAATAAAGTCCTTTTTTTTTGCGCAAAAGTATTCTCGTCACTTGATAAACTTAAAGGACAAGTTCGGTATTTTACACTTAAAGCCCTGTTTACAGATCGTATCTGATGAAATAGAACGGTTAAGATTAAAATTGCTGCTGTCGCGAGAATTTTAGGTTTATTTAGGACCTATTTTGCCAAACGTGTCACACCCGTGATTCTTCCGTTGAGAGCTTGAATAATAGACACTCAAGCGGCGGAGTAATACCGCACCTCACTCAGCACATTCAATACAAGTCATGGAGTTGGACAAAAACTACGATAAAACCTGTTGGAATGCATCTTTTTCAGCGATTTTTTTTGGGACCGTATCAGTGAACACCCCTGACCACTCGGTGAGTTTCACGTCTTTGTAAACGAAAGTTTAATGTGTTTTAGGAAGGAATCTTCCAGTGGCCATAGACAACCATTGTGGGGGTGAGGGGGGAAAGCGATATAAACCTAAAATTCTCGCGACAGCAGCATCTGTCCAAAGTTTAATCTTAACCGTTCTATTTCATCAGATACGATCTGTAAACAGGGCTTTAAGTGTAAAATACCGAACTTGTCCTTTAAGGTTGAGCCACTGTAGTAGTCACTTGGACTATTTTAACAATGTCTTTACTAACTTTTCTGGGCCTGCAGATGCAATTACCTAGCAGCCTATGAAGGAGTGAGCCAGCTCTCAGATTTCTTTAAAAATATCTTAATTTGTGAAAAAGGAAAGTCTTACGTGGTTGGAACAAAATGAGGGTGAGGACTGACAGAATTTTCATTTTTGGGTGAACTAACCTTTTAAGGCCATTAGACCGCAAGTCCACATGAAGTGTGCCATTTGGGATCCAGCCATTCTATACTCTCGACCCTTCCCTGATTACGACACTGGCTATGCTAGGCCTAGTTGTAGAGTAAGAATCGTTAACCCTCTACTGCACACATTTTGATAGTACATGATCAAAATGATTCAACATCATTTCTTGGTTCATTTGGGAAATTTTTATTTATAAAACTTTTTTTTTTTGCCCAGACAGAATCATGGAGAAAATTATTAATTCACATATCATAATCTAGTCAGAGAGCAATGTAAAAAAATAAATCACAAATCTTTTTCAAGAAATCATACATAAATAAATACAACCATATTTAGAGCTTATATTATGCACTAATACGTAATAATATTATGTGATAACATTGTCAGCAAAGACATCCTTGAAAAGTATCCCTTATCGCACAACAAAAAGAAAAACTGAATTTCTGAACATGCAAAATAAAATAAAAACCTCATAAAAGGCTTCTCTACACCTTCAATGAATACATATTTTGTATGTAGGCCTATAGTTAATTTAATTTTAAATAAGATTACTAAAGCGAAGCCGCCTTCTGTGACCATGTGTCAGTGAAGGAAGTTCAACTTTCAAATGGCGCTTAGTGATTCCCACACTTTTTTGGACTGTTCTTTGATCCTTTTTGACCATTCTAGTTGGATGCAATCATTTTAAAAAAACGTGTAACGTTACTGAATGGGGCTTAAGAAAAAATTCCGTTGCCTAAGGGCTGTAGAGGGTTAATATACTTGTATTCTTGGCGTGATTTCATTTGCTCTGTGCCTTCGCTTGCTGAAACGTGTGTGTGAGAGAGAGCTACTGTCTACGGCTGAAAGTGTACTTGATCCATGTGGCCCAATCATAACCCTCCGTTCAAATGACATAATCGTTCAGCCCAAGATCGACAGGCGATCCATCCAATCAAATGAGCTTCCGTATGTCCTGTATTAGTTGTGACGCGAACAGTTCACAGTTCGCAGTTGACTTTTCTAGAATGTTGTAGTCGTAAAGATTTAGTTGTCTTTCTTTTTCTTTTCTTTTTAAACAACACAATTTAGTGGGGTGAGTGTGTGTCACTGTCCACAAAACAAAGACTGACAGAGAGTAGCTCTTAAAGAGGCTGGCTTACTAGAATGCGGAATTGAACCGCCTCCAACCTCTCGGCTTTACTTGGGGAACATAGGAAGCACGTTGCTAGTTAGCTTCAAGTAAAGCGTAATATTACCTACCAACCCAAATTTGCATGGGACAGAAAATAGCCAGGACATCATTTTGGAGCCAATGTTCCTGGTTAGGCTACCAAATGTCTTGCATTTAAGTTGAAAACCATAGCTTTACTGTTATGCTAGCTCCCTGAGTTGGACTGAAAGGCACCGGAGCCGAATATTGTAGTTTTTTTTTTTTCTTCACTTCAGTTATGGAGGAAATCAGCTGTCTGGTAAGATTGTGACAGTGTTTCTTTCTATACCTTCTTGTTCCGCTTATAGGATAAGTTATTTCCTATGGTACTTCTGCTGTAATCATTACATAGCTAAAAACGTTAACTTACTCGTTTTTAAAACTTTTTATTATAAAAAAAAAAAAAGATTAATTTCGTGATTACAGAAGCTGTAAGTTCTTTCAAAAATAACAAAAGCAACAGTTGATGATGTCAGTCTACATGTTGTATTACGATTATTTTTTTAACAGCTTTTATTACGTATTTAATGTGTTATTTTGCGGCCCTATTGGAAGTTTGCTAAGGCCCCCCTCGTTGTACGACTAAGTTACATTTTGGTAAACGAGACATTTATCTTAAATTTGCCTAATTTGTCTTCAGTATACAATAC
This sequence comes from Phoxinus phoxinus, assembly GCF_949152265.1. Taxonomy (NCBI): domain Eukaryota; kingdom Metazoa; phylum Chordata; class Actinopteri; order Cypriniformes; family Leuciscidae; genus Phoxinus; species Phoxinus phoxinus. The sequence goes on from NC_136886.1 coordinate 11,181,903, forward strand.
ATCGATTATTATCTAGACAGGGATGGTGTTACATCTGATAGTGTTGCTTACACAAGTAGTAATTTTCTTAAGTAAATAATTTGAATTCAGTAGAATTTGTCGGCTGTCAGTAGTTGTATCCTGGTATGATGACGTATGCTGCTCTATCGCTACGTTGTTTGATGTTCAATCTGTCATATCGATCACGGAGCTGCTGTCAAGCGGACTGTATCGCTTCATCGGGTTTTTTTGGGCTTAAAGAGGTCTGATTTTGAAACATAACCAGATGATAGGTGTGATAAATACTAACGTTACGCCATCCTCTGCTCACTGTAGTCTTCCTTGTGTCTCTGTCTAGTCACACTGACGTGAGAGTCTCTAGAGCTCGTCATGAAAGCTCTCGGTGCGCGCTCCGCGTTCTACGTGGGCTTTGTGGTGGGCACGTGCAGCCTGTATCTGCTCCTGAGTCAAGTTGGGTTCACGCGAAACTTGGGGTCTCGTAAGAACGAGGCCCACGTGAAAAGCTTGCTCGAGATGATAGAAGAAGAAAACAAGAACTGGAAAAAGGAGAGGTCGGCTCTCTTCAACCTCAATCATCCGCACCATACAGGTAAATACACTGTAGAACTAATTGAGATGTTGCTAATGAAAACAATTATGTTATAATGAGCAAAACACATGGTAGTATAGTGAAACTATATTAAATGAATCATTTGCCCAGAAACTATTTAAACCGGTTGGGCTATGTGAAAAAAAAAAAAAGTAGGCTAATAAGCAGAATGACAGCCTCAGTCAGCATTTACTGACATCTTATTGCAAAAAAAGATGCAATTAATGTGAACGGTAGAAAGTCAAGTCATATAGGTTTGGAACAACATGAGGTTTCTAGCTGGACTGTAACGTTAATACCACTAATGAATTTGAATGTCATATTTATTTTCTTTTAGGCATATTTAATAACTAGGATTGGAACATATTACATAACATTATAAAGAGAACAATATTGTAATAAAACGTTGTGAATTCAATGGGTTTAGTTTCCGTATTGTTCCAGGAAGAGCGTGTCCACAACAGGAGTACACATTCTGAATAACACGCATCCGAGGTGGCATTGGTGACACATTGTATCTATTACTCGTTATATTTTATTATTGAATAATTACCGTAATTAAATTAAATGATAGACTCATTTTACAACCCTACTAGCTCTTTATTTAGACTAAAAACCCTTTTCGTTAATTTGATGAGGAACATGTTTTGAGCAGCATTTGCACACCCTGTCATACGGTTGGCTATATGCCACTGCAGTGTTACGTTAATTTAAATGACGATTGATCATTGGAATTTGTGTAAATAGACTTCCTAAGGTGTATCTGTGTATCTAACTGGAACATCTTAAATGGCACTGAATTAATGACATGCCTTGTGCTCTCTCATTTCACTTGTACAAGTTGTTTAACTTGTTTTGCATTGTTTCATTGCCGAAAATGAAAATAGCTCCCAGCTTGTTTCAGACAGTCCTTTTATTTTATTTTTAAATTGTTGTAGTTATTATTGTAAGCTTTTTAGGCATATTGTAGTTTATTATAGGCATTCCCAGAAGAGGCGTATTAGACCGGTAGAGCCAGGTGATGTACGCAGTACTTCAGCTTTATTACACCCTTTTATTGATATGATTTGTGGATATAGCTCCACACCCTGGTGTTACAATTGAACTAAGAGTTATCTGTTACATTTGAGCGAATCCCTCTTTGTGAGAAACTTTTTTGGGCATATGTTTGTGTGTTCTCCCTGGAGAGATGGACTTTGCTATGATTTTTGACTTTCAGGAATGTTTTGTCCTTGGTAAAGTGTAAAGAAATGAACTCTCATATGCTGACACTAAATTGTATGCATGAATAGTTGACAATTTAAAGGATTAGTTCACTTTTAAAATGAAAATTCTGTCATCATATACTCACCCTTAAGTTGTTTCAAACCTGTATGAATTTCTTTCTTCTGCTGAACACAAAGAAAGATATTTAGAAGAATGTCAGTAACCAGACAGTTTCTGGTTCCCATTGACTTCCATAGTAGGAAAAATATATACTATGGAAGTCAATGGGAACCAGAAACTGTTTGGTTGAAACCCAACTTGACTGTTTTGCTTTTTACTAGTTTCTAGTTTTACTTGTTGGCTTAGTTCACCCAAAAAAATAACATTTTGTCATAATTGCCACACCCTTGTTGTTCATGACTTTTGTTCTTCCTCGAAAAATACAACTGAACTGAAGATATTTAAATGAAACCTGAGATATTTCTGTTCCTCCATTAAAAGTGCATGCAAATAAAGTTCATAAAAAGAGTGTAAACTACATCATATGAATCAAGCAGCTTAATCCAAGTCTTCTGAAGAGACACGATCACTTTATATGGTGAACAGATATCATTTAGGCTATTTATTCATATTTAACCCTAAATATTTCATATTTTATTCACATTTTATTTAGCATGAACTGTTGAGATGCAGTTTGACAAATGAATTTTTACTATTGTTAATTTGCTACTTTTTAGAATTTGATTTTCATTAATTTTGTGTATTTTTCTTGGACTGTCTCTTGTAGGTGAGGATGGCAAACTGGCTGATGCTCTTTATAAGCGTGTACGCATTCTGTGTTGGGTTATGACTGGCCCTGCTAACCTTGAGAAAAAAGCTCGACACGTGAAAGCCACATGGAGTCGCCACTGCAACATTGTGGTCTTCATAAGCTCTGTGGATAACCCCGATTTTCCCACGGTTGGCCTAAACACCAAGGAAGGTCGGGATCAGCTGTACTGGAAAACCATTCGTGCTTTCCATTATGTCATGGAGAAGCACGGGGACGAGGCAGACTGGTTCCTCAAAGCGGATGACGATACTTATGTAATCGTGGACAACCTGCGGTGGATTCTGGCCAGCCACTCTCCAGAGGACCCTTTGTATTTTGGCCGCCGGTTTAAGCCGTATGTAAAACAGGGCTACATGAGTGGCGGCGCTGGCTACGTGCTCAGCAAAGAAGCTCTGAGGAGGTTTGTGGAGGGCTTTCGCACCAAAGTGTGCACTCACACTACCTCAGTGGAGGACTTAGCTATGGGTCAGTGTTTAGAGAAGGTAGGCGTTGTGGCAGGAGACTCCCGAGACACCTTACAAAGAGAGACATTCCATCCTTTCGTACCCGAGTCCCATCTCACTGGCACATTTCCCAAGACTTTCTGGTATTGGAACTACTGTTATTACCCCATTGTGCAGGTGAGTCTAAATTCAGTGAAAACTCATATTTTCTTTAATCAATATGTCATTACTTGATCTTTCAGTGAAATGAAAGACTTCTCTCTGGTGATGTATGCCAGACTCCAATCATTTAGTCCACTTATCCCCGCCCCTTTCTTACGATCTGCCTCCATTCAATCTACTACCGATGAATATAACCAAGATCCCACCCTACATTTTTTTGTTTATCCATTATCTGTTTATCTTGGTTGTACGACACAATACGAAAAAAAGATCTGTCGCTACATTCTTTACAGCACAACTTTGTGTTTCAGATCAGTCTCTTGAAGCTCCTGTTAAGATGCTGTCTATGTAGACAGCGAAGCAAAGATGAAAAAAATCAGTCTTTAGTCTATCAACGTTTTCATTTAATGCACCCTGAAGGTGTGATTGTCACCCTTCACATACATCCTGTTCAAACAAATGACACAGACCAACATTGACTATTCGGCCTTTAGTTCTTTGTGTCCTTGGCCCAAGTGAGCGTGAGTTTGTTTTGGCAAAGATCAAAAGAGTAAATCTGCGCTGTCACCACATTACTTTAAGCACTGTTGCATGATGATATTAAACGCAAGAAAAGACTAGCTAATAACTAATAGTAAAAAAAAAAAAAAAAAAAAACTGATTGTCTAACTAACACCAATGTTGTTTCAAAACTGAATTATTTTTTTTCTTTTTACATTGAAATTGCATCGTTTACTCAGACTGATGCCATTCCAAACTCATTTAATTTTTGTTTTTGTATTTTCTTTTTCCGGTGAACACAAAAGGAGGTTATTTGCGTAATATGCGCTATCAAATGGGCTCCATTCCATTACAATGAATTTCCTTTTTCTAGTTTTTAAATTTATGCAAAAGTACCACAAAAGAAGTCCCTTTGAATGGTGATCTATACGTCTTCTGAGAACTGACTGAAGCCTTTATTCACTAAACATCTTCCAGTCCAGTTGGCTAGTAACCGCTGCAACTTCTATTGTAAATTGCTTTAAATAAAAGCATCTGCTAAATGCATGATTGAAAGTGTAACTGAGTCAAAATCGATCTGGTTCGTTATTGTCTGTACCACTTTTATAATAATTGTGCTTTTTCAATCATCTTGAAAGCTGCAGTCCCCATTCATTAGAAGTGCATGAAAAAGAGTAATCAGTACAGTGTCATTTGTGTTTCACAACAAAACAAATAAATTCATATTTTTATATTCCTCATGTGCATAATTCTTTCTCTATCTCTCAGGGGCCACAGTGTTGCTCAGACCTGGCGGTTTCCTTCCACTATATGGATTCGTCACACATGTACCTGCTGGAATACTACACTTACCACTTGCGTGCCTTTGGCTACAAACACCGCTACCAGCCCTCTGAACCCAATATCTCCAATGCCCCTGTCCCAGACAAAATGGAAATTGGAGACTCGGAGCAAAAGCATGGGGTAGAAGCTCAGGAAGGAGAAAAACAATCCCCTGAACTTAATGAAAAGTCTTAGCAGCTTTTTGCATAGGATTTTTTAAACAAAAACCAACAACATTTAAAATCTTCTTCCAAAAGAAGCCTTTTTTTGGGTGTTGGGAGAGGGGAGAGGAGGAGGAAGAGGAGGAGGAGGAGGAGGAGGAGGGGGGGTTGCTTTACATTTTTACTTGGATGATCTCTTTAATTGTATCCTATATTGTGCCACAGAAATGTGTGATGAGAAAAGTTTGTGATTAAATGAAATGGTACAGTTTGAGAGGGTGTTCCTTTTAATAATGAATTTGTATGTGAATGTTTAAATACAACCCCAAACCTAACAGTGCATAATTGTATGAAATGAAGGTTAAGACATGTAGAGCCAGAGTATGCAGTTCTTGAGATATGTGATCAATTTAGCCTACGAGCCTGCCTTAACAGTATAATAACATGGGATAAGAAAGGCTGCCTCTGCATTTGTTATATTTGGCATTCATTTGTGATTTATTTTTAATTTTTAATACATATATAAAAATATGAATCGTATATTTGCTCTGCACTGTGTAATCATAAGCACACCCCCATTTTATGATTTAACAGAATTTCATAAGAACAAGGGGGCTTGATTTTCCTTTCATTTGCTCATTCCCTTGAATTAGTGCCTCTGCTCTGATCCAGAGAAATCATTCATTTCCATATGTTCCTGGACTGCGTTTGTATTGAGATTAGACAATATTTAAACACAGATCAGGTTGTTTTGTAGTTGTTTATATCTTGCAAACATTCGAGCTCCAGCATTGTCACATATCTTTGCCAAATTTGAGTATGTACACACTACTTTCCCTAACATTACATCAATATAAAGATTAACCAGGGTGTAGTCTTGATGTAGTCAACTGATACCCTTATCTGGAGGTTTCTTTGATAGAATACGGATTACTCCCATTAAGATCCTGTTGGCTGGCCCAATAGTTCATGAGCGCCTTGGGAAAAAGTAAAGGTAGATAAGACGGCTTAAGTACACTTTATCCGTGCTAGTGGGAATTTTGGTCTCGTAGATTAATGGCGTACTGTAACACACTGTGAAGCATGCAGGTTGTGAATTATTGGATTTTTCAGACCACATAATGCTTTATTTAATTGATGAGTATGAATGAAGAGGATTGTCTGGTTTTGCTTAATTTCACATCGCTAGTGTGGCAACTACTATCAGTTTGTGTGTGAGATTAAATGTGCTGATTTTACAATTGATGCAGCGTAGTGAAAATAATTCAGTTTCTTGTGATGTGTGTTTTATGTCTCAATTTTGTGTGTGTATTTGCTATACTTAAAGGGACAGTATACCCGAAAATGAAAATTCTGTCATCGTTTACTCACCTTTATGTTCTTCAAAATATTATATGCCTTTGGAAAGACATCAGGCTGAGTAAATGATGACATCATTTTTTAACCATGCCTTTAAATGTGGTGGTAATGCTGGTGTTGTTAAACTTTCCTTTTAAAATAACGCACACTAATGTGTATTATTCACATTCACTTTCTATTCAAGTATGGTAAAGCCAGGAGTTGCAATGCAGGCAGAATACAGTAATGAAGAAAACAGAGAAGAATCTTGGTCTGCACGGGCAAACACTTTGACTGTGTACTAACTGAAACTTGCCACAATTATGAAGGATTTCAAATGAAGTTTATTTGAATGATTAATGATTTGTGATTTGAACTGGAATGATTTTTATGTTAATACAAACCACTGTTTCTTTTAAACCACTCCCAGCATCACTTTTGGATTTGTTGTAGAAATGAATGGTTTTGTTGTGAATTGATCAAAGAAGCATAAATACATTATTGGTAAAATTATCCTTATTTGAATGCCTAATGGAATTCTGGGTATCTTAATTGTTGAGGGAATGAGTGGGTTTTGACTAAACATGAACAAGCTTAATAGTGAGTCTTCATTAATACGTATGGTGTGAATTCTGGGGGGGAATCAGTTTGCATTGTTCTGTTGATTTAAAGAGGATAAGTACTCAAGTTTGTGCCATCTACTTCAAGTATGATCTAATTATTTAGGGTTTTTGTGGTAAAGTTCTATTATTTTAACAAGAAGTTATGAAACGTTTGAACATGCTTATACTTCCCTATATGTTGATGATCTTCCTCAGAAATGCTCTTTAGCTAACATTCCTTTGTAAACGTTACATTTTCCTTGAGTTTACTTTTGTTTAGTTGTTTTTCACACTGGAAATCTGAACAGAACAATGAAATGCAGATCTTAAGAGGAGTCGTTTTCTTTGCAGACATTACATTGTTCCTTTCCATTCTTTTAAAAGCGAAATTGCATTTCTGAATTGATGCGTTTCATGCCCTTGTCTTTAATCCAAAAGTATCTTGTGTTGTTTTCTCAGTAGGGTCTTTTTATGTACAAAGGGAATCCTGTACAGCACTTTCACAGCAATCTTTAATTTATAAAAGCGTGTGTGAGGCAAATGTGTGACAAGAATAATTCAATGAGGAATAATAACCAGCATAAATAAAGACTTATTTTAAAGTAAACAGTTTTTCTTGTGTGGACTTCTCTATGAATAAATAAATAATTGAGGGTGGGTATGTTTTACAGCACTTTATGAATTAATTTGACTTTATGAAAAATGAATAAGTTATAAGCAAGAATATTTACAGTGTGGGGCTCATATATACTTCAATCTTCTTGTTGTCATCCCTTGAAAGAAAACATCCTTTATCTGATTTGAGATTACTCAGTTCTCGTAAGGGGGTTCAATGTAAGAATTATTATCCTACATAAAAACAACAAAATAAACATATAATATAGAATGAATGCACTTTGACAATAAACAAAAAAATCATACAGCTCAGTTATCTTGCAAAGAAAGATATTTTTTCTTCGGAATGGTAAAATAGATGAGTCTGGGCAGATGAGATCAGGCTTCATACACCACAGCAAAACCTTCAAAAAAATTAAATACAATTACACAGACATCTCGGAGAAATAACTTTGTTGATGTAGCTGCAATTCGTCAACTCCACAATAATTAGGCCTACTTTATTACAAAACTTCTCACCTTCTGTCCTTTAAGAAAATGTTGCCTCTCCTCTCTCTTCTCCAAGCAGGAATAGCTGATCAAAACAAAACAATATATACAGTATAATTTACTATAATTCTCCATAGTAGCCACTAGAGGTCAGTGTGTTGTCTGCACCGTTTTGTATGTCCTGCAGTCACTTCTGCATTGTGCAATGTTTGTTTGAGTTTGGTGACATATACAAACAATAATTAATTAATGCAATCACTTATTCCCCACTTACTCTTTCGGCTAACCCATATTGACCAGCATTAATTAATCTCTTACCAGACACAATGTTTCTCCGTCCCAACAGTCCAACAAAAATGTCATTCATGTTAGCTACAAAAGGACCAAAGAAACAAAGCTCTCATCAGCCTCTGACATGTCACTTTAATCAATTTCAGGATCGCACTGAAGCAAGATAATGATGAATATGGAAACTTACGTCTAAATGGTGAAATTGTGTCACGATTTGTTCCTGTGAAAAAAAAAAGAATAATAAAACCAACATTAAATACCCTAGCCTTGACCTCTAAGGAATAGAAATCTCAATTCTGTAATTTAATTGTGGATTTCCACAATTCTGTGGAACAACATGAAGGTCAGTAAATAATGACGTTTTCATTTTTGCATGAACTATTCCCAATCTTCTGAATGTTTAAAACTATTAAAAGCAAATTTCATCATTCATATAGTTTAGTCTTTTTGTGTCTCACCAGCACTCCTCCTGCCCATCAGGCCAATGAAACTGTCATAATCGATATCACCGTATCGTTTGTCATAGCGCTCAGACTGGGGGTCGCTGTTGTCCTGAACATAACACACAAACAGGATGGTTCAAGAACTCAGAAAATGAATGTCTGACTCACTAATGTGAATGACTCAATAACACGAAGACTCCAAACTGTGATGATCATTACAATTATAAAAACAACCAAAAGAAAATGAAAGGGAACTGCTTCGAAAACTGATTTCACAAACGTTAAAATAATAAAATAAAGCAGTGAGTGGTTTAATGTCTGTGATCCCATACATTGTTTTAGCCATTTGTGTGTGTGTGTGTGTGTGTGTGTGTGTGTGTGTGTGTGTGTGTGTGTGTGTGTGTGTGTGTGTGTGTGTGTGTGTGTGTGTGTGTGTGTGTGTGTGTGTGTGTGTGTGTGTGTGTGTGTGTGTGTGTGTGTGTGTGTGTGTGTGTACACATGACCGAACCTCCGTTTGAGCCCATATTTAACAGTCAGATATCACATTAAAGAAACCATTAAGGTTCTAATGGAATCAGGATTCATTCAAGCCACCTCCATACATTCTATGTATCAAGAAACATTTATTATTATATCAATGTTTTCAGGATTCTTTGATGAATAGAAAGTTCAAAAGAGCTTCATTTATCTGAAATAGAAAGCTTTTGTAACATTATACACTTAATTCAATAGTTTGGGGTCAGCTATTTTTTCTACTGTTATTCAGCAAGGATGCCTTAAATTGATCAAAAGTGACAGTTATTATGTTGCAAAAGCTTTATATTTCAGATAAATGCTGTTCTTTTGAACTTTCATCAAAGAACCCTGAAAAAAAATATTGTTTTCAATATTGACAATAATAATAAATGTTTCTTGAGCAGCAAATCAGCATATTAGAATGATTTCTGAAGGATAGAGTAATGCTGAAAAAATTCAGCTTTGCCATCACAGGAATACATTCTATTTTAAAATTCAAATAGAAAACAGTTATTTTAAATTGTACAAATATTTCACAATAAAACTTTTGTACTGTTTTGGATAAAATAAATGCAGCATTGGTGTGCAAAAGAGACTTTCTTAAAAAAAACATTTAAAAATCTTACCCATCTAAACCGTTTAAACAGTTGTGTATAGGCCTATTATAATTGTGACAGAATATATTTGTTCTATTCAATTTAATTGACATTGCGGTGGAAATTTTAAAATATTTAGTAGCCTATGCAAAACTTTTAAGTAGACTCTACCCTACTGACTTTAGAGTAAAACAAGAAGAAGTGACAGCCCCTAAACTCACTTTTTTTATCTCATATAACAGTCCGTCTAACAAACAAACGATTTCCTTTTAACAAAAGAAAAAGAGCCGCTGATTTTACATGTAGGCTACTTACTGTGAATGACAGGTAGTCGAGCGCACAGCGCGAGAGTCCAGGACACGCGAGCAACAGAGAGAACAGCACGAGCGACCAACTGCAGGACATCCTCAGATCCGCTGCTTTTCAAACACCTGCATCAAACTTTATTTAGCCTATGAAATCCAAACCAATACTTTGCCATTAATCTAAAATAATTGAATAAAACATGAGGTATGCTATACCTTTAAAATGCACGGAGATGAGTTGGTATTCAGGAGGATGGTGTTCAGGTTCTTCTGTTTCGAGCTGTGTAGGCTCGCAGGTGCGCGCGTTCTCTTATTTGTAGTGTTCGCGCGGTCCGCTCACACAAGCTTTGGCAAGCTGACTCTTCAATACGAATCAAATAATGATGCTAACATATCCTAGTGACGCAAAGTCGTTAACACAACAGAGCCTTGACGTATTTGTGCGGTTAATTACATTACAACCAAACTCACACCTCATCTTAGTCTTTTGAGCTTCGAATCGTGTAAAATTCTGTCTAATTCTTAGACCTTTGCGAATTGACTCGTGAAGAGTAGGCTATACGAGCCAATATATAATCAGACGATGGCAAATTTGCTTTGTATTCTGGTAACTCGTTTAGAGAAGGTTTAGCAGATTTGTTACTCAGAAGGACATGTGTGTGATTGGGGGTTCAATGCTTATTATCCAGTGGGATTATGAGTCATCTATATTGGTCATTCCATTCACTCCATCTCAGACATGTCCTTCATTAGGACAAAGCTGTCGGTTAGCTATAGAAAAGGTGATGTCTTGATTAAGATCTGTTGGACCCTGATTGATGAATGCTTAAAGCAAGGCTTATTTAACAAACTGTCTCTGAAATTGAGTGAAATATTCTTTCAAAAAAAGTTATATGTCAAAAATGTTTAGCAGACATTAGACCTCTCTATTTAGTCTTCTGTGTGACAAATGATTTATATCTTTAATTTTTGTTGCATATGTGTTTGTGAGACTGAGATGAAATCATGATTGACATTTGCCATCAAAAACCTCAATACCAAACAGTTCAGTAGTGAACTTGGTGTTGTGTTAATGGAAAAAAGAAAAACTAAATTAACAAATAAGAGAAAATTAATTTAGTCACCATGACAACAGTGGTCGGGAATCACCATCTATTTCTTTCCGGAGAAAAAGTGACACCTCTTTCTCCTTTCCCTCTTTCTTTCTCACAACCTCTCTCACTCTATATACTCACTCATACAAACACATTCTGCTTTTACTAGTCTTTTTGAATTCAATTTGATTGACCTCCGTTTTTTTTTTAGAGTAGGAAAATCTAAATTAATTTGCATAACAAAGCCCTGAGCATTTAATTAGTTTTTCAAATTATTCTTATTTCTCTCTTTTGATTCCTCAGCAAGCAGGAAAGCTCTTGATGACACACCAACGCACTATGTCTTCCGGAAGCCGGATTTACTGTATACAACAGACGTGGAGCTGGAAAACAGGACTTTGAAGTGATTAAGTCTGGTTGCTTGCATTGAGAACAAATGATTCCCTCAGTTCTTAACATTTCCATTACCATCAAAACAAGTGATTACTTTCTGATAGACTTGTCAGTGGAAGTAAGAATCATTAGTTCGCCTAAGACTGATTTGTTCCTGGATTTGTGAGAAAGTGTGCATGTGTTTGCTGAAGCAGACGTGAAGCATTAGAACAGTTTGGAAGTACACCCACACTCAGTCCAGTCAGTGCTTCTCAATGGTGAATGACACCTACCATCTTTCGCTTACGCAAATAAACTCTCACAAACACGTAAACACACACAGAGCTTCTCTCTCATTTCCTATCTTATAGCGTAATTTCCTTCTATTTTTAGTGTATTTCTGGTCTCATTCAATCACTAAATGTTGATTCATATAACTTACTTTTTATATGAATAACATTATCTGTCAGATTAATGAAAGATTGAATGCAAAGTTCAATGCATGTGCAAATTTTGTTCTGCCAGCTAAAAAAACCTTCACTATCGTCATCATGATCATCATTTTTCTTACAGGCCTATACTATATCCAAATGTGGCATTTACACTTATTATTGGTATATTTTATTTGTGTGCACTCTGTCTCAATGTCATGCAGCTTGGTTGTTGACAGCTTGCGTCCAACCCTCGTCCACCTACATACTCACACACACACAAACACACCTTTGAGTCTTTAGATCAAGGATAGAAGTGGTTAAATGCTTCCTCTTTCTATTCAAATAACCCTTATTTTGAAAAGAAACTTCAGTTGTCTGTCTCATGGTCAGTGGTCATTGAAAGTGTAAGCATTTACAGAGCATTCATCAGACTTTGTGTCCTCATTGAAAATTTAACGCAAGGTGACCTAGGTTTCTGAAAACTTTGTAAAGATGATGCATCACTTTCCCTGAATCACACGCATGTAGGGTGGCATAACATGCAGCAGCAGTGAGAGAAAACATGATTTCAAGGCTTTCAGCGTGAATAAATATCATAAATCCAATACGTATTGCTGCTGGATACTTTATCCTACATATTTAGGGTTGAACTGATTTAGGGGACTATTGAAATGAAATGTGCACAAGAGGTACTTACACACGGGTTTGCAAAGGAGTGTTGCACATCCTTTGGTTGATTCAGAAATAATGCAATTGCTTTGTTGATGCCCCATCCTGAGGCTACTCCATGTAATTTTGTTTAATTCAATTATATATGCAATTATAACTAAATAAGATTGCTTTCAGTCCTATCTAACATATTTTACTACTCTCTGGTGTCCATTATGACAAATGTATATTGGGGACATATCTGACATATTTCACTTGGACACACACAAAATCACCCAAAGCCCATCTATGATAATAAGGATTTGTTAACACTTGATATAGCACTTTGTGTGTGTGATCATGACATAGTATGTCAAATGTGACTCCCTTTGTGTTTTGGGCCAATAAGTTGGCATGTGAAAATGAGAATCACACTTCTACATATTTCTTCTTGTACATCACTCCTCCCACCCGTTTCTGAGTTTCTCACTTCATGAGAAATGATGCCATTGACGTTGGATCCATTAGTGAATTTTAATAAGCCCTACATAACCAGACAGATCAGCATAATGTGTTAGTCCATGCGGGTGCAATACAAATTTTTAAGTTTATACTTACAAAGGAGTCTAGTTTATTCTAGTCCAGTTCTTTATATAAGGAAAACTTTAACATGTATTTGTATGTGCAATTAAAACTGGTAAGCAATTGTTATAAATAATTGTTGGAATGAAATAACCAACAACATCAAAAGTCCAGTGAGTTTGTGTGTTTGGGGGAAGTATTCCCAACCCATATTGGGTGGCTCATTCCCAACTCTACACCAAAATGATTTGTTATTTTCTTAGTGCTGACATCAGTCCACCAACGTCATTTCACAAGTTCCTTTGCCCATATAATCTTTAAAGGCTAGTGTATTTGGCTTGCTGTCCACAGTGGAGGGTCTCGAGGAAGCAGCTTCAACTCAAGCTTAGATATACACCCTCAGTGGGACTACTAATGCTTGGATGATGAGTATGGTAGCAAGATGCCTAAATTATGTGGGTGAGGTGGGCGGGGCGCAATGCCACAACAGCTGATGCCAGAGCAAGGTGAATGGCTGCTTATATGCTCTGACAGTTAATTGAAAGATTAGATGGGTACACTCCTCCCGAAATTACGTTGTGAACTTCACTTAGGTCAATAGAAAATGTGTATGGCTAAGGCTTTTGCTAAACATGCTGATACATTTGCATAATCTAAATCAGATTGTAATTCTGGTTACCCGTGGTGAGTGATGGTTTGTGTGAAATGTTGCAATGCCCTCTTATGGCAAGTTTTGCATTCTGAACGTCTTGGTTACTGATATAATCCTCATTCCCTGATGGAGGGAAGTGAGACATTATGTCGACTGACAAATGGGGTCTCACTTGGGAGGCCTAATCACCGTTGAGTTTTAGAAAAACGGCCAATGGAATTGGCCAGTGGAATTTGCATGCCGAGCCACTCCCCGTATACGGATATATTTGATGGCGGCACTCATCCACTCATGCAGGTTTATGGTGAAGAGCAGAGACGAGGGCCCCAGCCATTCAGCTGTGTTTCAGGGTTGTGGCAAGGGGGACATAATGTCTCCGTTCCCACCATCAGGGAATGAGGGTTACATCAGTAACCAAGATTTTCTCCATCTGTCATTTACTACAACGTTATGTTGACTGACAAATGGGGTCTTAATGAAAAGCACCACAACCACTGAACTGTGTGTTACAAGTGATGGAGATGCAGATGCTGGCAAGCTGTAGCGTGCCCTTTTGGCAACTGCTCCAGTTGAGTCGTAACCTTCCCAGCGCCCCATGTAAGCCCAGAATGTTAGTCCTCCATGCCAACAGGATGGAAGTGACAGGGCTTACGTGACAGTCATAGGTGCTGTTCCTTTTACATTGTTATTTCACAGGAAGAGTGCTTCATTTCTCAATTCACTTTTTTTCAGCCATGGCCAGTGTTATAAGGCTGGGGAAGCATACCCAGTCCAATGGAGAGGGACGTTATCGAGGCCACATCCTATCCATAGGGAGAAACATGTGAAAATACACATATGAACTGACCCGTGGGGCAGTGCTACATATGGAAAGATCACTGTAGTATGTCCTGCCTAGACAGGAATGGAACTACTAGACGCAGAAACGGGGCAGAGCAATATCTGCCCAGGGAAAGACACAGATTTACCAACAGGGAAACCAACCATACCATGGAAGAATACACATATGGGATTAACAAGGGTGTGTAAAAGCACATGGGGCATCTAGCCCAGTACAGGGGCTGACCGAGTGTGCATGCACTGGGTAATCATCACTAGGGAGTCAGACGCTCATCAGATGCCCTTAGAGGGGAATGGTGCTGCAAGCGAGACAGCGGGACAGCCTTCCCGCAGCTCTAGAGATGTCTGCCACAGAGGCACCACGCATCAATGCTTAGGACGAGGCAACACTCAGAGTAGGCCAAGGCGATGGCATCCACTATTCAGTGGACCAACTTCTGGAGACAACCTTACCCTTCTGCTAACATCCAAAGCAAAAAAAGTGCTGCTCAGAATTTAAGGTGAGGGACTTTCTGCGTGTGGTCCATGTAAACTCGAATGGGACACAGCAATGCAACGGCTGGGTCTGCCTCCTCCCGGGGCAGCACTTGCAAGTTTACCACCTGGTCCCAAAAAGCAGTGGTGGGAACTTTGGGCATGTATCTGGGCTGGGTGTCAGGAACACTTGAGAAGAGGCCGGCCTGAACTCAAGGCATGATTCACTAACCGAAAGTACCTGCAGGTCCCCCACTGTCTTGTTGGAAGTGAGTGCGGTCAGGAGAATTGTCTTTAGGAACAGGATCTCTGCTCAACTGACTCATGTAGTTTAAAAAGAGCTCTCTGCAGACCAGAGAGGACCACTCTGAGAGATCCCAGGAGTGCATTTAATATCCTGGCGCCTCTCAGGAACCTGATAACCAGGATGTGCTTTCCTAGTGACTTACAGTCAACTGCATCATGATGTGCCGCAATGGCGGGGGACAGCCTCCACTCCAACACTCCTTGCAGGAAGGAAAGCACTGAACCGATTGGGCCTCCCCGGGGTCTTCCTCCGGGGGACTCCACTTCAAAGCATAAGCTTGCCTGGTAAGTGAGCTCTGGCTTGAGAGATAGTGTCTGTTAGTTGGCCACTTTAGCCCACCTTGTCCTGTTAAGAAGCCACACATGGAGGTTCCAGAGGTCTGGATGCGGGTGCCATATGGTGCCCCATCCCTGAGAAAGAAGGTCCTTCCTCTGGGGAATCTGCCAGGGAGGGACTGTCGCAAAGACCATCAAGTCCAAAAACCTAGTAGATTTACTGGATGAAATGTGTTTTTGCGTAGCGTAGGTCCCGGGGCCAGCTATGTGCCAACACGTCCATGCCGAGGTGGGCCTCAGTCAGGGAGTAAAAGATCTGGTAATGTGACGACTCCTGGGAGGCAAACAGGTCTACTTGTGTGTCCCTGAATCAACTCCAGATCAGCTGGACCACCTGGAGATGGAGTCTCCATTCTCCCGGGAGCGTGAGCTGTCGTGAGAGCGCATCGGCCGCACGATTGAGCTTGCTCGTAATGTAAATGGCGCAGAGCGACCTGGGCCGTTGGTGACTCCAAAGGAGGAGATGCGACATGAGCGTACACTGCCCTGGTGGTTGCGACCACAGTGTCAACATGGTCATACCCTCGCAGTGAGGGGATGAACCATTCACAAACGCCGTCTCAGCATGCTCTTGTCCCAGGCATGTGAGTCGCTGACCGTCGCTGACCGTGCTTGCTCTTTTAGGGAAATCTGCTCTTTGTGCTTAAGCGCCCAGGGGAATTTCGTTGCACTTAACTGTGCAATGGTCTTTTAAGATGGCGAAACCCACTGAATGTCCCTTCTCCATCAGCGAGAACGATCTCCATAGCACACTCTTTTGTTGCTCGGTGATTGGAAGAGTGGATACGTGCATCTTATATACCTGTATATACGGTGAGTGGCTCGGCATGCAAATTCCACTTGCCAGTTCCATCTCCCAAGTGAAACCCCATTTGTCAGTCGACATTACGTCGCAGTGCCTGACAGATGGGGAACACAACAAAGCAGGGTCCAAATGTCCAACTGCACATATCTTTTTATTTTTCATTTAAACCTGGAAATAAACACAAAATTATGCATGCAATAGACTAAATAAATAAATCTCACACTACTGGGCCTCACTTAATACATGTAATAATCATAATAATCATTTTTTTTTTTTTTAGCAACATTAAGTTAGCTGTAAACAGATATTGGATGTTGCATTGAATGTTGATTCAAATATATGATCTGAGAAGTATGTTTAAAACTAAACCAAGTGGAATTTGTAAACGGGTGCACAATCCTGTTCTCTCTCACTGTCACACACACTCACACAGTCTTCCCATGCATGAAACGAGTGTTCAGCAATTTATCTGGGTCAAACACAAAGCCCCCACACCCCCACATGGTCTTCAGAGAAAAAGCAGAGCGAGAATGAGAGGAAGAGAGGGGACATGAGGGTAAATAAACAAAACGTCCACTGAACACATTGATCCTCTCCACGTGATGTCACATTCAGGGCAATTGGGCCAGCGAGAGAAAGAGAGAGAGGATATAACGAGAGATAGGGAGATGTACATGTTTTTTGTGAAGGCTGGATTCTATCACAGAGGTACGGGATTGTTAGAAGGTAAGAGTCTTATTAATCTCATATTAATATAAAGATCAATCATTCCAAAGTAAGTATAATATTCAAATGACTTGAAATATAATTTCCTCTGTGATTTAGATAAAATGTAATAAAAAATTAAAATCTTTTTCAACTAAATCTGACAGACTGACAGACTGACAGACTGTTTGAGAAATGTACTTAAAATTATATGATGAACTTTATGCGGAACGATTTTACGGATTTACGGAACGGATTTTATAATAACATTTTACTTATTTTATTTCAATAATGTTAACGTATTTTAAAAATATAAGATGTATATAGAAGAAGTGTAAAAACATCAGGGAGGGAGGAGTCTTACCAAAAAAAAGTGCTCATCCCATTCCTTCCTTTCTTTTCTCCCATCTGCAGCAAAGACAAGCACACAAATACCCACATGGTTTCACCCCATGATAGCTACAGCTGCAGATATTTGTATAGATACACATGTCAAAAGTTGCCATCACAGGAATAAATTACATTTCTAAACATATTACAATAGAAAACAGATATTTGAAATTTGTATAATATTTTACAGAATTATTGTTTTTACTGTATTCAAATAACATCAAATATATAGACTTGGTGCTCATAAGACACTTCTTTCAAAAATATGAAAATAATCATAATTATTCCCCACTTTTAAAGTGCACATAAACAGCTTTGTGTACACTGCACACATACAGTTAAACTTCTCTTTTTTTCTTCTTTTTTTTTAAAATCCAGAACCTGCGATTTGCTTGGTGCTGCATGACTCCACAGTTCAACATGGCTAAATGGGGCTCAAAACTCAAATTGTTACTTCTCATCCACCTCTTACTGTCTGAAGTAGTATTTGGGAGAGCTCCACTCCCTCAAAGCAGCCTGAGGCCCTCAGTCTCTTCAAAAAATTCTCAAACAGAGCAAGTAGAAACACAAGTGGTTAAAGATGGTCTTCGCGCCGCCCATCAGTTGGTCTTAAACCTCTCAGCCTCTCTACAAGGTCAGCTGGATCTCCAAAGCAATGCAAGCTGTGCAGAGCTTGCCAATGGAGGCCGGAGAGGAAAGGGTTTCTCTCAGGAGCTATTGGGGTTGGCGATGGTGCCTGTGTTGGTGTCAGCAGGATGTTTGTCTGAAGCCCAAGCTTTGGTAATGCAACTCTACGCAGTGTTGGGCCAAAATGATACATGTGAATTTTTGCAGGATGTGCTGGTGCTGATCAAGAGAGGCAAAGAGAGGGAATCAGCACACATTGTCCATCACACCTTTACCAGTGGATTTCAAACCCCTTCATCTCCTCTTATGCTCAACTCTGAGTCACAGCGCCACTTGCAGGCTGTTATATTTAACATCCATCAGCTAGCTGATGTAGGTGAGAGAGTTGATGGTTATAAGGGTAAAGTTGGCCCTATGGGGAAATGCAAGGGATGGGTGAGGGTGAAAGGCACACGGTTACTGGGACAGGCTGCAGAACAGAGCAGGCCATTGCGTATTGGGGAAGCACAGCAGGCTTGTCAAAGCTTGGGAATCCAATGTGCAGGTGTGACCCAAGAGGGAGATTCTGAATATTATCAAGTTACCTTGAGGCCTGGAAGCAGCATAGTGCCTTCATCTAACTCTGAGAGCTGGATTCAAAATTGCAAGGTGGGGTCTGTACGTTGGCGCAGAAATGGGGTCCCTCAGCATCACTGTGTCAATGAAAAGGAGGAGCAAGTGTATATGGTTGTGGAGTGGATTCCTGCAGTTTCCACACTGTATAATCTGGGAACAGCCGTTTACTATGCTTCGGTTAACTGCTATGAGACTGCAAAAGAGAGAGCCATCTTCAGCACTGTGGATCTGGGCACAGATGCCCTCATGGCAGTAACCGGGGGAACTGCAGGAGTTGCTGGTTATGCGTTGGGGGCTGGTTTAAAAACGGGTGTGAAGGCAGGGATCAAATATCTGCTGAACAACATGAAAGAGGATGGCGACCTGCTAATGAACCAGAATAGCTTGGAGGATGGAACTATCACTGTCCAATAAAAAACAATGAGGAAATTCAAGAACAGAAAGCATTGCTCTATAGGGACTCAATGATTTTTCCACCAGCAGTAAATTATGTTTAAGAAGCTCTATTTGTTCAGTCGTCATATAGTTTGCTACTTTTACAGTTCACAATATCGGTCCCTTAAAACATAATATTGAGAGTTAAATCTCTTAGTTTCTACTGAAACTAATTAACTAAAATTGTAATTGCTTGTTTTAATTGGGGTTTCATATGTCCTAAATGTCACTTTCAATTTTGATTGTAATATTATTAATATCCAAAAGTAATGACATTAGCAGGAAGTAACATCATATTTTGGTGGATAAAAAAACAAAAAACAATAGCACTTTTGTAGCAATGGATTTTTCTCAATTTAAAAATGCAGTCTGTTAGATATGTTACAGAAATCTGTATGATGTTTTAATGATGTTCACCAATGTTGTTGTTGTTTTTTTTGCACATGTGAAATATATGTTTTTTTTCTGTAAGGAATAGGCCTATTATCCGTGTTTAAAAGACATCCCTTTGATGCATCATGTTACATTTCTTGTCATTTTGCCTGAGCTTTGACCAGAGCATAGGCTATTTCTTAAAGTCTGGTATGCCTATTTATAGAAATACTTTTTAAATTTAGTTCGACCTCAAAAGGTTCTGCATAACAGGAATGGACAGTAGCCTATCCATTTACAACCTAACATATCATTTGTTCAGCATCAGCTGAGACGTCAAACAGCATGGGTAATATTTAACCATTATAGGGCAGATATTTAAATCAATGACATCAGCGGGAAGAGCAGAACACAAAACAAGTAGAAGATACTCAGACATAGCTTTAAGTCAAGGCTTTAATTTGTAACTGTCATTTTGAATATTGTCATGTATGTGTACATGTTGTATTGTAATAATTGAGAGTAAATGCTGTGAGACGCGTCATCTTTATAAGCAGACGCGAGTAAAAGCCAGTTGAGTTGAACCACAGTCTCCTGTCATTATAGAGCTCGGGATCGTTTCGTCACGTCGCAATGCACCATTCCATAACGTCTACGCCCGAGCTCTATATACATTACAAATATGAATACGTAACAGTTACACGTAAGATCCGTTAGAACTATTTCTACCTGTAGCCTATTTCAGTTGATAATTTATTTAATATAATATAATTTATATATATAAATGTATTATCCCGTTTTATTAGTGTAAAATGAATAAATGTTGAATAAACGTATTACATCGCTCCCTTGTTGATCACAAAAAGCTTTCGTAAAGAGAGTGTATGGCTTTTTAAATTTCCGCGGTACATGATCTTCCACAACATAACTTTCACTTCGTCATTTCTCGGAATGCCAGAAGAGAGATCGTGAGTTTCGTTTCTGCTGCTGTTCTATCAACACCCCTCCGTTGTGAAGAATTGAATTGGCGGCTGCTTCAACCAATGGTGGTGGCCAGTGTGCCTGTCCGCGCCAATGAGCGAACGCGAGGGTTTCACTACGCAACTAAATGGGTGGGACCTCATGATGCAGTGGGTGGGCAGAAGTTCATCGCGTTGGAAGCGGGTTGAAAGCAGAAATGGACAGCAGAGGGAGGATTATAGAAAAGCCGTCCGTTTCCTGAGAAGCGCTGGAAGTGCGTTTATTTACTCGCCAGCTGATGTTCAGTTTAGTACTGTGTTCTTGGTTTTTCTGTATGCCTGCAAAAGGCGCTTTGTAAAACTAATATTTGAGGATAATTTCTTCAAAAGTGTAGACTATTGTTTCAGGTAAGTTATTGATGATAATTAACTTAACGTTACATGCTTAACTTATTTACAATGACCTGCTCAGTACTATGCAACATAAACATCACTATGCTGTCAAATGTCTAGGCCTAGGCTGCTATTACTGTGTATATAGTAGCTTATCGTTATTATGACCGAGGTATCACGTTTTGTCCTCACATGATTAGAAACGCAATTCTTGACTCAGTTTTTCCGCTGTTGTTTGAGGAGGGGTGTGCAGGTGTGTAGAACTTTACTGCTGGTGCATACAGATTGCATGTTTCTCACTTTTGGCCCTGTAAACGCGTTTACACTCTCACTAGTTCGTTTAATTTGTCTACTAATTTAATACGTGAAATAGTCTAAATCTATTCCTGTGATGGCAAAGCTGAAGTCTTCAGTGTCACATGATCTTTCAGAAATCATTCTACTACGCTGATTCTGTACGCAAGAAACATTTATTTTTTCGACAACAATTAAACGTTTTATTTCCATCAAAACAAAAGACTTCTCGAAGAATCTCTACAGTGTTTTTCATACAAGATACACTTGTACACAACTTACACCAATTCTTGGTTACCAAAAAAAAGCACCATAAAAATGGTCAGTTTTACAGTTGACCTGAAGTGCAAATAAAATTCACAAAAAAATTCTGATTCACAGCAAATTAGAAAACTCATTTGACTTTAGATAAAAAAAAGGCACATTGATGAGTCTCACCATATTTTACATTAATGCCATACACTATTATTTTGTGTTCCAACTTCCAAACTCAGAATTTTTAATTTTCTCACCTTGACTTGTATTTGAAAATATCCAATGTTAATGGTGCTTAAGCATCTGACTTCTAGAGATTAGAGAGAGCAGGTCATTCCCAGTTCTGTAACAAGGCATAATTTAACCCATCAGCAACATGAAATCTGTTTTATTTTGTAGGATGACACATTGGGAGCAATTGCAGCAGCTGGATACAGTGTATTCGCAGAGGGCTTTTGATCTGTACAACGGAGATGAGTTCCCAATGGAAGTGAGACATTTCTTGGCATCCTGGATCGAGGCCCAGGACTGGTGAGTGCAAGAAGTAAAATCTGCAGATTGTTTTTTGAACTCTCTATTCCAGAATGTATTAATAACTATGGATGCAAAGAGTTGCAAATAAACTGCATCAAGGAGCATCAACCTGACATTACAAGTAATGTGTCTGTCTGTGTGTTGCAGGGAGCGTGCTTCTCGGGACTCTTCCCAAGCCGCGTTCCTGTTTCAGGTGCTTTTGGAGAATCTGGACAACCAGTTCAGTCGTTTTTCTCAAGAGAAAGATAGTTTCCTACTGCAGCGTAATTTTAGACGCTACAAACAAAACTTTCAGGTAAGTGTACTTCTGCTGCCAAAAGCATAATTCCTGATGCCCTTCTTGGATTTCTGAAGTCTCCAAAAATAAAACACAAAACATGCTAAACAAAAACTATACTAGACTAAAGTCCTGTTCACACCAAGAAAAATAACTATAACGTCAATTACTGTATGTTATCATCCACACTAATTGACGATAATGTGACGCAAGTAAGTGCGCTGTGAGCATAATTGCAGCACACGCTTTATAGGCACAATATGTACGTTTTTTTTATTTAAAATTTCCAAAAACCACTAGAACAATGTTATTTTGTTGACTGGTGTACTTCAATTATCCCAAATAATTCCAATAATGGTTATATTTGGTTGCTAAACCTGTGAAAAAGGCCGTCTTTGAACCTCTCTCACTGTACAATGTAGGACCACCGTTTAGAGCCACGACCACAGAAATCACCACGATTGGTCATCTTTCGTCTGGGACAGCCCAAAATCGTTCAGTGTGTACCGCCCATAAGTTTCCCTGGCTGTTAATTAGTTTGCACACACCTGTTTCTGTTCACCCTGATTACATTCCTCATTTATTTAAGGCCTGAGTTTAATTCTGTTCCTTTATCCAATTTTGTCTATGTTAAAAGTGGTTGTCTTTACGTTTGCTCCTACAATCTCCTGAGACTGTTTTTGTTTTCTGTCTTTTTTCGTGTCATTTATTACAGCCACCCGTGACACACACCATACTGAGCTAACGCACAGAGTAACGTTATAACATGACTTTCAAGTTTCAACACACTCAAATGTATTTTTACTATGATTTTTTTTGACCTAGTACAACAGTGCTGTTACCCCACAATTTTAATATGTCAAATAAAGTGACCTGTATGAGTAGTAATTCAGCACTTGCAGCTGTTTCATTAGAATTAAATAAAATAATGTGAATTTAAGTGATCAAACGTAACTGCAACAAAGTTCAAGTTCAGGCAAGAAGGAGGTGGATGTTAAACGTAACTTTAAATGTAAATAAACATAAACAGCAGAACGCTTCACATAAGCATAATAAAAACAGCAACGTAAAATGCTCCCGGCTCTGGACCCTGCCCTGCTTCGTACCACAGTAGCGTTAATAAAATGTTAATACATTAGCTCATCCATGAGCATGATTTCTGTCCTGTCGGATTGCTTTCCATTGACTGTGGAGGTGAAGATAGCAACTCTCATGATTCCACTCATTCATGGCGTCATCAAGCTACTCCTCAATGTTTTTATTGTTCATCAACTGGATAAAATTGCTCTTTTTTTCCATTTATATAACTTTATGGTTATAATTATTGTTCTATTTAGAAAACTGCTGGGTTAATCAGTGACAGCTGTGGGATCATTGGTCACATTATCTTGTTTGCAGAAGTACCAAGAGGAGCCCTATACTCTTGCTGCTATTATCAACTGGTTCCTGGTGAAGGAGAAAGAGATCTTGAATGATGCAGAGCTTGCACAGCAAGTCAGTACTTTAAAGTGTCCATCATCATCACTCTTATTATCAACATCACCATCAGCATATTCTGATTCTCTCTCTCAATGTTTCAGGTGCAGACGTTGCAGGTTCAGCCGGCTGCAATGGAGTTGGAGAACCACAGACAGATGGAAAAGAAATTAACAGAACTCAAGAACAAAGTAGAGGTGTGTGTGTGTGTGTGTGTGTGTGTGTGTGTGTGTGTGTGTGTGTGTGTGTGTGTGTGTGTGTGTGTGTGTGTGTGTGTGTGTGTGTGTGTGTGTGTGTGTGTGTGTGTGTGTGTGTCTGTGTGTGTGTCTGTGTGTGTGTCTGTGTGTGTGACTGTGTGTGTGACTGTGTGTGTGACTGTGTGTGTGTGTGACTGTGTGTGACTGTGTGTGTGTGTCTGTGTGTGTGAGACTGTGTGTGTGTGACTGTGTGTGTTGACTGTGTTCAAGAGCATGATTCATTTTTTTTTCTTTTGGCAGGTGATGGAGCACAGCATAAGGTCTTTGGAGGAGCAGCAGGATGAGTTTGATTTTAAATATCAAACCCACATAATGGACTGTGAGGCTCCACACTTTTAAACACACTGTCCTTGATTTTATTATCTGTGGTGGTATCAATATGTGTGTGTATATGTAAATGGATATGTGTGTTTAGCTTGCACAGAGGAAGAGAAGAACAAGCAAATAGAAGGGCTTCAGAAGATGCTCAATGCACTCGATAAGTGCAGAAAGGTAGGCTATGTGCACGTCTATTCTATTCTATTCTATTCTATACTATTTAGGGTTATTATTGTTAATTAAACCTAAAACTAGAAAACAAGTTTTGTTAATTGAATTACATCTCAAATCAAATATAAATATTACATTAACTAAATGAAAATGAATAGAAACTTACTCAAACATGGTTAAGTTGAAATTTAAGCACTAAAATTTGTAAATGGAATTAAATAAATAGTACCTAAATAGTAATATAAAAAATAAATAAACTTTTTTGACCAAAGGATATTACAAAATTATGTTTCCTGACCCGACTTCTCTTGTATCATTGTTTCAGAACTTCCTGTCTGATGTCACGGCTATGTTGAATGCTGCTGATGGTCTAAGCTCAGTGCTCATAGATGTGGAACTGGTGGACTGGAAGCGGAGACAACAGAAGTCCTGCATTGGGGCTCCTGATGATACAAGTCTGGAACAATTAGAGAAATGGTAACAGCACAAGAATGTCTCTGATCGATTGTCTGTTTTGAACACAATTTGGATCCGTTTTTAAGCCATTATTGGCCTTTGACAGGTTCACTCAGATTGTAGAGTGCATGTTCCAGCTGCAGAAGTTCTTACAGAAGCTTGATGAGCTGCTTGGGAAGATGAGCTACGCAAATGACCCCATCCCAGTCCTTAAACCCCCTTTAAAGAGTAGAGTGGACACTATACTGACTAACCTGATTAAGAGGTATACTCAAACACATACGCAGCATATCCATTACTCTCTCTTCATGCATCATTCATTATTTGTTGGTGTGTTGTTAGCTCATTTGTTGTCGAGACTCAGCCATCCATGCCGCAAGGACGAGGCCCCCTGGTGCTGCGCACAGGTGTCCAGTTCTCAGTCAAAGTCAGGTCAGGCTCTGACATTTCCGCAACATTACACACCACCTGTAAAACAGTGTATACCAGTATGGCTTCTATTTAAAACAATAATGATTGATACATAGATGCTTTTTCGTCTTACATTGCTTGTGACAGGGATATATCCTTTTAAACATTATGAAATTGAGAATATGTACATTAATTTTAGTGTATTGTCTTGTACATAGGACTTAGTCTTGTACTTAGTACTTTTCAATATTTGTGAAAGTGACCTACTCTCCTGCAAATGTCAGTACTGCTTTTAAATAATTGTATCTTTATTATGCATGCACAGACCTGTTTATGTAACCAAATCTTTGTCCCATTTGCGTACATGTGCCTGGGGTGAATGTATTGACAAAGGAAATATTTCGGTTAAGAATTGTATTTTTTTAATTATATCACAAACCAAGCAGAAATTTGTGCCCTGAATACATTGTAAATTTGCGATAAACTAAAACAATCTTGTACAGATTAAAAAAAGAAAATAAAAGGTTATTAATATACAGTAGTCAACATTTGAAGTGGATACAATTTTTTTTTATCAAAGTTGTCCCAAGACAAGAATGGGTATTGTTCAAAATTCATGTATAACTTATAATCCACCCATTTAAGCTTTTCCATATATATTTTTTATCATATATTTTATTTAAAATGTTTAGTTTGGGTTGTTGAGATAGAAATGCATAAACAAATGTTTGCCCTCAGACCTGAAAGGACAGTCATTCTCCTTTCTACAGGTTCCTGTATAAAGTTCCTGAACTCAACCATGTTATGAACGTGTCTGTTTCTATTGACAAGTAAGATCACTGTCTCTCTTACTTTCTTCATTAGGTACAATCTGAGTCATATGTGAGAATGAGTTTGCTTGTAAGGTTTGTGTGGTTTGATATGGTTTTAAATTAGTCTGTTGGTGGTTAGGACTCTGAATTCCTACTCTCATCCCTCTCTCCATCTTTTGTTTCAGCACTGTCTCTCAAATGAAAGGGTGAGTGTTTCCATACACGCATTCTGAACACACACTTCCCTCATCACGCCTCCCACCAGAAATTCATGATTATTTGTTTATCGTAGGTTTCGTAAGTTTAATGTGCTGGGCACTTTGAGTAAAGCCCTTAACATGGCTGAGAGTACGAACGGGGGCATGGTCGCTGATTTCAGACATTTGGTGAGTTGATATTAAGTGACTGCACAACATCATCTGAGATATTTATACCTGGGAAGGCAATTTGGTCGCGGTGTTTCTTTTTTTTTTAAAGCAGATTTTTAAATATAAAGAGGTAATAAAAAGTTAACAAATTGTGTATGTGATTTTTCTTTTTCTTTTCTTTTGTCGCAGACGTTGAAAGATCAGAAAGTTGGTGGTGGAGGAAAAGGAATCAATGATGTGAGTTTAAGGAGCTTGTTAATAATATTTTCTAGATACTACATTGATGCACGTAGCAAACAGAAAACCAGCAGTTAGTAACAGAAACAAGACTGGTTTCTAGAGTCAATACAGATTAGGGCTGCACGATTAATCGAAAAAAAATCACGATCTCGATTCAAACATAAATGCGATCTCATTTCTTAATGATGGCGATTCAAAAAAAAAAAATTACACTGCCTACGTAGCTTCTCTGCAGGGACAGCATGTGCTGAGTGGGTGCTGCTAGATCATTGACGGGGAGCTCCGCAAAACTTGGTCACTAAATATTTAATATTCAATATAAAGTTTTAATTTTATTAAATTGAACAAGCGGAACATTCAGCATTCAATAAAATAGGCCTATCCTAAAAGATGTACTATTATTAATAATAATGTTATTTCAACACAATATCTCGTTATTTCGAAATAATATGTGTGCGTGCATGTGTAAATCCGGTGACGCGTGTATTGATTTTTATTAATAAACAAGTGTTTTCTCTAAGGGTGTACTCACACTAGGCACGGTTGTCATGAACCGGGCCCGAGTACGATTTTCCCCCCTCCCCACTCCCCCTCTGGCCTGCACTCACATAGGGTTTCAGCATTCGTGCCGGAGCACGCTTACGTGACGTCATTATGGTGCATAATGAAGAGAAGTGTCACACCATGAAATGTAAACAGAAAAAACCAGCAATGAATTCGGCAGTTTAGGATATCGCACAAGATTTGTCAACACAGAAAACATTTAATCACTGGAGTTTTTTTTTTCTCGACACCATCGTATTTTGATTAATATGCGCGAGGGAGAGAGAGGGAGCAGACAGCGCTCGGGTGAGTGCGCGCGCGCGGCCGGGGCTCTCTCTCTCTCTCTCTCTCTCTCTCTCTCTCTCTCTCTCTCTCTCTCTCTCTCTCTCTCTCTCTCTCTCTCTCTCTCTCTCTCTCTCTCTCTCTCTCTCTGCGATGCCCTGTCAAGCGTGCCTTGTTAAACCGTGACGTCCTGTTCCGTGCTCCAGCACGGTTAGCGCTCACACTGCATGCGAACCGCGCCCGAGTCCAACTGAACCGTGCTCTGGCCCACCTCTTCCAAACGGGCCAGAGCCGGCTAATCGAGCCGCGCCCGGGCACGGTTCGGAGCACTCACACTAGTCAAACGAACCGCGCTTTGGTGGTCAAACGCACTCGGGCACGGTTCAAACTGGCTAGTGTGAGTACACCCTAAAAGTGTCGACTCGGCTGCCAAGATGAAGTTGACGATCGCCATCTCCGTGTGAACGCGCTTATAGAGAGAAATGCACATAAATAGGCTAAGCCTAATAATGGATTACATAATCAGAGAGTAGCCTTTTTCTTTTTTCGTTTTGAATTATTTCGTTTAAAGACATTTCAAGCTTTGTGTATTTGATGTATTTGTCATGTCTGTGTGAGGCATACACTGAGTTTCGTTAAGTTAGGATGTGCTCTAGTTCACGTGCAATGCAAGTGAGCGCGCGGGCGCCTCCGTTATATTTGTTTCGTCGGCCTATTCATTAAATACAGGCAATTGGTTGATGAAAAATTGATTAAAATTAAGATATAATTTATACAAAACGAAATTCACTTTAAAGAAAGGCTTTCTATAACAACTTCAACTTCAACGGTCAAAATCATGTCTGACCCGCTCCATGTCTCATATTGCGCATCTATCTTACTCGGTCGTACTGTTCACTTTTCATAAATCAACATAAATGAAAAAAAAAAAATAACATTATAATATTTTAACAAATATGAAACGCGCTTTTTTTAATGGCTACAACAGTATAGTAGGCCTACATAGCCTACTCTCTATTTGTACAGCAGCTATTTCTGCACATTAATTTAATTCTGAATTTTGCACACACAAGTTGAAAGGCATTTGTTCAAAAAAAAAAGTTCACGGATAATTGTGCATGCATTTTTTTGCCTAATCATTATGATACTAAAATCCTAACAAATAGGCTATGCTATGTACAAAAAATCAGATGAGCCCATAATATGAACGAATTATTTTCTTTAAGGGGTCTAAAATAAAGAAAAAAGAGTAGAGACGATTGTTTGTTACTCCTGCAGACCTGCACTTTATTATACTGAATGTCCTGTTTTTTGTGTTTTTTTTGTACTTGAGTGAAATAAATTTTGGTTGAAAAAAATGAGAATCGTGTAAGAGAATCGTGATCTCAATTCCCATGAAGAAAAATCGTGATTCACATTTTAGCAAGAATCGTGCAGCCCTAATACAGATTGTTACAATGTTGCATTTCTCCTAGGTTTGATTTGCTTTCACATGGTGCATTTCAAAGCTTACCCAAAATATGTTTATGCAAGTCACATGTGCAAAAAACTGTTCTCTCATTGGTCAGATTGCACCTGTTTATTGTCTGGGATTCCGCTCAAAGCGGTCTGCCATCATGGATTGACAAGACTGACTAGCTGTTGTTAAACACACATAAACCAATATATATAAGGCTTGATTCCCACTCTTACTGTTATAGCTCGATTTGTTGGTCCATTTAGTCGGATTGCTTTCTCATGCTAACTATTTTCATATATGCCTAATGAACTGACCTACGGGAGAAAATGTGCCAAGTTCTGAAACTAGCAGTCAAAATGAGCCAGGTGTGAAAACACCCAAAGAGTTACTCCTAATAAATGTGTATAAATCTTGTTGTGTGTTTCCTGCAGCTATCTCTGAGTGTGACTGAAGAACTGCACAATATAAACTTTCAGACGCAGTTTGACTATCAAGGCCTGTCTGTCTCTTTGGAGGTGACATGTCTTTTCCTCATTCAAAGCATTCTCAGTGAAGTTTGAACATTTCAGAGATTTGGTGTTACAATTTTTATAACCATACTTCCTTTTTTCTTTCAGACCTCTTCTCTTCCTGTTGTGGTGATTTCAAACTCCAGTCAGCAGCAGAGCGCCTGGGCGTCTGTTCTATGGTTCAACATGCTCTGTTCAGATCCCAAGGTCAGGAGCAGGAGTTACTCTTGGATAATAATTAGCCTTAATCATCATAAAATAATCTGTTTTTTAATATTATTATTTGCATCACTAGAACATCAAGTTTTTTGAAGGCTCTCCTCCGGCCTCCTGGGCACAGTTCGGGGAAATGCTGAGTTGGCAGTTTCTCTCCTCTGGGAATCGTGATCTAGACAATGAGCAGTTGGAAACTCTCGCCACCAAGCTCTTTGGTATGCACACATCAACCCCTTTCATGCATTAATAGATAATATTATATAAAGTAATATTAAGGCCATAAAGTAATCTGGTGTTTGTCAATGATGTAATATTTCTTATCAGGTAAACAACAGAGCTATGACCACTGTATGATACCCTGGGCCAAGTTCAGTAAGGTAAGAACAGATAAACACAGTTATGTAGCTCTTTGTGAAATGCCTGATATTGACGCATGAGTGTTTTGTTTACTCATTGTTGTCTGTGTGTGCTTTAGGAGAACCTCCCTGATACAAACTTCACCCTGTGGGTGTGGCTGGATGGAATTCTAAACCTGGTCAAAGGCTACTTGTCAGACCTGTGGAGTGATGGGTATGAATCCTATCGATAGATTGTGAAGCTATCATCACAAAAAATTTTTTTTTTTTTTATTTCAACACAAGTATGTTTGTTTCTGTAGCTCTATAATGGGTTTTGTCAGCAAGGGGAAGGAGAGAGTTTTACTGAAGAAGAAGCAAAACGGCACTTTCCTGTTGCGTTTTAGCGAAAGTATCAAAGATGGTGGAATCACGTTCAGCTGGGTGCAGTACTCTAACGATGGTAAAACATGTCATTAAAAGATATGCTTCTCTAAGACATTGTTCAATCTCTGAAATCACAAAGTCCAGTGAATGTCAGACTGAATACATACCTTTTTTTTTGTTAGGCAATCCGAGTGTGCAAACAGTGAAGCCATTTATCAGTACTGACCTGAAGCAGATTGCTTTACCTGAGATCATCTGCAACTTTCGGATCATGATAGCAGAAAACGTTCCAGTTAACCCATTGTGTTACCTTTACCCAAACACTTCTAAAGACCAGGCCTTTGGCAAATACTACAGTGAAAAAACTGGAGGTGAATTGTTTGAGAATGTGGTGCTTTTTTTGTGAGCAATTCCCCAAGTCTAATTAAGGGAGGCATACATTGTATTTTTATGGGCATTTAGTTTGGTGTTTACCTAATGGCAACGAATGCTTCAGTTATCTATTTACAACTTTCACTATTAGGGTCACAAAAAAAGTTAATGTTCACTGCAATGTATGTCCACTTAGATTTGAACTGGGGAAGGCTTTTGCTCATTTATGTTACTGCTAAAAACAGCTGTACACATCCACACATCCATTTAGAAAATGATGTTAGATTTATTTTTCCAAAAGGAATATATATTTCTTCCCAGGTCACACTTGAGCTAATGTATAATGTAATAAAAGCTTTGCTTATGCTGTATTTACTTAACCACAAAATCATTTTCTTGATCTTGTGATGTTTTGTTTCAGAGGAGAATCCTTACCTGAAGTACCTCAAAACCAAACTGGTTTTTGTCTCTAAAGAGTAAGTCCTGTTTTGATTGTTTATTGTTGGTTTATACTGTATATGTGTGTGTATTGTGTGTAGCAAATTATTTCAAAAGCATGTGAGGTTGTGTGCTTTAGGTAATATTTGTGACAGTGCACATGTGCTGTGTATAGTGCTGGTGTTTAATGCATCAGTCATATTGTATGGTGTTATGATGAGGTTTAAGTTCATATTGTGGGCTGATGTAGTGGGGGGAAAAAAACAGTTTTTCAGCCTTTCAGTAATATTTACTGATAATTTTTTTTTTTCTCATTTCAACTGAAAGGATTACTACTAAAAATATTTTCTCATCATATCAACCAAACAGCCACTGTAGCTAAGACTTAATTCAGGTAAAAAATTAGGAATTGGTCTCGAATCTAATCTCCATAATAGAAACCATAATCTCGCGAACAGATTATGGTATGAGTAGACACTGAGATGGCTGTTCTGCTGGTTTACTGGAGTGCTCTGTGCTTGGTTGCAGTAGGAACGGATGTACAAGCGTCGGAGAGGGGCCAGTGTCTGACCTGTCCCCACAGGACAGAGGTGAGTCCTGCCTCCACTGCCCCTCCGAATCTAATCAGCTCAAACTGCCTCTCACTCACTGGATTATCACCAGATGTGTCTTGATGACAAAAGGCTTTCTGATAAATCGAATGTGTAATGAAAAGCCTTTATAGATGCTTCTCTTTCATTCAGAGGCTCAATGAAGTCTAAAAACTTGTTACGATTCTCTCTTTCCTACTCTTCCCTACCCAAGTGCATTTGATTGACAGTGCACAAAGGGACCTTCTGTGTGTGTGGTGGTGCTGTGATTGTTTTTTCTGTTTCAATAACACAAATCTAACCATTACAGTAACACTGATTAAAAAATGTCTATGGAAGCTTGAGGTTGCATGTGTAGGGATGCACTGGAATCCATATGCAGGTTTTTTTTTTTCACGCTATTGCCAATAACTGATAAATAGCTGATGTTAAAATACTTCACTGTTTTGTCTAAAAAGATTAATTATAAAACACAAAAACTACAATGTTTATATTAGTATGAAAAGTTAATATTCATTTTGAGATTTGCTAAAGATTACATTTTAACAGTGTTATTAAGTCATTATCGTTTTTAAAGATTTAACTTATTTGGCATGTTGCATGTCACATGTAGGGATGAACCAAGATTGATAAGTTCCATGAAGAACCTTTTCATCTTTCAAAAAGGTTTATTTTCACACTAAGAAAATAAATTATTTTAATAACGGTTCACTGAAAGCTACTTTAGGGATCCCAAATGTCCTTCTATGGCATCACTGTGAAAACCTTTATTTTTAAGAGTGAAGTTTAATAGCATCATAATACGTTGTTATCATTGTAATGCAATTATTGGGTTTATAACATGTCTCTCTTGCTTTGTCATCTCCTTCATCTTTGAAAGATCCTCCTCCTTTTTCTGAGGCGGGTGATGATGATGATGATGATGACGTCTTGTTCCAACGGCCTGAGAAGTCTCCAATGCTCTTCAGCTCTACCATTGATCCATTTTTGCTTAACAGCATTTTGGACAATTATGGCGAGAGTACTTCTCAAGATTCATTTTCTCAACCTGCTCCCCACATTTCTTCACCATGCTTCCAACAAACCAGTGTAGAAGCAATCCCTCCAGAGTCAGACACTGATGTTCATAACGCATTGCAAGAGTTTGTAAACTCTCAAAACTTCCTAAATAGCATAGAGCATTCTACACCAGAGGACTTCATCCATGTTTTTCAAGACCTTAGCTATCCTAACATGCCGCTGACCCCCTGAATTTGATTCATGACCCGTGAGGTTAGCCAAAAACGTAGGTCTGTCAAGCCATATAATGTTTTCCGTAGTTCTGATTTATGTTGTAAATAAGTATCAAGTAGAGATGCAAAATACTAAGCTTATTACTTCATTTTCTTTACTGATTTCATTATTACTTCATCCAGTTAATGTGTAAATCTGTTTGTCTGCTCATCCATTTATCTGTTACTTCCGTGTCTATTCTCAGAGTAAAGCCTTTGACTAGGCGTAGATGCCCATCCAAGTCCAAAAAAACTTTGGAATGAGGTCATGTGATCTGACCCTACCATTCGTTAGCTGCTACTAAATATTCGTCCCTATAAAAATAAGATGGAAAATTTGTTTTATTGATAGTAATTCAAACAATATCAGAGCATATTTGTCTTTGGTGAATAGTACATTTGAGATTTCAGAGTTGATCACCTTTTATGCAGGTTGGAATGATGACAGTTTGCATTCTTCTATTACTGGAGGGAGATAATTTGATAGTGAAAGCAATATACTTTATTAATGTGTCAAACACCTTTAGTAATGTGAATCAGGCAGTATGAGCTAATGTTTTAAAAAGCATCTCATGAACAGTAAAGCCATATCTGTGGTCGGATTTCTCAGTGCGAACAAATCAGTGAAACCTGTCTTTGCATTTTAAAAAAGAGCACTTTAAAAGAGATGCAGTGCTTGGATTAAATGTTATCATTTACATTTAAAAGCACCAACGTTGACTACTATGATTATAGTCTTTTAATAGTAAAACAAGTTTATTCTTTGCTGCACTAAAAGTTATGCTTGCATTGCACTAAATTCTACCTTAAAATGTATCTTTGTGTGAAAACATTTCATGTAAATGATGAATGTCTAATCGCTGGTTTTGATAAACAGAATGTTTTTTTTTTTACTCTAGGATTCGAGGCACTTTTTTTGTCTTTTATGATCCTTTTCAATTTTGTATAACCACTATTGAGACTAGAAAAGTACCCGAATGCTTTGCTTTTAATTCAAGTGATCCCCCCCCCCCCCCTGATAATTAATCATTTAAAAAGAGATTTTAAAAACTTTGATTAAATTACCAAAGTTCTGATTAGTCAGACACTGTGATTAACTTCTCTCAAAATGGAAACGATAATATAGACCCTTACATTTTCTATTATTTTGAAAGTTTAATTAGGTTCAAATGTTCTGTTACCCCCGTTGAATGTATATTCCTTTGAGCTTTATCTTGCTGGAAAAAACCCCACTTTATATTTGTTTTTAATTTCTTTATAATATCTTTCATCTGACTTACACTGATTGTATGAGTGCACAGAGAATAGTACTATGTTGTTGACACACAAAAATGGAAATTTGTAAGAATGAAATGTGAAAGAATCATTTCTTGCCAAATTAAATTATTTTTATGTGAAAAAACAGTTTACAGATAAAAGGTTCTGTATGTGTTCATCAAACTGAATCTGTTAGGTACCGAAGAAGAAAAGACAGTCTCTGAAATCATTTAGAGAGAAAAAATGGACCAAATGATTGCTTCTTTTTCTCTTTTTTTTCACTGAAATTATATACCAAGTCATAGTAATTAAATGATTATTACTACGCTTTATCTTGCAAAATCATTTATTTTACCCCATGAGTACTTCTGTTGGGAATTTGGTTCCAAACAAAACTTTGTTTCAAATGCATGTAACCTGTACACTGTCATTGTCCAAGAAAATAAACCATTTGTTTTGTATCTGTGTGCCAGACTTTTTATGGCTATATGTGCTAACGATGGTGCAAATTTGTTCTCCAATATAACATCTAATGAGAGATATAGGGCTGTCATAATGTCTTTTTTTTCATTGAAAACCATGACACTTCAGGCTGATCAGGCAAACTGTTTTATAGACTCGTAATAGAGTGGTGAGATATTGTTAACAAGTTGGCCAAAATTAGATCTGTCACATGTTCCACATACGCACGCATTTCGTAAACACTTGCAAACTAGATTTGGAATTGGTGTATTATGACTTTTTTAAACATTGAATCCACAAATAATATAATAACCACCTCTTGTGGGCCATTCTGAGATGATCCATGATTTTGACCTCAAATTTCTAAATTCAATTTGACCTCAGCTTTGATGTCATAAGTGTTATGGGTCTTCATTTGTTGCAATGTTAGGAATTTGTACAGATTAGGCAGTCAGGAACACTTGTCTGGACTTGTGAAATTTATGGTTTTGTATATGTGTGCAAGTTCAGTACTAAAAAAAAAGAAGAGGAAGATGACGAGATAATAGTATAAAAACACATACATATATATATATATTGAAATTTATGGTTTTGTATATGTGTGCAAGTTCAGCACTAAAAAAAAAGAAGAGGAAGATGACGAGATAATAGTATAAAAACACATAATATATATATATATATTGAAATTTATGGTTTTGTATATGTGTGCAAGTTCAGCACAAAAAAAAGGAAGATGATGAGATAATAGTATAAAAACACATAATATATATATATATATATATATATATATATATATATTGAAATTTATGGTTTTGTATATGTGTGCAAGTTCAGCACAAAAAAAGAGGAAGATGATGAGATAATAGTATAAAAACACATAATATATATATATATATATCGAAATTTATGGTTTTGTATATGTGTGCAAGTTCAGCACAAAAAAAGAGGAAGATGACGAGATAATAGTATAAAAACACATATATATATATATATATATTATGTATTTATACTATTATCTGGTCATCTTCCTCTTTTTTTTGTGCTGAACTTGCACACATATACAAAACCATACATTTCACAAGTCCAGACAAGTTCCTGACTGCCTAATATATTATATACAGTCATGGCCAAAATTGTAGGCACCCCTGGTAAATATGATCAAAACTGGCTGTAAAAAATAAATCTGCATTGTTTATCCTTTTGATCTTTCATTCAAAAAATTGCCAAAATTCTAACCTTTCATTGAAGCAAGAGAATTGAAAGTGGGGCTAAATCACATTATGAAATAAATGTTTTTCTCCAAAACACGTTGGCCACAATTATTGGCACCCTTTTATTAAATACTTTTTGCAACCTCCTTTTGCCAAGATAACAGCTCTGAGTTTTCTCCTACAATGCCTGATGAGTTTGGAGAACACCTGACAAGAGATCAGAGACCATTCCTCCATACAGAATCTCTCCAGATCGTTCAGATTCCCAGATCCATGTTGGCGCTTCTCTTCAGTTCAGCCCACTCATTTTCTATAGGGTTCAGGCCAGGGACTGGGATGGCCATTGCAGATCTTGGTTTTGTGCTCAGTGACCCATTTTTGATTTTGATTTTGATATTTGTTTTTGGATCACTGTCCTGTTGGAAGATCCAAACATGGCCCGCTATAAGATTTCTAGCCCCGGCTGTTAGGTTTCGATTTTTTATCTGTTGGTATTTGATCCAATCCATGATGCCATGTATCTGAACAAGATGTCCAGGACCTCAGGCAGAAAATTAGGCCCACAGCATTAAATATACAGCAGAGTATTTCATTTTACACATGGGGTACTTTTTTATCCCTGTGTGCACCAAACCCATCTTAAGTGTTTGCTGCCAAAAAAGCTATTTTTTTGTTTCATCTGACCATAGAACCCGTCCCGTTTGAAGTGCCAGTCGTGTCTGGTACTTTTCAAACGTTCTATGGACAGAGGAACCAAAAAAATAGCTTTTTTGGCAGCAAACACTTAAGATGGGTTTGGTGCACACAGGGATAAAAAAGTACCCCATGTGTAAAATGAAATACTCTGCTGTATATTTAATGCTGTGGGCCTAATTTTCTGCCTGAGGTCCTGGACATCTTGTTCAGATACATGGCATCATGGATTGGATCAAATACCAACAGATAAAAAATCGAAACCTAACAGCCGGGGCTAGAAATCTTATAACGGGCCATGTTTGGATCTTCCAACAGGACAGTGATCCAAAAACAAATATCAAAATCAAAACAAAAATGGGTCACTGAGCACAAAACCAAGATCTGCAATGGCCATCCCAGTCCCTGACCTGAACCCTATAGAAAATGAGTGGGCTGAACTGAAGAGAAGAAGCACCAACATGGATCTGGGAATCTGCAGGATCTGGAGAGATTCTGTATGGAGGAATGGTCTCTGATCTCTTGTCAGGTGTTCTCCAAACTCATCCGGCATTATAGGAGAAAACTCAGAGCTGTTATCTTGGCAAAAGGAGGTTGCAAAAAGTATTTAATAAAAGGGTGCCAATAATTGTGGCCAACGTGTTTTGGAGAAAAACATTTATTTCATAATGTGATTTAGCCCCACTTTCAATTCTCTTGCTTCAATGAAAGGTTAGAATTTTGGCAATTTTTTGAATGAAAGATCAAAAGGATAAACAATGCAGATTTATTTTTTACAGCCAGTTTTGATCATATTTACCAGGGGTGCCTACAATTTTGGCCATGACTGTATATATATACATATATATATATA
Organism: Phoxinus phoxinus; assembly: GCF_949152265.1. Taxonomy (NCBI): domain Eukaryota; kingdom Metazoa; phylum Chordata; class Actinopteri; order Cypriniformes; family Leuciscidae; genus Phoxinus; species Phoxinus phoxinus. The sequence goes on from NC_136886.1 coordinate 11,219,600, forward strand.
TATATATATATATATATATATATATATATATATATATATATATATATATATATATATATAATTGTGTAAAAGCAGGATAAAACCATTATTTGTTTTATTTTATTTATTTATTATTTGTTATAATTTTTTTATTTACAGATCCACACAGGAAAGTGAGGAGAAAAGGAATGGGATCGGGACAGACTTTCCCAGACAGCAACCTAGTATTGGCCCAGATCCGGCCCACATCTGGTACAAATGCATTCCACACACCAGACATATGTTGCTGCCTGGGTTTACTTTGGGACTTTGATTAGCCAGCAGCTCATATACAGTAAACCCAAAGTTTATTCAGACACCTTCAACATTTCTCACATTATTACAGTTTATTCGCTATAGTTTAGAAAATAGTAATAAAATATGACAAGAACTCAGAGTTATCAAATCACTGGTTTTGGTCATCCTTCTGTTAGACTGTTTCACAAAAGATTTAGGTTGAATAGCTGTTAAGTTCACAATTAGATAATACCAATTTAGGTCAACCAATCCCCAAGAAATACTACATTTTGTCCAGTCTCTGGTGTAAAAAAAGGTCGCATTCGCAATTAAAGAAAAAACACATAAGAAAAATATGGTCAGGTCAAAGTGTCTAAATGATTTTTGGTCCCAGATTTTTATAAACTTCGGTAGCCCACTGTATGAAGAATTTTTGGGAATAATATGTCAGTTTTTTTATTTTGCTATCCTCACTTACATAAATGAACAATAGTGTCCTGCACCCACTAGTAAAAAAATATAAAAAATTATATCTGGTGTCTGTATAATTTTTGGTTTCAACAAGCAAGAGCGTATACGTTCTCTGCCACAAAAAGCATTTTTGCTGACTTTACATTTCAATTTTCTTTATTTCAAAAGAAGCAATTCAGAAAAATCAAAATACATGAGTTATCTTTTTTTGTTTTAATTGTAGAACACTAACATGATGTGCAACACATATTCACAAATTCAACCTCTTATTTCATATGTTAGAGGTCCAGCTTAAACAGTATAGAAACACCACAGGAAGCAAAAGAGGACAAGAAACTCTTGTGGTTTCACATATGAGGTAATAAATGAAGCAGTGAGGCATGTCTGTTCTTGTTTTCTCCATCACCCCGCTTCAAATTTACATTTTCATTTGTGCGTGAGGTAACAAATGTTCTTTATGTCATTATGAATCATTCCTGTGGTGGTGGCACACATTACTCTGCCTATGTGCAATCAGAATAAAAGAGGAAATGACACGTTTGTGGGAAAATCCCAATGCTTAAAAAAAGAAATGCTTACAGACCATCACTAGCTAAATCTGACAACATAAAAAGTGAATGGAAAATAAAATGGAAAATATAACTATACATGCAAATACACTGTTGGAACTTAACAAAGAGAAACCTGAGAACTGTGATGTTCTCCTATAATAAATATGCAATGAGTGCATCTCCATATTTCATTACGCATTATACGTGAAATCACTGAACATATATAGAGCAAGATCAATTAATAGCAGTAGCTTTCAGTCATATTCAGATTGAAATGAATTGCAGTATAATTCTTCATTATCGCTTATCTCATTGAGTACCAACGGGTTCTCCATATCCAGGTTAGTGGATGCATAGCTTTGCCTAGCAGGTCTTTATAGGCCTGGTTAAACTGCCGGTTCATGGCTGCATACAACAACGGGTTAATGCAACTATTTAACCAAGTCAGGTTTGCACAAAACATATGAACGACCTGGGGTGCGCGATTTGCCTTATCGGCAACATTTAGCAGCAGAAATGGTGCAAAGCAGCCAACAAAACACAAAAAGACTGTGAAACACATCCGAGTCACGCGTTTAAATTCACTGTCCTCTCCTGAGTTGGCAGCAGGAGTGATCTGGATTGCTACCGGAGCTGGTTTAGAAGATGTTTCTACCCCATTTGAGGAACTTTGAATTGTACTTATGGAGTTTTTTGACTCTTGTGTGGTTGTGTGGCCTTCTTGAGCGCTGTTCTTTTGCTGCTCTGCTCCCGCCCCTTCATTGCTGATCTCACAGCTTTGAGTGTTTGAGGCTCCGGCACTGATCCCGCTGTCATCTGTAGTCCCTTCGGCTTCAGCCCTCTTGCGCTTTGATGAGTGGCGACTGGGCCTGTACTTCAGGAAAGCCTTGGCGGCTACGCTCACCTTACGGTAGATCAGAAAGTAGAAAAGACCCACACAACCAAGGCCCAGGAAGAAGTACATGAAAAGCAGCACGGTGGTGTAGGGCCGGCCCTTAGTGCGGTGAAAACTGCAGGTGCACACTTGCGGGGCGAACACGTAGACGGGCCAAAGTGGGGCGAAACTGACCAGGCCCAGTACCCAGGAGGAGACGAGGAGCACCGCCACTCCACGGTGGGACAGGAGCAGACGGGCACAGCGAGAAGTGCGATGCGCAACAACCAGGTAACGGCTCATTGCGATGAGGCATAATGTTATAATGGACACGCTGTTGGACAGGAACAGTAGGAGTCCAAACATCCGGCACCATGTGGCTCCGCCCCTCCAGTGCAGGTGCAGGTATGAGTCAACACTGACAGGTTGGAGCATGGTGCAGTATAGGAGGTCAGCGAAGGCAAGATTTACTATGAGAACATTGAAACGTGTCCTCAGGTTGACATCAGTAGCAAAGGCGAGCACCGTCAGAATATTCCCTATGGTTCCCACAATGGTCACAGCCGATCCCAAGAGGACGCCAAAATAACGGTAGCCCTCCACAGAGGGCGACGCACAAGAAAAGGAATCATTTCTCAGAGAATCTGTGTCGTTCCACATCCTAAAAAGATACGAAAGGTTAAGCTCATCAAATATCAATGTAACATCCACGTGGCCTCAAAGCACATCTTTAGCACATTAGTGTTTTATTGACCACATTTCACTTTAAGGGCTGCTGGTTTCATTATTCTTTGTGGACCTGTGACTGGATGCCACAATTTAAGGTCACACCACATCCTGTTGCCTAAAACACCTCTGAAATCTCGCTTTTACTTCTCACTTCAAAACTGCCACAATTCAACATTTGAGCTAAATGGACAACAAATGTGGAGATTTTAATAGAATGCCTTTTAATCTTAATATAAACTGAGACACACATTCAATTAAATCATTACATTTTAAAATATTTTATAAAAAAATATACCCAGATCGCAAGTGCCCCGAAATCACATTTACATTCACATTTAATCACATTTTTTCACACACAGAAACATTCCACTGTAAGTTAAAGTTAAAAGCAAGACCAGATATTACATGTAATTTGGTAGTAAAACAAATTGATAAAGCTTCGTATCACTTAATTGGAAGCACCACCATTTTGTTACATGGGACTAATGACCAGACATTTAGAAGTTTATTTTAAAATGCAAAGTATTGAAAATCAAAATAAAGCTCTGTAACGATGTATACCTGTTAAAGGGGTAAACCTATGGAATAATTGTGATAAGAAATTAAAATTGTGTACTTCACTCACAAGAATCTTTTTTAAAACAAGGTGATGAATAATTATACAACTCAATTTGAATAATTTGTGTCTGTCATAAGTAAACTACTGTAATAATCTCTGATAAACACCTTTGTAATAATTTATTTAAATTTTGGAAATTGTCTTATGTAACTGTTTGTTTATTTTGTATGAATCAAATCCAGAGAGGAAAGTGATGCTCATTAATAAATAATCATGTCTAAAGGGTATAATAAGCATAGGCCAACACCTTTTTCGGTTGTTATGTATATTTTTTCTTTACTATGGAATATTATCTGTGAGGGCCGAAATAAATTTTTGTTGAATTATTGAAAATTGCAAAAGTGTGTTTTGAAAGGCCCATAGTCCACAGGTGTGTTCGACTTAAAGCACTTCAAGTTAAACACAAGACAATTATACCCACTCATGTGCGGATCACAGAAATATTCAGAACAACATTGCTCTTTATTTCTTAGTATGTTGTACAATTATTTATCCTTTAGTTATCTCTCATTAGATGAGAGTAAATTGTGTAAATTATTTTGGTGTGCTTAACTCATAAGAAATTAAAAGGATGGACAGGTTCACCCAAAATTTGAAATAAGATATTTTGATTAACCACACAGAGCACTTCAGAAGAAAGAAAGTCATACAGGATTGAAACAACTTGAGCAACTAAATGGTGACATGTTTTACATTTTTAGGTGAACTATCTCTGTCTGTGTCAGCACATTTAGAAATATAGGCTATAAGCTAAAATTAAATGTAGAACGATTGTCAGGGAAAAAAAAAGAAAAAAAAACAGTTAAAAGATTCATTAGTAAAAAAAAAAAATATATATATTTGGCTGTCAGTGACTTACCTTGCTACCGCTGTGGCGTCCATCCTCTATTCTCTGGTTCTCTTTCTTACCTCCTTCCTGATTTTATAGCTATCCCTACTTTGTTCCCCTTTTCATTTAGCACTGTTTGTCTCTGCGTACAAATGTCTTTATTCTCTGTTTTTTAAAATAGACCCTCCAGCCACGCCTCCACCGCCTCATAGTTTTGTCCGCCTGATGTTTTAACACTGCATGTGTGCGTGTGTTTGAGACGTTCATGCTCAGATGTGAGCCAACTCAACCCTGTTTCACAATCCTGGAAGAAATTTACACAGTAATGGTATTTTGCCAATAGATATGAAGCAACAAAGAAAAGGAAAGTTGGTAAAAAAACTTTGCAAACTTTGCAAAATACGCAAACTTTCTACTTTGATGATTCAACTCTTTTTTTTCATTCACAGAAAGCAGCTTGGCTAATCAAATAAAATTTTGAATTTCTGTCATCCTTGAAATCACTGTTGTCTTCTTCCTCTTTTACGTAATAAGTCATTAAAGGTTGAAACTGTTCAAACAATTCTAACAACCATCTTCGCTGAAACATTATTGTCAGTTTGGTTTTTTAATGAAGGTTTATGATACCAGCACAATATGACAGAGAACAAAGTGTTTACACAATACACACCAAAATATACTTATACAAGCAGTTTGGCTGATAAACGGTGCATACTGAATTGCGGCAACACTCCCAGTTTATTTGCTTGTAAAGTTTCTTACATGTCCATAAATTAAGGAAATCAGTGGCAGGAGAGAATGACATAATGAACTTGGTATAAATTTCAATTTCAGCTTTGCAGAAATTAAATCTCTAAATCATGATGGCACAGCTGTATTTGCTCAAGATAAGCATGCTTTACAACTAAACCACCCAAACACCCCAAAACATTAATGCATTTAGCAGATGCTATTATCCCAAGTGACATACAACTGAGAATCAAAACCAATTCGTCATAGAGCCAACAATATTTGTACAATGGCAGGTTCAGAAAGCAAGCCAGACAGACAGACAGACAGATACACTTTAGCATGATTTTTATGCTCTTGGAATACTAAATATTTATGACACTGTAAGATTTGTTTTTCTTGCATATTTACTGTAAAAATTATATGATCAATAAGTTATGAGTACATGTTTTTACAATGCTTTAGCTTATCAAAATAAGTTAAGCAGTTTTCAACCTTTTTTAATAAGTTATGCAAGATTCAACTAATTTGTAGTCACTAAAGTCAGTTTAATGTAATTTAAGTTGTTCATTAGTGCACTTTGACTGATCTTCATCCATCTTTCCACTCAGACAAAACAGACAGACATGATTACAGGTATTTACACAATAGTTTCATCCGCTGACATTTGACCTCTGAAGCTGCCATGTGCACATCTTTAAGAATGAAGGTGTGTTGTATCTTGATTACTAAATATGGTTGTTTTGAGTGGATGAAGGGGATAGACAGAAAGAGAGGACGAGGACTGGTTTCCATTTCCAACTTGTACATTTTTTCCAACTTCCAACAAAGTATAGTAAGAAAAATGTGTCCATTAATTAAATGTAGCCTAATTAAGTGAACTATTCTATGCCCTTATGTATAAATGGTGTGATTAGAGTATTCACACTAAAAATTACAACAAGAAAGTGCACTTTAAACACCTGGATAATGAACTTATTTAACCCCTCCCAAATAAAGTGTGGAATGTTTGACACTTCATGCACTCAATGGTAGTAGCTTTAGTTATAGCAGAAGGAGAAGAGCTATCAGACACCGATGCTGGATGAAAAAGTAACCTTATAAAACCAAGAGTAGACTACCCAGTGCGTTGTGCATAGTGTGTCACTGTCATTTGGGACACACAACTGAAGTCAAGTAATATCAAGGATATTGTACAGCTATAGAAATTATTTCAGCTTGTAATTACGATAATTCTGGCACATGAACACATTTAATGATGTTTTGTGAGTTGTGCAATAAGGAGTTTTGTGCAAAATAAGATCATTTTAATTCTTGAAAAGCCTGACATGTGACTGACATGGCCAGTTTGAATAATTCACTGGTAAACAGTCATACTAAATATAAATATGCAATATTTAAAACTAATTTCTTATATACGTCATTCATGGAGTCTGGAGACTGCAACACCATTCTTTGAATGTCCCAATCCTGTTCCTAGAGATCTACCGTCCATCCTGCAAAGTTCAGCACCACCAACCCTAATCAAACACACCTGAACCAGCTAATTAAGATTTTCAGGAGGACTTGATAATTACAGACAGGTGTCAGTTTTCAGAAAAGTGGAGTACACGAACCCGTGTATATGCCGTGAAGAGCATTCCAAACCTGTAGGTGGCAGTGTAACGAGAAGCTCAAGCCCACCTTAGCCAATCAGAATCCTGAAAATAGTCACGTTTGTTACGTCGGCTACCTCCGTTTTTCTAATTTTTCCAAAATTTCAACTCTCCGGAGTTTTTAGAAAGAATCGTGGAAATGTCCCCGTTTTTCAAAATAACCATGTACGTATAAACGGGACCGAAGTGTGTAATTTGTGATATGTAGGCCTATGTAACTTACTGTATACACATTGTTCCCTTTTGGAGAGATTTATTACAGCATTAGACAGACAGTGTTTAAAAGTATTTAATGATTAATCAAATCCAGGATATCATTATTTATACATTGCTTATTATAAAAACTATCTATGTTCAAGAATTTAGTGACATAATGAATTTAAACTCAAAGAAATTCCCACTAATTGTTCAGCAGAAACATACTGTGATCACAAATGAAGACATACATATTAATTTCCATATAATTAATATATAAACATTTTTTAAAATGTAGAAATTCAAGAAATGTACATAAAAAAAGCTAAATTAAGATTTTTCTACAATTAATCTAGCAGGTTACATGCTACAACTGGAAAGAGAGAAAAACAAAAGAGAGAGGTAAATAGACTCTACTAATAGAGTGAGGTAAGTGCTGTTGTTAAACTTAAACAATATACATTTACACCCCTGAGTGAAGTCTGTGCAGCAGATCTTTGACAGACTGTTTGCACTGTGCAACGTTTCCAAAGCAGCGCTGATGTAAAATCTCTGGCAGAACAGGCAGATAAAGATGTTTTATCACCTTGTGAGGTGCTTATAAGCCTGTTTTTGAATAATCCAGGGAGTTATGATATACTTCACACTGTAGAGACACAAAAACAAAAGTGAGTTGAAGGAAGAAAGATTTCCTTTTGGTCTTTACTTTTTGGACATGCAAAGTGTAGCCTATGTTTAATGCATGTTATAAATCTACATTTTATTGTTACAATAAAACATGGTCACCAAATAAACTGGTAATAATAAAATAATAAAACATATCAAAGCAAGTGGCATTTATTTTAAATAAAAAATATTTTTAAAGCAAGACATTTCAAGAATTTTAGGTTGAACATAAACGAGGTTCCAAACGTAGGTTCGGGAAGAGCCTAAAACATTCAGTCCCGTCAATCATCATTACGAGCGTAGGCCTACTATATAAACAGTAGACACCGTGTCATCCCATTGACAAATTCTTCAGGCAGCCCTCCTTCTCCCCCTATATTTTTCTTTCTCCTCCTATGCGCAGTTCCATTATAGTTTTTTTTTTTTTTTAAACTAAGAGTTTGAGCCAAGCCTCAAGCCAAACATTTACGGCTGAATAGGCAGGTGAACTTGTGAAATTAATACAAAACAATACTTTTCAAAATAAAGACAAAACACTGATTTCCTATATACTTCCATTAACAATCACCTCAAGACCAGTCAATTAAAAGTGACTAGCACCATTAGTTTGCAGATGCCACGTGGTTTGATATTTTGCTTGTAAGACAACAACTCTTTTATAAGTGAAGTATGTTTGTGTTTCTTTGTGTATTCTGGAATTGAATGTTTGGGCTTACCGGCACAACGCTGTCTATAATCACTGCAGCATTTTGTTGTGCAGTTAGTATTGCAGTTGCAGCGATTTGAACGGTTGTACTTCTCGTTGCATCTTCCCCTACAGGAGGTTGAGGCTGCGCACACAAACAAGCATTAATCAAACAAGTATGCTTTGAGTGGATATCTGTGTGTAGGTGTCCGAGAGAGAGTTTTACTTCGGCTGGCAGAGGAACATGAGTTTGGGGGGTTGAAGGTGACAAATCCCGGCAGGTTCTGAACGATGTTGTTCTTGATCCAAGACTGATATCGAGACACGCGAGTGTAAACCCCAGGAGCGTTGGGCTCGGCACAGCCATACCCCCAGCTGGTGATACCAGCCAGAACCCACACTGTACACTGCTGACTCACCATTGGACCTCCAGAGTCACCCTACGAGAGGGACAAAAAGAAAGACAAAGGAGATGTTCGTTTTTTTGGGGATGGGACTATTTTAACAAGATGGGACAGTTACATGCACCAGGAAAATGACAGTCTGGGTCCGTACTCCAACCTGTGCCCCAAAGGAGCATTTCAGCCCATGCGTTTCATATATATTTACACTACTGGAGCTATTAAACATCAAGCATTTACACTAAATGAGAAATATACAGTAGGTTTTAAAGTGCTGTCTTGAATGTTATACAGTAGCTGTCCAAACTTATATTATTTGTAGTAATAATCTGGTTGGGGTTTGTTGTACCTGGCAGGTGTCTTTGCCTCCCTGTGTTAAACCAGCACAGATCATGTTGTTGGTAACAGATCCAGAACCCAGCAGATTATTACATTGAGTGTTGTCCACGACTGGAACCATCGTTTCCTGCAGAGTCCCAGGAGCAGGTAGGTTCACTGAACGTACACAAACACACACATAATTATAAATAAATGATGTTATAAGTTAATGCAAGTGTAAATTTATGAGTTTGTGTGTGTTTTCAACCTCCAGATTGAACGTCTCCCCATCCTGTGATCCAGCTGCTGGTGCCGGCACTGAAGACGCTGCTCTGGGCTGCCAGACAAACAGGTTTAATGTAGTTATTGAAGGTAACGGTGGAGGACAGGCGCAGCAGAGCGATGTCATTGTCATTTGTGTTGCTGTTGTAAGAGCTGTGAACGATTTGCGTTCTCACAGTTCTCATGACTTCATTGGCATTGGATCCTTGCTGTGTCCTCCTTCCCAAGTACACACGCAGACTGGACGTGCTGACACTGAATACAGTCAGAGTACATGGAAGTGAGAAAAGAACAAAACAAGATACCAAGTACATTTTACCAATGAAAACTAAATAACAGCATATGCGTGTTTGGGTGAATTTTACCCAGGTAAACAGTGAGCTGCCGTCAGCACCCATTCACTGTTGATGAGAGATCCTCCGCAAAAATGACCTCCATAGGTAGAGCTGTGCAGACTGACCTGCCACGGCCACGACCCGTCGGGAGCGTTCACACCACCCACAATACGGGTGTTTAGAGGGGCTTGTCCACAAACTATGAGAGAGAGAGAGAGAGAGAGAGATTGTTCACAGAAGCATATCTAACTAATTGACTTGATGTCAACATCTGAAGAAAGAGAAAAGCTCTTACCATTCAGCTGAGAAAGTGAACCTGCAAGGGCAGAAAGAAATTAGAAAAAAATCAATTAAGCGTTTCCCTTAATAATGACACTGCCAGAGATCCTTGCTCTGATAATGGTAGATTAAACTTGAGAGACTGAACATGCGGAAAACATCTCTGGGCAAACAGGTTTAATAACGCAATATAAAGCAGCCTTCTTTCCCTATTCAGCAAGAGACATCTTGCAAGCACATTCCATATGCCTGCCTGTAGGTGTGGCTCACAATGGAAAACATTTATAGGTTTCTTTAAAGTAACAAAAGAAATAAAAAAAAATTGGATTATTAAAATATTGCCCAGAAAGTCAATTTAACAGATTATCTCTGTTAATATTTTATTTTACTTTTATTTTGGTAATATTTCATTTATTTTATTAATAAAAGCCCTAAATATAAATGTTCCTAATTATACAACATTATATTGTTTAAAAAATAACATTTATCTTATAAAAATGTGTGTCCATAAATCTTGCGTCAATTCTGCTATACTGTACCATACTTTGCCTTTAAGTGGGTGGAATTATCTCCCACAACTAATATACAGAAAATGATGTCACTTTACCTCAAGATCTGAAGCACTGAAAGGTATGTGTGCTCTTTATGAGAAAATAGTTTAATCTAAAAAGTTATTGTAGCCTATCAAGAGTTGTTTTGTTAAACATCGAAATTGTTACCAATATAAATTGATCACTGATCACAGTGGTTTAATTAATTAAAGGTATTTTAATCATGATTTCATTAGTGCCACATGCTCTTAGCATTTATGCTAGCAAGTGGAGTTTTTGGCTAAAAATGTTTTTTTTTTTTTTTTACTTTTATTTTATTTCGTATTATCAAGTGCAGTCAGTATGTCACGAATGTCACGATGTCACGAAAAAGTTTAAAATGGTCAATTCTGTTTCCAAGGTAGAGTAACGATGTTGCCTCATTTGTCTGTATCGATCGACCCCTCGAATTTGACCTATCATGTAGCCCAGGGGTGTCGGAGTCAGTTCCTGGAGGGCCAGAGCCCTGCAGAGTTTAGCTTCAACCCTAAACATTTTTTTAAAAACACCTGATCAGCTAATCAATTCCTTCATGCTAATTTGAAAATTGCAGGTGTGTGTGTGTTGAAGCAGGGTTGGGACTAAACTCTGTAGGGCTGTGGCCCTCCAGGAACTGACTCCGACACCTGTGATGTAGCCTATAGCTACCTACCTATGTAGGCCTACACTTCAGGCAGCTCCATATTCTACAATGCAACGCGATTTTGAGGTATCACGTTTAATTTACCACCACCACAAAGTAGTTCTGGTGATCAAAGATGAGTTTCAAAGGGTAACTGTCACCAAACTGCAACCTAGGGTCTTTTTGTTGATCTACCCGACGGCAAACTTTAGTTTAAAAGTATAATTAGAATGGAAACACCACTTTTAAGTTTTAAGTTTTCAGGCCAAATGTCCTTTTGAATGGGAGAGCTAGGGCACGTATATCATCAAAAATCTAAGAGTCTAAGAAGACTCGACACAACATGAAACTTTGCTCGAAGTATCCCCTGAGGCTCTACACATGATGTTTTATTAACAAGGTTCGGGAGGAGCACGTTCCGATAATTAACACAGATAATTAACACAAGTGGAGAGCACTCAGCAATCAATGGTAAGAGGTATATACCAAAATGGTATATATAAGGGAGAACCCCTTCTCCACGCTTCTAGTCCTAAACACATACAGTACTCTGGGTTTGGGCCGAACTCTGAGCTCGGAGCCCTCCCTCCGGACAGCACGCCAAATACGCATTAAACTTTACCCCTTCAAATTATATGTAAGTGTGAACTCGTGAAATGAACTCGAGCATTGAGAACATTGTTTGTGTACACAGAGTTTACTAAAAAGAAAGATTTTGAACAACTCACTGTAGCTGTGTCCGCCGGCATTTTGTCAGTCACAACAAATTATCCGTGAATTTATGTGGAACTAAGCTTTAGGAGCTTTCCATCTTTACTCTCCTCCCTATTAAGTTGCATTTGGAGATCGACTATTTTTGACTGACAAAATACCGGCTGACAGCTACAGTTGTTCAAAATCTTTCTTTTTAGTAAACTCTGTGTACACAAGAGTTTAATTATGCTTTTTAAACAAAAGTTTCCCTCTGTAGATAAACAAAAAGACCTTAGGTTGCATTTTGGCGACAGTGACCCTTTAAAGGATACAATTATTGATTACAGGGGGACTTTAACTTTTTGAAATCCAAAATGTATCTCCAATTATAGAATCACCCATGTAATGTTTAAATAAGTTTCATAAGTAACAGAGTAAGAAATGTGTTAGGTAATGTAGGGTCCAAAGATTAGACTGCACATTTTAAAGTTGAGAGCAGAGACACACACACACACACACACACACACGTTAAAAAAGTTTTTAAAATAGCCTGTGTGTGAGAGTATTGCTCTCAACTTTAAAATGTGCAGTCTCAACTTTGGACCCTGCATTACCTAACACATACATTTTTTATTAAACTTATTTAACATTACATGGGTTATTCTATAAATATATTTATTTGCAACCGTTATGTTGCAATAATAAATACATTTCTGTCATAAGAAGAGCTAATCAGCAAGTGCCCTGCTCCCTCCAATGTCCCCACATCAAGGGCTCTGCCCTTCGAATGGAGTAGGGCAGAACACTTCCGTTTGGAAATTCCCCCTATAAGCCTATAGGCTAGGCTACTGAATTGCACATTTCATGTTAATGAGTCATGCACTTATTTTGAAGTGGCACCACTTCGGGAGGGAGGGTTCTGACATCAAAACGGTTTAAATGTGGAAAAACTATAACCTCAAATAAAAATAACTATTATTATTTGTATTAAAACTTTATAATGACAACTTTGGGGCACTATTCAATAGCCTATCTAACATTAGAGTATACTACGCAATGTGTAGAAAATCGGATATCAATAAAACACGTCGGACTCGTTAAATTCATTTGAAAGGATAATTGCTTCTACAGTCATCAGTGTAGGTATATTTATCAAACTATACATGATTTTTGCTAGTACTTAGGCCTATCTATATTTAAATGTCAGAAAAATTAAATAAACATTATATGGTTATTAACAACACAGAAAGTTGTGGACTTGTGGTAGTAGGCTAAGGAGGATAGATGATGGCTAGCGCTGCCATCAACAGCCATAGACAGTAGGCTATATAAGAGCGCAAACGCAGACTAAACGTTCTAATCTCACCGGTGCGATCGCACGCTTCAAATGGTTAAATATCAAAAGTAAACAATCTATAAAATTGTTAATGAGTCATTATTTTCATTATCATTATTTTTGTAAAATATATTCACTTTTTATCTGTATTATGTCTTTGTTAACAGTTATCCTCGCTTTAATAGATAGGCTATCCTTACCTTTTACACACATGAGCAGGGCCAAAGTCACACACGTTGATCTCCACATCTTCACACGGTCACTCTGTTCCTTTGCAGAATGGATGCTGGAGGCAATTTGGTACAAAGGGACTTTTACAGTCCCTTTTATATAGTTGTTTCTCAAATTGCTCTTCTTGTCACTCACTCACCTGCCCACTTCTTTACTCGTAATGCTCCTCCTCCATTTTTGTCACTCTGTTGCATTCTTCACATTCTTTTATGCCAAAGATGATAAGCACGTAACCACTCTTCTTCACTGAGAACCTTTTGTCTGCACTTGATGTATAGGCATTGTTAAGGTATGATTGTGCAGACATACAACAGCAAATCTGTCATTGTCAGAGAAGTCACAGACAGAGACATTTTACAGGCACGTGCAGAGGGTTTGGTTTGCTCGAGCCCCTGCCCTCAAAATTAATAAAAAGTGCCCTTCTCAAAAAAATAGCAATGATAATATTGTGGTCAATAGAACAAAATGCATTTGATTATAATTAACATGACAACGTGTACAAAACTAAAGTAGCCTAAATTTACGTTTATTTCCACGTTTCTGTTGCGTTGTGTCAAGTTGCGTGTGTCTTGCTTCGGTCTTGACTGACGGCAAATAACTTATATTTATTTGATCAAACTTTTTTTGATCAAATAAATCAAATCAAATAAATATTTTAAATTGATACAGACAATTTAAAATAATGGTTTTCAATTTTAATATACTTTAAAAATATCATTTATTTCTGTGATGCAAAGCATATATATATACAGCTTTTTTCTATAGGCCTATTATAGGCTATGCTATGCCCCTTTTTACATTTGAGTCCCTGAGGAACTCTCTGCACGTCCCTGCATTTTTAGAAATTGATAGCTTTCTGCTCATTTGATAGTTCGTAGTTTTTCAAAAGAATTTCAAACTGGCCCAACAAGTGTTTCACGAGTTCACACTTACATATTGAGGGGGTAAAGTTGAATGCATATTTGGCGTGCTGTCCGGAGGGAGGGCTCCGAGCTCGGAGTTCGGCCCGAACCCAGAGTACTCCCCCCCCCTATGTAAGTGCTTAGGACTAGAAGCGTGGAGAAGGGGTGGTGGAGGGATGCTGGAAAACTGTCAATGGGATGAGGTGAGACTGCTGAGTGTATGTATACCTCTTACCATTGATTGCTGAGTGCTCTTCACTTGCATTAATTTATCTGAACGTGCTCCTCCCGAACTTTGTTAATAAAACATCATATTTCAGAAGAAAAAGCAAAAATGTGGAATGCCAAAGGAAAATATCTTAAGACATCATGACAACACATACTTTCTGTCTTTTTTCTTTTAGTCTTTCTTTCCTTGCTTTATTTCTGGTAACACATGCATAAAGAAAAAAACATACTAAAGCCATGACAAATAATGCCCTTTATTTTCAGACACAGACAGTGAGCTGCAGTGAATGATTACGTATGGCAACTTATTGTCAGATGACACAACCATTATTACGCAGAAAAGACTTACACAAGATCAGCAATCAGGGCACTGAACCGGTTCAAGGAACGAAAACAAAAGCTGGAAACTAACTATTTAAGATATGGCCTTGTATGCAAATCAGTTTTAGGGTAAGTTAGCGCATTTTCTGCCTGATATGTCTGATATGTAGTTTACTGCTTACACTTTAATTTTCAAAAGTTGTACAATTTGTAGTAACTTGTAAATAGTCTTGATCATATTGGAAATTTCAAATGTTAGTGTTAGGGTTAAAAAAATTTGTGGTTATCATTGTGCTGAAGAGATACATGAAGGTAAACACTACATTGACCCTGTAAGCAATGGCTGTGGTAATGCCACTGACAAATATACTTGTTCATTAAATTTATGAGCTTAAATAAGTTATGTTCATAGCATGTGCTATGATGATATATGTGGATTTTAACTGAAATAGATCAGTTTAATTGGTTCCAGGACTATTATGTAATTGGAGCAATTCATCAACTTATGTAACAAATTCTGAAGTTCCTCTAACTCAGTGTTGGTTGGTTGAACATCATTTTAACACATATTTTTTTTTATATTGTGTATTCAGTAACAGTTATTCAATGTAAGAAGGCTAAATTGTGTTCTCCTTCCTTCATCCTTTTTCTTCTAGATCTAGGCTCCTCCATATTTGGTTTGTTAAACGCCATCTTTTCAGCATCAGACCGATTTGTCTGTATTGTTAAGATAGCCTAATATTCTCTTTCTGGACACTGACACTAAACTTGAATTATAGCATTAGTCATTTTGGTTTTATGCTCTGCCCCAAAAATTGTCCTGAGTTTCTCAAATTTTATTCCAAAAACAAGACATCCAATGAGTTCTACGGTGACGTGAATGCTTTTTACAAGTTTTACAGTTACTATGTATGAATTTGGAAAGAAGCCCTTTAAAGGTGCAGTATGCAATTTTAAAATCGTTGTTGAACACTGTTGAAATTTTAAATCAATCCAAACAAACACACCCCTCCCCTCATTGCTCAGCCCCCCAAAATGCACAAACACAATAATGATAAAGCGAAGCAAAATAATGACTTGCAAAAAATAAATGGAAGATGACGCATGAATGACAAGAATGCACGAATGGGTTAAATGGGTCCATGGCCAATTCTTTTATAGTCAAAAACTCGAAAGAGGAACCATTGTCAAAAAAATTTTGTCCACCACTCTTGTTCATCCAAAACAAACTACAATATAGACTCAAGGTGTTAAATACCGGAATTATCCTTTAAGCAATCAACCTTTAAGTTTATCGGGCATGCTGGCGTACTGTCCTGGGTAGGGCTCAGAGCTAAGAATTTGGTCTGAACACAGAGTAGCTACTCTCCCCTATCCCTGGCTGGGATAGGAACCAGCCAATAGTGAGGTAGCGGAGGGATGTTCCTCCTGAACTTTGTTAATAAAACAACATTAAAACTGTGTTTTGAAGTATTTATTGATTCTGATAAAGCAATGACATCTTTATACAGAATAAGCCTTAATATAATTACCTGTTTAAGAATTCGGTGAAATAAATATGAATTTAAACTCAAAGTAATACCCACTTATTTGTCAGCAGAAATATTTTAAGTGCCTATACAATTAATAAACCAGCTAGGTTACATGCTACAACTGGAAAGAGAGAAAAGAGAAAAACAAAAGAGAGAGGTAAATAGACTCTACTAATAGAGTGAGGTAAGTGCTTATGTTAAACTTAAACAATATACATTTACACCCCTGAGTGAAGTCAGTGCAGCAGATCTTTGACAGACTGTTTGCACTGTGCAACGTTTCCAAAGTTTCCAAAGCAGCGCTGAAGTAAAATCTCTGGCAGAACAGGCAGATAAAGATGTTTTATGCTTATAAGCCTGTTTTTGAATAATCCAGGGAGTTGACATACTTCACACTGTAGAGACACAAAAACAAAAGTGAGTTGGAGCAAGAAAGAGTTACTTTTGGTCTTTACTTTTTGGACATGCAAAGTTTGTTTAATGCATGTTATGGTGTGCAGTAATAAAACATATTTGGATCTGTATATCCGCATATATAACAAAATCATTATATACAAAAAATTAAAGTGGCATTTATTTTAAATAAATACTTTTTTTTTTTTAAAGCAAGACATTTCACAAAAATAACTTTTGTTAGGTTTTAAATGAATATAATACAAACCAATAGATACTGTTCGAAATGAAGACAAAAACACTTACTTCATACGTCCATCAACAATCACCTCAAGACCAGTCAATTAAAAGTAATTGCAAAAAAGTAAAGTAATCTTGGAAAGTGACTAGCACCATTAGTGACTAGCACCTCTTTTATAAGTGAAGTATGTTTGTGTTTCTTTTATGGAATTGAATGTTTGGGCTTACCGACACAACGCTGTCTATAATCACTGCAGCATTTTGTTGTGCAGTTAGTATTGCAGTTGCAGCGATTTGAAGGGTTGTACTTCTCGTTGCATCTTCCCCTACAGGAGGTTGAGGCTGCGCACACAAACAAACAATCACACATTAACAAACACACATTAATCAAACAAGTATGCTTTGAGTGGATATCTGTGTGTAGGTGTCCGAGAGAGAGTTTTACTTAGGCTGGCAGAGGAACATGAGTTTGGGGGGTTGAAGGTGACAAATCCCGGCAGGTTCTGACCGATGTTGTTCGTGATCCAAGACTGATATCGAGACACGCGAGTGTAAACCCCAGGAGAGTTGGGATCGGCACAGCCATACCCCCAGCTGGTGATACCAGCCTGAACCCACACTGTACACTGCTGACTCACCATTGGACCCCCAGAGTCACCCTATGAGAGGGACAAAAATAAAGACAAAGGAGATGTTTTTATTTATTTATTTGGGGACTTTTTTATTAGGATAGGACAGTTAACCTGTGCCCCACAGGAGCACTACAACCCTTGTTGTGTTTCATATTTACACTACTGAAGCAATTCAACATCAAGCATTTACACCAATTGAGCAATGTGAATCCCAGAAATATGCAGTATATCTTGAAGTGCATTATATATTATACAGTAGCTGTACAAACTTATATTATTTGTAGTAATAATCTGGTTGGGGTTTGTTGTACCTGGCAGGTGTCTTTGCCTCCCTGCGTTAAACCAGCACAGATCATGTTGTTGGTAACAGATCCAGAACCCAGCAGATTATTACATTGAGTGTTGGTCACGACTGGAACCATCGTTTCCTGCAGAGTCCCAGGAGCAGGTAGGTTCACTGAACGTACACAAACACACACATAATTATAAATAAATTATGTTATAAGTTAATGCAAGTGTAAATGTATGAGTTTGTGTGTGTTTTCGACCTCCAGATTGAACGTCTCCCCATCCTGTGATCCAGCTGCTGGTGCCGGCACTGAAGACGCTGCTCTGGGCTGCCAGACAAACAGGTTTAATGTAGTTATTGAAGGTAACGGTGGAGGACAGGCGCAGCAGAGCGATGTCATTGTCATTTGTGTTGCTGTTGTAAGAGCTGTGAACGATTTGCGTTCTCACAGTTCTCATGACTTCATTGGCATTGGATCCTTGCTGTGTCCTCCTTCCCAAGTACACACGCAGACTGGACGTGCTGACACTGAATACAGTCAGAGAACATGGAAGTGAGAAAAGAACAAAACAAGATACCAAGTACATTTTACCAATGAAAACTAAATAACAGCATATGCGTGTTTGGGTGAATTTTACCCAGGTAAACAGTGAGCTGCCGTCAGCACCCATTCACTGTTGATGAGGGATCCTCCGCAAAAATGACCTCCATAGGTAGAGCTGTGCAGACTGACCTGCCACGGCCACGACCCGTCGGGAGCGTTCACACCACCCACAATACGGGTGTTTAGAGGGGCTTGTCCACAAACTATGAGTGAGAGTGAGAGAGTGAGAGAGAGAGAGGGGGGGGGGAGAGAGATTGTTCACAGAAGCATATCTACATTAACTATTTGACTTGATGTCAACATCTGCAGAAAGAAAAAGGCTCTTACCATTGAGCTGAGAAAGTGAACCTGCAAGGGCAGAAAGAAATTAGAAAAATTCAAGTAATTTCCCTCAAGCGTTTCCCTTAATAATGACACTGCCAGAGATCCTTGCTCTAATAATGGTAGATTAAACTTGTGAGACTGAACATGCGGAAAACATCTCTGGGCAAACAGGTTTAATTTCGCACAATACACACAATTAGCAGCCTTCTTTTCCCCAACTATTCAACAATTGACATTGTATTATGTCTTTGTTAACAGTTATCCTCGCTTTATTAGATATAGGCTATCATGAGACCTTACCTTTTACACACATGAGCAGGGCCAAAGTCACACACGTTGATCTCCACATCTTCACGCAGTCACTCTGTTCCTTTGCAGAATGGATGCTGGTGGTAATTTGGTACCAAGCGATTCTTACAGTCCCTTTTATAGTTGTGCTTCTCAAGTTACTCCTTTCATAACTCACCTGCCCACTTCTTTTCTCGTAATGCTCCTCCTCAATTGTTTGTCATCCTCTTCAATTCAATTCACATTTATTTGAATAGGGCTTTTCACAATTCATATCGTTTCCAAGTCTGTGTTCCATATCTGTGTCCAAGTAATAATTTAAAAAAATGTATACAAATCACGCAGCTAACATCATATACATTTTAGGCAGACAAATGATCTCATTGAAGTGATTATTACAAGTTGTGAACATAATGATTTGCCTACAAATTTAACATTGCTGCATGTTGATTCAGAGTTTGTGTCATCTGAAGTCCTCGTAGGAGTTGGCACCGTCTCTTCACATGTGTTGGGGGATCTGAAGTCTTCAGGCTGGATCCAAACTGAAGCGCACATACTCTCTAGTTCCCTTGATCGGGATGGGCATCCCAAGATAAAACAGAAAAACCAATAAAAAATAATGCTGCTGTTCATAATATTTCAAGCAAAGATAATCATGTGCATTTGATCTGATATAACTGGAGTACAAGGTTATGAGATGTATTGTAAATGCTTGACTAAAGAGATGTCTTTAGTCTAGATTTAAACTTTAAATTTAAAGTTTACTTGATAGTATGTCATGGCCAAGAGATCATTTTGTCGAGGTAACGACATCCTTATGTTCTGGTCATGCGATGTGCTGGGTCCTGAGTGACCATATCAACCTGGGATTATCAGAAATTAATATTATTAAAACATTAATATTTTATTTTGAATTGAGTAGCCTATATCAAAAAAGTGTGGAATTAATTAGCTATTATTAACATATAGGCCTATATTATATTATATTCAGTGCAAAAATCAGCACAGGTGTTTTCAGCATTGATAATAATAATTTTTTATTATGCTTTTAAACCAGAAAATCAACATATTTGAAGGATTTCTGAATGATCATGTGACAAAAGAGTGGAGTAATGATGTGGAAAATTCCGCTTTGCAACCATAGGAATAAATTACTTTTTTGAAAATATTAAAAAACAGTTATTTTAATTATGTTATTTAATTATTATGTATGTAGTTATATTTCACAATATTACTGTTTTTACTGTATTTTTTATTCAATAAATGCAGCCTTGGTGAACAATGAGCAGAAGAGACTCCTTTCAAAAACATAAAAATATTTAATGTTTCCAAACTTTTGACAGATGATATACAGTATGCTTTACAGTGTCTTGGATCTCTTTAATATTTTTTTTTTGTGTGTCTAGTGTCTGTGCAGACGTGATTAGTCATGGCTCTTTCCCCTCCATTTCTCTCACCTCTAACATAATTGTGACATCACTTAAGATCCGGCAACATAAAGAATACAGAATCCTGAAAGTTGGCCTTAGAATAAGCCTTCTATCAGCCTAACATCGAATTGTCTTAAAATGTGCTCATTAATCAGAGATCAAAGCTTCAGAGGAGACTAGAATCCTATAAGACACGTCAAACATAGAATTACTTTGTTGTTTGTGAATCAGATTATCCTTTATTGAAGTACTTTTTTCAAGGGCACAAGGATGGAAAAACAGGATTTTAGTCTTGATGACTTGGGGGGGTATTTCTTTGTTTTGTTTCATGTTAATTTTATATCACATTTTAATGAAAAGCCTCAGTTTAGTCTAAAAATATATATTTTTTGGTAACCACACACACACACACACACACAAATTGTGTATGGGGACAAAAGACTTAAGTTATTCAGATATTAATAAACATTGAATTGCATTTTTATGGAATAACAAAAAAAAATTGAGCATCATGACATTGAACCACATAAAGAAACAACAGTATGCTGAAGCACCAATAATTCAGTATTCATTAAAACCTTTTAAAACTTTTAACACAGAATGCAGTTCACCAAACAAGTTAAATATCATATTCAAAATGTATTGAATGTCTCTCAATAACTTATTTATCATAGCAAACGTTTTCACCCATTAATAACACATAAAACAGTGACTTTAAAAAGGTGGCATTCCAAAAGGTATATTTTGTTTTTACTTCTTGGATTATGAACAGACACCAAAATGAATTTACAAAATAGGGCAGGTGTGACAAAGGCTAAAGCTCAGGGCTGGTAATCAGAAGACTGCTAGTTTGCGGGAATGAAAAGAACTATTCTTGCCTTGAAGCTCCGGTTCCTCCAGGGGGATTTTTTATATATTCAGAAAACTTTAAATTGCTTTGGATAAATGTGTCTGCTAAATAACTGCTTATTTAGTAGGGCTTGTCCATATAAATCACAGAACGGCATTAGCCACAACACCTACAAAATATTGGTATTAAAATTCTGTACATTGTTATTTTCAGGTCTTTACAGAAAGTGTTTGTTTTTAGTATAGCGTGAGTCCAAAATATGAATAGATGCTGACAACCATACAAAGGAGCTGAAATCCTGTTGAAGCACTTTTCTTCTAAGCCATATGCACTGAACTCATGTCAATATGGTACATTTGAGATGACGCATGTTGGAAGCGGTTACAATGACAGAAATATTTTAAAGGAATTTCAAAATAGCAAGTCATCATGGGGAAAAAGCTGCTGAAACAAGTATTGCAGGAAGAACAAGAGAACATACTGTTTAAGGATGTAAAGCAGTACAAACATATTAAGACTGTGCTTATCTGGTAAATATGCATAGCCAAGTGATAGAGATTTGTTGAGAAAGGTTAATGTGTATGTGTTTTGGCATATGTTCAGTTGGGGTCATTTTTATTGTAGGATTGTATTTTTCTGAAGCTGCACTGTTAAGTTGATTTCATGAGAAATCTTGACCTTTTGTGATAAAAGAGTTCATTGTGCAATGATAATGTCACTTTCTGATGTTCAAGAAACTTCATGACAAAAATATATTGAAGCTGTGTTAGTAACTGGCACTGTCACTGACTGTAACATTTTTTGCCTTAAGCCATTTCAAAGTGAAACGTACTGATATGCAATATAAATTGAATATCAAAAGAATGAAAAATATGACAATGACGCTTTCACTTTCATTGGTGCTTTGGCCCAAGTTGTTCATAAAGTTTAATCAGGATCAGAATGATCTGAATTTGGAAATTCCATGTTTTTCTATTCAGGATCAGGTAATCCATCATACTTTTTCAGATGACCACATCCGGATGCCAGCGCTCTAAATTGCACAATGTAGTTAAGTTAACTAAAACCATTTTAAAAAGTTGTTACTTGAAATAAGATTCACAAGACATTTTGACTGATATAATATGTACAAA
Source organism: Phoxinus phoxinus (assembly GCF_949152265.1). Taxonomy (NCBI): domain Eukaryota; kingdom Metazoa; phylum Chordata; class Actinopteri; order Cypriniformes; family Leuciscidae; genus Phoxinus; species Phoxinus phoxinus. The sequence continues at coordinate 11,242,111 of NC_136886.1, forward strand.
TTTGTTTAACATTTTCATTTTAGTTTAACTTGATAAAATAACTACAACTGAAAACAATTTATGAAATGACAAAAAAAAAAAAAACACATCAAAGATATTAATACAAAACTAAAATAACACATGAGTTAGTGCTGGGTCACATTATGTATTTTTATTTGAATTGTTAAAAACAGCTATTGACTAATATTTTTGTAATTTAGTATAGTCCATCAGTCTATAAATTATAAAATAGTAACGACTTCATTAAATTGTTTCTCTCTCTCTCTCTCTCTCTCTCTCACACACACACACACACACAAACCTATCGTTTCGCTTCTGAAGACATTGGTTCGTCAACTGCTGTTGTATGGATTACCGTCGTGTTTGTTGTTTTTGTATCTAAATTTTTGAGGGACCGGTCCGCTTGCTTTAGCATGGACTCAGAGACAGGTTATTTTTCTAATAATCTGTTTGTGTTCCACAGAAGAGAACGTCATATATATATATATATATCAGGGACGCCATGAAGGTGAGGTAATTATGAGGGTATTGGGCCACGTCCACTCTTTATAGGTTAAAGAAACCAGCCTGCAGTCTTTTTGTTGCTAATTCCTTAGACGGTTGCTACTTCCTTATAGACCATGATCTCATCGCACCTTATCATGAACTACCTTTCCTAAAAGAACTTCCCCCTTCCAAGTCAGTCATTCATCTTTTTTTCTTCTAAAATGTATTGAAATTTAACTATTGTAGTGGGGAAATCCTTTGTGTCAAGGCTGTGGGTTTGTTGGTGAGATAGGCTACGTGAATTACGGGGTGATTTATTATATCCTTGTTCCTAGAATGCTTTACGTGAGTAAGCTTTTACGGTTTGATTACATTTTTACCACAACATCATCAACATGATTTATTGAAGATCATTTTTGTATTCAATTTTAACATTATTATAAGATGTTGAGTGTAAAATTCTAGTAGTTAGCCTACTCTATACAGCTGTCAACATTTGAAGTGGATCAAAAAAGTTAATCAAAGTTCTCATAAGACAAGAACGGGTATTGTTGTAATTCTTGTATAACTTTGATAAAAGGTTTTGATCCACTTCAAATGTTGACTACTGTAGTTTGTCACTTACACATCCTAACAGATGTAGCCTATTAAATGGGATTTTATTTTTTAGAATGCCTCCATATACTTGATTTAAAATAATATAGCACAAATTAGGAAATAAATGAGCACAGATGTATATTTGCAACCATTTAAAGATTATGGAAAAATGAAGGTCTATAACAAAAAAGCTTAGTTATTTTAATGAAAATGCTGCACGTGTTTATTAATGTCCCATGAGTCCACAATGACCTTTGGATGTAGCATTGTTAACACACTAGGATATTTTTCTAGCCTACTTCAAACTAATATTATCTTTGTTGTTGTCAGAAATTTGTTTAACAACATTGCTGGTCAGTATAGATTTTTTTTTTTTTGGGTGGTGGTGGTGGTGGTGGTAAGTCACTGTTTTGTTAGAAACAAAGCTTTACAAAAGTTAATGTAAAATGACATATTTACTCATTAATGGTTTGACCATGCCAGTGTTTCATCATAGCAGTATACTTCAACATCTCATAAGCCTCCATTGACCAAAAGTTATCAGTAATTGATGAGTTTTATGATTAATGTGTTTAATCCGTTTATTATTTTCTATGTGACTGTTCTGATACTTTTCAATTATTGTAAAACAACGTCCCCTGTTGGTGTAATTTATTACAGCAAAAGACTTTACACACCCTGTGATGCAAAGTATTTATTGAGTCACTTACACAGATACAGATTACAGACTCAAATTATATTATCACTTAATGCTGATTTTCATATTTTTCATATTATTTTGTATGCTATATGAATTTAAAATTTGTTGAATTTGAAAAGTTGCCATGTAGAAGCTTGTGCCAACCAAGAGTTACCACCCATGACCCCCTGCAGAGACACAAAAACATAAAGAGATTGTGTGATATGGAGTAATTTACTGATTCCGTGATTTTAATTTTATTTCAGAACTATAAGCACCATAAACAGTTGCATGTGTATTTGTTTGTGTATGTGGACTTACTGCATCGCTTTTCATAATCCCTACAGCAGTTTATGCGGCAGCGATAATTGCAGTTGCAACGGTTGCGGATGTCAAATCTCTCACCACATCTCTTTTTACAAGAAATTGAGACTACAACAAAAAGACATTTAAACAAGCATTAGAAATTAGTGGTGTTAAGGAGGCATAAATGTGTAGAGTGTGTATGAGAGAGAGAGTTACTCTGATTGGGTGGAGGTCTTAGGGTAGTAGTTGTTGTTCCTGAAGTAGTAGAAGGTCGTGAGACGGTAGAAGTGGGTGATGTGGTAGAAGTTCTAGAAGTGGGTGATGTGATAGAAGTTCTTGAGGTAGTAGAAGTGGGTGATGTGGTAGAAGCGGTTGAGGTGGTAGAAGCGGTTGAGGTGGTAGAAGCGGTTGAGGTGGTAGAAGCGGTTGAGGTGGTAGAAATAGGAGATGTAGTAGAAGCAGGTAAGGTCGTAGAAACAAGTTGGCATGTGCTTGAGGGGTTGAAGACGACAAATCCTGGGAGATTCTGGACAATGGTGGTGGAGATCCAACTCTCATACTGTGAAACACGCGTGTAAACACCAGGAGAGTTGGGATCGGCACAGCCATAACCCCAGCTGGTGATACCAGACTGAACCCACACCAAACATTGCTTGCTCACCATTGGACCTCCAGAGTCACCCTACAGAAAGACAGGGTTTATTTTATTTTATGGGACTTACTTCTCATCAAACATGGCCAGAAAAAATCACATACATACCGGTATATAAAAAAGAAGCACAGATAGACGTTTGTGTTTCAAGATATATTAGAAAAACATAATGGACTTTCAGACATGCGGCATGTTTTGATGTGCACACTTAATAATGATCTGGTTGACTGTTGTACCTGGCAGGTGTCTTTGCCTCCCTCCAATAAACCAGCACAGATCATGTTGTTGGTAACTGATCCAGAACCCAGCAGAGTATTACATTGATCATTAGCCACCACTGGAACCATAGTTTCCTGCAGAGTCCCAGGAGCAGCTAGGCTCACTGAACAGCGCACACACAAACACACAATCATAGTGTTGTTATGAGTAGATGTATGTGTGAACGAATGAGTTTGTATGTGTTTGTACCTCCAGACTGGACATCTCCCCATCCTGTGATCCAGCTGCTGGTGCCGGCACCGAAGACGCTGTTTTGGGCTGCCAGACACACGGGTCTAATATAGTCATTAAAGGTAACGGTGGAGGACAAGCGGAGCAGAGCGATGTCATTGTCACTGGTTTGACTATCGTAGGAGGGGTGAACGATGATTGTGACGACATTTTGACTGATTTCATAGGTATTGACTCCCTGCTGTGTCCTCTTTCCCAAGTACACACGGAGACTGGATGCACTGACACTGAAAACATGTGAAAATGAATCAATAGTGTAAAAACGATCTCTCAGAGCCTGTTTGGATGAATTGTTGTGATGTGAATTTTACCCAGGTAAACAGTGAGCTGCCGTCAGCACCCATTCACTGTTGATGAGGGATCCTCCGCAAAAATGACCTCCATAGGTAGAGCTGTGCAGACTGACCTGCCACGGCCACGACCCCTCAAAGGCATCCACGCCACCCACAATACGGGTGTTTAGAGGGGCTTGTCCACAAACTATGAGAGAGAAATATGCATTCACACATGCATATTTCTGTGCTATGACTATATATAACATCTGAAGAATGAGACGAGCTCTTACCATTCAGCTGAGAAAGTGAACCTGTGGTGGAAGAGATGGTCGTACACAGTTGAGAGAGAAAAAAATACGTTACATTAGCTGCATGTGACATCCTCCAACTAAATTAAGTAAATGAAATTACCTCACAAGAAAGAGGAGGACCATTGCAGAATTTAGTACTGATAAATTTTCTACCTTAAACATTAGGTGTAAGTCCTTACCTTGAGCAGATAAGAGCAGGGTCAAACTGACACACGTTAACCTCCACATCTTCTCAAACCGTCTCTTGTCTTGCAGAATGGATGGAGATGGTGGATGTGGTCCTCCTTGCCTCTCACAAACCCTTTTTATATTCACTGCTTGAGTCTCTGCTCGTCACTCATCTAATCACTCTAATGTCGCACTAATCCGTTTTTATTATTATTATTTGCTCCTTGCCCTGTTTTCACAATGCAGACCTGTTAAACATGTATTCTAGAACTAGATTCACTAAACAAAGATCTTAAATGCAAGTTTTGTTTTCAGAGATTATGAGTTTTGTTAATCTCTGTCTAAATGGAGCAAGGTGTTCATGTTAAATCTTAAGGTCACCCAAAAATGCATAATTTGCTCGCCCAAAAGCTAATTTATTCCCAAACCTGCTTGACTTTCAACAGTGGCTTTGAGTCACCATTCTGTACATTTAATCATTCACTGCATGGAATAAAGACACAATAATATGCATTTTTTTAAATTCCTTTAAGAACAGTGGAAACTGATTTTCTTAAAGATTTAATGTCAAATATAAATAATAAATGACAAAAATAGGTTCCTCCTGATGTCCCACATAAGACAGAAACACTTCTGTTACTATCAATTATTTAAAAAAGGTTCTATTCAGCCATGCTTGTTACACATCACAATGAAAAATCACGATAGGCCTCAGATCTACAAAAGTACCTGTATAGAAATTCACAATTAAGTGATCAAAAATAATTTAGTTTCTCTTTCATTGATTTTATGTAATGTTTGAATAATACAATGCAAAATATATACATTTACATAGGCAGTTTAATTTATTTTCAGATAATAAAATACAGAGCATGGGAGAGAATGTGAGTTGATAATTTAGAGAAGACATTCGTCCTCACACAGCAATTAAACTAAGCTCCGTTTATATGGATTTGTGACAGATACAAAAAAAAAGGTGTTGGTGAAAGACAAGTAGAAAATTGAGAGTATTTAAGACACTAATTATGACATAAGTAACAGCATGTGGCAGTTGTACATTTTACATAGTCATTGTAAAAGTGTATCAGAGGGCAGGTGACTCAGTGAGTGCTGCAAATATGCTTTACCTATTCAAGCAATCCATTTTATAATGTTTAATCTTCATTATGAAACCCAGAAAACATGTGAAAAAAGGATTGATAATGATTTAATTTTTCAAAATAAATCAAGGGGCTTCATCAATGACCACAATTTTGATGATAAATAATAAAAACAAGTTGATCAACACCATGCCATAATTTGAATATAATATATATTTTCCTTATATTAAATTATATATATATATATATATATATATATATATATATATATATATATATATACACATATACACAGTGCTGTTCAGAATTATTTGCCCCCTTGGTAAATATGATCAAAGATGCATGGCTGTAAAAAATAAATCTGCATTGTTAATCCTTTTGAAATTATATTTAAAATGTTCTTTTTTCAGTTCAGCCCACTCATTTTCTATAGGGTTCAGGTCAGGGACTGGGATGGCCATTGCAGATGCTTGGTTTTGTGCTCAGTGACCCATTTTTGTTTTGATTTTGATATTGGTTTTTGGATGTCCTGTTGGAATATCCAAACATGGCCCGTTAAAAGATTTCTAGCACAGTCTGTTAGGTTTAGATTTTTTATCTGTTGGTATTTGATCGAATCCATGATGCCATGTATCTGAACAAGATGTCCAGGACCTCTGGCAGAAAATTAGGCCCACAGCATTAAAGATACAGCAGAGTGTTTCATTTTACACATGGGGTACTTTTATATCCCTGTGTGCACCAAACCCATCTTAAGTGTTTGCGGCCAAAAAAAGCTTTTTTTGTTTTTGTTTCATCTGACCATAGAACCCGTCCCGTTTGAAGTTCCAGTAGTATCATGTACTTTTCAAACGTTCTATGGACAGATTAAACAAACAAACAAAAAAAGCTTTTTTTGGCAGCAAACACTTAAGATGGGTTTGGTGCACACAGGGATAAAAAAAATCTAAACCTGACAGCCTGTGCTAGAAATCTTATAACGGGCCATGTTTGGATCTTCCAACAGGACAGTGATCCAAAAACAAATATCAAAAACAAAAATGGGTAACTGAGCACAAAACCAAGATCTGCAATGGCCATCCCAGTCCCTGGCCTGAACCCTATAGAAAATGAGTGGGCTGAACTGAAGAGAAGAAGCGCCAACATGGATCTGGGAATCTGAGGGATCTGGAGAGATTCTGTATGGAGGAATGGTCTCTGATCTCTTGTCAGGTGTTCTCCAAACTCATCCTTCATTAAAGGAGAAGACTCAGAGCTGTTATCTTGGGAAAAGGAGGTTGCAAACATATTTAATAAAATCAAATTTTAATAAAAATTAATAAATGTCATGTAGAATAAGGCATTAATGTATACGAACTAATACTAAAACAGCCAATATCCTAATAATATGCATGCTAATATAAGCAACTTTAATAGTGAGAATTGGACCCTAAATTAAAGTATTACCATATATATCTGGTAGATTCCAGTAATAGTCTGTGTTAAATATAATGCAATATATATGTTTGTTTATATTGATATTTGACTTTATTTATTATGTTATAATAATTGTCTGGATATATTAGAGTGACTAATTATTCTAAGTTGGAACAAAGGGCAACACATGATTAAATAACATGAACACCCTGCCCAAGACAGACAGAAATAAACAAAACTCTTAATCTCTGAAATAAAATGTATTTAGATGCTTAGATCTAGAATACATGTTTAACAGGTCTGCATTGTGAAAACAGGGTGAGGAGCAGAAAATAATAATAAAAACGGATTAGTGCGACATTAGAGTGATTAAACAAGTGACAAGACTCAAGCAGTGAATATATAAATGGTTTGTGAGAGGCAAGGAGGACCACATCCACCATCTCCATCCATTCTGCAAGACAAGAGACGGTTTGAGAAGATGTGGAGGTTAACGTGTGTCAGTTTGGCCCTGCTCTTATCTGCTCAAGGTAAGGACTTACACTTAATGTTTAAAGTAGACATTTTATCAGCACTTCACATTTCGGACATAGTCCTGTTTCTTGTGAGATCATTTAATTCAGTTAATTTATTTGTAGGATGTCACATGCAGTTGGATGTCCATGAAATCATCCCATGTGAATAATCTCTCTCTCTTTCTCTCTCATAGTTTGTGGACAAGTCCCTCTAAACACCCGTATTGTGGGTGGTGTGGATGCCTTTGAGGGGTCGTGGCCGTGGCAGGTCAGTCTGCACAGCTCTACCTATGGAGGTCATTTTTGCGGAGGATCCCTCATCAACAGTGAATGGGTGCTGACGGCAGCTCACTGTTTACCTGGGTAAAATTCACCTAAACAAATGTTAATTGGTAGAATATATTGTTTTCTTTTCTCACTGTATTCTCTGACTGTTATCAGTGTCAGTGCATCCAGTCTCCGTGTGTACTTTGGGAAAGAGGACACAACAGGGAGTCAATACCAATGAAATCAGTAGAAATGTCGTCACAATCATCGTTCACCCCTCCTACAGCAGCAACACACATGACAATGACATCGCTCTGCTGCGCTTGTCCTCCACCGTTACCTTTAATGACTATATTAGACCCGTGTGTCTGGCAGCCCAGAACAGCGTCTTCGGTGCCGGCACCAGCAGCTGGATCACAGGATGGGGAGATGTCCAGTCTGGAGGTACAAACACATACAAACTCATTAGTTCACATAAATCTACTCATAACAACACTATGATTGTGTGTTTGTGTGTGCGCTGTTCAGTGAGCCTAGCTGCTCCTGGGACTCTGCAGGAAACTATGGTTCCAGTGGTGGCTAATGATCAATGTAATACTCTGCTGGGTTCTGGATCTGTTACCAACAACATGATCTGTGCTGGTTTATTGGAGGGAGGCAAAGACACCTGCCAGGTACAACAGTCAACCAGATCATTATTAAGTGTGCACATCAAAACATGCCGCATATCTGAAAGTCCATTATGTTTTTCTAATATATCTTGACGCAAAAACGTCTATCTGTGCTTCTTTTTTATATATGTATGTGTTTTTTTCTGGCCATGTTTGATGAGAAGTAAGTCCCATAAAATAAAAAAACCCTGTCTTTCTGTAGGGTGACTCTGGAGGTCCAATGGTGAGCAAGCAATGTTTGGTGTGGGTTCAGTCTGGTATCACCAGCTGGGGTTATGGCTGTGCCGATCCCAACTCTCCTGGTGTTTACACGCGTGTTTCACAGTATGAGAGTTGGATCTCCACCACCATTGTCCAGAATCTCCCAGGATTTGTCGTCTTCAACCCCTCAAGCACATGCCAACATGTTTCTACGACCTTACCTGCTTCTACAACATCTCCTATTTCTACCACCTCAACCGCTTCTACCACATCACCCACTTCTACTACCTCAAGAACTTCTACTACTTCAACAACAACAACTGCTACCCTAAGACCTCCAACCAATCAGAGTAAATCTCTCTCACACACACTCTACACTCCTATACAAGAGATATTCCACCCATTGGGTGGACTATACTTTTAAATGGGTCATATTTTTTTTTTTGTTCCTTAAGGTTCACTTAAAATGTTAATAAAGAGTTTTGCACAGTTTATGCGGAAAAACTATTATTTTCAACCGTCAGTAAACCACCACTGTTATGATTGGCTAACGTTATTGCGTAGGAAACAGTATCAACGCATGTGAGTAAGTGTTTTGAAAACATTATCCATATAAAACCATAATTTACAGACAAAGCATTATGAAATTATTTACTTGTGGTTTGGGATGCAGTTACTGTCAGATCCAATACAGTTGGATACAGTTAATGATACCAATACCATTTAAACTGGACACGTCAAAGACAACAATCTTTCAGTGTATCCAGTGTAAAAGCATTAGTGATTATAATGGGTTCTATTTGCTTTTGACGCGACGCTCACTTTCAGTGTAGGAAAATGTCAGCCATTAAGTGACTGAATGCCAGTGTATGGGGCCTATTTTGTGATGATGTATAACTATTCATCGATGTCTTGCTCTAAAGGCAGTCATATGCAAATAGTTGCCCGTGTTACATCACAGATCCTGCAATATCAAAACGAGCCATGTTTGGAGCTTGATTACATAAATGTTTTGCTTATAACGAGGAAGACTATGAAACTTGCAGGATGTTTTGGTTCTTATATGTCAAACGATAAAGGAAAATTTGATTTCTCATGTCATGACCCCCCATGAACCCTCCAGCACCCTGTAGAGGGTATAGAGCTGGTCCAGTGTTCCACGGCCCGGACGAAAACCGCATTGTTCCTCCTGAATCCGAGGTTCTACTATCGGCCGTATTCTCCTCTCCAGTACCCTGGCATAGACTTTCCCAGGGAGGCTGAGAAGTGTGATCCCCCTGTAGTTAGAACACACCCTCCGGTCCCCCTTCTTAAAAAGAGGGACCACCACCCCGGTCTGCCATCCCAGAGGCACTGTCCCCGACCGCCACGCGATGCTGCAGAGACGTGTCAACCAAGACAGCCCCACAACATCCAGAGACTTGAGGTACTCGGGGCGGATCTTCAGGTTGGTGGAGAGTTCCTGCCTCAAGTGGAGGAGTTTAAGTATCTTGGGATTTTGTTCACGAGTGAGGGAAGGATGGAACGGGAGATTGACAGACGGATCGGTGCAGCTTCTGCAGTAATGCGGTCGATGTACCGGTCTGTCGTGTGCGGCGAAGCTCTCGATTTACCGGTCAATCTACGTTCCTACTCTCACCTATGGTCATGAGCTTTGGGTCATGACCGAAAGAACAAGATCCCGGATACAGGCGGCCGAAATGAGCTTTCTCAGCAGGGTGGCTGGGCGATCCCTTAGAGATAGGGTGAGGAGCTCGGTCACTCGGGAGGAGCTCAGAGTAGAGCCGCTGCTTCTCCACATCGAGAGGGGTCAGCTGAGGTGGCTCGGGCATCTGTTCCGGATGCCTCCTGGACGCCTTCCCGGGAAGGTGTTCCGGGCGCGTCCCACCGGGAGGAGACCCCGGGGAAGACCTAGGACACGCTGGAGAGACTATGTCTCCCGGCTGGCCTAGGAACGCCTCGGAGTCCCCCCGGAAGAGCTGGAGGAAGTGGCTAGGGAGAGGGAAGTCTGGGCATCTCTGCTTAGACTGCTGCCCCCGCGACCCGGCCCCGGATAAGCGGAAGAAGATGGATGGATGTCATGACCCCTTTAACACCACTTCTGCATAATTCTTGTTTAAATGTCTTTTTGGTGTAGTCTCAAACTCTTGTCAAGGGAGATGTGGTGAGAGATTTTACATCCGTAACCGCTGCAACTGCAATCATCACTATATATTTTGCATCAAATAAATAATATTCAAAAATATTATTTGAAACCAGAACAGAATAAATCAGATTTAAATTAATTTCTTCAAAAAGGATTTGCAATGAAAGTGTGTGTGTGTGTGTGTGTGTGTGTGTGTGCGTGTGTGTGTGTGTGCGTGTGTGTGTGTGCGCGTTTTAAAAAAATAAAAAAATAATACAACATACAAATTAATATCATAGGCTATAGTATATAATATCATCATAACTTCATATTATAGTCTTGTTTGTAATCTGTATTATATGACTAAATAAATACTTAGCATCATCTGGCCTTTATAATGATTTTTTGCTGTTATATAAATCACACCAACGGGGGATGAATGTATGAAAGGTGTTTATATTGTCATGGTACCACATGCTTGTGTATAGCTACAAGGATGTACATTAATAAAGTGATAAAATCATTGCTCAATAGTCATCTAAACAGGTGATAAAATATTAAACAATTATATTATCATGTTATATTTCTATTAACTCTTGTTGAAAGTTGCAAGTTGCAAACCATCTGAGAGAACCACATTGAGTTCCCACACAGAGAAATACGAACCCTTATTTTCTCAACACAAATGTTGAGGAGTCATCCAGCCTCTCAAAGATGAATTACAGTGTGCACTGTAAAAAACACATTGAAATGGATCTTGGGACGGAGAGATGAATATTCTTAGCAGACCAGTCCTGTTCCTCTAGCTCTAACAGCAGAGCACTGATGGGTTTTGGGTTTGATTCTGAGGGAATGCATGACCAGTATACTTTCAATGTAATGTAATGTTAGTTGCTTTGGATAAAAGCATCTGTCAAAATGCATAAACGTAGAACAGTCTTCTAGTAGCAACCAGAGAGAAGCCAACAAATGACCATTTTCAACAAACAATACAAGAGGTCAGAAAACCTAGCAACGGAACTGAACATAAAGGTTGGTAAATGGCCTACCTACAGAACACACACATAAACCTTAGTAAAGTAAAATATTTTTATTAAAACGATGGGTTAAATAAGCCTATATTAAATATTTATGCCATTTATAAAATATTTATGCCAATTTATATATCTGGAATTTCCGTTATGATTATACATCCTCGCAATGTGCAACTACTAAAACATGTTATCATGTGGGTTGTGAGTGAGGGTGTGATGCCTGCCTAACCCCGTGACAAATCCCTGACGCCTTCATCCGGGACTCTTCCACTAGAACACTCTCCAACATGGCGGCGTCAGGTAAGAATAATGCGCACTCGTGCTCTGCCTATATTTGTAGGATTCTTTGCGAAACAGCTATATATAAGTTTGTATAACATTCTTGGGCTCAAACGTAATGGTTATGGTATTCACTATATCCGTTTTTCAAACGCGGCGCTGTCAAATGTATTGGTTAAATGCATTGAAAACATGGATTAGTCGCATTGGGGAAGCCGTATGCTCAGATGAATTAGCCAGTGTGCTAGCGGCCAAATCATGTGCCTCGTCTGTCTCGTTGTCCCCCTTAGTTTTAGGACGCGACAAGGTTTCGCAAACGGATGTTCGGGTAATTTAATGTACGTGGTAGTTCATAAGGTTAGTGTGCGGAAAGTGAAAATATTATGTTCAATGATAGTGCATAAAGTTCTGAATGGTGCTAATAACCCGTGTTTGGTGCGTATGCGCAGTACGTTCCAGAGGAGGGACCGGAGGGTTCACCACGTGCACGGAACCGTGGACGTTCTGTGGTCTTTTAGACTGGACCGATTGTAGTGGTGGGGATTTCGGAATCGTTTTTTGTGGTTACGGATTAATTTAGTGCAGTTACATCGTTACTCTTGCAGATGGCGAGTGTCTTATTTCTGTTGAGTCATTATTGAATAATTCACAAATTCGTTAGATTAATTAAAATAATCGAGGAATTCACGACCAAAATATCTATTATTTCCTTATATTAATTGACGTGTCAGTAGTTTAAACCATATTAGACTAAGCATACAAAAAATAGTGCCCAAGTAAGTTAACAACATGCATGGACCGTTAATTTGATTACAAAATATGATTATTGAACGTTATTTTTCAAGTCTTTTACGTTACAACCAGGCAGATGTATAGTACATTATGCAAGTACAGCTCCTATCTTCTTGAATAGGGAAAGACTGAATTATAAGAATCAGTAGTATCTGACACCAATGGTAGGCTATCATAAATTGTTCTATGTTTTTCTGGCTGGTCTAATTAACGCACAAACACGTAATAGATAAATAAATAGACGATGCATCTATATGAACAAAATCATTGGCTCTTATAACTGTAAGGCAGGACTAAAGCTACCATATTTCATGTTAGTTATTCCCATTCATTTTTATTTGAGTGAACCATCTCCTCCCCTTACAACAGCCCTGGTGGTGAGGCTCACTGAGTGTCTTATCACCTTTTCCGTTCCTAGTTGCATAGTATCAGCACGTATTTTGCATAAGTGTGATATTACTCAACATTTAATGAGTGGTGCGAAGGCTATTAGCATCCGTTTTGGGTTTCATGCAGTTTAATGAAGTGTGTTGAGAGGTTGCTGTTGGAAATCCTCTACAAGTGTAATGACATTTCACTGTTAAGGCAAGCTATCCATTTTTTGCATAATCATACTTTGTCTGTTGTCTCTGTCACCATGTGGCCAAGCTATGGTGGGAACATCAAAATATATTTCTTACTATGAGTGTCAAACTGGGCATGAAATGAAAATTCACCCTGTTTTCTAAATGCATGTTATTGATATTATTTTAAACAATTAATCAATGCATGTTTCCTTTTTTGAGTTTTTAATTCTTAATCAAATTGTCATAATTCTGATCTAATTTTCTGGTGAAATGATGACCGATTTCTCTCTGGCGTATACCGGACTCCTCCAATTCTTTAGTCTGCTTAATCACTGCCGCTTTCTTACAATCAACCTCAAGCTTGCATTCAGATTGGCATCAATCCAATCAGCAACCGTTAAATAGAACGAAGTCCACACCCTATGTTTTTTCCCCCCTTTCAAAAATCTTTCACTCAGATGTACTCCACAACATGGAATAAAAGATCTGTTGCTACTTTCATTTCATTGTGAATTTTAACATGCATAAATGTATCAAATAATGAAATAGCTTAGTTTTGGCATTCTCATAGAATGTTATTCTTTCTTTAGCTAAGAAGAATAAGAAGAAGGGGAAGACCCTGACCCTGACTGATTTCCTTGCGAATGATAGCAGTGGCAGTGCACCCCCCAGTTACCCCAGCGCGAAGACCACCAGCTGGGCAGATGAGACTGATGACTTGGATGGAGATGGTGAGTAAATCCTGGAATGGACTACATGACTTTTAAAATCTAAACCGACGCATTGCTGAGAGATGCATGACAAATTAAAACATTCCTTAAATTGGCTCAATATCAAATATGAAATATGTGAAGTAGAACTACATGGTTTGGGGGAATATATATTGAAATTTTCTGATTAAAAATTGAGATTGCAATTTAAAATCAGATAAAAAAAATTTGTTTAAATCCAGGTTTGCTTTTGCCTGTTTGTAGGGCTGCAAAATTGGCCAAAATTGATTATATGGCTATACTTGCAAGCAGCAGTTAAAGGGCCAAGCACTAAGATGGCACAATAAGTCATGCCAGCATGGCTGGGAGCATCAGACCAACTGCAACAATGAGCAATTATATTAAGAGGATTTTAGGCAAAATGGCTGAAAATGTATTTAAAAAAACAGTCACTAGTCCTTAGTGTTGTCAAAAATATCGATATTTCGATAAATATCGATACTGAAATATCTGAACGGTACCAATACTAATTTCCCGAAGTATCGATACTAGCCAAACTTTCACTTTCACTTCTCCCCAAAGGCGCGTTGACAAACACCACACGTGACGCACTCGTCTCATTCGCTCTGGTTAAATAGCAAAAGTGAAGTGAATGGAAAGATGGCGAGGGCGGCGCCCCCGCGACTGGCTTTGGTTGATTGATAAAGAACACCGCGAGCGGGCATGTTGGAGAATAGCGCGGACACGCGTAAAAACACACCGCGAGCGAGTCGGAGAATAGCGTGGACACGCGCTACACACCGCGAGCGGGCATGTCGGAGAATAGCGCGGACACGCGCTTCACACTGCGAGCGGGTATGTCAGAGAATAGCGCAGACACGCGCTTCACACTGCGAGCGGGCTGCGGGCACCCAAAAGATTGTTTGACAATCAATAATCACTCACATCACTCATTTTTTTTAATTATTTTATAGGTGAAAACAGACTTAAGGAACAGGCTCCAGGGGTACCATTTAGCAAGCATAGGCTACGCTCAGCATCAGGGGTGTTTGTTGTTTGGACAGACCTTTCCCCACTGCTAAAAACAATCCTAAACGAAACACTGTAACTCTTCTCATTTTAACTTTTCTGAAACATTAACCAAGATGGCCTAGTATTGTTGTTGATATGAGTCTGTGTTGTCTCGTTTTTTCACCGTAATTCTTAAAGTTAACATAATCTGACTGAGGAATCCGACAAGTAAACTGAGAAGTAAACCGACAAGTTTAACTGTGGTCAAATGTAAATTAACTTGTGCCTATTTAACTTTATTCAGAAAATTATTATTTAATTCTGCAATTTGCCTTCATTAGCGATTATCATCAATTTGATTACACAGATATGAATTAAACTAGACAGCTAGACAATGGCATCTCTGAATTCAATAATGAAATGCCTTTAACTAAAATTTGAATGTTTAATCTTATTATTATACATTACTGACACTCTATCCTCCAATTTGATACTGTTGAGTGCTTTTTTACAGTAAAAAGCAAAAAAACAGTTTTGGCCTATTACAGTAGGCTATATTTTAATCTTTGATTACAGTAGGTTATACAAATACAACGGGTCATGTTAGCCCTGGTCCAATTAAAAAATATTAACAGATAGAACTCAGGACATTTTTGTTCATGTAAAATATATCTCATTGTCATGTTCTAGACTTGTTATATTTAGCTTTAAATAAATAAAAATACCCCCTTAATATTGTGGCAGTTTTTTTTCTCTGTGGTATCGAAAATGGTATCGAATATCGATATTTTTCAAGGTATCGTATCGAAATTAGAAATTGTAGTATCGTGACAACACTACTAGTCCTATGATTTAATGGATTTATAATTTGACCAATAGGTTGCAATGTGACCAAATGGATGTGGTTTGGTCAGAGTAAGGTGGCAATGACTCATGCAAAGTTAGGTGTCAATATGCCAAAGCATTGCAGAGATGCAGAATCTAGTCATCTGTATTCCAGCCTTAAAGGAGTAGTTCCCTTTCAAATAAAAATTTCCTGATAATTTACTCACCCCCATGTCATCCAAGATGTCCAGGTTTTTGAGGAAAACATTCCAGGATTTTTCTCCATATAATGGACTTGCGTTGTTTTCCAAAACCTCATAAAGGGTTTGAAGACCCTTATTTCTCGGCTGGGATCGTGTCGAGCCTTTGAAGCTGCATTGAGACTGACATTTGGACCTTCAAACCGTTGGTTGCCATTGAAGTCCATTATATGGAGAAAAATCCTGGAATGTTTTCCTCAAAAACCTTAATTTCTTTTCGACTAAAGAAAGACATAGACATCTTGGATGTAAATTATAAGGACATTTTTATTTGAAAGTGAACTACTCCTTTAAGAAGACCGAATGCTAGGGTTGGTAAGAGGTTGTGCTTCATTGTATATGTGCTATTAACATCTGTTTTGCGTATACAGGTGTAAATGGGATTGGATCCATTTAGAAATCCAGTCAATTAAATTTATATTCTGTCGTAATCAAGTCCCATTCTCCTCATTAGTCTCAACTTCCTGGCATACTACGGAGGATACATATCGAGCTCCTCCCATCGATCGCTCCATCTTGCCTACTGCGCCTCGTGCAGCACGGGAGCCTAACGTTGACCGCTCTCGGCTGCCACGCGGGCCGCCCTACACTGCCTTCCTCGGTAACCTTCCCTATGATGTCAGCGAGGAATCCATCAAGGAGTTCTTCAGGGGACTTGCGGTCAGTAGATATGCTGCATGCATGTTTAAAAATGGGATGTCTAGATAATGAGACAAGTGCTGCTTGACAAGTAAAGGTTGTGTGTAACTGTGTCTTCTGTGTATATTATCAGATCAGTGCGGTGCGTTTGCCACGGGAGCCTAGTAACCCAGAAAGGCTTAAAGGATTTGGTTATGCTGAATTTGATGATGTTGACTCAATCTTGCGCGCGCTCAGTCTAAATGAGGAGGTAGGTCATCAATAAAATACTGACCTCAGTGCATTGCTGTTGTTTTCTATTTTGAATTAATGTTGCATCAAATTTGTGTAGAATCTTGGGAACAGGCGGATCCGGGTGGATATCGCAGATCAGTCCAATGACAAAGGTGAACTGATTATATGCAAACTCCTTCACATTGTCTTTGCTTCTGTGAAAGTGTCTTTCTTGATTAAATTTAACGTCATATTTCCTCCAGAGAGGGATGGTGGATCAATGTCAGGGCGTGACCGGGATAGAGACCGCGGTCGTGGGATGGACGGTGGCCCTGATAAGACTGAATCTGATTGGAGGGCACGCCCCAGTGGCGAGCAAGATGAAGGACCACGCCGAGACGACGGATTTGGAGACCGTAAGTTAAACAGATGCTAACTGTATATCATGCTTAAACAAAATACTTTGCATATATTATATTTGAGAATGTCTATCAAGTGAAATTAAAGTATTTTTGACATTAAAAGTAGAGCATATTAAAGTATATTGTATATTTAATTTAAGTATTCTGAAATTTAATTAAGTACGTACATGTATGTGAATGCATGTAAAATATGTAATGTGTATGTAATCATTAAAAAATAAGTTTTATGGGCCTTTGTGGTTTTCCAAAATAAAAGCTTAGTTGTTAGAAAGTTAGAAAATAAAGAAATTAAGACAACCATATATTAATATTTTATTTGTACTGTAAGATAAAAACATTTACAGTGAGATTACAATATAAATATTTCTTATTTAGTTTATTTTGTTTGTTTATTAAAGGTAAAATATAGATCAGTTTAAATCTGGTTTGACTGTTAGCATACAGTTGTTTGTACTATTTTGTGTAATGCCTTGTGGTGTCTTTTTGCAGGGTCTCGTGATCGCTTTGAGTCTGACCGATTCAGAGATGCTCCAAGGCGTGATGATCGTTTTGACAGCGGTCGAGATCGCTTCAGTGGGAGAGATCGCTACGACGACAGAGGTAGCAGAGACTATGATCGTGGAGGTTGGTGGAGTTTCGTTCAGTGGAATTTATTATGATACTCTACTCAAAAATGGTAGTGCAAGTTATTAAAAGGATAGCTCACCCCCAAATTTAAAATTGTCACCATTTACTCACCGTCAAGTTGTTCCAGAAAAAACCTGTATGAATTTATTTATTCGGCTAAACACAAAAAAACATATTTTAAAGAATGTTGGTAACCATTGACTTCAATAGTATTGTTTTTCTAATACTATGGAAGTCAATGGGGTCCATCAACTGTTAGGTTACCCATATTCTTCAAAATATCATCATCTTTTGTGTTCAACAGAATAAAGAAATTCATACAGGTTTAGAACAACTTAAGGGTGAATAAATTAGGCCAGAATGTTAATTTTTTCTGGTAGACTATCCCTTTAATTTCTCTTTGAGTTCATGAATGTTTGGTGTGTACATTTATTGCAGTTTGCTTTGTAAGTAATGCTACGGTCATATGATTGTCTTAGGTTTTGACTCACGTGGTGAAGGACGAAGAGGATTCAGCAGTGGCTTCAGACGAGATTTTCCTGACCGGCGTGATGGAGATCGCTACGGAGATCGTGAAGAGCATTTTGAAAAGAGGGATGAAGGACGAGAAGATAGGGGTACATAGCTCATGTAGAAATTACACACGTCAGCTTTAAAGATACAAATTTTATATCAGAAACGTTGTCTCCCTATTCTAATTGTATGAGATTATTCGTTCCAGCCTCTACACAGAGGCCCAAGTTAAACCTGAAGCCACGGAGCATCCCAAAAGAGGAGGAACAGAGTGGAAGCTTGCCCCCTCAGAGTAACACGACAAGCTCCAGCAGGGCTTCCTCTATATTTGGGGCAGCCAAACCTGTGGACACGGCCGCCAAGGAGAGAGAGGTGGAGGAGAGGCTGAAGAAAGAACAAGATAGACTCCAGAAACAGTTGGAGGATGACAAGATCAGGGGCCCGGAGAGACGACCAAGAGACCGGTGAGAAGGGGGAAATAGATGGGTAGATACGAAAATTGGTATCTCACCAGCGAACCACACTCTTGTCTACTTGGAAAGTTTGTTAGTGGTGGGAAAATCTTGATGGGATGAAATGGAATACGGCTGAGGAACATCTGTGCTGTGTTTGAAATCGCCCCCGATACTGGAGCTGTGCGATATAGCTGAAAAAATTATCACGATATAATGTTTCATATCGTTCGGTATCGATAACTATTGACATTTTTTATTACCTTTTTTTTTTTAAAGACGAGTAGAAAAGTTTGAATTTAAACCACTTTTTTATTTTATTTATCCACATTAAGGCAAACAAAAAATTATATTAGTTTTAGCAGTCAAAAATAAAATATACATATCATCTTTGTCTTATATTAAGATATAAAATTATATTAAAAGTAAGCGTTAAAGAAACTCATGAACTTAAAATGTTACAAAATTGGTGGTTGAGGAGATTCGCCCTTCTATGTAAAGCGCTTTGAGTGTCGAGAAAAGCGTTATATAAATGTACCGTCGATAAATACCGATACCGTTTTATCGCCCTACCCTATACCCTTATTCACTATTCCCTACATTGCTCCACTAGTCCACTTGGAGTTGATGAAAACTGAGTGCGCTGGAATGGCTGCCGTTTTTCCATAGGCTGTGTAACAATCATTTGAAATGTAGCAAACTGGCAGCTCCAGTAGTAATGGCAATACTTATCTTTAACTCTGACATGAAAACTAGCTTATAAACTTGAATTAAACAATTTAATAACAAATTAATAATAATATTACGCTGGACCAGCGTGGTTTGGAAAATGGGTAGATGATTTGATTCAGCTGCAGGCACCATCTCCTGGGCGACTCAGTGCATTATGGGTATTCTCTAGCCGTTGAGCGTATATCGGTTGTACACTCGTTATTACGGTGCAATGTGGGATTGAATGAGTGCACTCAACATCAACTATGGTTTCGGACCCCACTACAAATGGCTGCCCCATCAATAGTGCCCTATTTAAGGGTATAGGGGGTGATTTCAGACACAGCCATCGAGTCTCTGAAAAACTGACATTTAAATGGTGATTAATGAGTAATTTTAGGAGTTGAATTTGTTTTCTTTTTCTTCAGAGACCCTAGTTGGAGAAGTGAAGAGCCATTTAAAGAGCGGCAACGCACAGGAAGTGAATCCTCACAACCTAAAGGTAATACATTTGTGTTCCTGGCAGATACCTCATCAAAGAATGTAGATTAAGGATGCACTAATATTACAATTCTGATTAATGTTCTCATATGATAGCTGATAACCAACTCAGTTTATAACTGGTATTAGAAACGGCTGTAGAAGTGCTATTTTTATTGCATTGAATGAATGACGGACTGTTTGAAGAAATGTTGCTATTGTTAAATAAAACTATTTAAGAAAATTTGTGAAATGTAAATTAATTTAAATTAGAAATGTACTAAAATTGCTAAAACTAATAAATATAAATTAAAGCTAAATAGAAATATAAAAACTAAATCTAATAAAAAGGACAAAAGCACATCAAATTATTGATCCTTTCAAATTAAAATAAATTGAAAATATGAATGAATAACAAAATATTAATTAATGCTATAATAGTATATAAATAATACAAAAATAACGCTGGTTTAAAGATCTCTAATGATAGGAGGAAAACAAAAAATCCAGTAGTTAAATTAATAAAAATATATTTCTGTATCTGTGATGTTAAGGATCTAGGTCTCAAGATGGTGAACATTCAGAGAATGAAGTCTTCAGTGGCCAGGAGGATGAGCCGATCTCTCCTGCATGTACATCACCCTCTTCCAATCAGGGAGGGCTCCCACTGAAAGTAATGCCTGCCCCTCCCCCTAAAGAAAATGCCTGGGCCAAACGGAGCCCAGGGGGGAGTGCTAATGAGAAGGAAGGAACACCCTTAGCTGCTCCCAAAACTGCAGAGGAGACTGTATTGGGCAAGGGTAAATGTCTCCACAATAACATTTTGACATAGTGGCAAGAACGTTTGAATATATATATATATATATATATAATAGGGCTGTTAAACGATTGAAATATTTAATCGCGATTATCCGCATTAATGTCATAGTTAACAGGCGATTAATCGCACATTTTTATCTATTCTAAATGTCTCTTGATTTTCTTTTTGTCCCATTATTTTTTTTCTTCTCATTTTAATGCTCTTTTCAAATGTTTTTTTATTGAAAACAACATTTGCATATACTGTTCAATTTCACACTAACATTCTCACTTGGAGCAAATAATCTCACACAATGTAACACAGTCCATCAATAAAAGGGTGAAAGAAATACTGATGAGGTAACGTTACTGGTATTGACGAGTGGGCATAGAAACGCATCAGCTGTGTGTGTGCTTGGCCATCAAGTGGTATTTCAGACTGGACGTGCTGCAATGATAGCTCAGTTCACAACGACAAAAAACACAATCACTTTGGTCTTGTCAATTGAACCATTTGGCAACTTTTGAAAAGTAAACTTTCCATTCAGAATCTGGAAATTGGCATCCATTTCGGCGTCTCGCTCTCATCATTATCCACTCAAAACGTAATGTTAATTTTTATTTAAAATAAAACTTTATGAGTGTACACACACCGGCGGCGCCATTTATTGCTGTCCATAAACTGAGAAAGTGCGCGTCCGATGTGCGATACGAGTTATCCTAGACGCGGCTCGGCGCTGCGCTTCTCATCCACTCTTTGGCCGGCTCGCAAGCCCAAACAAGTGTGTGCGGCGTGCCTGTTGTTTTGTTTGTGGTCTAGCTAGATCCGGTGTGGTGTTGTAGTTTTAATAACGTTATTAGTTGTTGCAAAAGCGACAATGTCTACTAGGCGTTAATCTCACGCTAAAAAAATTTACGCCGTTAAAATGGGTTGGGTTAACGCCGTTAATAACTCGTTTAACAGACAGCCCTAATATATATATATACAGTTTTCTCACTTGTCTGTTCTGTTTGCTAGATGAAAACCAGGATGATGGTGTTCAAAGGGATAAAGTTATGCCTCAGGGAAGAGGTGGAGGAGGAGTTGGGAGAGGAGGAGGAGGAGGGGGGTGGGGACGAGGGGTTGACTGCCCAACTAAAGACAAACAGAGAGAGCCTGCAGACAGGTGAGGCAGTTTTCACTAATGTGAACGTGTCATGCACTTTATAAATTTACATGACTGTATAGTAGGGCTGTGTGATTAATCGAAATTGAGGTTCGATTTTGGCTTCCAGTGATAATGAAAATACGATTATTGAGAGAAAATTAATTTGCCCCCTTTCCGGTGGTGCACTTTCGCTCCTGTCGCAAACTTAATGTGAAAATCATTAAAATCATGTAATCTGACTTTCGTGAAATGGGACTGTAACAAAGTATCTTGTTATGAGTAACACTTAACACGGCAAACGTGTAACACTTTAATAATCCAAAAATAAACAAACACAAAACGTAAGTAAGGCAGAAGCCCCTCAGGGTCGACTGCCACATACACACAAACAAAACATAACGTAAAAGTTCAGGCCTGGTCCTCTCTCGTCCTTCACTGTCATCATCACGCTTCCTTTTATGCTTCCGAAGCTCCTCTGTGAGAGATACAAGATCGGTGCAGGTGGCACTCATCAATCACGCCACCGGCCTCGCGCCAATCACGCCACCGGCCCTGCCCTGCTTGCCACAGTACCTTGCTTGATATTACAGTTATTATAAGCGTGAAAGAGAACTCGCCCTGTTCCTCAAGCGGCTATCTGTGCGTGCACTCCGAGACAAAGGGGAACATGAACAAGCAACGTGAAATTTGAGCTTCGGGTGCACACTTAAACGGTCAGATACATGCAAAAAGTATTTGATTTTCGATTCCCAACTCCAGTGTTTACTGTATATTGAAAGTGAATTGGAACTGCTAAGTTATAAAAAAATTTAAGTAGAACATTTTACTTAAAGGTTGTGTAGGTAAGAATTGTCTAAAGAACTTTTTTTCAAATTGGCTTAAACTGTCTTTATATACCAATACATAATTAAAATGTAAGTACTTTGAAAAAGAGAGTATAAAAATTGAGTGACTATAGTGTATTTAATCTTCAAAAAACACAGCTCATTAATTCCATTCGGGACGAAACAAGTGATTTGCTTGCGCGACTGTCACTCTCCGTCGCCATGACTACCGCCGCTATTACTGGCTCTGCCGACGTGCACGCACTCGCGCACCCATTTTTAGGTGGGACTGAATGGAATTAATGAGCTGTTTATTGAAGATTAAATACACTATAGTCACTCAATTTTTTTATACTCTCTATTTCAGAGTACTTGCATTTTAATTATGTATTGGCATATAAAGACAGTTTAAACAAATTTGAATAAAAGTTTTTTAGACAATTCTGACCTACCCTACCTTTAAGAAGTTATATAAGTATAAAAGTAAACTCCAGCATCATATTACAATTGAGACTGTAAAAAAAAAAAGTTTATTTGCTGAAAATCTGGTGACATGTAGGGCTGGAACAAAGCGCATAAGCAGTGATGGCAAAAATGCATCTTTCTTTTTATATTCATAACAAGCATTAGCCACTGAACTAAATCCAACTATTTACAGTAATGGCAGAATAGGTGCTGGGTTCACAGAGCAAAATATGATATCAGAATATTGCTTGTCCCATATTTTATGCTTAAAAAGAATAGTTGACACAAAAATTAAAATTGTCATTTACTCACCCTCATGTTGTTCCAGAATCATAGGACTTCAGTTAATCTTAAACACAAATTGAGATATTTTTTTTTTATAAAACTTGAGAGGTTTCTGTCCCACCTTTGAAAGTTCAGGTAACCAAAACTTAGAGGAACCCAAAAGGGTCATCTATAATCTATATAGGTCCTCTATAAGGTAAATCTATATGAATGGAGCAGTTTAATTTGAGTCTTGTAAAGAGATAAGATCCCATTTTATAATGAACTGATTTCATTCAGGCTTTCTGTTTGGGGAAAGTAAAATAGATTAATCATGCCTTTTGAAATATGAATGACATGTTTCATATGCCCCCCCCTTTTTTTTGGATCTCGACAAGCCCAGTCCTTATTCTCTTTAATTGTATAGAAAACAACTTGAGGATGACTAAATTTTAGTTTTTGAGTAAACTATTCTTAAACTCCTTCTTGTATTGACAGGAAGGAGGTCAGGCGGGACAAAGATCCCAGAATAGCCTCAGAACCAAAGAAATATGAAGAGAGCGTTCCTCCTGTGAGTACCTCACCTGGTCCTGACCCCTGAATCAGTTTTTTCATGTAGCATTTTTAATGTAGGCTACATTGCAAGAGGAGTTAGACCCCAAACATGATTGATTCGTAGAAACTACAAATCAGTGGTGGTGTTCCGAACCGAGTGGTGTAGAACTTTAGGAATAACTTGAACAGAAACAAATACTGGAACATTATTTTCTTCATGCCACTCTTAATTTGTTCATCACAGACATTGTGGTCATGCCATTTCTTTTTGTCCCTACAGCAATTCAGCTCAGCTAGTAAATATGCTGCCCTACTAATGGATGGAGAACAGGGAGAAGATGAAGGTGGAGAGGAATGAACAATTAGGAAGGATCAACTAACTACAGAACAGAAGAAAAAGAGCAACTGAACGATCAAATGAGGGGTTAAATTAGAATTCCCTCATGATGATGGAGTGGCGTAGTTTAAGGGGATGATGGCTAAGGTACCCACAATGCTGTTCTGTGTCACGTTTATGGAAATGTATACAAGTATTCCCAAAACTGGTCCATTTTAATTAAAAAAATAAAATGAAAACAATCAGTGCAGTAAGTAGATAAATGCATTCATTCATGTAGACATTTAAAAATCATTGTTAACTTGGAAAGTCATTGTTATAAATAAAAAAAAGTATGTAAGATACTATAACTTGCCTCTGTATTCCTCTGATTATTTAATTCACTCAGCGTCTCCAATGTGATGCATAAATCTAATTTAATTGGTCACTCAATGCTCTGTATTGTCTTGTAATGCCATAAACCATGGTGTATATTTGTTGAAAAGGGCTTATACATTAATTGTCCACTGAAGAGTTCATTAGCAGAAACACCCTCAGTACTGACTGAGGTGTAGGCAGCGGGATAGGCTTTTTTAAAAATCCTCTTAATGCCTCAGACTGAAACTCAAGGTTTCTAATTTATTGTTCATCTGTTCTCCTCAAACCTGCATAGCATTGTTTTTTTTGTTTTTTGTCAAAAGGCAAGGTTAGTGAACTCCCTCAAAGTGCTCTCAAACCAATGTAATGATCCAACACTGAGGCTGTGCAGGTCCTCCCAGTCTCTTGGTGATTGAGTATTGAAATAAGCTGCATGTGTGCCACAAGAAATCTAGTTTGGTTACATTTTAGAGCATTTACTCTGAGCTTTGAAAAACGGAGCCATGTGTTTCTCGAGGTGTCTTTTACATACTGCTTTATTAGATGGATTTTACAGCCCATTCCAGGGTGGGATCTTTGTTGCAATGCTTGTTGCATTCTTTGTGTGGTCATATTGTGCTGTCCGTCCATGTTTTCCCAGCTGCCCTAACTGAAACTCTCCTGCCTGTAACCTGGGCTGTTCATACAAATACTGGAATTTATCTTTATTGGGGGAGAAAAAGTTGTCTGGTGGTCAGGCTTTTTTTTTTTTATTCGGATGGACATTTGGAATCTCTATTATGAGTGCATTGTTAATGTGTCCACACATGGAGATACCTGAACTCTGGTCCTGTTATGAAATTTATTTTACTTAATTTTAAAGTGTCCTTGTTACATATATTACATGTACTTACCATTGTAAAAACGGTAAATTATACATAATTACATGCATCTCAACCTAATCCTACCCTAACCCTATAGTAAGTACATGTTAATTCATATTACCCAGTACTTATTAAATACATAATTACACTTTAACAATGATGCTTTAAAATAGTGTAACCAAATGTTTTTGTCATCCTTATGGCTTTTATAGAAGCCATCTGCCATGGCTCTTGTGGTCTGCCTGGCCTGCCATTAAGGTTTTTTAAATCGAACATAAGGAATTACTTGGCTTCATGCAACTTTCCAGTACATTTTTGCTAATCGGATAACGTTATAGTTACGACTCATTCATTCCGATAATTGTATTTGCAACGATATTGTTCTTCTGTGTCATTATCTTTATAGTGGTGTGGACATATTTGTATAGATTTAGAATGATTATTAAAACTGTAGTTAAAGCTATCATTCTTGGTGTGATCTGGCCTTTACTACTTTTAGTTATAAAACAGTGCAATATGGTAATTATTCAGATAGTGATTTAAGACGTGTTCACACCAAAAACGACCATTTTTTTATCAAACTATTACTATTTCAGCGCCCGCGATGACATTGCGTTTCATTGAGATTCTGATTGGCTGTCAATTGTTTATCGTAAAATGTTCTGAATGTGATTTCAACTATATTCCTCTGTGTCGTTGATTGATGATTTATATTTTAGTATTAACAATCTCCGAACTATAGCATTGAGACATTAAAAACTTGGGTGTAAGTCCCTTTCACACTTGAGCACGACACTATAAAACAAGCTAATCGCTGACGAACGAACAAAAAGCAGAGTCAAGGTAGCAGCCTGTGAGACTGATGCGAGACTGCAATCCTGTGTGTTTTCAGCTTTTAGTGACAGGTGCTGTGCTTTGTGTGTTTACTGTGTTTTCTGCTGTGTCAGGTGCATGTATGAGTGTTGTTTCTGTTGTCTGTAGAATGGCAGTTGGTGCTAACTGGTGGTCTCTGGACACAGATAGGCCTACTACTGAAGCGACCTTTACCAAATAACATTGGTAATTCACAAATACATTTTTGGTAATGGGTCAAGGTATTTTTTTTGTTATATAACGTTTTCAATCTATAAGCTTTATTTCAGATCACTTAAATAGTAGGCTATTGTGGTGTACACAAACAAATGTTTAAAAGAAACTGCATAATTGCATAATCATAAGAAATGTATGACCTCATCTTGTGACTAACATAAGGTCATAAAGGTTTAGTTATTTAATATATGTGCAGTGCTGGGTAGATTACTTAGCCTACTAATTGTAGTCAGTTGCTTATGACAAATTACAGTAATCCGTTACATTACACATTTAAGGTATAACGACTGCTTTTTGATTAGACCTACTTTTAAATGACTTTTGACCTAACTCGTTCATCATGTTGAATTGGATAATGTATTGATTATAAAAATAGAAACAATATATTAAATTTTTATCAACAACATAACTTCATTATGTCAGGGTTCGTGAATGGAACTGGAGGGGATTTGTGAGGTTAATGAAAAGCTTAAATAAATCATAATTTAAATAAACAGTTTTAAAACACATTTGTTTGAAAGAATAATGTTGAGAAAACGCTGCTTAAAAGTGAAATGATTTCTGTAAATCAAGTGGTCAATTGCTTTGTGGCATCTCAATTTTCCATATAATTAGCCATCTGATTAGTGGTTCTGTAGTCTGATTATGATTGTTTTAAAACATCTAAAAGTAGGCTACTTAACTTTATGGGATCTGATTACGCAATTCCAACTCTGTATATTTATGGCAATTATGCAATAATCAGAAGCATTTTATTTTACACAATTCATTTAATTACAGTATCACAGCAGGAGTATAGTCCAGTAAATGTACATTGAAAAGTCAGCCATTTCTGATTGATGTGTGTAATACAATATTCTGATTTAGTCATGTAACCTTCATTAATTGCAGTCTTACATCTTCTACGGTCACCTCAGTTGGTCCCTGTAGCTGTTTATTCATTTAATTGGAGCTACTGCTCACCCTGTTTTACAAAAAAAATTATTATGAATGGAATTTTATTCATGGAACAGTTTTGTGGTTTCATGTGCTCCACAGTAACTTATTATTCAGTATTACACCCACACATGCAGATGCGAGGCGAGTACTGTTAGAGAGCGGATGTGAAGGAACAAGAACAGATGCTTTGTTGTCTCATTCTGCCAATAAAAGACAGAGATGAGGAGGAACAGAAGACCTAATGCTTCTCTGTGTGCAGACTTGGGGACTGGGTGGTGGAGAGATGTTGGAATACAAGCCTTAGGGGTTGTGCGTGTGTGTGATGGCTCCCAGTGGGTGAGCAGAGCTCAAGTGCCTGAGAAGAGGAAGGGTCTGACGTAAGCCTGCCAAAAACAGCTGCGATAGAGACGGAGGAGGGCGTTACATAGTGTGCATGTGAGGGGGCAAGAGACAGTCAAAGGGAGGACACCCTGAGAGACACTTAGAGGGAGACGTTGGAAGTTGGAGAGAATGTGTGGAAGAGATATGATTATGTGTTGGAACTGGACGCTAAGACACTGAGGAACAAGGAAACGTCCTTGAGGAGACGGGAAACATAAAACAAAGAGCAACCTGGACTGAAGACCAAGGAAAACAAGTGCTAAGAAAGTGTAAGAGGAGAAGGAAAGGATATCTAAGGAGGAATAAAGCAAGTGAAGTAGAATGGGTTGTGTCTTCAGCAAGCAGCGGTGGGCTAAACAGAGGAATTCCCAGCCCTCGGATCCCCCGAAAACACGAGACCTCACAGATGATGCAGAGATTCTCAGCTTAACAGAGGTACGTGTGGGTATGTGTGTCTGTGCACATGGGGTCATAGGTAAGAAGCTCTCCAGGCAATGATGGCATTGGGTCTCCCTCAATGCCTATGTTTATAAATCATGTAAAAGTATTGTTTGTTTCCAAATGCATCAACCATATTGTTATTATTATTATACATTATATTATACATTATTTTATTCATTATATTATGTTGTAGCTTATTTATATTGTCTATAATTTTAGCTGTAGTCATATTAACTTATTATAAAGTGTATTTTTTTGTTTACTCTTGGGGTTCCCGAGTTGGTTGACATTCCATAGGAGTATATATATATATATATATATATATATATATATATATATATATATATATATATATATATATATATATATATATAAAGTCAACAACATTTCAGGTTAAAGTTAACATTTTAAATGCTGCCAGCTGTCTCTTGTTATAAGTGGTTCTGTTATTTATACCCCTGTCTCTGCTTATAATGCAGTTTAATGTACAGTGCAATCGAAAGTGAATGTAAAACAATTTTTTGCTGTAAAGGTTGAATAGTAGCCAAAGGGATATTCCTGTCAGTGAACATTCCCCCCCCACACACAAACGCTTGCTCACAATCACACTTCCATGTCCGTCATTAGGTGGCAGGTTGACTCTTTGGGGTCAGACAGCTTTAGCATGTTATGTGCCCTTAGAAAACTAACCTATAGGATGGAAAATGAACCTCCTTAGAGATTTAAATGCATGGAAATAGATTAAGGGAATATTTCCACTTCATAATTAATTGTAAGCAGTGACAAACTCATCCATGTCATAGGTGTGTAATGGTGTTGTTGACAAAAAAAGGGGGAAATATATTCCATAACCACTGACAAATAGCCAGATTATCATACACATGCAAACATGCACACAAACACATAGGTTTCCCAGGGATCCTGTGGTCAGAAAGAGGTTAAAAATAGACAGTGGAATTCTGGAACGGTGGAAGCATACCTCGGCCTTCCCACCTGCTCCCGTCTACTCCTGCCCGGAATGTGAGTGTGTATGTGCGCGTTGCAGCGAGTGTAAGAGAATTCCTATTAGCGGGGCCAAAACTTTATTTCAGAATGTCAGCAGCAACAGTAGCAGAGTGAAGGTTTTTCTCTCTCTATCTCTGTCTTATAGCCTGTACATTTGACTTTGGGAGAATTCTAGAAACCTAAACCGTGAGTTCATCCTGCTCTCTTCGAATAAGTGAGAAAGCACGAGGAGAAAGCTGTGGTGTTGCTGATATGTGAAGGGAAATGCTTTATCCATGAGCCAAACTTTGGCTGCAGAGAGCAAGAGACGGGTGGAGAGCTGAAAAAGTGCCTGTTAAGAAACACGTTTAAAAAGAAAAGAAAAAAGTTTATTTTATATCTGTGTTTTACATTTAATATCTGTGGATTTCACTCAGGCTCGCAGCCTATAGGCCTAGCCTGGCTAAACGACCTCTATGAATGGAACTTTTGCACTAGTTTATTAGTGAACTGCTGTACACGTGCTTTTTAAAAACATCCTGTGTGATTGTTGAACAGTTATATTTCCTCTAAAACTTTTAGGCAGACCGATTAAGGTTTTATACAACCCATATGAATTGGCACGCGCTTCCTAATATTATAGCAATTGTTTACTTCCCATTTACAGGCTGTAGAGGGCAGCATTGTCAAGGGGATAAACCTAACAATGTTTTATGTGCCTTTCAAAGATTGGGGGTCATTAAGATTTAAAGAATTGTAAGAATCTTACGAAAGTGAAAGGAAAGACTGTCAATTGTGATTGTAATATTGTTACAGACATATTTCTGTTACAGACATATATCACAATTATTTCGATTAAATGCTATTCTTTTGAACTTTCTATTCATCAAAGCATCCTAATTTTTTTTAAATCATTGTTACCACAAAAATATATTAAGCAGCACAACTGTTCAACAATGATAATAATAGTACAACACATTTTTTTTACTTGAGCCCAAATAGCATATTTTTGACTGATTTCTGAAGGATCATGTGAAACTGAAGACTGAATAATGATGCTGAAATTTCAGCTTTGCTAGATTAATATCTGTGCATTAAAACTGTGGATGTAAATGTAATTAAATGTAAATGTAATGTAAAATATCTGTGGATTACATTAAAACATTATTTTACTGTATTTTTAATCAAATAAATACAGCTTTGCACATAAGAGACTTATTTTAAAACATAAAAAAATCAGCTAGTTTGTAGGGTAGAATAGAATATAGAGTTTTGTCATTCAATGATTGTCAAATCATCCAAGTGTCTTTCACAATATCTGCTCAGCATCAAAAAGAGTTCTATCATCACAGTATACACATACTCTTCCCCAATACAAACATAGCCTACATTTCATTCATCACCTCCAGTGTATGAGTGATTGATTTATGCTCTTCATATCACCACGACTGGGGGCGTGTGGACATGTGTACTCAGTTCTCATTTATATCATGTTTGTGGTCGGCAGATATTTTTTGGGTTTATTTCTTACCAAATGTAGATTCAAATATAAATGAAAATTGATCTGCTACTGTATAATTCTGAGGTCTTTCTGTATGTGTTGTGTGTGTTGTGTGTGTTGTGTGTGTGCTTACATACATAGTTAGAGAAAGTGGCTTCACACTCCTTTAAAGAGAGGAACTTCAAGAAGAAACACCTCTGTGCTGTTTGCAGACAATCCCTCGATAGCCATGGCTTGTACTGCAGAGGTGAAACACACATTTGCTTTTCTATCATTTATACTTTACATTTATTTCTGTTGTTTTAAAAAATATATTTGTATTATATTTATTAAGCCGTTTACTCATGGACACCGTTGGTTGCTCCACACAATGTATGTGATTTCAGCTTTTACTATCTTTGTGGGACATTGGTCCCCACATTGAAGGCAAAACCTGTCACAAACACATATAATGTACACACACATATAACTTAATGTACATTAATATTTATTTATATAATCCACATTTTCTCCTTGCAGAGTGTAAAACTGCAGTACATACGAAATGCGAGGAAAAGGTATGTTTCTTTCTCTCGCAGCTGAAATGTTGTTACTACTGTTTGCTTATAATGTGAAGTACAGTGAATATTGCTAAGCTGGGATTGGCACTGGATTTGGCTATAAACAATAAGGAAATTTGGCTGAAAAATAAATCCGCTTCTTGCCAATGACTGTGTTTGTCCTTGTAGCACCAAATGCTCATCTATGATCTTCGTGGCTTTTGGTCTTGTGATGTGTGTCACTCACAAATATAGTACAAATAGGTCTAAATCCGATGTTATGAACTCTGGTTATCTTTGGTATTAATAGAAATTGCAATCAGTCACCGGATGCCATCAGTGCATCACACGGATATACACTAGTGTATCCACACGTTATACACGCCACAGCTGTTCCTCTTGTTCTCTCCTTCTCTTTCTCATTATTTCTCCGGCACTCTTTTTTTTCTCAGTAAAAAAATGTTGTTCATCGAACCTAAATAAATTAAGGCAACAGTTTCCATGGACTTAAAATGTCAAGTGTCAAAACAAAGCAATCATAATTATTCATGCCCCAATGCACGCTGGAAAAAAGAAACCGTGTTCGGCAGCAGCGTCTCTACTAATAGCGCAAACAACTAAGTTTATCCGCTTCAAGAACAGCGGCGTTATTACCTCACTAGTGAGAAATGTCAAGTAGCTTTTAATATTTTACTGATAATATCATCAGAGCAGCGCTGACAACATGTTTCTGTGCGAGTGTGTGTCCGTCCTGTGTGTGTTTGTGTTTGAGTGGGAGAGAGAGAGAGCGGGAGAAAAAGGGTGTGCTTTCCATACATAATATGTAATTTTGTGGAAAAAATTTAAATAATTTGTCCTTTTTATCCTGTTGTTTAAAAAAGCCTTCAACTTTTGCTGTTGTAGGCTTTAATGACCTTTTGAAATAACGGAAATCATTTGGTGAAGTCATATGGAACTGTAATGCGGTCAAGACCTGGAACTACTTTAGCCGTACGTTTCCCTGAAAATAATTGCACACCTTACATTCGTCAACCAATCAGATTCAAGCATTCAACAGCCCCGTTGTAAAGAATCTTTAGAATTTACGAACTTATGTGCAATCTTCAGAATAGCTCTGTATATTTCTATGGTATCGCAAATGTATTGCTCATTGTTGAGTGATGCATTATGTTTATGCATTAATTAATGGACCTTATTGAAAAGGTTTAATGAATGCATCATGAGCTAACAATGAAAAACTACAATAATCAAGTAAATCTTTGGACATTTTTAAAGCATCATTTACTTGATCTTACTTTTTACAGTGCATCCCCTCTGGTTTGAGAGAGAGAGAGAGAGAGAAAGAGAGAGAGAGGAAGAGTTGGGTGGGAGCAAGAGAGTGAGAGGATCAGAAAGAGAGGAGAGCACTCGTGTGTGTGTGTGTGTGTGTGCGCACGCTATATGAACTCTAGAAAACTGGACTCGTCTGAGAAAGGTACAGACACTTTTACTTTTTAAACAGGGATTTCATATTACTTATTGCAAAAGTTAAGTATACTTTTAGTGTACTTTTCAGTTTGGATAGTAGGCTATAATCATTTTTTATCTTTATTATTAGTGAAAAAATTATTAGTGTTTGGCACAATACTGTAGAAAAGACAGAAACGCCATTTGATGAAAGTGGAGACAAGAGACACTGACACATGAGAGATACAATTAGATTGTTATTAAGGATTATAGATGAACATTTATCTTTGAACTTTTTTTAGTGATTGAGATTGTGTGTGAGAGAGCATGTTATCGTGTCTGTGTCTAGCAATTAGTTGCTACCTGCTAAACAGGATGTAGTTAATGAACCCCTGTGTGTTTCCTCATCCCACATAAAGGATCTGTTTTGTCTGCTGTAATATAATTGAATCATTACACTCATAAAAACAAAGGTTCTTTATTGTCATCGATGGTTCCATGAAGAACCTTTAACATCCACAGAACCTTTCCACTGCTGTATTGTGGAAAAGGGTTATTTTTCTTCACACTAAGAAAAAAAAAACGGTTCTTTTAAGAGCGGTTCACTGAAAGGTTCTTAGGGGAACCAAAAATAGTTCTTCTATGGCATCGCTGTAAAAACTCCCTTTTTGAAATCTTTATTTTTAAGAGTGTATGTAACAAGTTAGTTTTAATGTGTTCTCCAACAGGGCAATCCAAAGTCAATCTACTCTAAAGAGCGCAAATAATGAATAAAATGACTTTTCTTCAATGTAAGGCAATGCAGTGAACATTCGGGACTTACATGGTGAAAAAAAGATATACTCCTACAAACAGACTCATGATTAGGAGGAGGCACAGGCCAGCTGATCATCTGAAATAGAGTAGTGGAAATAGTTCACAAAGCCATGCAGCAGGCATTTCATCCGTCCTGGATGGAGAGATCAGCTGCTTTTGTTTCTCTTTATATACGTGTCTCCACCCTCTGTCCACATCAGCCTCCCTGTCTGTCAGTCTATCAGAATATCACACTTTCACCCTCCAATATCCAGAATGGTGGTCAGGTTTCAGTGACGGATTCTCAAACTTTTACATAACGTATTAAAGCGTATTAAAACGTATTACATGACTTTGCATAGGCTATATAAGGCTTTGTGTTAGAGTGTGTATGTTAAAATGTTGAGTCTAAACTAATTACTGGAAAGGAAGCAGAGTAAACGTGTGCAAATGTGCGCACCCACACACTCGCACTGTTAAACAGTACCAGATGTCCCCTGGTGTGATAATAACCTAATGAGGACAGAGAGGATGTCTTTAAATGGAGAGTCACTCAGTGGCCCCAAAGTATGCTAGCTGCGTATGTGTGTTTAAAAGACTGTTGTGTGTCTCTGTCATGGTCTCTGATGTCTGAACCCATATCATGTGTCAGGGATGTTTGATTCAGTGTATCTTGTTTCCATACACATCTCGCTTTCTTCCAGGTCACTGTCCCCTGTGAAGTTATTTCAGATCCTGTGAGTATTACTAATTTACAGATATTTACTTCCATAATGTCTATGGGTGAATTGCTATTTAACCCAACATTTAACAAATATCTTAAAAAAATTATAATAATAATTAACAGTGCATCTACATTACATTTACATTAACTCAATAGCGCAACTGATTTTGAAGGATCTGATTGAGACTTGAATCTTATAAGAACTGATTATAAACTAAATGTGACCCTGGATACATTAATACACCACATGAAAGCTGAATAAATAAGCTTTCCATTGATGTATGGTTTGTTAGGATAGGACAATATTTGGCCGAGATACAACTATTTGAAAATCGTGAATCTGAGGGTGTAAAAAAATCGAAATATTGAGAATTTTTAAAAAATATATATTTACAGTAGGAAATGTACAAAATATCTTCATGAATAATGACATTTACTTAATATCCTAATAATTTTTGCCATAAAATAAAAATCTTTCATTTTGACCCACACAGTGTTTTGTTGGTTATCGCCACAAATATACCCGTGCGTGACTGGTTTTGTGATCCAGGGTCACAAATCTCACCTAGATATTCAAAATCTTGAAGCAACCAGCTTCAGGACATTTTTGACTTGTGGAAAGATAAAACATTTTTATGTATGTCAACCTTTTATGCATTCACTTCAATCAACCTTTAAAATAGAATTTGTCTGTGGAAAATGGAAGTTGTTTATCTAATGTTTGGTTGAAGTTGAAGTCTTATGTTTGGGGTCACAGAGACTCCAGGTATGAAACATGAATAAATGCAATGCATTTTCACATGTTAAGATTTTCTGATTGATTATACACTATAGTCCACTCCTGCCGGTTGTTTTCTTTTATTTATTTTCTTGTATTTTCTACAGTGTGTTTTTGCTGGGATTAAATAGATCCCAAGCAGAAACAATGCAATTATATTGTATAATATAGTGTTGATTATGGTTTTTTTTTTGGTAGTATCAGAGGAATGTAATAAAACAATTGGAAAGGAAATAAGAAGTTAATTTTAAATTACTATTTTTTACAAAGACACAACTGGAGTCAAACACAAAACAAGTCATTATTAATAGAAAAGAACGGTTAAATGAATTGTGTTTGATTTACTGCAATTAAAAAGCAATGTCTGTACCATATCTGCCTGCCTTTTTCTCACATTAACTCTGATCTCTCCTAGCCTCCATTTCAAAACCAGCTGAACATCCCTCCCAGGTAAGAGCACATTTTATAAAGCTAACTCTGAATGACAGAGAAAAGAACAACATCATGAAACAGGAACAGTCTGTCATCACTTACTGGCCTTCAGGTTGTTTGAAAATCAACCTGTTTGGAAGACATGTGCGTGACAAAATATGCAAATGTCTTATTTTTCAGGTATACCGTTCCTTTAAGTTTGCGTGTTTGTCTTTTTTTTGTGTGTGTGTGTGTGTGTTTCACAGTAGAGACAGCATGGAGAGTGTTATGGAGAAGTTAATGGGCAGTCATTATGATTTCGATCTGACCTACATCACTGAGCGTATCATCTCTGTCCTCTACCTCTCTGACCTGGAAGAACAGCATTACAGCGCTAACCTTAAGGAAGTGGCGGCCATGTTGAAATCTAAACATCAAGACAAGTTCTTGGTCAGTTGTATTGTTGTTTAAAATCATTGTTGAGATTTAATCATATGAATTAGCACTCTTATGTCTCTTTCACTTCTTC
Source organism: Phoxinus phoxinus (assembly GCF_949152265.1). Taxonomy (NCBI): domain Eukaryota; kingdom Metazoa; phylum Chordata; class Actinopteri; order Cypriniformes; family Leuciscidae; genus Phoxinus; species Phoxinus phoxinus. The sequence continues at coordinate 11,278,092 of NC_136886.1, forward strand.
TCAGCTTATAAATCTGTCAGAGAAACGCCATGACATCTGCAGCCTAAATCCAAAGGTGTCTTCCTGCTCTTTGTTATTCTATTATCTAGATTTGCATGCAACTACGTTAAAAAGTCACTCTGTAGCTTGCTTGTTTTGACGTATGGCTCTGTTTCTGTATTCAGGTTGAGGAGTTTGGGTGGCCCGATCTGCATGCCCCGCCTCTCGATAAAATATGTGCTGTGTGCAAGACCATGGAGAACTGGCTTAACTCTGACCCCAACAACGTGGTTGTGCTTCACTGCAAGGTTAAGATCAGAAGTTATTTAATGTTTAATATAAGAGCTAAACGTGTCTAAATGTCATCACAGTCTTATTAAAAGAATCGATCATCCAAAAATGAGATTCTTTCATCACTTACTTACTCCAAAGTCATTCCAAACTCATATGACTGTCTTTCTAATGGAAAAAGTTTAGACTAATGTACGTTCTTTTTCATGCAGTTGCAATGAATTTGGACTGAAGTGACAGGATAGCACTATAAAAGTAACACAAAAGTAGTCCATACAACTGTATTTCTAGTATAATTCCTGAGATTATCTTCCCCTTTTGTGAACTTAATGACCAGATCCGTCCGATCCAACATATAGACTTGTAAATGATGGGAGAATTTAAATGTTTTTTCATGAAATTTTCATGTCATAGAAATCATAACCCCAAATTGTTATATATTTTTCTTCTCTCTTCGTCTAACTCTTACTTTCTTAGGGAAACAAAGGAAAAACGGGGGTGATTGTGGCAGCTTACATGCACTATAGCAAAATATCAGCTGGGTATTTACACACACACACACACACACACACACACACACACACACACACACTCACACTCACACTCACACTCACTCACTCACTCACTCACTCACTCACTCTTTCTTATTTTCAAAAACATTAAAAAAAATCTTAAAATGCTCTTTGTGGGCATTTTATTATCATTCATGGTTGGTATTCAAATGGCTTGACTCTTACTGGTGTATGTGTGCAGGGCAGATCAGGCTCTCTCGACAGTTGCTATGAGGAAATTTTGTGAGGATAAAATCTCTTCCTGTCTCCAGCCATCTCAGAACAGGTATGACCAATGTTTATTTCTGTTTGTTCCAGAATAACTTGTTCTAGTTTGGTCATGATGTTCTCTCTGTCATCGCAGGTATATATATTATTTTGCCGGTCTTCTCTCGGGTGCAATAAAGATGAACAGCTCACCACTTTTCCTGCATCAGATTCATATTCCAGCTTTGCATAACTACCAGTCTGGAGGAGGTACACAAACCCCTTTCCAATTAAACCAAGGCCTTATTTTGCAATGTCTGTACTGAGTTTGGGGAGGGGAAAACCTACAGCATTCTATGAAAATATTTTAAATGTTCAATGATAGTTGAACCAAAAATGAAAGGATCAGCATTGGTCCCCATTGACCTTTATTGTAAAACAAAAAAACACTGCAACCTTTACTTTTTTTTTTTTACATTTAAAAATCTTCTTGTATGTTCTATTATGTTTATGTTTAAAGAAAGTAATTCCAGATTGGAATAGTATGAGCGTGAGTAAAGGATTACAGAGGGTAGCATCATTGCATTGCCTCATTTTTTCCATTGCATTTTGAAGGTTACTCTCCCTTTCTGAAGATTTATCAGTCATTGCAGCTGGTCTATTCTTCAGGCAAATAGTAAGTGGGTCTATTTTATCAGTCTCATTAAATGTTACATGTCTATTTTAATAACCATCATTCTGCTGTTTTAAGTTGATCTTGATCTCACTCTGGCCATACTAATGTTGCTAGTCTCCCAGCTGTGCAGCTGGTATTTTGCTGGTCAACAAGCTGGCTTTCCAGCTGAAGAGTGTCCAAAACCCCTCTAAAACCAAAAGACCTGCATGACCAGCTTAGGCTGGTTTAAGATTGTTTTTTTTTCTGCAGGAAATCCAAGCAATGTGAGTTTCAAACTGGCTCACAGTGTGTCCAAATCACATTTCCCCTCTCTTCTCCACATGTCATGTCCTCTCTTGACTGACCTAAGAAAACAAATCAGATATCATACTTTGCTGACTTCTTGTTGCTTGTGTTACAGTGATATTCAGAGCCCTAACAGTAAGATGTTGTGTGTGAATATTGAACCAGCTCTACTGCTGAAGGGAGACATCCTGGTGAGGACACTCAAGCATTTCACATTAATACATTCTTGTTATATTAGATGCTCCTAAAACCTGCTCACTAGCCATTGCTTTGAAGGGAGAAAATATTGTAAACTACATATTTAAAAAATATCATTCCATTATTAAACATATGATAAGACGCCAGAATATTGCATGCAATGCTTGGGGTTAGAATTTATTATAAGCTTTAATGCTAGGTATTTTAAAAAAAATGTGTGCTATTAGTTTGCCAAGCCATCTGACTTAAAGTGTTGGTTCACCCAAAAATGAAAATTCTGTCATTAATTACTCACCCTAATGTCGTTCCAAACCCGTAAGACTTCGTTCATCTTCTGAACACAAATGAACATCTTTTTATTGAAATCTGAGAGCTTTCTTTCCCTCCATTCACAGCCTACACATCTACCACTTTCAGGCCCCAGAAAAGACATCATAAAAGTAATCCATATGATCCACCTTTCTGGGGCTTGAAAGTGTCAGTTGCATAGACTGTCAATGGAGGGACAGAAATCTCAGAGATTTCATTAAAAATGTCTTAATTTGTGTTCCGTCTTACAGGTGAGTAATTAGAGAATTTTTGAGTGAACCCAAAAATGAAAATTCTGTCATCATTTACTTGCCCTCATGTCATTTGAAACCCATAAGACTTTTAAGATCACTTTAATGAAACCTGAGATGTTTCTGTCCCTCCATGGAAAGTCCAGCTAATCGAAATATAGAAAATTCAAAACGATCATGAAGGCATTGCAAAAAGAATCCACATGAATTGAATGGTTTAATACAAGTCTTGTGAAGAGATATGGTCACTTTATATGATGAACAGATTTAATTTAGTTTCGGGTTTCATTAAAATATCTTAATTTGTGTTTCGAAGATGAACGGATGTCTAATTGGTTTGGAAAGACACGAGGGTGAGTAAATGATGACAGAATTTTAATTTTTGGGTGAATTATCCTTTTAAAGATAAAAAAGGTGAAAACCCCAAGCCATATATCTGGATAAGAATCTCACAGACACCTGGTGGGCCATTAACCACCAACCAACCAACCAACCAACCAACCAACCAACCAACCAACCAACCAGAACACCCTCTCATCTGCATAGCAACACTTTTATAACCACTCAGAACATCTTATAACAACCACATAGCAACGCCCTGGCAACCACCCACAACACCCAAGCAAAGTGTTGGTGAGTTTTTTGCAGAAAAGCAACAAATTTCCTTCAGTAAAATTGTTCTTCTTGCTGTCTGTCTATAGGTGAAGTGTTATCACCGTCTCTCAGATGTCTGTATGAGAGAATGTGTGTTCAGAGTCCAGTTTCACACCTGTAGTGTTCATGGATCTCAGCTTGCTTTTGGCAAAGCGGAACTTGACCATGCTTGCACAGGTAAATACTGGCACTGTTTGTTTGCCTGCCCACTCCAGTGCCTCAGCTTCTCAAAAGCAGAGAAATAACAGATGTTTTCTGTTTTATCATTCTGATTTGTGTTTATGTGTAGACGACCGTTTCCCTGCAGACGCCACAGTGGAGTTGCTGTTTTCTTCTGGCCCACAAAGGAGAGGTAAACATCTATCAACTGAACTCTTCCACCATTTTTCCATGTATTAGCTCTGTCTTAATGCTGTATGTGTGTGTTTGTGTGTCCTGAGGTGGGGAGGTACAGGGAAATGAGCCGGGAGTATCTGTGGATTATGGCACCACAGATCCTGTTGTGCGCTGGGACTCGTATGAGAACTTTAACCTTCACCATGAGGATAGTGTTGCGGGTATGTGCACTCTGTACTTTCACTACAGTCAAAAACAGGCTACTTTTACACTAGTGTGTTTTCGTTTTAAAACGCATAACTTTTGCTATAGTTATGCCTGGCGTCCACACTACTCCTTAGATTTCGACCCTATTATTAGAGCAATCGGCATGCCCGCTCATGCCCAGTAACATGCGTTGGTCGTGTATTGTGGATGGAGGTCTTTTCTGAAATGCAGAGGAAGTGCCAGTATATGGACAGTTCTGTGTTCAAATGAAAACACACTAGTGTGGACAGCCATAGTGACAAACAAAAATATCAAAAAGGACAAAATAATAATCAATCAATCAATCAATTTTTTTTTGAGAATCATTAATTTGAGGGGTTCCCTACTGGTAAAAATTGCATTCTGGGACAAAAAGACATTGAGACATTTTTCATACACTCCAAAGTCATGAGACTGTAAATAATATGTTTTTGTCTATGTATTTCCGTGATCTCTAGATATCTGTCACACACGTGGGCCTTTGGATGGTAGCCTGTATGCTCAAGTGAAGAAGCGTCGAGCACTAGGCTCCAGTCCCAGCGGATGCCCTACCTCCATCAAAACCTCCACACACTTACCCAGTCATTCCTCCCCTCGTCCTGCCATTCATCTCTCCATCCAGCCTCTCTCACTCAGCAAAGATGCAAGTCGCTCATCTGCACCGCCCGAATCCCTCTCTCCACTTCCAAGAGAAAAAAGAGAGAAGGGCGAAGACAGGGAAAGACACAGAGAAACCGCAATTCTTGACGATTGCGACGGCTCTCCCCTGAGACCAGATCGGCCCGTTCAGTCTTGTTATGGTCGTCCGTATTCCCACACTCATTCATTCTGTGGCCCAGACCTGACCAAACCGAATGCACTTGCACAAACGCTCCACCCCAAACACTACACACTTCCCTGCAGTCGCACCGCCCCACTGTCAGTCCAAGACCTGTGTGTATCCCACCCAGATCTTTTATGGGAAAGAGGGCGCTGTCTGCACCATCCCTGCCCAGAAAACATTAGACACCTGTACTCATTTCCCCCTCAAGAAGCCCACCTTCATTCACCACTTTCCCACTCACAGTCCTCCCATTCCCACTCACTTCCTCCACAGACACGCGCGTTCTTCACTGGGGAGGCATGTCCTCTGTTCCATTGCTCCGCCCTCCCTCAGGGCCATGCCCACATCCCTCCTTCTCTATCCCCCAATCAGTCACTGCTCTCCAGTCCATACAGAGAGTTACGTTACAGCACGACACCGCCAACATCGTGCTCCTGCAGGGATTGTTCTCGCTTACGAGAGGACGTTGCCCTCCACTCTTTACGTGGCAGAGAGTTAGAAGCTCTACCTTGGTCTAGAGAGGTGGAATTTGGGATTAGGACGGAGGGGCCTATGCACTGGAGGGATGGAAGAGTGGAGTCTCATTGGGAGGGAGTTCAAGAGGCCGAATACTGGCGGCGCAAAATAGCGATGTCACCAGTAACATTATCATACGGACATTGCCACGCTATCCCAAAACAAGATCAAGCTGCATATGTCACAGACACCCAACCCGAAAATATTACCCCACTCAGTCCATATCCCAGCCCTCAAAGCAGTGGCTACCACAGTCCGCATCCACCTTGTCCCTGCTCTCCACAAGCGCTCAGAGAGAGTCCTGGTTACGCCTCCATCAGTCATTCCCCAAACTCCTCCCCAATTGCTGTCACGCCATCTCCAAAACGAGCCAATCACAACAGTGCCTCAACTGAAGAGAGTCAGAATGGCCTTAATGGTAATCACATTGACACAGTTTCTCATTAGTCATTACATTATGCCCAACAGTGTGTTCCTAAAACAAATTTTATTAGATGTATATAATATAAATATTTGTTTAAGTGTCAGACTGTACACTACCATTCAAAAGTTTGGGGTCATTAAGATTTTAAAAAAGAAAAAGAAAAAAGAAATTCATACTTTTATTCAGAAGGATGCATTAAATTGATCAAGTGTCAGTAAAGACATTTATACTGTTTAAGATGTCTATTTCAGATTAATGCTGTTCGTTTTAACTTTCTATTCATCATATAATACTAAAAAAAGACTTAAGCAGCACTGTTTTCAACATTGATAGTAATAAGAAATGTTTATTGAGCAAATTAGCATATTATGATTTATCTATAGGATCATGTGACACTGAAAATTCAGATTGCCATGCATCACAGGAATAAATTATATTTTACAATATATCAAAATAGAAAACAGATATTTTAAATTGCAATAATATTTCACAATATCACAGTTTTTACTGTATTTTTGATCAAATAAATGCAGCCTTGGTCAGCATACGAGACCTTTTCCAAAACCCAAATTATGAACATTAGTGTATATTTAAAGGGATAGTTCAACAAAAAATCACTCTAAAGTCATCCAAACCAGTATTTTTTTTCAACCAGATATTTTGTACGATGTAAACAAAATTGGTTGGTGATTGATACTGTCTAGCCCTGAAAAGGACAGAAAACTGGCATAAAATATAACGGTATGAATGATGTAAACAGTGATATAATTTTCATTTTTGGGTGAACTATCCCTTTGACTTTCAGCTTTCTTCTCATTTCTAATCTGTTCCATTTCTTTCTATATTGTGTGTTATGTAGACAGGAGTATTAAGGTCTTAAATGCTGATAAAAGTCACATTGAGGCCTTTTCTCATCCTACCCGGTAATTATGTTTCTTCATGTACATTAATCTCATGTCAACCACAGTGTTTATTTTGATAGTTGAAGATTGAATTTAATGTCGGCCTACTATCAACCTAAATCCATCCATGTATTCTAACAGGGGACCATTGGAGGCAAGACAACCAATAAAAAGCAAAGCCCCAGAAGGTGAAACTTTCCCTGGGTCTCTGATCACAGTTGTCTCCACCGCCAGTGGAGCAGAGGAAAAGATGAAGAAAACACAGATAATAGATTCTACATCTAACACCGCTGTCATTAGTAACCCACCATTATCCAAGAGTGTGGAGTCAGTGCATGTACAAACGCACAACCCCAGAGCTCTCAGTAATCGTGTCCCAGAATCAGTGCAGGATAAAGGGGAGCGACCTGGCTCATGCTACACCTCAACTTCAACCTCAACAAGTCCTCAGCCGCCTCTTTGCTCTTCAGAGAGAAATTCCACTTCTGAATTCCCTTCATTCAACATAAATGCTGAAAGGCGAAGCCTGACACCCTTAACCGACTGCAATGAGGGAAGCAGCAACAGTGACCTGACAACATCGTCGCCTGACCCTGATGGCTACGTCACACCCTCATTCCCTATAGTGTCGTACTGCTACCCTCTTCTGACAGTGCCTCATGTACCATACACAGGCTACACTGCAATCACCATCCCGGCCTCCTTACCCCTACCTCCTCTTCCTGAAAAACAACGTTCACCCCCCCTTCAGAACATGTCTGATAGCACTGTCATTTCCTCAGTAAAATCAGCTAGAAAACCTTCTATTTTATCTGCCCAGTTCCATGTGTCCTTCTCCTCTACCACCAGTGAATTGCCTCCCACTTCTAGTTGCAAAGTAACCCCCTCTAGTGGTGTGGAGGAGCCAGAGAACCGCCTCAGCTCCAAGTTTGTTCAAGACAGCTCCAAGTACTGGTACAAACCTGGCATCTCCAGAGACCAGGGTGAGAACATCTGCATGTTTAATGGTGCTTGCGTCAATATTAGAGCTGAGCAATGATATAGTTTACATTTGGATGTAATATTAACAATCGAGCAGTTGAGATTTGCTATGTATAGTTTACCGCATTTTTTCATTTATTTTAATTGCTTAGATTAATCGTTACTCAGTGCAAGTATTAAACACCCAGGTGTTTGTGTTATTAATTTCGTAGTAATGCAATAAAAAACCTGAGCATATTTGATTGAGCAAATAAATTGTAGGAATTAAAACATTTTAGAATATAGTTGTATTAAATTATCATTCTATAGGAGCTGATGCATATTACAGAAATAATGCTGTGCCTCTGCCTCGTAACAAAAGTACAAAATATCTCTTTCCCCATTTAGCTATTGCAGTATTAAAAGATAAGGAGCCTGGCTGCTTTCTCATTAGGGATAGTAATTCATTCCAAGGCGCATATGGATTGGCCCTCAAAGTCACCACACCTCCAGCCCACGCTAGTAACCATGGTGAGACGGGCAACCCACAGGAGCAGCTAGTTAGGCACTTCCTGATTGAGAGTGGCGCTAAAGGTGTCAAGATCAAAGGCTGTCAAAATGAAACATATTTTGGTGAGACAAAGACGATTTTGCCTGGTTTATGGATGTGTTTCTAATGCCCTGTGTTGAAAACAGCGACCCCTGTTGATTTTGTATTATGATTCTTCTCTCTTTCCTCCCAGGCTCCCTGTCTGCTTTAGTGTATCAGCACTCCATTACACCTGTGTCTCTTCCGTGTGTACTGCGAATCCCAGATAGAGGTCATACAAACACGGAAACCTTTGGCAATGCATTAATTTTTTTCATAGTGAGTGTATAATAACTGTCTGATTGTGTTTCAGATCTTGTTGGTGAATTGCAGGAGTTGCAAAGTGGAACTAATACCAGCACAGCTGCAGACCTATTGAAACAGGGGGCAGGTGAGTTTTATTTTTCATTTTATTGTTATATGTATTAATGGTTGGAGGAAAATAGCTATACAGTATATAAAAGTTTGGGGTTGGTAAGATTTTTGTTCTTGAAAGTTTCTTGCTAACCAAGTCTTCACTTATTTAAACAAAAATACAGTAAAAGCATTGATAATATGAAACATTATAAAACACTATTTATTTATTTTTTCAATTTTAATGTTTTTATTTATTTCTGTGATGACAAAGCTAAATTTCAGCAGCCATTACTCCAGTCTTCAGTGTCACATGATCTTTCTAATATGCTGATTTGGTGTTCAAGATACTGTACATAGTTGTGCTTCTTAATATTTTGTGTACACTATGATACTTTGTTATTATTTGATGAATAAAAACTTCAAAAGAACAGCATTTATTTTATTTGTTATAACAATGTAAAAATCTTTATTGTCATTTCTGATAAATTTAATCCATCCTTGCAGAATAAAAAAAAATAATACTGACCCCAAACATTTGAATGGTAGATTATAAAAAAAAAGAGCTTGATGATAAATAATAGTTTATATTTATTACATTTCATTAAAAATAAAAATGAAACAAATTAATACAAAGTTCACAGCACATGTTGATAGGTCCTTAACTCAATCTATGTGCGATCACATCATTCTCAATAGGGCACAGCTGATTGGATCCTCCTGTGTCAGTAGCTAATGAGCTCGATGCTCAACCTTTAAATACTTGGTCAGTATTTTCCTTAGCATCTTATAGCGTGCTTTCAGAAACCCTCCACCTTCCCCAGCTCCACCTGTATAGATCTGCTATGGGTAATTCATGTGTGCTATATTGTACAGCAGCAGCAGCGAAGCAGATTTATTCCACCAAGACCAAACATATCAACATTACCATATCTAGTCAAGTCAAGTCACCTTCATTTATAAAGCGCTTTTAACAATATAGATTGTTTCAAAGCAGCTTTACAGTGATAATAGGAAGTTAAAGTAATAGAGATTATTTGGGGTTTACAGCAGCTTCACTGAGAGTTGTCATGGCAGAAATGTCCCTTTTCTCCCTCTAATATTATTTTTTTACTCTCTCTCTCTCTCTCTCTCTCACTTTCTCTCTCACTCTCACTATCTCTCTCTCTCTCTCTCTCTCTCTCTCTCACTCTCTCTCTCACTCTCTCTCATTGTCAGCTTGTAATGTTCTCTACCTAAATTCAGTGGAAACGGAATCTTTGACTGGCCCGCAAGCCATCTCCAAGGCAACCAAGTGCACTTTGACCCAGGAGCCTCGTCCTTCGCCAACAGTCGTCCACTTCAAAGTGTCCACACAGGGCATCACCCTCACTGATAATCAGCGCAGGTACAAACACATGTTGAATAACACATATGTTTTGCTTCGCCAAGCAAAACAACATTCATTGTAGTATGGCTTTATTAATAACACTCCCCAAGCATATTTTTAGTACCGTCCTTCAAGTATGAGATTAAAGTTACTTATTTTAGACATTCAAGCAAGCCACGGGCCTTTATGGCTCATTCCCAAGACATTAATCGGAGACACTGAAAAGTAAAAACAGTCTTCATAGTCATGACACAGATAAGAATCTAATCCATATCCTCATTCTTTCTTTCTTTATCTCTCTCTCTCTCTCTCTCTCTCTCTCTCTCTTTATTTATATAGACTCTTTTTTAGGCGACATTACCCTATTCATACTGTGACTTTCAGCAGTGTGGATCCGCTGGATCAAAGGTAAAATTCAAGATGGAATCATTACAAAAATACTCCAATCTACAACATACTGCATCGTTCATACTCTGCCAATGGCCAAGGCAACGTGTATTGCTTTGAACGTAGTCTAGTGTACATGTCTAGAGGAGAGGGCTTGCCTCTCATGCTGATCTATCAAGTCTATCAACGTGCCATTATTTTTTTGCACAAGGGCTCTCCTGCCCTCTTTAAGCTTCTCTCTTACTTGCTCTGCTTGTACATGTTGCTTAGCCTCTGCGTGTGTATGTGTGTGCGTGTGTGTGTGTGTTTGTGTGCGTGCCAGGTGGATTGATGCTGATAACACTTCCTGCAAGTAAGTGCTTCTACTTATACATTTATATTCTCTTTTGGTGTAGCATTTCTCATTTTTTCTGGAAGTTTATTTCTATGTAAATTTAGGAGTGAGACAACTTGTTTTTTTGCCACTCGGAATAAGTGATTTCTTGATTTAAAGTGTCCCTATTATGCTTTTCTGGATATTACCTTTCATGTAGTGTAGTGTGTTATAAAGCTGTTTAGATCCGCAAAGATCAAAGTTATTGTCTCCCAAAAGAAAGAACCAATTCTGAACTGGCTGAAACGAGTCGTCAGTAACTCCAGTCACACACCCCCCCGCGCGAACCTACGTATGGTTTGTAACGAATTTGCATAATGCCCGCCTATGGTCTTCACTGGCTGAAAATTCAGGCTCCGGAGCTGAAATTCAGATATAGTAATGTCTATTTCGTTTCCGAAACGTGCTGTAAGAGGTAGACCAATCACAACAGACTGGGCCATCTGACCAATAAGAGCAAAGCAGCTATCGGAAAGGAGGGATTTAGACAGATCAGATCCTTGATCGAATCATCGAACCGTTTCAGACACTTTGAGAAAAGAGGTGATGCTACAATGTATATTATGAGAAAATTAGAGTGTTTTTATTTTTGATGCATCTAAATCTATAGTAGAAGCCCAAAACAAAATGATATACCTATAAAATAGTATAATAAGGGCACTTTAACAATCTGTCATCGTCTGATTCATACTTGTTTTCTACAGGATGTTTGGATTTGTTGCTCGGCGCAGTGGTGGTTTGGGAAACGTGTGTCACCTGTTTGCAGAGCTCGACCCAGAGCAGCCAGCCACAGCCATTGTGAACTTCATCAATAAAGTCATGCTGGGACCTCAACAGCTGCGAAAATGAACACAGTATAGAGAGATGGAGAAAAACAAAATTGAGAGAACAAAGGAAAAGAGGGTAGTGCAGTGGATATTGTTACATATACACAGAATCAGAGGTGTGTTTGTCATTAGGATGGACAAAAAAAACAACAACTCCGTATCCAAGCTTCCACTTTTTCTGTCATGTTCACATGTTGAGAAAATCAGTGTGATAAGGTCAGGTTAAAATTGAGTGCATTATGAAGTGATTTTAAATTATATGCCTTTTATTGAATAAAAATGAATAATATGAGAAAAACAACAACTGGACATTTTCCTGGTAAAGTATATCTAATGGATAAATAAATGGTAGAGAAAGTTTTTTTTAACACAAACCTTTTCTGGGTTAAGTAAATGGGCCTTTTTAATCCTACCACTCAGGATGCCAAAGTGTATGACTGAACAGAACAACAACTGTAGTTCTGTTTTTATTTTCATTGATTTTGATTTGACGTCATTGTGTGTTTGTTTTCAGTTTAATGGTTAGAATGTTTTGGTTGTTTGTTTTCTATTCAACATGGCCTTTACAAGACAATCATATTTTTAGCAACTGATGCATTTTTAAATTTATACTTTTTTGGTATTTAAATAAAATATTAATAGAAATGGAGAATATGAAGAACTACAATGTCTAGACTCTCATTTTTATATAGTAAGTATCTGATTTCCAGTTATTTCATAAAGGTTTGCAAACGTGTTTCTTTGTTTTTGTTTTTCTAAATTTGTTAATCATGTTGGGCGTCACTTTCTTATGTTCAGTACTGACAAGCACTGCTAGTCTTTGCTTGTTTGCCCGTTAAACATAGTTTGCTTAGGTGTGGCATACAACCCTAAACTTAAAACGTATGAATACAGCCATTTAATTAGGCTCAACGCTATTTATCTCACAGTAACCATCAGACTGTAAATCAACATAGAACTTGTGTGGTATGCAAAGTGTAAATTAACAACATATTTACAATTATTTTGGAAATTTTAAACATTTTTACATCCTTAATCTGGTAATAGAGCTTAAAAAAACCTAGTTTAAAATAGTAATCACTGAAAGAGATGGACTAACACAAATTATTTCATATTTATACTGTGACAAAAAAAGAAGAAGAAAAATGGCCATAGCAACAAGGGATCAACTGTGGGGCTGTTGTGAATTTATTTTACTGTTACACATTTTGATGACTTAAATAAGCAGCTATCAAATATCAAAACCAGTCCATCTTCATCAATAAATGAAATATGATACTCACAAGTCACTTCTTGGAGACACTGTGTCATTGCTTGTTTTGTAAATGTACACATGATGAATTATTATTTTTCATGGAGTTTTGGGGTTTTCTAATTCAACACGATATAGCATTTGGTTTCAATCTTCGACTACGTTGGCTTTTTCTGCATTTTCAAAAGGACGAGGTCCCACCGAGATTTGAACTCGGATCGCTGGATTCAAAGTCCAGAGTGCTAACCATTACACCATGGGACCGCACTGCCGCGAGGAGTAGCATAACAACACTTATTCAATATGTCGTTATGAGCGCTGTTATGGTGTTAAATTGTGCGTGTATATGTTTATGAATTTGCGATGTTTCCTTAATTCGGGCATATATGGCGCTTGGCTATTTTATTTAGCTGCGGCCGCGTCAGTTGCAGCAGGTTCACTCAAACCAACATGATACGTTAGCTTGTTAACGTTAAATAGTTTTAACCGGTATAAGCTAACCTACTCACTTTCATATTTGTCGAATTTTCTCAGCTTTTTTTTATTTACTTTATTTATAGTATTCCTAATATGTTTTCATAAGCGCTATACCTCAGCTGTAAATTAAGATAATCTTGTTCCTTCAGTGGCTCGGACTAAAGTAGCCTACGCTACAATCTCAAACTCACAATCTCCTCTGTCGAAAAAGGTTTTAATAGTATTATTTACTTTCTACAGAGCAACAGGCACATCAGATTGTTACAAAACGGTTTGCCTCTTTTATTATTTTCAAATCTCAAATCAAAAACAAGAGATGACTGTCGTGCACGAACAATCCATGGTTTAGCCTTAAATTTATAATTTAATTGTGACAAAAACATTTATTTATTTGTTTATTTGTATTTATTTTTCCCGCTGTGAGCTACACTTTCTCCATGTAAAATGCCTTTTGTCGTTGTGCCATGAATAAAGATAGAAGATGAGCGTTTTCTCTTTCTGTTTCCCTTTTGGGCTAATCTAAGAAAATATTTTCATTGCTAAATGGGTCAATTAGCAGAGTAAAAATTCTAACAAATTTTGGTAACACTTTTTACAATCCCTTGTACAGTAGCCTACACCATTACAAGCATAAGCCATAACCAAACCATAGTAAGTGTACTAGTCTACTTAAAATTACTTACTGTATAATTACACAGTAACAATAGCCTACCTTACAATAAAATGTAACCTCAGTTTTATCAAATTTTACACAACTCTTAATTTAATTTACGTATTCATCTAAATGCTAACTATGAATCCGACAAACAACTATTGCTGTTTACAAAGTATATTGCTGATAACATTTTATTGTTTATAGCTTCTTCTTTTTTTTTGTAAAAGTATTGAAATGTTTTATTTGATTTCCATGCAGAATTCCGATTGGATGGCTGCCCTTGATCTTTGACCTAAAATGAAGTACCATTATGTTCTTGCACATTCCAGCATGATCTTTGTATAGTAATGCGAGTCACTCAGAAAGATCTTGTGTGTTCACGCGATTCGCTCAGTATCCGGTGTTGCAGAGCAGCTTGGTTTGTAAAAATGCTAACAAAGGAGAAGCTTTAAGGACACCCTGCAGTTTTCAGGCAAAATTAAAGATTGATTGGTTTAAAAATTAAGAAATTCAGATGGAAATATTTTCTAGGAATCCTGTATTCTCATTTTTCACATCAAAATATGTGTCACTGTCACAGAAACACAAATATTGCACTTATGTCAGTTATTTTCCAATATGTATTATAATTACGATTTGATCCAACAATCACACACGTCAATCTAATTATTTAGTGTTCATGTAAAACCTTATGTTCTGAATCATCAAAGAGAATGAATAAAACAACAGCTGTCCACGCAAACACAGATACTGTTCAGTGTTCAAGCAGCTGATGTAAACTGTTGCATGAACAATATAATTCAATATTTACTCCTGGAAATAAATGCAGGGAAAATGCCAATGAATTCCTTAAATGTTTAGGCATTGTCTGTTTTATGCAGTAATGAAAGTTAGTCCACCGCTGAGTTTTTTCTCTCTCTTTCTTTTCAGCCTATTGATGATGCAAGACATTGTTTGCAGGGTTAAAGCTAGAGTAGGTAATGTTGGAGAGCTAGCCAGATTTGAAAGTGGCACCTCTTCTAAGCTCCGCCCCCTCCTGTCAGTGCTCCGTCCAAAGCTACGCCCCCCCACAAACATGAACGCGCATCCACATTTGGAGTCAGCTGCATACCTACCACTGATGCGCGGGTTGATCCAAAATGAGCGGGTGCCTGCGCCCGCGGTTACGAGTCATCCAAAAATATTTTTAATGATATTCGGGTCGCGGTCGGTCGGGTCGTTTACCTTTGTAATTTATATAGTACTAGACACAATGTTCTATGAAATACATAGGTCTACACTTTATTGGCTGAATGCGCGAGGATGACGCACGAGCTCAGTCTGCAGATGACAGTGGGAAATCCTTATTTACCTTTTGAATGTTGAACGCGTTATTAACTTTTGAATAAAAGCTGACGCGGGACAAAATGCCCGATTTCCCAACGCGTTGAACTGAGCAATGCCATTGTGCCATTTTAATAGGCTACTTTTAAACGCATATAGCTCAGTAATGTCAGTTTTATGTAGCCTATTTGCTGAGAGGGGGCGGGATTTTTGTTGGGAAAGTCCGGGGAGAGACGCACGTCGATTAGACTGGATAAACACATGCAGCATCTTAATTGTTAAGAAAATGAAACGAAATAAATGAATAAATCAAGCCTTTATTACAAAACACTAGGCTATATCATACAGCATTCTGAAAAATGCGCACCCCTAGTTCCTCCGTCTATGGCCCATGACGCGATGAGCATTTACTATTGCTACTTTAAAAAACGCGGGTCAGGTACAATATTTTCTTACCTTTTTTTGCGGTCCGAGTTGCGGGCGGGTTAGTTGAAAACGTCGGTCGGGTGCGGGTTGTTTATACATTGACCCGCGCATCACTGCTGTGCACGCAGTGGTGCTCGGGCACGAGACATGAAGGCATCTGATTGGTTCTTTACATTCGCACCGAATGGCAGTGATTGGTCAGAGTTTTTACTGTCCTACAGCTGCTACAGAGGTCAGATTTGTTTCATTCCTTTTTCTGAACACATAATGTATTGACTACTATCAGAATGGAAGGACCATTTCACCCAGTATAATAAAAAATGTTTCTGAACAGGATTACCAACCCTACCTTTAATGTGGACATCTTGACCGTGAGAGAGGACACCAGGCACGATAGTGTCTTCCCAGATGATGCTGTGGATGTGGCTGTGATACTGGAGGAGGAGATTGTGGTTTTGGATCTCCAAGATGTTCAAAATGCTTTTGCCACACTGTTTGGACTCCTTTATGCTTTGTACATTGACTATCCCAAAGAGCTACGATACACCTTCAAAATTTGTATGAAGGTTGGTAGGGAGAGCTATGCACAGCAAAGATTCATGGCTTGAAAAAAAAAATGCAGTGAGGAAACACTGGCGCATACAACCTCTGCTTTTTTGTTGTTGAGTGGTGTTTATTTTCATTGATAAATTTGTTGATATTGATGAGCTTGTTCATATATGTTCTTATTGTTTTATTTGGAAACTGAGGCAAGCATAAGCCATACATTGAGTCAGGCGTAAGATAGCTTTGTGGTTGTTTTTAGGTGTTTGTTATTGCAATAAATTTAATTGCGTAATAAACTATGGGTTGCTGTGATTTTTATTTGCCATTTTAGTCTAAATCAAATGTAATTTACAAATGAATATTTTAGTGCTAATACATTCAATGTTGGTTTGCTGCTACAGTAAGTGAAGATTTAGTAACTATTCAATTTAAGTTAATCTAAAGTGAAGTTTTCATAACTAAATTTAATCAGATTACTTTATAATTTGTCAGATAGACTTGTCCAAAAACTCAAAAAGCCAATTCAAAAAGGAAACAAAATATGAGTTGAGTCAACAAATATTTTTTTACAGGGTACTTATTTGTGCAATTACACAGTAACAAGGATACCTTTAAAATAAAGTGTAAACCCAGTTGTATCTAATTTTACACAACTCTTAATTTAATTTACGTATTAATCTAAATGCTATACAAACAACTCCTTATGTTGCACAACAGTAAAGCATACAGAAGCATAGTACTGTAATAATATTATTGCTGTTTAGAAAGTGTTTTGCTTATAATTATTTTAATCATTTATAGCTTTAAAAAATATATTTTTAAGACATGTTTTTATATGATTTTCATGCAGAATCCCGATTGGCTGGCTGCCCTTGCCTTGACCTTTGACCTAAAACGAAGAAACATTCCTGTTCTTCACACATTCCAACGCGATCTTTGTAGTCTATGAGAGGTTATGACCTGTTACATCATTGTAACCGTCAGAACATTTTGTGCATTAGAAATGGAGAGGAGAACAGAGGTTTTGCAAAAAAAGTGAGTATATAGTCTTTAGCAAACGCAGGGGTGAAAGGGATCTTTTATAGGTGAACACCATTACAGAGTCGTCTGAAGGTCACTCGAAGACCAGATTAAACATCACAAGCAAGCACATATTCACATATTATTTTAGTGTAATGAGACGGTATAAATATTCCGAATCCGTAAGCCTATCTGAATCTTATATTTGTCTTTGCATTTCTGTTTTAAGTGGATGTACAAAGAATGCTTAGTACCCTAAACGTGCCCCTCTATATTTCCAGACAATAGCCCATATGTTCCCGTGAGAGGACAACGGAAACAGCCAGGGGATAACCATAAGGGGCCCTCTCTCTCTGTATCTTTTACTTCCGTTCATGCCTCCACGACTACGATCTTACTTTCGCTACGTCACTCCATCACGTTTCTCTCCCTTTATCTCAACATTCACCATCAATCCTTACTGCTCAGATATCATATACACACAAATGCATGCGCACACATACGACACAAAGCCGCTCTTCTCCCACTGGGTGCCACAGCGATGAATTTCCTAATGTGATCTTATGCATACACACACGCAAACAACATTGTGTTCTGCGTTCGAGGCCTAAAAACCGAAGCTATACTAGGCTACTCAGGCAGACACACCCAAAAAAACATGAACTCATCTCCTTACAAACCAAAATATTATATTTAAACAGACTGGCCGTCATACATGGCTGAACATTTCCATGAATTACTGCGGTTACTGTAGACTGGAAATCGCATACTGCTATTAGGTTAAGTAGGCTATGTTGGCTCGACCATAAATTGTTTGCGTTGTATTTATGTTTTTCTTAAAGGAACAGTAAAATACAAAAATAATAGGCTAATAATAATTTCTCTCACCATTTACTCACCCTTATGACCCCCCACAATTTTCAAAAATTTAAAATAAGGCAGAATGTTAGGGAATGAAAGCCAGTTTGCAGCTTTTTATTTAAACAATGAAAGTAGCCTACAGGCTGTCCTTCTGCATAACATATTTTGTGTTACAAAGAAGAAAATTGTGTTTGCTACAAGATGAGTAAATTATTTTTAATCCATTTAATGCAGTCTTATACCGATCAAGTAGCTGGCTCACATTTCTCCACATTTATACACGAACATAATGTTCGACCTCATGCGGACAAACTGTTTACCTCGTTGATGCCTCTGACGTCATGACACACCCCTCGCGCGCGTGAGTGTATGTGTGTGTGTGAGCGCGCGCAGGCTCTGCCTGTGAATGCAGTGGGGTTTGTGCGTGAGTGTGTTTTGCTTGTGGAATGTGGGAGTTGTCCCCACGCGCTTTACGAACAACCGACCTGTCCAAACAGTGCGCGCGTGGCAGAGGATGTCACACCAACCAAAACAGCGGACGAACGCTCACAGCACAGTCTTTGGAGGAAAATCCGCCGTACAGGGTAGAGTCGGGGCGGGGCGTAATTACACGGAGTCCCATCTATTTAGGGTCAAGTACAACATTTTTACAGTCCTAACCAGCGTGGGTTCAAAGTTTGTTTTGTGTCCGGAAACTGAGAATCACCCACAGGGCGCGGAGGTAGTGCTTTCGGATTCGACCGATATTTTTGATTTATTTGTCTTTAGTTAATCCATAGACTCGCGTCGCGAGATGGGATGGATTGCAAATCTGCAATAGCCAGCGTAATTCGTTAGCATCTCATCGACTAGCTTCTCCAGAGGCTCGATCGCGAATACGGGGCTGCGGTGCGGCTGGACGCGGAGCGAGGCGACCCTCTGCGGGCTGCGCTGCCGAGGCGGTGGGCGTGTTTTCTCGGCGTGCTAGCATGTGAGCTGGCGCCAAGTTCTCGGTGTGAAAAAAAAACAAGATTTACAAGTTACGGGCTAGAGTGAAGCAGCAAAAGTCACATCACGCTTGATCGGAAAAGTTGCACGCAGGTACGAAGCGAGCTGTTTACTCTAACACACACTATTATCAAAGTGAACCTTGTGCTCACACTAATGCAATTCACAACAAAAGCTGCTAGTCTGCTAATGTTAGGTAACCTACTCAAGTGACTGTTTTTTAACATGGCACATGAGCTCCAGATAAAGCGAGAGAGAGAGTTTATGTGGGTAGTTGCTGAGCTAAAACACGTTTGTCACTATAATACCTGTTTGTTTGTTTATTTATTCGTTGTATGTCTTCGATGCATCTTCTCGTTGCACTGATTGAATGCAATTTAAACACCGATCTTGGCAAGTTATACAACGTGGGAAAACTTCGCACATGCCTCCAAGAACAGACAGTTCCGAGGAATGATTTAAAGCAGAAAATTCCTTCTAATGAGCATTAATTCTATTGTAAGCAATACATAAGCGTGTATTGAGTTTGATTGTATAGCTGCGTATCAGCTCATCTGTTGCAGTAATTTGTAACTGCGACATCATACAGCCACAGCGACAATATCGCTTCTATAGCTTTACCAGCACTTTTAAAGTTACTGCTTTGGAGATTTAGCTCACTTTTCTAGCCACATACTGCAATGCCAGAGATAAATTGAACTACGAATTCGTTACAAAAATGCAGGTTTTGGTGTACTGATTCACATCGGAGAAATGTTTTTTGATAGAGCGTGTTTGCGGTATCATTTTATAATAACTTGCTTTGATAATGCTACCAAACATTGATGCATGTTTTAATACTTTATAGATAATTAGTTAATATACATTAGAATAGTTACAATATAATGAAACTTTCATTCATATGCTTTCACATATGGGCATATGTAAATGTAGCTACATCAAGACATGATATATTATGCACTTGTCTATTCGTATATAATGTTTAATTTTAAGTGAAAATAATTCTTCCAATTGAATATTTTTTGTACTTTAGTCAATTTTCTGCTGTCATAATAATATACATTATTATCCTTTTTCACATTATAATCAGAAAAAAGGGTTATATATTTCCTGATGGATGCCTATGTTTTATAAAACCTTTTGATGAAAGTGAAACATATAAAAATGCTTTATTAAAACCCTGCTATATAAATCATATTTACCTCAGCAGTATTGTTAAACATAATGCCCTTGTGGAGAAAGAGCGTGTGACTCACATGAAAGCACATTGTGCTGTTGGTATGTTGAGAATCTGTTGTAGTCCGCATAGTTTGTTTAACATGTCTGTTGAACTGGGCTATGACTTTTTCAGCGTTCCTACACTGTAAAGAAATAAAAACTGAAATTGTACTGGTCATTTTTCTGCCAGGACATTATGCATTAATTTTACGGAAACACAATGCAATGCATAATTTAAAATGCAGGTAAAACACCTGTAGAAAAATTAAAAAACAATATGGGAAATTGCTTCATATTCATAGAGTACATTGTGTCCTATTTTTACAGACATTTTGATAGTGTAATGGACAACTAGCTAGGGCTTGTCAGATAAGCATGGTAAAAAGAAAAATACCTGGCCATATTAATTCCCATATTTTCTAGTTTTTTTGGTTTATGTCAAGGTAGACTTTCAAAATAAACGTAATGCTTACCTTTGTCCCATGTTTGATTGGCTCGGTTGGCTATGCCTTGGACTAGTTTTATCAGATAATGTGTTTGTGTTTTGTGTGGCTAGAATGCATTTGGTAAAAGTGGTTGCTTTGTGAACGATGCTCCATTGTGCAAATTCAGGGCTGTTATTTTCTAATTTGATCGGAAATAGTATGAAATATCCAACCATGTAACAAGATTAGACGTGATACCCTGGAAAGATTTCAAAACCCTCTTTCCCTTTTATTCAGTACCACTGTCTTTTGTACACTACCATTTTAATAGTTAGGGGTCAGTAATAAAAATACAAATAAAATAAAGAATACTTTTATTCATCAGGGATGCATTAATATTAAGCAGCACAACTGTTTTTATCATCAATGATACAAAATAAATGTTTATTGAGCACCAAATATGCTTATTGGAATGATTTCTGAAGGATCATGTGACACTGAAGACTAAAGTAATGATGCTGCTGAAAATTCAGCTTTTCCATCCATCACAGGAATAAAATAGAAAACAGTTATTTTGAATTGTAATAATATTTCACATAATTACTGTTTTAAATTCTTTTTGGTCCAATAAATGCAGCCTTGGTGAACATTTCAACTTTCCTGGTGTGAGACTTTTTTCTTTTCTTTAAAAACCATAAATCTTTTGATCTGTAATGTATACATACACAAACTACAGGCTTATCTAATTTTGTCCTCTTCATTTTTGTTCATTTTATTAGATTATCAGTGCAGGATAAGTTACTAAAAATACATGGATTTGGTTTGTGCTGAGCTCCAGAATGTAGGCCTACCGCAGCAGCAAAATCTATATTACTCTATACAGGAAGTTTACATGTTCAGTGTGCTCCAGAGTTCCCATGCACCTGTATATTATTTTCACAATCACGATAGTGTCTGAGCTTGTGCCACACTGGACTTTCATTTGTACATGTCTTGCTCTGTGTAGGTTGCACTGATGATATGTTTCTTTTGTTTAAAGGAACTGGATTGTGATGTTTAGGTTGTTATTGTGGCGGTGCTCATTTCAGAGGCTGGAATGTGTGGGCCTGTGTGTAGTTTCTGTAACTCTAGGCAGAAGCTGTGAGGCCTTGACTGTAGCCCTGTAGAGAGGCCCATTGAAGGGGAAGTTGGCTCTGTATGTGTGTGTATGCGTGTGTGTGCATGCAGACCACTGGGATTGGACACAGGGTAGAAAGACCCCCTGTACGGAAGGAGGGAAAAGGGAGGAAAGAGGAAGGAGGAGTCAGTTACACTTTTCTGGTCATGTGTGTGTTCTTGCCCCGTGTTTTGCATGAGCAGAGTGAGTGGTCGCGTTATGGCAAGGGTAACCAAAGACGAATACGTAAAGAGACTATTCACAGCTAAGAAAGATTTCTCATTAGTGAACAGCCTAATTTTGACTTCAGGCCATTTAGTAATGTAACCTGAACAGTGTTGGCCTGATGCTTGTTTGTTTACCGTGGCTAATGTTTTACAGTGCTATCTTTGTCTTTGCATCTTTTTATAAATAATATTTGTTTGCTTATGGTGAATTTAACAGTTCAGAAATAATTGATGTTCAGTGTGTGGAGCTTTTTCAGCATGATGGAACGATAAATGATTAATGTATGTCTTTGCGCAGCATATCTTCAGCTACTGTGGATTGGTACTATTTGCTCAGATGCTTGACATTGCTATATATGGCTTCACTAAACCTACATGGGTCGAGAATCAAATGGACTGAAATAACACAAATGTATGAAAATTTTACATTTCTTTCCCTTGCATTGTTTTTTTTTTGTGAGATTCTATTATTTTGCATAGTCTCTAGTAAGGCATAATATACAGTCAGTCATTATCATGAAGCGGAGGGATTTTCTATCACCCTAATTACATATTTACCAAATAAATACATCAATTATAATTATAAAGTTTAGTGGTCATTACACAAAAATAATGCCACAATCAGAAGTTGATGTTGTTGAGGCTCAGTTGAAGTTCTTCTTCACAATGTCTTGTCAAAGTTGTTTTCCTCATTGGTTTAAAGTGAAAAGTGCAGCATTCTCCACTGTATTAAAGAGATGGTACCCCCAAAAATGTAATTTACTCACCATGTCGTTCCAAACCTGTGTGACTTTCGCTTATTCAGTGGAACATTAAAGAAGACATTTTGAAGAACAGAACAGATAGTTTTGAGAAAAGAAAAAACTCAAAATATTTCCATTTATGATGACAGAATTTTCATTTTTGGGCGAACTATCCCTTTAAATTGTGTTTATGCAAAAATGTTTGTCCTTTGAGGATGTGTTTGCCTACATCAGGGATCCTCAAATTCGAGGGCCACTGTCCTGCAGAGTTTAGCTCAAACCATGATCAAACTCACTTTCCTGCAATTTTCTAGTAACTCTGAAGACCTTGACTAGCTTGTTCAGGCGTGTTTGATTAGGGTTGGAAATAAACTCTGCAGGGCAGTGGCCCTCCAGGACCGGATTTTAGGAACCCTGGCCTACATGGGTTGAATTTGTGTTTCTCCTCAAGTTGACCACATTTCTTGAAGTTAAATCTAAACCAGCTTGATTTCAAGGAATATATCGGCTGTTCCGGCTCCTGAGCGGTATGTTAATGTAAATGCTGTCTGTGGTTAAGCATCTACTATAAACAATTACTTATGTTCACATAATGTGCATGTTTTTAGCTTAAGCAAATGGAAATTTCTGAAAGAATCTGACAGAAAAAATTCTTTACCATGTCCTCATAGAGTGTTGCTTGGCACGAGTCTAAGTTTGTATTTGTGTGGTGTACTTGTGGAATTTTGTGTGTTGTGTATGTGAGAGAAAGACTTTGTGTGTGTGAGTGTGTGGCAGTGTTATAATCTGGCAGTGTGTTTCCAGTCAGGTTCGTTTGAGGACAACAGCAGTTTCTGTGTGTTCTGGACCCGAACTGACCCAACTGGCTCTGCGCATTACACATACGCACACATTTCCTTTTCGTGTGTGTGTGTGTGTGTGCGGAGGAAATGTGTAGGACAGTTTGTCTCAATGTCTCTGTCTGTTTTTATGGGTTTTATGAGTCTGCTGATCGTTCTTGCATTATAGCCGTCAACGGCAGTTTGCCGGGTTGCTCCAAGTGCAAGAACATTTCTACGAAGCTTTAGTATGTGCTGTTGCATGTGTTCCTGTGTTTTCCACATGGTCTCTATGCCAGGCCTGGCATTCCTGCCGTGTGAGTCTGTCTCTGTCTGTTGTCATAGCTAATGAAGGTTTATGAAACCCTGACAGCATCTCTGTCCTGTCCTGCATACAGGCGCCCCTCGACCTCTGCTGTAAGGGCTGTGGCGCTTTTCTCTGTTTACTTAAATTTATGACCTAACTATGTCTAAATGTTGCACTCGTTACAAAGTCGAACCACATTATGCAGTTACTAAAAGTATTTATTGCGAAGGAACCATAGTTACGTATGACGATTGAGGTATCACCATAGTTACAGAGTTATGTTATAGAGTTACTGTAGCATGAACACTGTATGTTACAGAATTACCACTAGCAATAGGTTATGGAATATGCTAATCCGTGTTTATTCACAATGACTTTGCTCTTTTTTTTTTTTTTTTTTTGAGAAGGTCAAAGTCAATTCTTAGTCAATCCTTGTTTTCAATTTTTGATTAAAAGATAATGATCATGCATATTATTTCGATGCTGATCTTCTCCGGTGTACATCATGTTCTTTTATATGATAAACAGGCCATTAAACTCACAACCAGGTCATCCTTCTGAAGAGGGACAGTCTTTCTCGTACACCTTGGCCTACATACTTGTTAGTGCTATGTGATGCTTTAGTCCATTCAATCATTAACTCTGCATTACCTTAAAGGGCATCACGGTCATACATATAGTGAGGCCACAGTCAAAGTGTCAGTCATGCCGTCTTCACATGTCCAGACCTAAAAGATCCCAGGTGTTTTCAGAGATGCTATGTGGCTCAAGATGGAACATTAACCTGACTGGCCAGTTGAGACACATTTAACATTTTCTGAAAGTCTCTTATCTCTTTCATGCTATGTGTGCGTTGATAACAAGAGCCATATACTGAAGTGCTAATAGTGGAGATGTGGCATGCGCATTGTGCACAGTCCAGAATCTCAACAAAACACAGTGTGCACACACAGTTAATGATTTTGGAGACTTGAAAAAGCAAGGACTAAATTTATCTAACAATTTGCAATTGGCATCCTTTGTTGAGACATTCAGCATTATATTCTTGTTTTGGTCCCACTTTATATCAAGTGTCTTAAACTACTATGTACTAACATTTAAATTAATCATTGATACAATGCACTTATTGTGTGCATGTTGTTACATTGTGCTTATATAAAAAAAAATACCATCATGTAATTGTCTATAATTACACCGTTGACCCCTCCCTTAAACCTAACCATACCACCAAACCTGTCCTCAATCTTTTCCGTATCCCACCTCAATAGTAGCAAAAGTGAACATTTGAACACAAAAGTGAACAAGTGAACACAAGAAAATTGTCCCTAAAAATTATAATTTTAGTACATAGTAGTTAAAGACAAGACACCTAAAATGAAGTGTTACTTGGGCTGTATATTTTTTGTAACATCGTTATCGCGATGTGTGCAGCCGTGAAAGTCAAATCGCAGGATGTGCGATGTCAAGTGTAGGGATCGTAGTTGATCTGTACAGACCAGACACCACAATTTGAAATTCATCTGATTCTCGGATTAATTGCAAAGTTTAGTCTTACCATCATAGAGCGAGAGTTTATCATTTGAACATGTTTTCATACCACAAAATATATCGCAGAAAAACAAAATATCGCAATGTCAGTTTTTTTCCAATATCGATCGAGCAGCTATATTAAAGTGTGACCCTTGTTTTTATTTTCAGGTGAATAGTATTAATGGATTTCCAGGGGGTTGCCAAACATGGTCCTATCCTTCTGTCTTTTTGTTTTGCACCTTAAATGTTAAGCTCATTTATTGTGTGTAATGATGGGCATTGTTTATAATATTAGTTGGTGAGGACAATATTGTATAGCTAGGCTAATCAGTCATACAGCTCACTTCACTAAGTCTACTTTATAATTTAAAAGATTTTTTTTTCTACAGACTGTTGAGAAATTAGGCACAATCCAGAATAAAGAAACGCAATTACTTTTTTCCTGCACTTGACCGCACCGATATGCGAATCCTTATGCAAGCGCATGTATAAAGTAAAAAATTACTTACGTTTATTTCTTCATCATTACTTTCTTTGAAATAAATTCCACTTTGTTTTATATTTTATTATATTAAAATGACAGACACATTTAAACATATATGGGACCACTTGTAGGTGTCACGTGCACTATAAGACAGTGATAATTCAGTGATGGTCTGGTCTACAACAAGGACTACAGACGATTCCCCTATGATTTCCCAACAAATTCCCAACAATTCCCCAGCGATCTTCTACCTGCCCCTTGATCTCTATTTCTCTAGTGATCCCTCTACATTCCAGTAAGCCTCTACCTGGACCATGCCGGGAAGTGTGTTCTCTCCACTTTCACCGTCCACGTATCTGCGATCTCCTTCTGCACCTGCAACACTATTCTGTTATTATTGAATCATTCTCCTTAACCTGCTATATTCCCACTTCCTTACCTATTCGCTCATATCCTAATGTTACAATAAACCCGTGTGGTTTTTACTGTCTATCTGCCTTTGAGTCTGATAATTACCTGAAAGCAGACAGCAATATGAGCACAGACAGATCCACCAGTCCACCCCGCCGATTTGCTTCTCTTCATCTCACAAGATGGCTGATCAGTTGAAGTCTATGTGGAAGAGTTCCTTGAGCTCTCCCATTTGGTGCCATGGAACGATGATACCCTATATTCTTTTGGAGTAGTTTGGACAATTATCTTTTTGCAAAAAAAATTGGCGGCAGCTACCACGTGTTTCCTGGAGCAATACATTGAATATGTGCATTGGGTGGATGAGTGGATCCTCCTTCACAGTAGGTGAAACAATTGAAGACATCATCGCCCCTCAGTCACAACCAGCCCAGTTCACTCCAATCCTTCTTGAGCCAGCGGTCATCACAGCGGAATCTCCACCTGAAATCTGCCCAGTTCATGCTCCATTATCACTCATACCGTGAGCTCAAGAGTCTAGAGTCCCTTTCTGCCCAAAAGACTGCTTCAGGGTCCCCAAACCCAGGTCCAGAAAGGCTATTTCTACTAGCAGGGATCTGATTTCCAAGAACATCAGTACAGATGGTGATGAGGAAAGGCTTTGCTTTTCTATGCTAGACTGCACCTGTCATTACGAGAGAGCTTGCTCCAGCCCATAAGTCTGCTCCAAAGTCCGCTCCAGCCTATTGGACCATTCCAGAGTCCACTCCAGCCCATGAGCCCGCTCTGGAGTCCACTCCAGCCCCAGAGCGCAAACCTCCCTTTGCAAACCTCCCTAGATCAAAGTTCCCTCGTTACGGGCACGGAGGCCGATCATAGCTCACTCGTCACGGGCACAGTGGCCGATCTAAGTTCCCTCATTCATGGCCACCCTAGAACTCAGTTTTTTTGTCTGTTTGTCTCAGTTCTGCTGATGCTGGCTCGCCAGAGGTCAGCAAGTCATGCCGGCATCCCAGTTTCGTCTGCTTAGCTGTGGTGGTCTTTTGCTCCGCCTTGGGGGTCGTCAGCCCCGTCTGCGTAGCAGTGGTCTTCTGCTCCGCCCTACACTCTGGGACCAGCATCGTCGCCCGGTCCCTACTAGAGCCCGACCGGTATATCGGTCTGCCGATATTATCGGCGAATATGAGCCTGTCGCAGATGTATCGGCGTATATGACCACAGATATGTCGCCAATATAAACTTGTTTTTTTACAGATCATGTAACGCAGATAAAATGCTTTTAAATTGTGTAACTACGTAGTTTGTCCAGCAGAGCACGCTACATTGTTTGCTACTAGCGACCCAGGTCACTGTAGTGACAGCAGTCAGTCAGCCCTTTCACTTCAGTAATGAGGTCTCTTCAGACACTGTCACGATGTAATATGTGCGCACACATTAGCTTCCACTCCACTGACAAGGTATGAAACCTCGCTAGCTAGCTAACCAGTATGATAAGCTCGTTGTGAGAGTAAAAGATGGGGACATTGTTTATTTACTTTATAGTGTCTCACCAGGTGACAACGTAGTGTTAAAGGAACACTCCAGTTTTTTTGGAAATAGGCTCATTTTCCAACTTCCCTTGAGTTGAACAGTTGAGTTTTACCGTTTTCAGCCGATCTCCGGGTCTGGCGGTAGCACTTTTAGCATAGCTTAGGCAGCATAGATCATTGAATCTGATTAGACCGTTAATATCTCTCTCAAAAAAATGTCCAAAGAGTTTTGATATTTTTCCTATTTAAAACCCGACTCTTCTGTAGTTACATCGTGTACTAAGACCGACAGAATTTTCTAGGCCAATATTACTAGGAACTATACTCATACTCCTGCGTAATAATCAAGGAACTGTGCTGCCGTACCAGCAGGCGCAATGATATTACAAACTTAGTGCTGGTCACATTGGAATTACTTAGCTGGGGACTATTTTCAGCTGCTGCGTAATATCATTGCGCCTGCTGCTCTCATGGTACGGCAGCACAGTTTGTGGCAAAAATAAAAAAGTTAAACCAAAAATGTTTTATATATATATTTTCTATATTCTGTTTATGTATACTATATTCTATATAAAGTACCAGTCAAAAGTTTGTACACACGAATGGGAAAGTGTGTCTGGTTCTGTACTATAATATACACATAAATAATATTGCTACTTTATTATAATATACATAAATAATATTGGCCGATTATATATCGATTTTTTTTTTTTACTCCCTAATATCGGTATGGGCATTGGCCCCCCAAAATCCATAATGGTCGGGCTCTATCCCTACATTCCCGTGGCTCCACCATTGTCTTCACCCTGGCTTCTCCCTCTGTCTACTCTTAAATGGATTATATTGTTTAGGAGGGATTAGGGGTTCTGTCACATGCATTTCAGTGCACTACATTTCCCAGCATCCCTCCTGGTTCTCACCTGCACTCATTTAGCCATCGTCCGGACCTGACACCAGTCACTAGCCATCTAGAGCACTATAAGAGGGCACACTTCATATTCAATGATGGTTTGGTCTACAAGGACTGCAGTAAAAAAAAAAAATAATTAAAGAAAGTATTATTATATGATTGACTTCCATCCACCTTTTTGAAGACATCTAAATATTGACAACCAAAAACAATCATTATTATTACTTGAAAAGTCAAGAAAAATAACATGCAGTTTACCTTAAAAAATATGCACATAAGTAGTGCCATGTTTATGGCTGACTGCCAACTAAATCTTCAAAAACTGGGATTGCAAATGTTTCACACATTTTGAATAGATGAATAAATGAACAGCCCAATTTAGATAAATGCATCATTATGTGCTGAAGTGTTTTGAAATGGTTTTATTAGTGTGAGTTTTCGATGTGCATTAGAGTAATTTGAGAACTTTCTCTTGAAGAGGTCATGTGTGTGCGTGTGTACTAGACCTGAACTGGTATTTCTGTTGTGGAACTTCCACTACATAAAGCTTTCAGCATATTTACCAGTTGAAAGATTTTGCGTTTATACAGAAGTGCTCACAAAAAGGAGTGAAAACAGGAAAACCGTGACATCACTCTCTATGCAGAGTTGTTTATTTGGTTTGTGCTGTTCCTGTTTGTACACAGGATCGTGATGTACCTGCGACCTTTCACATAGATCTAAACTTCATTGCTGGTTTCATTTTCTACGATAGTGAACGGGTTAATCACGTGCTGTTATCATATACACATTTATTGTGACAATATTCTTATCACCTGATGCTTTTTAACCTGTTTGAGTTGGCGTGTCACCGTGACCTCTGGCTCATTTCAGCACGGCTGCTCTTTCTCATGGGTTGTTCCATCGAGCTATAATGATTTTATCATGTTTATGTGTTTGCTGACCTTGTTCTTTTTTATTCTTTGAAAAAAGCTTCCTATGGAGATCTTGAAGCTGACATCTGTTTGTTTTCATTTGCACGGTCTCCTACAACCACTCCAATCCTCTGAGCGGTCCAGCCCTTTCTCAGTGGTGTAGCACTGATAGCTAATTAATATTCCCCTCTATCTCGTACGCTGTTTATCAATGCGCATACATTAGTGATGCTTATATAAAGAACTCTGTTTTCCCCCCATTCGGTTTGTTATACTGGTCTCATGGCTTTAATCAGAATGATATATTGTTCTATTAAAGGATTGTTAATTATTCAACACTTGCTAAAGAATGTCAGTTATGATTTGTGGTTTTGTTATGCTGTCGGTCAGTGCTGAAGAAATAGGGAATCTCCTTCTTTTTTTTCTGCCTTGCATACACTACTGGTCAAAACTTTGGAATAAGTAGGATTTCTTATTTCGAAATCTTATTACAATTTCAAATAAATGTTTTCTATTTTAATATATTTTAAAATGTAATGTATTCCTCTGATGGCAAAGCTGAATATTCATCAATCAATACTCCAGTCTTCAGTGTCACATGATCCTTCAGAAATCACTCTAATATTCTGATTTGGTGCTCAGTTTATATTAATTATTATTATTGGTGCTCAATTATTATTTTCAATGTTGAAAACAGTTTTTGCTGCTTAATATTTTTGTGGAAAATGTGATACTTTTTTCAGGATTCTTTGATGAATAGGAAGCTCGAAAGAATATGATAAATGTCTTTACTGTCACGTTTGATCATTTTGTTCTTCATTCATGTTCTTGTTAAATACAAGTATACATTTCTTACTTAAGAAATAAAATATTACTTGCACTAAACTTTTAAATGATAGCGTTTTCAACATTGATAATAAATGTTCACCAATTCAGCATATCAGACTGATTTCTGAAGGATCATGTGACATGAAATTTGTTCAAATAGTTCTTTTAAATTGGAATAATTTTTCACAATATAACAGTTTTACTGTATCTTTGATCAAATAAATGCAGCCTTAGTGAGCAGAAGAGACTTTAATAAAAACCTTGACCATTAGTGTACATTACACAGTCAGTGTTCCTCTTCCCATCATTCTGTATGTATGTCTCTTGACTGTCTCTCCTCCTCCTTCGTCTCCTACAGTGATGGAGTCAGCCGTTAGTACATCCACTCAAGTGCCAGATGAGTTTGACCGTAATGTTCCACGGATCTGTGGTGTGTGTGGAGACAAAGCCACTGGCTTTCACTTTAATGCGATGACCTGCGAGGGATGCAAAGGCTTCTTCAGGTACACACGCACACACTTGCTCTCATCCAATTTGGTATTCGCACATTTACACCGATGTTTATTAAGAAACACATTAACATGGATTATCTGTAACCAATGGGATACTGCCAGACTATTTATAGTTTATGTGTGTGCGTTTTGCGTGTGTTCATTAGGCGCAGTATGAAGCGGAAGGCCAGTTTTACCTGTCCTTTTAATGGAAGCTGCACCATCACTAAAGATAACCGTCGCCACTGCCAGTCCTGCAGACTCAAGCGTTGCCTGGATATTGGCATGATGAAAGAGTGTGAGTTACTAGCCAACATGACACATCTTGGAACAGTGATCACGGGGAGCCAAGTCACTTTGTTATATCATGTTTTATATATAGTTTCGATTTTATTTAACCTTGCTATGAGTCTCAACATGTCCCAACTGTCATTTTCGCAATATTAAATGGCTCTGCAGGTATGGACAGTTATTTATAAGGTTGTTCCAGACAGAAGCAAGTAAGGTGGTTCATTGATGAAAGGTCCCTTACACAAGGCGGTTAGCAAAGTGATACTTCGTATAAGGAAGTAATTTTGCCATTTGTGAGCACATGATCCTGAGTGGCAGTTCTTTGCAAATCATTTTGTAAGTGAAAGGTACTTCAGGGATTTCAAAATGCTCAATTGCTCTTGTGTTTTGAAGAATCATCAGCGGAAAGTGTAGCTTATATGTTGCCTTTTTTTTTTTTTTTAAACAAACAACACTCACAGAAAGATAAGATAAATGTGAATTAAACAAGTCATAAAGCGGCAATTTTTGATGGAAATTTTTTATTGACCCAAACAATCATAACAGCAATAAACCTGTTACCTGAATATTGCTCAAGGTCACAGTTTGATCCAAAATACTGGTAGTAATGCACGTACTCATATAGGACATCGCCCCCATGTTTTCAAATTGTGCGGTGACTCCAGAGTATATCAGGGAAGGCACAGAGAATGATGTTAAATTCAGTTAAACTTTTAAAATAAATAATTACGTTTTTATTCAGAGAGATTGAAAATTAATAATAATAATTATTCTCAGCTTAGTGTAGAAAATGAAGAAAAATATCCAGTAGATTTAGCTGTTTTAGAAGGGGGGGGGGGGGGTCTTTTATGATATTGTAGTTCAGTTTTTTTTCTCATATATTTCTACAAATATTGGTCTGATGGAACTGTTCTCCCCCTCATCAGTGTATGTGAGACTGAATTTAAAGCTATTGGTTATCATCCGTGAACAACTAAATGATGATGCATTATGGTCATAATAGAACACTGGAGAACAACATACAATATTCGATTTTAGTTTCTCATTTATTGTTTAGATGTATTTTACCTGTAATCAAATGATAGTACATGGGTATAGTGATGATACTCGTCTGTCTTTTCCTTCAGTTATCCTGACGGATGAAGAGGTTCAGAGGAAAAAGGATCTGATCCAGAGGAGAAAGGATGAGGAGGCACAGAGGGAGGCGCAGAAGCCCCGGCTCTCAGAGGAGCAGCGCAACATCATCGACACGCTGGTGGATGCGCATCACAAAACCTTTGACGACTCCTACTCTGACTTCTCACGTTTCAGAGTAAATCTGATCTTTTATGTTCTTTTCCCTTTGCATTTCATTCTCTTATTTTCAACCAGTTTTAATATCTTCTTTTACAGTGGTCCCAATGTGTTTTTGTACTCTTGAGTGACCTAAAAAAAAACACACAATAATAATAAATATCAAACCAAGTGTCTTCTGCAAACAACTGATTCTTAAATAAATTCAGAACAAAGTTTTCTCAACCAACTGGTGCTAAAGTGATTTGAAGTCAAATGTTTAAATTTTCAGCAGCCTTTTACACACAATCTTCAGAAATAATTCTGTGCTGATTTGCTGCTCAAGAAACATTTCTTATTATTTTTGTGTTGAAAACAGTTTTGCTGCATAATATTATTGTGCAAACCGTGCTATGTTTTTGTCAGGATTCTTTGATGAATAATAGAATGTTCCAAAGAACTGCATTAAAATTGTAATTTTTGTAACAATGTAAAAAGTATTTACATTTTGTGACCCGATTTAATGTGTCCTTGCTGAATAAAAGTATTGATTTCTTTCAAAATGAAAAACATCTTACTAGCCCCAAACTGTGGTGTATATATGATATATATCTCCTTGCAACCATAGTTTAGTACATTAACATTTTACACTAACATTTGACAACCAGAAAGTGTCCAGATAACTTTTCGAACAATAATTTCAAACAACATTTGTATTATTTGAAACCTAACAAACCGTTCCTTTTTTTCCCCCTGACCAAATGTTTGTGTGTCAAATAAATGTATGGTAATTGGTTTGATATTTAGTTATATAACATAGAGACATTGATACTTTAAGTGTTCAAATACTTTTATGGTCCACCTTTTTGTTTATTAGGCATCCATACATTGCTAATGTTCAAGGTATTCATATGTGCATTTGTGTGTGTCTTGTGTTGCAGCCTCCAGTTAGAGAGGGTCCAGTTACACGTAGTGCCAGCCGAGCCGCGTCTCTTCATTCACTATCAGACGCCTCCTCAGACTCCTTCAGCCACTCGCCAGGTGACACACACACACACACACAAACAAATGCGTATACATGCTAAACTAATGTACACACAGTCGTTTGTGCATAAATCACCTGTAAAGTTCATTCTGAGAAATGTTTTTCAGCCCAGTGTGAGGCGCAGGCAGGCATGAGTGTTTGTGTGTTAGAGGTTTGTGTGTCTTGTATGCACAGCAGGCTCCCTCCATCTCACCATGCCTGACGTCACAGGAGAGCCACTCTAATGACAAACAGACTATTCACATGCGTGCCCACACACACACATTTCCATGTTTTATGGGGACTTTTCATAGACATAATGATTATTATACTATATAAACTGTATATTCTATCCCTTAACCCTAAACCTACCATCACAGAAAACGTTCTGCATTTTAACCTTTAAAAAAAAAAAACATAATTTAATAATGAGTTATATGCTGATTTCCTCATCGGGACAAAAAGAATGACCCTAGAAGTAAAAAACCCCTTATATTTCGATAATTTCGTCCCCGTAATGTAGGGTTTAACACACACACACACACACACGCACGCACGCACACACACGGCTTGTCCTGGAAGCAGCAAGTTGTTGTTTTTTACATTTAAATATGACATTTGTTATAAATTCTCTACTAGGCATAATTGGTATGACTATAATCTTACATCTCACAATACGAGTACCGGTACTACTTCTTCTTTTTTTTTATCATAGTTTTTATACATTTATTTTATATATATATTTTGTATCAAAACGTTGTTTTTCAGCCGTTCAGATATGTTGGTATTGTTTGCTCTATAGGGAAAACGTAAGCAAGAGATTTATTCGGCTGTGTTGCCTGTTGACAGCTTTGTTTATTGTCATGAAGGCGTTTGCAAGAGTGCAGAACAGTACGCTGACAGTCAGTGAGCTTGTGCTGAGCTGCAGGCTCAACCAGTCACGTGTACCTCTGGAAACATGCAGGAAAGATGTCTTCAATGATTTTATTGCAAGCTTTACATAATTTAATACAAATCTGAATAACAAAAAATCAAAATTAATAAACAGTTGCAATATCAAAGGTAAAAAGCAACAATTATGATTTTTCTCATAATCGTGCAGTCATAATACATAATGCAATTTAATGACAGCAAATTAAATGTGCACAAAATAGCTGGAATGTAGATTTTTGTGTCACATTATTTCCATACAATTCACTAAACATTCACAACAGAAGTTGTTTGTTATCGACTGTATTATATAAGGTGATGGCAGATTTTGGAACAGACACAAGGGGGAGATAACGCTTCTGTTATTCAAGTAGACAGAGTTATAAGCCAGTGTATTAAAACCGTGTGCCTGTCCATCTTTTCTTCTTCTTGGGCCATTGATTCAGATTTTTACATGCCCTACCAACATTTTCACAAGAATAATTAATAATAAAAATCATTAATTTTATTTTATGAAAAGTAATGGAAGAGTGCAGGTACACTACCCGTTACATGAATTGTTGAAGGTTGGTGAGATGAAGCAAAGCATTAATATTTTTTTTCTCTTTCTCCACATCTGCAGAGTCAGGAGATCGTAAGATGAATCTGAGTAATCTGTTGATGATGTATCAGGAGCAGGGTTTGAGCTCCAGTCCGGACTCAAAGGAGGATGAGGGCTCCGGTCTTTCCATGCTTCCTCACCTGGCTGACCTGGTTTCCTACAGCATTCAAAAAGTCATCGGCTTTGCAAAGATGATTCCTGGATTCAGGTAAAGTAAATTCATGAGTTAATTTGAATTGAAATTGATTACTGAATTGCAATTTAATGAAATTCAACAGTAATCTAAAGGAATTTATTAAATTATGTATTATTTAATGTATAATATATACATAATTTTTATATATTATAAAAAAACTACATTTAAAGCAGCTATATTTCTTTAATTACATTCCATTCATTTAATTATTTGATTATATTTTATTTAAATTATAATTCTATGTCTTGTTTGAATTCAGAATTGAATTGTCTTGCTCAATTCAACTGAATGGTGGTGAGCAACCCTGATATCGCTGATGGCAAGGGCTGGTTGTTAATTTCACAGGGCCTGGAACTGAAATCTTTTGTGGACCCTGAGCAAGGGTGATCTATATTCCTTTCATCCATTTAGTGGTGCTCGTTTGTGGAAATTTCCACCATTTTCCCAACAGGTTATTGTTGACATGACTGTCATCTATTTGATTTCCTCAGGAACATAAAAATAGGTATGACCTTCTAAACCGTCACTCTCAGTACATGTTTCTTGCCTTCCTCTGTGCACGTCCATGTATTTCCCCGCTTCCTAAGAATGTGCGCGTACATACATATGCATTACGGAGCGCAGGTTGCTGTGGTAACCATAGGAGTGTCATGTTATCTGAACTGGATTCACCCACTCCCTCTACATCTGCCATTCACAGAATCCAGCATGAGCCAACATTTGACGTGTATGTGTTTGTGTCTGTTCTTGTGTGCCTCAGAGAGCTGACAGCTGAAGATCAGATTGCTTTGCTGAAGTCCAGTGCTATAGAAGTGATCATGTTAAGGTCTAACCAGTCTTTCAGTCTAGAGGACATGAGTTGGAGCTGTGGAGGACCAGATTTTAAATACTGCGTCAATGATGTGACAAAAGGTACAAACTCAAGCTCACGGGGATGGACAGTTGCGTTGACATGCTACGGTTGCAGTGTTGTTATTGTTAAATGAAATAAAGCTAAAATAAAATATAGATATTACATGAATAACCTAAACTAAACGAAAATTAGAAATGTTGCTTTGGCAACTAACTAAGATAAAATAAATGTAAGTTGATATAATAAATTACTTAAATTGGAATAAAAATAAGTTGAAGCAAAATATACATGTTAAAAACTATAATAAAAATGAAAAAAAAAATATGATTATTATAATGAATATGATTATTTTATATAATAATAAAATGAAAACGGTATATATATATCATGAACTAACAATGAATTATTATTTTTTTAAATCTTTTAAATCGTTTATAAGTTTAAATTAACTTATAAACATACTATTGTACATAAATTCATATTAGTTCATAATACATTGCCTTGAAATGTATATGTACAAATTAACATTAGATTTTAGCATAAATGTTACCAATATATGCTATGAAACTATGAAAGTATAGTTTCATTGTCTTAAATTATTTATTAATATTAATAATAATTGTTATTATTAATTATACTAATTATTTAATTAGAAATGGTGATAAATGCTATGGAAGTATTGTTTATTGTATTGTAAGTTTGTTTCAAATTAGTATTATTTTATTATTATTAACGGTTTTAATTATTATTATAGTAATAATGTAGTAATAATAATAATAATTAAATATTAATTATAAAACAATAGCTATATTGTGTGTTGGGTGTGGGTGTGGGGGTCTCATTTGGTACATTTGGGTTCTCAAAAATAATAATTAAATAAAAAAAAAAGTCCTTAGTTTGTGATGAACAGCACCCGTGATTATGCCTTATGAAGTCATCTTTATTTTGTTTATGTTTGGGGGCGCAGCTGGACACACTCTGGAGCTGTTGGAGCCTCTGGTGAAGTTTCAGGTGAGCTTAAAAAAGCTCAACCTACATGAGGAGGAACATGTGCTGCTGATGGGCATTTGTCTGCTGTCTCCAGGTCAGTGTGTATTCCCAATACACTAAACATTAGACAGACTGAGACTTTTTAATGCTTGCAAACAGGAATCTCATTTGTCTGTGTCTGTGTGCTCGTAGACCGGCCCGGGGTGCAGGACCACGTGCGAGTGGAAGCGTTGCAGGACAGGTTATCTGAGGTCCTGCAGGCGTACATCCTCGCGCATCACCCTGGGGGCCGCCTGCTCTACGCTAAGATGATCCAGAAGCTGGCGGACCTCCGTAGCCTGAACGAAGAGCACTCCAAGCAGTACCGCTCCCTTTCTTTCCAGCCCGAACACAGCATGCAGCTGACCCCTCTGGTGTTGGAAGTGTTCGGAGGACAGGTCACCTAGTTACTTCACCCGAGTCAGATCCAAGATGTGCGGGTTAAGACCCGGAGAGGTGTGGAGTGAATGTACGGACAATCACCTTAAAATGCATACAGAGTTTCCAGGACGAAGTTTGTGAGTGATGTGTGTTTGTATGTGTATCCCTCATCACTTTCAGATCGGCTAAGGGAGTGCCATAGATGTTTCCTCTTATTTGTTGTATGTAAGGAGTACATTCTTACAAGAATGTAATATGGTCATGGTGTTTTTCACTGTGGCAACTCAATACAGTAATATTTTACTGTATTATCAATAGCCAACAGTATTACACTGCATGTGTAGGATGAGTGTGCGAGTGTGCGGTCCTGTTCTAAACCTCTGCATGGTCCCCAAAGCGCTGTCCACTACTGCTGATGTCCTGTCTCTTCACCTCCTGCCTTTAAATGCACAGGGTTAAAAATACTAATGCAAGCACACAGCTCACCCAACTCACCCCTCGCCTAGCCACTTAACCAATTAAACGGCAGCTCCGCCCCCTTCCTCTGCCTCCAGAGCTCTGATAGGTTGCTACACAATGGCTGTCTTCTCTAATGTTTGCCTCTGCTGTGATTGGCCTATTATCTGACGCCTCTGCAAAGTGGTTAGGGCAGCATTAGCGCTTGCCACGCAGCTAACCTGTAAATAGGACTTGGTATCTATATTCTTACCTTTTTCGATTAGTGTAAATAGTTTAATATAAGCGCTTCTTGTGGCTTATGGTTGAATCTAGCAGAGAGAGACCCTGCAGCCCTGGCTGGCTATAATCAATATGTTCAGACTACGATCTAACTGTGCATTTATGCAAACAGGAATTGGAACCATTAATTATGTTTTTGTTTTGTTTTTCAACTAAGAGCTTTACCTCTGTTCTTTACATCGTTGTGAAGTCACAACTGCAAATCCTATAGGTTACATATTTCTCAGCTCTTGCATTCCATCATTCATTTTTCTTTTTGACTTTTTTTTTCAGATTAATTCAACTAATTGCATTTTTCCTTAACAAAGCTTTACCTTCTTCATTGTTTGTTTTTCCACACTTTTGTATCATTATTTTTTTATATATAGTACGTTTCACAAGTTACAACGCTATAATAAAAAAGTTCTAGGTTTTCATATTTCAACCCAAAGGAAAAAAAATCCCCCCAAATGTCATTTTAATTACTGTAATATGAAAATGAATATATAATCTAAATTACAAGTATCTATACATGCTAAACATTTTAAATATTTCTTTTTTTCTTCGTTTTCCATTTACTTTTTTTTCACATTACAGTAATGAAAACTTGTCAGAAAATGTTCTTAATAAATATAATTAATTAGAAAAATGTATTGACACTATTGTAACATTGCAAAATTTTGGGTTGAAATATGACACGGGTATCTTCTTGACAGGTTTTGGGAGATTGAGATCATTTTTTGGTTTTGTGCATCAAACACTAGTAGGAATGACTTTACTGAGAAATAAGACTTGTTTGGTTCTCACTTTTTTAAGGTAACTCTAATAGCAGCATGCTGGATAATTTATGATCTTAATGTTTTCATCAGTAACTACGGTTTTACATGCTACCTGGGTGTTTTTGATATTTGTTTGCACAGGCAGGTTCTTCAAAGCATAATCTAATTACAGCATAACACAACTCAGCACATTCTTTTCTTATGCTTGATAGTTATTATCTAAACAGTAATTACAGACACCTAATACCATGTCGGCCATGGTATAGACGTTTTTGCATGTCTTTGTGCGTCGTGTTAATATCACTCTAGCCACTGCTTGCATTGTGTCCTCTAAACCAAACACAGCTGCCTTAGCTTGGCCTTAGTCGTTCACAGTTATTCATTTTAAATATGCTTTTTAAGTTTGTGAGAGTCCTTTTGTCCACTGTGTATAATAGCTGAATGTGATATTTGCGAGACTGTCGACTCCCTGAGTCGCATTAGAGGGCTGATACTTACAGAGCACTATCTCTGTTGCTTTATATATCTTGTTCTCTCCACTTTCTCCACAATCTCTTTTTTAATCAAGTCTGATTTGTATGAATCTTAGAATACTTCAGAATACTTTTCTGTCAGGGCTCAGGGTCATTAGGAAAACCTTTTCTGTGGTATGAGAGTTAATCATCGTTAATGAAGATTGTCTGTAGGTGTGAGTTTGGTGTCGGAACTGGGTCGACGGTTTAATGATCATGTAAGCTGAATTTAACTACCTGGAAACTGCGGTTCCTCAGCGAGGCGAGCGCAGTGCGCGTGTGTGTCTGTGGAAGCGTGTGTTTTTTGAAGCGAGGGTGGTGTATAGCATTTACCTATACAATAAGTATATTCATATTTGATTGGGTGTCACATGTTCGGCCCAGGATAGATGGGTAATTTGTGAGTGAGTGAAAAGGTTATCGTTTCCTTAGTACATTACTAATAAATAACTTAGTCATGGCACTTAAGATTTAATGATATGGAAGGTTTGCTAATATATATATATATATATATGAGTATTACTTTGCAAATGTAAAAGATTAAAATATTTTCTTGTAGACTAGTTTTGATATTCTGTTATCTGTACAGGTGGAGGCACAGGGCAGATGGTTGTGTGTATATGTGTGGATATGTATGCAAATATAGGAAAGTACGGTTGAATGCTAACCTCCTGCCCAGTGCTGGTGAATATATATATATATATATATATATATATATATATTCACTATCTTATTGCTCTCTTTCGACAGTCTATTTTCTCGTCTTCATGCCTTCTCTCTATACTAAGCTGCTCAGTACTTTGTTGGGATGAGGGTGTACACTCAATTTTAAACTGGAAAACAATCTTCCAGTTTTGAGCGTTTTTGTAATCACTCACTTATTTGTTTTGTTCTGATTTCGTGATGAACGAGTGAGAATATCCATGCAGCACTTACCATAATTTAATATCAGACAAACCAGGACATGTCATGTTTAAACCGTTGCAAGATATACATTATGCATGATGGTGATGATGGCGAGACATGAGAAAGACAGAGATGAAATTGATGTTGGTCTCTTTTCCTAGTCCAAAATGTAACCATAACAAACTACCTCTCTGGGGAACAGACACATTTGATTTGTATTTTTTTATGATTCATATTTGT
Source organism: Phoxinus phoxinus (assembly GCF_949152265.1). Classification (NCBI taxonomy): domain Eukaryota; kingdom Metazoa; phylum Chordata; class Actinopteri; order Cypriniformes; family Leuciscidae; genus Phoxinus; species Phoxinus phoxinus. The sequence continues at coordinate 11,318,868 of NC_136886.1, forward strand.
ATTTATTGCTGTGCAGTGGCTCACATGGACAACCCAGTACCTCATGTATGAATATCACTAAACAACAAAGACGCCTTAACAGCTGTTTTATCAGATTTTTTTAAAACTATTATTATCTGTGTGTACAGTATTTGTATCCGTAGCTTTCTCCAACACGTTCAAACATTCACAAACACGGACTGACAGACAACAAACGTACTTGTTCACAAGAAAGCTGAGAGCTGTTAAGGTGTGGTCACTTCCATGATTGACAGTGTTCAGTTGCTGCTGGGATTGGTTGGCCATCCTCAGGCCCCTCCCCCTCTTTATTCTGACTGCTCAGTTGGATTTTGCTGCTCCGCAAAAATAATGACACAAAACATGACAGAGCATGGCCTTCTCTCTTTTTCTCTTTTTAAACGGTGATCTGTCAAGTGGACATCATCTACCCTGCAAATCACACATGCTCAAACATTACCTCGCATATACGCTCTATGGTCAATACCTCATGCCAGGTCAATCCTAAAATGGAGTTGAAGATGGATTCGAATTGATGACAGAGTCAACTGACAAAGAGTTGATGAAGAGAGACATGCTCTTTAGCTCTCCTCTTCTGTCTGGGCACCATAGGACAGGAGATCAATAGAAAGTTTGTGGCACTAAATGGCTCATAAGTGCTGAAGCACTTCTGTCTCTAAGTGAATGGGTACCATAAAGAAAACTGTAATGCAAATGCTAGCTGTTTACAGGCTAAGAGTAGTATGCCTGCTCACCAGGACAAAACCAGTTGAATATGACCATTCATGAAACGGTTAAAAATGCCTGTTTTTTCTCTCTTTTTTTCATCATAAAGTATTGTAAATTCATGTTCCTGATTTCATGTAATATTGGTCAAATGTTTTACAAATCAATAAAAATGTAATAATAAACACTGGTTTCTTTGATGATTTTGTCATAGAGGAGAGTGGGGTAGGCTGTTTAGGCCTATTCTAGCAAAATTATCTATTTTTGTCGTCATGTGACCATATGTTTAGAAAAGGGCCCATCAAGTTTTGTCAAACCAGATTTTACCCATGTAATATTACATATAACATTTAAAGTTGTCCACTAGGTATTATTTTATTAAGCGCACATATGCATTTAATTTTTATGGACACTAGATGGAGACTGTATACACACACACTGAGGCAATCGGCCTGTGGAACATATTATGCTGATATTTGCTAACTGTTTAAGCTATGGCACTTTTACTTGTCCAAGTTTCACAACATTAAAAAGATAACATCGACAGTTATCTCTGGCCCTGGTCGCCAGTGTGAACAGCGCTGCCATCCAGGAACGGTCAGCAGTCTTTTTGAATGGCAATCAACAGAGATGATCTGGCATTCAGTAGCCTATAGACTGGATAGATTGTGCCTTATTAATAATTATTAACCCAAATAATAAAAACATTTTTGGAGAACTTTATTTGAGGAATGCTGGAGATTTTTTTTTTTTTTTTTAAGCGTTAATTCGCCCAAAAATGAAAATTCTGTCATAATTTACTCGCGCTTAAGTTACACCTGTAGGAGTTTCATTCTTCTGTTGAACTAAAAAGAAGATATTTTGAAGAATCTTTTCAAAATCTTATTTTGTGTTTAGCAGAAGAAAGAAACGTATGCAGGGTTAGAACAACATGGATGAGTAAATAACAGAAATTTTCTTTTTGGGTGAACTATCCCTTTAAGAGAAGTCATTAACATTTTGCGATAGGATTCATTTACGGCCCAAACTGTTTTTGCGGGAAGGGAAGGAACGCTACACGAAGGTTAATTCGAAGCTAAGATTAAGGCTTTGAATATGTATTGAAAAAATACAATGCACAAGGTTTCTATATACATAATTTAGAAACAAATATATGATAATTTGAATACACATTTTGTGTGTTACTTTCTCTAATTCGTTGCTTTTATAAACACTAGGTTTAATCAGTATTATTAGGTGGTCACTAGCATTCGTTTTAATTTTGAGTTGTATGTTACCTGGAATATGCAGAATTTATGACAAACCAAATCTTGTGAAAATCGTTTGGAAGAGACTCAATTTACTTATCTGTGTTTAACGTTAGGTGGTCGTGATCTTTCCAGCATGGCAGACACGAGGACCTATATCAGGTAATGAGCAACATAATATTATAACATAATCTGAATATGCATGCTACTCCCATACAGTAGGCAACAACAGTGAAAGGTTTGTACTATGTCAGAATTAACAGTATTCATAAAACAGTAGGCAAAAAGTACCCAGATGACCTGCTGCTTCTGGCTTCTGAAGTGAGCATCCAATGAACACTTTACTATCCCATGAGGCCAAAGAAGAGGATCTGTGAATGGCAGTGAAGCGAACATACTCTTTTAATGGTCACAACGTAATTACTTATCCAAAAGAAATACCTCAGTGAGTGATTTTGGATGTAGCATGTGATCCTGACGACCTTGATTAACTTGTTCAGGTTGCCTTCCTTTTATATTAATTTTCTTTTCCATCTACAGGTTTAGTTAATGATTTAAACACAATCGCTCTGTCTGAATATGCATACTTTCTCCCGTGGCGTCATGGGATAGTAAAGTGTCCTTTGAATGTGCACTCTCCCAAAAACTTGACGTAAGTAGTAGGTGATCCGGGTACTTTTTATCTACCTCGAATATGAATATAATGTTCAGACACAGCGCATGTCTTCAAGTTGCTTTCATTTTGAGGAAATGAGATCTATGAGAGCAGCTACTCAACCAATATTGGCTTGATGGGCGTGGGATCGCTGGGATTGAAGTTGGAGTGTTTGTTTGTGACTGTGAGTGGTAGATCTCATCTTTTGAGCATCTCTCAGATATCTTATACAAAGCAGACATGTTTTTTTCCAGCTGCCTGAGTACCTTCAACTCATTGTGGTGAGTGTGGGTGTGAGAGAGAATAAGGAGAGAATAGAGTTTATCAGGGCGCACAGTCACAAGACGATAGTTAGCAGAGCGTAGGTTGATTTTCGTTGCCATGCGGGGAACAGGAGATAAGAGGTGCCTATTTATGCTTCAGAGTAGATGGACGGTCGTTACCCCGATCCCAAGAGGAGAAGGGAGGGGAGACTGAACCAAAGTCAGTGAAGCTATGTGATGAGTGGTGGATTTCAAACGGTCTCCAAAATGAGAGGAGGGCCTTTTCTATATCTCTCCAGGCCTTTCTTGAGTCTTTCACACAGGAGGCCTTGAATCATCATCTGTTACATAGTCTGACAAAACTGCTCCACCACAGCTCCCGGTCAGACCCTCACAAGGAATTTGGAAAGTAAACCACAGGTTTAGAAAGTAGAGCACCTGAACCCCGCAGACTAGACAGAGGTGCCCGGAGTCTCATATCCTACTCTGAAACAAGAAAAACCCTCAGGTCAGGGCATACAATTAAAGAGAGATTTTATTTAAACATAAAATGACTAGGAGACCAATGATAAGCTTCAGGAGTGGGAAAAGCCAAATCAAAAATAAAAGGTAGCCAGCTAACTAGTTTAACCTCTTACTTGCCCATTGAAAAGAAACAGGACAAAATAATCAACATAATCTTACCTCCCTGGCTAATAGGGGTGTAACGATACACGTATTCGTATTGAACCGTTTGGTACGAGGCTTTCGGTTTGGTACACATTACAAACTATTTTTCCTGCTGACCAAAATTTTGTTATTTCAAATGTAGGCGCGTGGCAAGCGCTCCGGTATTGACGGATAAAACAGCGCTGATGCTGACTTGGAAACCAGCAAGAAACATGAAAGATGAAACATGAAAGAAAGATGAATAAAATAAACCTTTGTTTAAAACTACTACACTATTACATTTCATTTTTTTCAAGGAGCAATGAGCTGTTTTTGTTTTATATGCTTCTAAGAAGAGTTACGTATAGCTCCATCATTGCTCAAAGTAAAAAAATGATCATACTTTATGATTTAAGTTTTAATTAAAAACATTTTTAAATTAAAATAAAGGAAATTTCTCTGACATTTCTTTCTTTTTGCTGTATCGAAAACGTACTGAACCGTGACACCAGTGTATCGTATTGAACCGAACCGTGAATTTTGTGAACTGTTACACCCCTACTAACCACATAACAGTAGAAAAACGGCAGAAAAATAAACAGGCACCCTCCTCCCTACATGGGTCTCCGTACAGTAAGCAGGAAGACTGTACACAAAATGACGACAGTCAATGTTTACTTGATATGGAAAACACTGAGCATGAGTTGGAAACACAAAGTACATTTTTCACTAGCTGGGAGAACTCATGTAGTGAACGTCCAGACGGCTTAAATACACTCGGGAGCACCACCACCACTTTGCTTCTTACGGCCCTAACTCGCTCCACATGTGCGCTATTAGATAAGACAGACGGGAGAACAACACAACACAGCACTGAGCAGCATCACATACATACATTTAAAAAATGATACGTAACATTAGTTTAAATGAGCCATTCAGAGCCTTTAAAATACTTTTCCCGACTGCAAACATCAGCTTGACACGGTGGTGAGTGGTGAATCTTGGTGCTTTGAGAATGACCTTTGCATTTGACCTTTTATGCCACTTTAGATCCTTCACATAGCCTATATAATATGCATGAATCTGAGGAACAAAATTACAGAGATGTTTGATGAGCTGCCTGTCTCATAAGTCAAGTCATGTACTTACTTCTGTTCCACAACAGTTTTCCAGCATCCCTCCTGCCAGGGATTGGTTGGGGGGTAGGCTACTCTGTGTTCGCGCCAAATTATGAGCTCGGAGCTTTCTCCTCGGACAGCACGCCAAATACACATATTCTATACAATCTGATTATATCTAAGTGCGAACTAGTGAACACTTTTCCCTGTTACTGGCCATGACAAAAGTTATTACATGTTGACTTTAAGTGACAACATGCCCCAGGAACCCGTTTACTGACAGTGATTTGAGAAGAATACTCAAGGATATTGTTTTGAAAAAATATTACCATACTAATTATACTCACTCTAAAAAAATATTGCATTCCTTTTGCATTACTTTCTAAATCCCATATCAGCCGCGACAAGTTCAAAAATACAAGGAGAGACATGAAACTACTCTTTTTAATTCTCAAGCATGCATATAAAAAAAAATGCGATCATCAACAATAAACTGCATATAAATCAAAACGGTCCCAGAGTGTCACTCCAACTACTCCATCCAAAAGTACTCCACCTATGTTTTGATCATTGGACTGAATCTGATCCAGATGTAGTCTTTGACAAAAAAGTAATTTTCTCAGCTTTTTGCTCGAAGTGTTGCTTTTTTTAAATTTTTTATTATGAAATTTACCCACATTCAAGTGTTGATAAAAAAAACTAATGCATGAAGCTAAAATAAAACAGATTTTTTGTTTAAAAGCAGAGGGGTTGTTTTTAAATATATATTGCATGTTCATATATTCATACAACAAAATATTCTGGGGGCCAAAAACGCTGGCAGGCAACTTTATAAAAAAAAAAAAAAAATGAAACGCTGAAAAGAGTTAAATTCCAGAAATATGAAGACTATTCCTTGTTTTGTTTGTTTTTTTCATGGGAAAAGTATTACAGTAATGCATTACACCCAACACTGTTCACGAAAATAAAATCGTCTGTGACCTAAAAGAGTGTGTGTGTGTGTGTGTGTGTGTGTGTGTGTGTGTGTGTGTGTGTGTGTGTGTGTGTGTGTGTGTGTGTGTGTGTTTTAGTGTGCAAACATGGGTCTAAATCAGGGCGGGGTGCTGTATATATACGCCTTTTTTGATAAAGTTCAGTAAAAGCTGAAAAATGAATGGCTGTCTTATAAACTTCTGTCCCCTCTCTATTTCCGTCTGTGTATTAATACTGTGGGCGTTTCCTTGGAAATGTGCCCTAGATGATATGTGTTTCCTGGTGAAGAAGATCAACTGCCTACTGAGAATTTGGTTAGCTTTACTGTAAGTGTTACAAACCAGGTGTTTTCCTAAAACACAGTCATTAAATGTTTGTGATAAACACAGTGTTTTTGAACCAACTCTATATCAGAAATATAATTCTGTGTTATAATCGTTTTAAAGTGTAGGTCATACTATAATACATTCTGTCTTATTTTTAATCAGCATTGATAAGTAAAAGCAGTACAACAACTACAAACACTACCATAAAATCATAAATACATATTTTTTATGTAAAGGTGCTTTACACATTTTATGAATAAATAAGTTTCAATTTAAATTTTATACTGGTTCTTACCAACCATCTCGCACGCTTCAGATCATTATAGTTTTTCATAACATCCAACAGGGCAACAAGTTCAAACGTTAGTATGTGCTTAAAGCATATACTTATAGCTATATTATGAAATATAATGATTGTGCTGTCTTTAAGCAACCAAGGGAAGGCCAATGTAATTAATCTTGTTTGTGTCACACTGAATTCCTGTTTGTAACATTAGTAAATACATGTTAGAAGTCAATATTGAGCTATTAAACCCATGCATCACGTGGAAAACCCCCCGTTGCTTTGTGTCTCCTCAGTTTACCTCATGCTTAGAATGTCAAAGTGTCAGTGAAATGTCATTCACACACAAACACAGACACGGATGCACAGATCTGGGCAAATGGAAAGGAGTGCGGTGAGGTCAGCACATGTATTTACTGGAACAACACAAAATAGTTAAGTGTTTTTAACTTTCAAACACGGAGGACACCCATGGGCTCGGCTCGTATTGAAAGTGAGATGCTTCTGCAGGTGGTTGTGCAAGAGTGGCCTGGGGTGGTTCTTATATGGGGCAGCCTGTTCGCGTGTGTTTCTGAGCAAAACCACATAGTCCTCTCTACTGTCTCAGCAAAGAGCCCAGGTATCAGACAGACCTGGATAGAGCGCACAAACAGAGAATGAGAAAGTCTCAGTGAAGGGGGGGGGGGGGGGGGGGGTCAAAGCTTCCGGTAAAGCGGTAGAGCAGGTGCAAAAGCAAACACAGACATACATTTACACAGGAACACTACATGCATGTTGAGCTCCAATGTTCAAATTGGAGGGCCATTACATATCATCATGCAGAGTTGATAACAAATAGTTTGATCATATAAAGCAAATCATTCATTTGATGCCAGTGCAAATGCAGATGTGACAATAAAAAAAAGCCACAGAACCACAAACCTCTTCTAAAGTACCTGAAAATTGGCTCATATATAAACCTTTTAAGTTTTAACCAGGTCATTGATTAAAAATGTGAGAAAAGGATGAAATAAAGACTTAATTTCATGAAGATTTCATGTATACACACAACTAAATTTTAAATATAATTTTTTCCACTATTTGTTTGCAGCATCCCCATCCTGGGCTGCGTTTCTCAAAAGCATCATGAGCATCAGGAACCAATGCTTCTACAATCTACTTAGGCTTATGATGCTTTTGAGAAACGCAGCCCAGGATGGTTGTAGCACTTTTTGTCTAATTGTAATTTGAAATAACTAGTTAGTTTTGGCCCAAAATCGTTCAGATTTTGGACTTTGAATGGATGAAAAGAATGGACCAACGTCTTGACTTCATAAATAAAATAAAACAAGATGTTTTGAGGACATTTGAAGTGGTCCTCGCTATATGAGAAGTTCCTAAATTAGCCAAATCATGTTTTGCATCATATCAACAGGTTTGTGTGGGTTTGGGCAAATATCAGCACTTCTGTACAGTATATAAACCACTGCGCCTATGTCCTCATTAATATAATGGAACCATCTTGTTTGTGTTGATGGGAGGAGGGATATGTAAACATGTTATGGTGTGTGACCTGAAATGCAAAATATAAAACTGGTCTCTCCTGTTCATTTAACGGATTCTATAGTGATTTGATCATTTTTTTTAGCTTTTAGTGCGCCTCACTTATTTTTCTAACTTGAATGTCTTTTGACTTTCCATCCCAGAATAACCCTTTACTGTAAATTAGTTGGTAAGGGTGGCACCAGATAATAGCGTGTGCCCTACCTTCCTTATCTTTCAAATACACACTCTTCCTTTACGTGACTCTGGCAGCAAACCATTCTGCATGCTAAATTGTGGCTATTGCAGACAATAAGATATCAATCATTTGCATGCACAACTTAGGGATTCCAAACAAAATCATTGATAGATTTGTTCGTAGAGAGAAGCAAGCAACTGTTGTTGTAGTGAGAAGAGAGGAAGCTCAACAGGAGGGGCTTCAGAGTTGACAGCGTGAACATAAATGTAGCTAGATGTCACTCAACGAAATCACACCTTTGGAGCTCGCTGTCGTCTGCAGGTGGTTTGAATTCAGATTTCTGTAGTTCTGCTTTTAGTTTTTTGAAGTGGCCAGCCAGAAAGTGCAAATGCATGTTATGTGTCATTTTTAGATGAGCACTTGGTGCCTGGGAACGTATTAGAGGTGGAAAAGCTGATGTGACAGGTAAGAGACCTGCATGTGTTTAAACTTTATTTGCTATATTCAGTTAGTTACCATATAGACAAATGAAATTTCTGCCACATCGCAGGCTTCCTGTAATATTTTTGTAACTTAATAGGTCAAATATAATGGCATGCATTCATATGATCAAAGGTGGAAGTGTAATATAGCATTTCATTTTGGATTGAACTATTGGTCAGACTTTGCATCTTTTTGAGTAAGATTATTTGGTTTCGTTAGTTTAGTATTAGAACAAAAAATATATATATATAAGCATGTCAATCACCTAGGTTGCGTGTGTATTTTGTGTGTTTATATTTGTGTGTATATGGAACCCTTAAAGTGTGCGATTTGCACTTTTTAGTCTTTCAGCTTCTTTTATTAATTCTTAAATCTTAATGGATGGATAAATAAAAGCTTTTGAGCTGCAAAAAATTTCCCAGAACTTTTGGAAGTTAGACTTTGAGATTGATCTGCATTGCGATGATTTTGTCATCTTGACTGAAATGTTTCCCAAGAGCCATTTAAGTCAAATATATAGGTCAGGTAAATTGTAGGATGAGAATAGCATACCTACTTACATAAATCACCCCTAAATCAGACAAACAATTCTAATTTTAGCTTCAGGAAGTGGATGGGTTTCTTCAATGTGCGTTTAAATAGAGCACTTCCTTGTCAGCTGGAGGGTTACCATAGTGATCCAGCCCAGATTGAGTGCAGCATGGTTTCTGCGGTAGCATACAACGAAATGGTGATGTTTCGGTGTGTGTTGAGTTAATAAAAATAAAATAAATACAGAGAAAGACACTACAGAAACTGAAAAGCTGATTAAATGACTTCTTGCTCTAGTCTAGGGGAACTGGTGTGATCTATTTGTAACTTTTTTGGGGGGTGGGGGGTGGGCTGTAATTTAAGTCCTGCATTGCTGATCCACTGTCCCATTTTTTGTTATTGCACGTTTTAAAATATGAATTCAATTCAATTCAATTAATGTAAATGTTGTATCTGCTGATTTCTGATGACTCCAGTTCTGTCATTTAATATGATTGCAAATAAAAGGTAGAAATAACAAACCAAACAATAACAAACTAATTACTTATTATATTATATCATAATTTGTGGAATTTTGTGGAAAAGATCTTTGTTCATTTCTGATTGAGTCAAATGCACCTGGCGTGCACTTGCAACATCTGAATCTCAGATTTAGCTAACTTTATTTATTTACTTTATTTACAATTGTAATATAGATATCTACATAGACCCAAAGCCCCTGGTTAGTATGCATACTGCAGTGTAATTTTGAAACAAGCCTGTTCTGGAACCATTGATATTCAATATTCCAGTTTCAGAACTGATATTCTGTCTCATCCTCATTATTCAGATGTCTCAACATCCGCACAGGAAGCTGGAGAGAGGGAGGGAGAGCGCACAAGTGGGAAAACAGCCATTTAATCAGCCTTTGAATAAAAAGAAGAGTGAACAGAGTATACTCATGTTTTTGTTTTTTGTTTTTTTACAAATATTTTTTTTTATTGTATACCAGTGTCGGTTTTTTTGTGTGTGTGTGTGTGTGTTTTTTTTTTTGTTAATAAGGGTTGAAATTTGGCCCGTTGGATTGATTTTCAGGGGCAACATTTTTTCCTGTAGGCCTGTAAAAGAATGGCTTGTCCATTTATTTCCAAAACCGTGGTTAATTTGTGACCCTGTTGTATTCCATATGGTGTTTCTAAACACATAGTTTGTCTGGTCTGGTGTGATTTGATGATTGTTGTGATTGGCAGGTGCCGTTGCCAGTGACAAGGTGAAACGAATACTAAATCAACATATTCGCAAGAGGCTGATCAGGTTACAAACAATAAAAACCTGCCATTACTGTCTCCTTACACCTTACTGAGGTATAAATATTGGTTCCCTTGGTAAATAAATATGAGAAAAGCAGGCTTTTTAAATAAATCTGCATGGTTTATCCTTTTGATAGTATATTTTTTTTAAAACATCATAAAAATCTTACCTTTCATTGACAAAACAATTGAAAATGGTGGGAAAATCTCATCATGAAATAAATGTTTTGCTCCAATACACGTTGGCCACAATTATTGGCCCCCTTTTATTCAATACTTTTGTAGCCTCCAAGCTCAACAATCTTTTGCTGCACATCAGAAATACGAAGTTCTGTCATGAAACACTAGATGGCACATGTTGATAGGTCCTTAACTCAATCTACGTGCGATCACATCATTCTCAATAGGGCACAGCTGATTGGATCCTCCTGTATCAGTAGCCAATGAGCTCGATGCTCAACCTTTAAATACTTGGTCAGCATTTGCCGTAGCAGTTTATAGCGTGCTTTCAGAAACCCTCCACCTTCCCCAGCTCCACCTCTATAGATTTGCTATGGGTAATTCATGTATGCTATTTTGTACAGCAGCAGCAGCATGGCTTACTTTCTTACAGCAGATGTCCTGTATGTATTTGCAGTAGCAATAACCACCACCACCACCAGCAGCATAGCAGCAGGATAGCATAACTTTGCCAAGACCAAACTTATAGATGTTGTTTATATCAATTACCATACTAAACACTTCAAGAGTTGTAATGCCAGAACTATATTATTAGTTTTTTTACCCATTGTGATTGATTATTAGGAAATATTTATACTCCTGTGAAGCAGGAAGTCATGGCTGGACAAAGTTTCACGTTCCTAGTCACCATGGTGTGCTAAAATATAAATATATATATATATAAATATATATATATATATATATTAATGGGAATATACTTCATAGAGAATATACTCATAAGAATTTGTAGGGGTTCTACTAACTCTGGCCAACATGTATTGGTAAAAACATTTATTTCTTAATAGTTTCCTCCCACTTGCAAATGTTTTGCTTCAATGACAGGTTCGATTTTTTTTTTTAATTAAGGATTAAAAGGATAAACAATTCAGATTTATTTTCACAGCTGTTTTTAGCCATATTTACCAAGGGGGGCAATAATTCTTACCACAACTGTGTACACATATACTGTAGGTTGAATATTAATTGTGAAATTGGATTTTTTTCTTTCTTTCTTTTTTCTCAGGAAATCTGAAAGTCAGGATCCACAACAGCTGCGTGCATCCAACACACCTGACTCTTATTTTGAGGAGGAAAATCCATTAAGAAGAACAGGTGACACATGTACACATTCAAATAAACATGTGAGCTTGAAATGAGCAAACATCGAAGAGCTTATTTAACGAGTAGTCTTCATGTGTTTATACTGTAAACATACATTTGTGTGCATGTTTGTGAGAAGCCTCAGAGCCAATTCTAAAGCTGCGACCAAAGAGAAGTGTAAACTCGAGACAGAACCCACTGCAGTGTAAAACCAGTGCGCCCCCTGCTGTTAGAGCATCTGACCTTATGGGTGTGTATTAAGTGCTGTTCAAGTGTCATATTTTTCATCTCTATCATAAACAAAAAAGCAAAGATCCTGTAGTGACATGCTGTTTGCATTTTGCTCCAGTGTTCAAGAGAAGTTTATCACCAGATAAAAGGATGAGCCGTCAAGAGCCACAGACCTATTCCGTATCATCATACAAGGTTCGTTATTGGTTCTAAAATAATTCAGATTTAATCGATGTAAAGCTGCATAACAGTGTTTTTTAATTGAGAGAAAACTTCTTTTTTTTTAATTATAGAAATGAAGATTCATTTAAAAAAAAAAATATATATATATAACATACTTGGAAAAGGGTATATTATGCTCACCAAAGCTTCAAATACAGTAATAATGTAATTTTATTACAAAATAAAATAACTTTTTTCAGTTTTAAGATACATATGTAATTAATTCCTGTGATGGCAAAGTTACATTTTCAGCATCAATACTCCAGTCTTCAGTCTCACATGATCCTTCAGAAATATTTTTAATGTGCTGATTTGGTGATCATGAAACATTTCTTATTATTATCACAGTTGTAATTGGTTGTGCTACAATTTTGTGGAAACTGTGATTTAAAAATTATAATTTTTTATTTTTTTTACATTTATTTAAAATAGAAATCTTTTGTAACATTATAAATGTGTTTACTGTCATAAAGCAACCCTGCTAAAAATATAAAATTTCTTTAAAAAAAAAATCATACTGACCCAGCTGCTTTTCCTCAGGGTGAATCTCCTGATCTCCTGAACATTGGCGTTCAGAACCCCATCCTCTTGTCTGGATGTTCAACTGCTCATTTACAGCCACTGCGTACACAGGTCTTTACCATGCATCCACAATTTCTTACAGGTAACACACATTCATCTTGAGTGCAAAAAAATTTATAAAATGGTGTAAAGAAAAAGTTAGTGTAATTTGCACTTTCTCTCTCACAGTCCCAGAACACTGTGTAATGATGTCACATAGGCCTTTGAGCAAAACCCAGTCGGAACCTTCTTTTATTCAGCATTATACGCACATACACACTCAGACGCTTATGGTTCCACACCCCATGTACCATCAGCAGTGGCCACAGGAGACATTCCAACAACACGCTCCAAAAAAGGTGAGGCAAATGCAAATGTTTTTGCACGCAAACACACAGAGTTCTTTTTCACAAGCTCTATCTCTTTATAAGGTACCTGTTCGCTCGGTGTGGCCTGTGTCTCCTGAAGAGCTGGAAAGGGACAGACAGAGAGCAAGAGCAGTAGTAAGCGTTCCATCTCAAGCCCGGCTTGATAACTGTTGCAGTAATACCCCGGGAGAACTGCACAGTGAAGAATATTGGGATTGGCAAAACAAAAAAACCCACCGGAAACTTGCACGCGTGCAATCCTCTCCAGACACCTTTCACAGAAATCTGCCTTTACATTTAACCTCTCCTCTTGCCTGGAATGTAAGGAGCAAATCAAAATACACCACAGGTAGGAGGAAAGAGGGTGTCACAACAAAACATCCATTAAAACATCATGTGGAAAATAGTTTGGGGTGAAACTAAGAAATATTTCAATGTTTTTGCATTTGGTAATAATACTAAATAATACTTTATTAGCAATAATAAAGTCACTAATCAAATAAGGAAATTTGTGTCATTGAGCATGTGAATTCCTTTGTACAGATGGTCAGGTGTTCTAGCTCCCATTGAAGCACAATTTAGACAAACTTGAGATCATGCATCTCAAACACTACTGTCATAAAAAATGGTGACATGCCAAATACCAAACAGTATTCTAAGTACTAAGAAGTTAATATTAAAGTGCAAGTTAGCCAAGTTTCAACCCACTTTTTGTATTGTTACAATGTCGGTAGTATATGTAAATGAACAAAGTTTACTCTTTATTTGTGTCTCTCCTTCACAAAACTTAACTTCCAGCACAGTTTTATCATTGGTAGAAGATAAAATATTTCAATACAAACATTTCAGTCAATCTAATCTATGCAATATGTCAACTTTAGCACGCAATTCCCAATTCAGTGGGAAAACCGTAAACTTGGCAACCCGTTCTATCCAATAGGAGCAGACCAGAGTGGCCTTGGATGGCAACATGCCCAGTGGATTATGGGTGTTGAAGTTTTCCTATTTGGCGAAAGGGTCGACAACAGCTCTTTTTCTCTGTATTCACTAGTCAGGTATCGATTCTAAAGAGAAAAGAGAAGGAAAACAGTGTAATTGACAAAGAAATGTAAAATAGATTAGATAGAAAAGTAAAAGTTAATAAAAGTATTTATACCACTAAATGACAGACAGACTCTCTGTCCGAAACACACAAACACAGATAAGCGGAGTGACAGGAAGATCGTGAAGTCCCAGTGTTGTTGGACTGAATATCAGCACTCTTGTAACTGTTGTATAAAATGCATTTATACTGTATGTATATGTGTGTGTAGGTTTGGTGTATGACTCTCGTATGCTGAATCCTGTGTGTGACTGTGGAGATATCAGCTTTCATCGTGAACAAGGTGACAGAATTAGAAGTATATGGTCAAGATTGCAGCAGTGTGGCCTCAAGGGTCAGTGTGAGGTAAACAATGCTGAACAAATCATATAGCTGTAACTTATTGCAGTGGTGAGAAGTTACATCCATGTGTGTGTGCTTGTGTTTTAGTGGGTTAAAGGCAGGCCGGCCACTTATGAGGAACTACAGTCAGTTCATTCAGAGCAACGCAGTTTTCTTTATTCTGGGCTCTCAAAAACCAAATCAAATAGTTCCTGCAGTACGGCAGCACTGAATATGGCATTCGGCAGTGTGATCGAGCTGGCTCTGCATGTGGCTCGAGGAGAGCTAAGGGTGAGATTCCTATTGTCCACAATTCTTTCTCCTATTACCACAAAGATTCTCACTTCTTCTTTTTCTGACTCATCCTTAGAATGGGTTTGCTTTGGTCACCCCCTCAGGACACCATGCATCGCATTCTCAAACACAGTGAGTTGCACTTTACAACATCAACATGCATTGGTGTTCACAGCCACTTTCGCGTAAAGTACAACGGGATGTTCAGCAAGAAAATATATAGAATAATATTTAATAGCATTTTTTTTATATACATTTCAGTAGCAGTAATAACATACCGTTCAGAAATTTGGAGTTAGTACGATCTTTAAAAACTTTTATTCCGCAAGGGCACATTAAAATGATCAAAACTAAAGTTAAATTGACTTTTACATCGTTGGTTTGCCATCACATGAGTAAATATTATTAAAATAGAAAACAGTTATTTTAAATTGCAGTGATATTTCACTATATTACTGTTTTACTGTTTTTTTTTAAATCAAATAAAAGCAACCTTGATGTGCAAAAGAGACTTCTTTCAAAAACATTAAAACACATTGCCCGACCCAAAACTTTTGAACGGTAGCTTAGGTAAATATTGCTGTATATTACTATGTGTGTGTGTTTTTTTGTTTTTTTTATTTTTTATAATGTACATCAATGAAACTTTCACAATAAGAGTTTTTTTTATATATATACTGACTTTAAGTAGCACTACAATACTGATCTCTCTCATTGTGTCTCTTACAATGGCTCCAGTATGTTTAATTCTGTGGCCATTGCTGCTAAACAGCTTCAGGACCGAATGAAGGTTAAAAAGATCCTTATAGTCGACTGGGTAAGACACACAAAAACACACTATTTGCCTTTGTGGATTTATTTCCAGACTTACACATATTTCCACTTACTGATAAAGGGTATTTGACCGTGAGATTTTACAACCCCATTTCCAGAAAAGTTTTTTTGTAAAATACAATAAAATTCACAATCTGTGATTTCTTTTTAAATTCTCTTGAACCTTTTTTTTTACAAACAAAAGTACAAAGAAATGTTTTCACTCAACAACAATTGTATTTTGTAAATATAAACACATTTTGATATTGATGGCTGCAACACACTACACAAAAGTGGGGACAGAGGCAAATTAAAAGTGAAAAGATTATCCAAGTTAGATTATCTCTTCTGAAAGAGTTCACAATGAGCAGGTGAACTGGTAATAGTTCGTAGGGTATCGTATTTGGGTGTAAAAGAGCATCTCAGTCTTTGCAAGCAAAGATGGGTCATGGCTCACCACTTTGTGCCAAATATCATGAGAGAAATGATATAGAGAGAGAAATCACATTTCTCAATGCAAGATTGCAAAGAATGTATGTCTTTCACCATCTACCATTCATGATATTGTGAAAAGCTTCAGGGAATCAAGAGAAATCTCAGTCTGTGTAGGACAAGGCAGGAGACCTCTGTTGAATGTGCGTGACCTTTGAGCCCTCAGATGGCATTGCATGATAAACTGTGTAAAATACAGGCACATGTGCTCAGGAGTACTTTAGAAAACCATTTTCACCTAACACAGTCTGACGCTGCATTAAGAAATGCAACTGGAATCTCTGTTACGCAAGGAGAGAGCTCTAGATCAGTTCTATGCGGAGAAGCTGCCGAGCTCATCTCAGATGGTCTCAAACACAGTGGAAATGTGTGCTGTGGTCTGATGAGTCCATGTTTCAGCTGGTTTTTGAAAAAAGGACATCGAGTTCTCAGTCCCAAAGTTGAAAGGGACCAACCAGATTTTCATCAGTGACAGGTGCGAAGTCCAGATCTGTCTCTTATTGAAAATGACCCATCATGAAACGGAGAATCGGTCAGTGACGACCACAGACTGTTGAGCAGCTGTCTCGTATCAGACAAGATTGGGCAAATATTCCACTTGCAAAACTTCAACAATTGGTATCCTCAACTCGCAAATGATCAAAAAGTGTAATTAAAAGGAAAGGTGAAGTGACAGTAACTCTGTCCCAACTTTTTGGGAGTGTGTATTAGCCATCAAAATCAAAACTGGTTTATATTTACAAAATAAAATGAAGTTGGTCAATGAAAACATTGGAAATATTTTCTTTGTACATTTGTCAGTTAAATGAACGTTCAAGAGAATTAACAAAATCACAGATTCTTGAATTTATGGCATTTCCCCAACTATTCTGGAAATGGGGTTGTAGATTTAGATAGTGTATATGGTACTGTGTCTAGTCAGGATTTCTTAAGTTTTGAGCTTGTCCTGATTTCTGATCTCCTTCTTGCCTTCAACAATCATACTTTTTTCAATTTAATTTGCCGATAATTTGTGTATGAATCAATTAAGTTTCCAAAAGGTTTGTGTTTTTATTAATCATTGCACTCCCCTGCACTTTTGTCAGGATCTTCATCATGATAATGGAACTGAGAAGATATTCTACACCGATCCTAATGTCCTCTACATATCCCTGCATCACTATGACAATGGTTCTTTATTCTATGGCACTGGAGGACCCTCCATGGTTTGTTTTGTGTATATTCTTCTATGAAACTATAAAGTGTGTTTGATATTTGAGCAAATCTGTGCTTTCTTTAAGTGTCATACTGCTATGTCTGCATGTAAATGTAAACTAACTGACTGTATTGCAGATAGGATCTGATAGAGGGGAAGGCTATAATGTAAATGTGGCGTGGTCAGGAGGGCTGAGTCTTCCAATGGGAGATGCAGAATACCTAGCTGCATTCAGGTAATATTCTGCAGTCATTTCAGTGTGTTTAGTGTCATTCTAATCTCACATTAAAGGGATGGTTTGGCCAAAGGTAGAAATTATGTCATCATTTACTCACCTTTATGTTATTCCAAACCTGCAAGATTTTCTTTCTTCTGGGAATCATGTTTGCAGTTTCATCTGGTGCCACTATTAAGTCTACATGTACTAATTCATCAAATATTGTGTCTCTCTTTATAGAACCGTAGTTATGCCGATTGCTCATGAGTTTTCCCCAAATGTGGTGCTGGTTTCAGCTGGTTTTGATGCTGCAAAGGGTCACTCAGATTCTCTGGGTGGATACATGGTCTCAGCAAAATGTACGTATAAAAAACACAAACTGTGTAGACTTTGTGCCTTCAATTTCCAAATGATAGTGCAATATATATATATATATATATATATATATATTTGTTGCCTCATTAGCTCACTAGGTTTTGCAAGAGGATTATATAATCTGAGTTTGAGAGTGTTTGTGCTTTGTCTGCATTCTCGTGCTCTGTAGGATTTCCCCTAAGAATAAAAATAAGAGTCCTTCAGATGGGAAGCAGAAGAGCTTATAATGACTTAGCATTTTTGTTGATACTCAAACGTTATTGGCTAAATCATGACTGATATGTCCATGTCAGCTATCGTGAATGTGTCAAGTCATTAAGGCTCTCATATGACACATTTTAAACTGTTATATCCAGACTCGCTGATGTTTTTGTAACTAATGACGAATGTGACCGATACCTCTAGCGTGTGACATTTGTGTCAGAATGTGTGCCACTGACCGAATATGGTTTTGGGTGTTTAAGGTTTTATGTGATATGTCTCAGGTTTCGGGTTCTTGACCCGGAAATTAATGGAGTTGGCTGAAGGTCGAGTGGTGTTGGTGTTAGAGGGAGGTTATGACCTCCTATCCCTCTGCAACGCATCTCAAGCCTGTGTCAGTGCTCTCGTGGGAAATGAGGTGTGTGTGTGCTTACAGATGCCAACATGAACATGTTTGACACCGTGGGTATTGCATGAATTGAGTATGGTTTGTTTCTCCAGCCTGAGCCTTTATCTGAGGAGGAATTACTGAGGACTCCCTGTGCCAACGCGATCGCATCTCTGGAGACGGTACTGCGTGTTCAGAGTGAGAATCGCTCAGTTTGTGTTGTTTATGTTTATTTTCTGATGATCGTTTCTTTTCATACTTCTCTCTGTCTCCCTCTCAGGCAGGTACTGGCGTTCAGCGAACTCTATGCTGAAGACTGTGTCTCTGTCTTATGTAAAAGGAGAGAGGAGATACTCGGCGGGCACTGAAGCTGCTTTAGTCCTGGGTGGCCTTACTATGAATGTTCCAAACAGAAGCCGGTAAGACAACAGTATAGAGTGAAACATTCAGGTTCCCTGTGTAAAAATTCCACTCATTTTCTCCATAAGGAAATTTATTTTTAATAGTAACTTTTATAGACAGACCTGCTGTGAACTCCGAGGTTGTAAATCGAGGGTATATGCTTTTGCTGAAGCCAAGAGTTTGCATTACTATTTTTATTCAACTTACGTTTTAAAGAATATTGTGTCATTGTGGAATTCCTGGTAAAAAACGACATTACCCATGATTCTTCCAAAATCTCCACCAATCAGAGTGTCACGATGAGCAAAAAAGCTCTACAGGGAACACACTCTCCCATGAAGCATTTTACACTATAAAAATACTTAAATATTTGTATATATCTGAATATTTTGCACTGAATTTTAAATATATTATTTATGTATATAATATGCAACTGCAAATGAATACATTTGTATTTCTCTATTGGTTTTAATTCGATTGTGTCATTCACAATGCTTCATAGGATTAGGTTTTTTCTCAATAAATCCATAAAGTACAGTCTTGTTTTTCAAATACTTTTTTGCTTAGAAGTTTGTAATGTGACTGGTTGGTTTTGTTCACGGCTTATAACACTTTAACAAAGACTTTTTTTCTTTTTTTAAAATCCCTATGGGAAAATTGAACAACCAACCCTGCTGAAAAAGCGGTTGTAAGCCGCTGCACTCTATGAGCTTTCAGTATTAGCATATTGGACTAACGTGGCTAGAGATTAACTGAAACTAACAAAACTTTTAAATATATTGAGCTTGCTCTTGCTTTGTATCTGTTTTGTAGTTTCCTAAATGAGCCAATGGAGCATGATGAAGATGATTCAATGTAGAAGTCTTACTTCTTTTCTGAGAGACTTCATTCCTCTCCAAGCAGAAGCTGGACATCCTGTGCTTTAACAGACTGAAGCTACTGTAATATTACTGTGAGACAGGAGACAATCCTTAGGAACTGAGATGAACAAAAGAACTTCACTGTCATAATCACATCTAGTGTGTGATTTATTCAAATCCTGACTCTTTTTTTTATTTTGCAATTATAGATTGCACATGAAGCCTCTGAGAAATGTCAAACAAGGATATCATAGTGAACATGTATGAGAAACATTAAGTGAAAGGTGTTTTCACACATCTTATCCAGAATTTTTGTAAAGGAGTTTGATCATCTATATATAACATGGGTATATACACTACCGTTCAAATTTTTAGGGTCAGATAGTCTTTTCTAAAAATAAAATAAATAAATAATGCTTTAATTCTAGGATGCTTAAAGTTTGTTTTCATCAAAGAATCCTGGAAAAAATGTTTTAGCACGGTTTCCACAAATATATATATATGAAGACTTCAGATGCAAAAGCCTCTAAGTGCCACTGAAATTTTCTTCTAGAATGATCATTTTTATCAAGCTTGTATGTTTGGTCAGTTATTTCACTTTAATGGCAATGAAAATTACCTATTAATTGTCATTAAAGTGAAATTACTGAACTTAAATACACGAGCTTGATTAAAATGCTCATTTTAGAAGAAAATTTCAGATGGCACTTAGAGGCTTTTGCATCTGAAGTCTTCATATATATATAAACAGCACAACTGTTTTCAACATCAACAGTAATTCAACAAAAAAGGGTTTCTTGAGCATCAAATCAACAGAAATTAGAATGAAATCTGAAGGATCATGTCACACTGAAGTCTGGAATAATGATGCTGAAAATTCAGCTTTGCCAGACATAAATCTAAAAAAATGTTTTTACATTTCACGTTATTATTCTTTTACTGTATTTTTGGTTAAATAAATACAGCCTTGATAAATATAGGGGTTCTTTGAAAAAATCGTACTGACCCCAAACTTTTGAACAGTAGTGTAATGGGTTACCGTTTAAATGTGGAATGTTAAATGACTACAATTTTATGTATCTAAGTCTTTGAAATGACAGTAGTCCTCTGGCTTTGGTGCAGTTGAAGGGTCTTGACAATTTATTATTTATTATTTCTAAAAGCTTTTGTTAATTGCACTTTATATTCATCCATTTAAAAATGTAAAAAAAATCCTGAGACATTTTACATTGTTTTTTATTGTGATTCCTTCAATGAACATGTAAGGCAGCTATCCTTGAATGTAAACTACGTATATAGCAAACATTAAGAAAAGGGTACAAAGTGCTTTTTGCTATGTCAGTTGCAAGACCATTTGGGCTGATATTAATTTCTGAGGATATTCATTTTATTTCATTATTTTTTATTACCAAATTGCTCTACAAGCTTTTTGTGTGAAATGCCATCACATCATTTGCCTGGCTTTTTATGTTTTGTAGGCTTTTATGTTTTCTCCAACATGTTTTGCTGTTCTCAGAATGAAATAAAGCTGTATTTTTTTTAAAACAGTTTGGAAATCAATAAGCATGTGTCTGGTTACCATAACAGGTTATTTTATTAATGGCCTGCTCACACATACATAAAGTTAGTAATTTCATAACAATACAATATAATGGATATGTTCACAAAAGTGTCTGAAATGTTAGGCAAACGCCAACATCACATTCAAACAGTATAACACAACGTTTCTGTGTAAATATAAAAAGAAATCCCAACATAATATAAGATATGCATGCAGTATTATCTGAGAATGA
This sequence comes from Phoxinus phoxinus, assembly GCF_949152265.1. Classification (NCBI taxonomy): domain Eukaryota; kingdom Metazoa; phylum Chordata; class Actinopteri; order Cypriniformes; family Leuciscidae; genus Phoxinus; species Phoxinus phoxinus. The sequence goes on from NC_136886.1 coordinate 11,340,281, forward strand.
ATGGATTTATACTAGACAACACTCAGATGACAGACATGGTAAATATTGAAAATCACTAACCCTGTTTGTCTACAAAAAAATGCTACAAAAATACTTGATTGAATCATTCATTTAATTCAAATGTGTGCTGGATGTTGCTTTGGGGTCATAAAAGTATAAAACAAAAAGCCTTTCCAAACAACGTTTCCCTCGTCAATAAAGCCTCAAGATTCACACACAAGGTTTGCGATTGTTTAAACCACATTGTCTAGACAATAAAGTGCTTATTTAACAACCAACAGCCAGCTACCTAAATGCTATGCAGCAGCAGGAGAAATCGGTTTTTAGTGACAGATCAGCTTAATAAAAACCTGTCACTTATCAATAGCCCAAAGTGAAACTGCAGAAAAAACATTCAGGACAACAAGAAAAGAGCAGCAAGGAGAAAGACAAAAGACTCCTCTTAATACCTATAAACGATACATACTTAAAGTGAAAATATTGACATTGATCAGAGCTATTAAAAAGTCAAAAGTTTAAAACGTACAGATGACGTCCTTCAACATACTCTTGCGTCTAACAAGATCTACACTAGACTGCCTAAACAGACAACAGTAGAAAGAGAGAGAAGTGATACACTAATGTCGTATATTGATATACTAAAAACACGAAAGCTTTCTGACTCTCCACGTTGAGTGTTCCTGGTCCATTTCAAATGGTAACAGCCAAGCATGTCTCCATTCTCTGGGCACGAGTGTGTTGTTGTGTGTATATTTAAAAGTCACTGAGGATGGAGATGTCGGCAAATTCTTTGCGATATCGATGAGAATAGAGGGCCAGCAGGAACGCCCACTTCAAACTCATGAAGCTCCACACACACGACAGGTACAGACTGGCAGGATCTGTGAGGGCTGTAGACACACACACACAATAAAAAGAAAGTTTAATGTCCTGAAGGCCACTTTCTCTTCAAAACATTTCACCTGAGACTACGAATGAACATTTAGTTTACACCTAAATGTTACAAATAAAATGTGAAGGCAAACATTCATGACTTTCATGTGCTTCAGTATGGATCTCTACTCACATTCGTTGTGGGAGACGGCAACACCGAGGAAGGAGATGAACGCTACGATGGAAACCATGGAGAAAATGACGCCTGTGACCAAGAAGAACTTCAGTCCCTTTAACCATGTCCTCCAAAAGTCCTGAAGGTACATTATGTGTGTGACCAGAGTCCATAATGCCAAAACACCTGGAGGAATACATGTATAAACACACAATGAGCAATTTCAAAGCACATACTAGTTTTGCATGTGACTGAATCTATGACTCTGCAATTTATTATTGCTTTGTCATATTCTCACATGCATGTAAACTGCTGCGTTCCCGTTTGATTCGTTTGACAGCACTTATTTGCTCTCAGTTCTGCATGTGCTGTCAGATTTACAGAAGAGCATTTTGTGATATTACACAACCATAATCTCCCTGACCAACACCATCATATTTTCAGTTTTTTAAACAGCGGTGTAAGTGGGTAGGATGTTTACTAATCAAAGGTTTTACTTTCCCTCATAAAAAAACCCAAATACTATAAATAATAGGTCAGGTCATGTGAAATATCAAGAAGTGACTGCAGCGTGACATGCTTTATAATTCCTGTATAATTATTATATATGGTGTTTTTGTGACTTCGCACAGAGGAATATTTGTACTTATAAGAAAACGACCATTTAACTCTTGTGCGTCAATTTAGAAAAGTTACTCTGAGGTCCTTAGAAGACAAAAATGTCCATGTCAAAAAACCTGTCATAAAAATTGGAAGCTTTGGAGCACAGTTCAGGACATTTTGACCCAGAGAGGATTTTCTTTATCCCGAAAATGCTAGTTAAAGTTACTGCATTGGACTAAAACTGACTGACATTACTCACCCAGGGTATAACTACTTCCCCCACAAAAAAAAATTGTGATCCCCCTCCCACACACATTTTTCCACACTGTTTTTGTTTTTTGTTTTTTTATGTAAAAGACAAAAATGTCCTTAAGGACACACAATGGTTAAGTGTACTGCAAACAGTTAAAGTTTTTTTTGTTTGTTTCTTTTTTTAAGTGATGGCCATTTACAACATCTGAAATAATGATAAAATTTGTTGAAATATTTAATGTGACTGGTCAACCATCTAATAACTGAACAGGCCAAAATTCAGTAAAATCATGCCATCATTTGCAGTAGAAACTAGACTGACCAAAGTATAAAACTTGTACTCAAAGTACAAATGCACAGACTACTAGACCATACTTGCATAACACAAACTCAAAGGCCGTGAGTTTGAAGAGCATAGTGACGGATCAAAGTGCACTGAGGAACAAAGGTTTAGTGAAAACTACTGGTCTGGGTGAAATCTTTTGCTTGCATTTGTTAAGGTTAAGGTAAAGGTGATACCCTTCTTATTCCAAACACAATGATTTTGGACTAATTTGCTTTAGATATGGAAACGATGTCCGGCCAACTTCTAAGTGTTCGACACAATCCACTGAATGTTGAATGGTCATCTGTGAACAGATTTGTGTGAAGTACCTTGCAAAAGTTTTGGGTCAGACTATTTGGTTGAAAGAAGTCTCATGTTCAACAATGCTGCATTTATTTAATCATAAACAGTAAAAACAGTAACATTGTGAAATGTTAGTACAATTTAAATGAACGGTTTTCTTTTGTAATATATTTTAAAATATAATTTATTCCTGTGATGGCAAAGCTGAATTTTGAGTAGAAATTAGTGTTCAAGAAATTAACATCACAGTGGAACAGCTTGTAGAAGTCTTTACTGTCACTTCTGATTAATTGAATGCATCCTTTCTGAATAAAACTATTGCCTTCTGTTTAAGAAAATCTTAATGACTCCTCAGTTTTGAATGATAGTGTGTAATATATTATTATTTAATAATCCAATCTTTTTGATCGAAAAGGGTACATTTTTAATTGTAGATTATTACTGATATGAAAAAAAGCACATTTTAAGCTTCAGTGTCCATATTACACGATTAACTTGAGGACTAGCAATACCAATGTGTAAACTACTCCAGAAAAATTACATATTAAACACATCTTGTTCATTACTCAGTCATGCCATGATACTAAAAGTTATGAAACTTATGAAAGTTAATTCAAGTGTATTAAACCTGCATTAATGTATTCATATTTTATCTAACAAACATATTCCTATTTTACATACAGTAGACACAAATTGTATCCATTGCAACATTAAAATAGCATAGCATTTTTATAAATCGAAATATAAAATTTATTGTGCAGTTACTGCAGTACACTTGATAATTAAATGTACAAAAAAAGTGATCATATAATTATTGTATTTATCTATGTATTTTAAAGCAATTAACATTTAAAACTAACGTTAAGTTCACCATCTCAGGACTGAAAGTAAAGTATACAAATACTTACTTCCATTCTCTTCGCTTAAGTGCCCTTAACTTGCTACTCGACGAAAGGCACAAAAGTAGCAATTACAAGCAAAGTTTACTTCAAACCCATTTCAAAACATACCAAAATCTATTTGAACACTGTCCTAGGCTAAAAAGAATTATTTGCCAACCTAGACAACATTTTCGGCATCCCAGGCCCGTTCAGGCCAAAAATGCTTCCTAGGTAGGCGGCTCACCTGCATTTGAGACACAGCCAAAGAATTTACCTGATAATCCACCCATCGCGGCTGTCCACGGCTGTTTATATGCGATGTTCCACACTAGAAACGCCGAAAATCCCACCAACATCCCAACACACGAGTAGCCCACGCGTACATACTTCTTATTGAATGCCATTCCTGTCGTCAAATATACATGAATAAGGAAAACATTATTGAAAAATCCCCAAACAACAAAGAATTAAACAGTTAACGTACTAAAAATAGTTGTTCAGGAGCATCCGCTCTTCTGACCTGGAGACAGCGCTGATCCAGCTGCAGTACTAGTGCAGAATTGACATTGACCGGGGTTTTATGACCGACAGTGAGACCGCCTCAAACGATCAATCCACGTTTACTGTCATTTATTGCTCCATAACCCGCGCTGACTGCGTGTTATTGTTGTTGCTCTTCGCCGATGTACAGCAGAGGAGCAAAAGTGAAATTATGCGTCCGTCTTAACAGAAAACAGCGACTCCTATGGGTATGGATGAAAATGACACGTCTTTTTAGAGACTTGAATGCGCAAAACTAAATGTTTCGAAAATGACGTGTGATATGATTACCATGACGGCAAATGTACGAAACATTAAGTTAGTATACGAAACTTTTATTATAAAAAAAAGTGTAGGCTATATATTTTCTTGAATGCGGTAGTGTTAGAAGTAAAAGTAGCCTAATGGTGGTATAATATAATAATATATAGGACTAAGTAATCACAGCTGTAGTAGTGGAAGAAACGTACGTGGCTGCTGATTGTAGTAATAGCAGTATCTTGTAAATTACACATGTGTTTAGTGTGTTTAGTTGCACTTTTATTCCATATAAACTTTCCCTGCCATGTTGAGCAGATAGGCTAGGTAATATCACCTACAGGCATTTACAACCGAGTCAAACTTTACTGGGTAATTAATATATATAAAAAATTGATGTATAAATAAATGTAAACTATTTTGTTTTCTCTACACTATGTCAAAAAAGGTTTATAGTAAACGTTACAATATAGAGTAAACATGTGCATGGGTATATTTGATGACGCATGAAAGTGCATATTTTTAGTCGCATCATCATTTCTCTGTTGTGTGAGAGTGTTCGTGTTCTCTGTGGCGTGAGAGCGTGAGACAGAGCGCCAAATGCGTGAGAGTTGCCAACCCTCTATTATGTTTACGCACAAATGAGTGTGCAAAACCGTGCAAATTCCACTAATGTCCACTAGATGTCACAAAAACTTAAAACAATTGCTCCACATGTGGCTGGTCACATGTCATATTTACCCCAACAAGTTTGGTAACCATACTTTCCGCGAAAATAATAATTTGAATTACTTACAATAATTTTGGAAGATTGTGCTGAGAAGTACATGACCTTATTTAGCTGTTATTTAAATTTTTTATATGTATGCATATATATATATTTTTTTACATGTTAAAAAAAAAGGGAAAAAAAATACAATAGAAATTTGGTAGTCACACACAGTTTCTTATATTAATTCAGTATAGTGGAATACTTATACAGCCAGTAAACTGGTACATGTGTCACCTAGTATATTTTATTTACTACAGAAAGTCAAAATCAGTATTTAATGATTGTTGCTACTGAGAGAAGCTAAATAAATTATGCAAATAAAAATGACAACTGCATTCCCCACCCCCACTTTGAGCACTGGACATACAATAACAATTCAATATAGAACTTTTTCCAGCAGTCAACTTTATTATAGTAAAACAATAGATTTTCTCTGTTCATTTAAGAAAATGGTTTCATAGTAATACTCACATCAACACATTTTTTGGTCCTGTAAACATTGTAAAAAGCTTGGTAGTCAATCTTTAACACTGAGTTTATAAGAGAAACAACATTGACAATAACATTACACTGTTAATACACACATAGAGCCGAGATCACAGTTAGTTCAACAAAACACCAGAAAGTGCAGTATGTTTTGAATTTTTTTTGCATAATACACAACAATCTTTTTCTGATACAAAATATTTGGCCTTGTTCATGCAAATGAAACGGTGAAGAACTGCATGAACAATGCATAAATCCAGTGATCAAAATCTATCAAATCTATAAAAGTCAGAAAGACAAACATACAACGACTATGCAGTCTTGAGGCTGCGACAGGAACTTGTAAAGACACCATATTCTAAAGAAGTCGGACAGTATTTCATGTCTAATGGAAAGGGCAGACAAAGTTCATATTACGACATCCAGTCACAAGTACACTCAGACGGGCACTCAAGGCACCTCGGGTTCACATGCCATCCTGCGTCCCCCACATCAGGACATATCTCAATCAGAGGCGATGCGCTCAATCATGGTCTCTTTGACAATGCCAGAGAGTAGTGTTAGATCCTTGTACTGGATCCAGTCCTGCTCTCTCACGCCCCATACTGTGCCTTCCGGCTGCAATATAAGATTTTCACAACATTACAAGAATGTTGAAAAGTACTAATAGATTTCAGACTGATTCATTAGAATGAACAAATCATTATCAAAGCTAATAATAATAAATGAAATAAAAAGAACACATTTACAAAAAGGACAAAGAAAGCACTTATGAATGTAGTCCATACAAGCTATTCACTGATAAACTTCCTAAAATTCTATTCGACGTGTATTTTATTTAAACTCGCTGCATTTTGATGCCAATGCCAAACACAACTGTTTTTTTTTCACTGCAAATGTGAATACAAAAGCATGAATGACATTTGAAAGCCATGATGGGGGCAAGTTATTCAGCTAATAATAACTGAAATTTGGAAAGGAAAAAAAATACACACTACTGTTCAAAAGTTTGGGGTCGGTAAGATTTTCTAATATTTTTAAAGAAGCCAAGGGAAAATACAGTAAAAACAGTAATTTTGATATTTATGTTACAATTTAAAATAATGTTTTTTTTATTTTAATAGATTTTAAAATGTAATTTATTCCTGCGATGGCAACCAGAATTTTCAGCATCATTCCTCCAGTCTTCAGTGTCACATGATCCTTCAGAAATCATTCTAATATGCTGATTTGCTGCTCAAGAAATTATTATTATAGTTATCAATGTTGAAAACAGCAGACATTTTTGTGGAAACCATGGCTTATTTTTCAGGATTCTTTCAAGAAATAAAAAGTAAAGAATAACAGCATTTATTGGAAAAATAAATTGTCTGCAACATGTCTTCAGTTACTTTTGTTCAATGCAATCCATCCTTGCTGAACAAATATCAAACAAACAATCTTACTGACCCCCAATATGCTTAAGGACACAACAGTTTCCTTAACAATGATGGAACCAACACTCTTCCAATTTCAAACACTGTTCCCAGATGCAAGAAAGTCCTTAAGTTAAGTAAAAACTCCTATGCCATACAACAAATATATATAGACCTCACCTTTTCATCTTCATCGACATATATAAGGATGACATCTCCCTGTTCAAACAGCAGAAGCACACCTTCATCTGAGTCCTGATTCTCCAGAGCAACAGCCTATGGAAAAGAATAAAACAAAAACAATGATTACCCACACAAATACAAATCAATGACTTTCCTTGTTTTAACACTTCCAAAAGACACTGTACCTTATCGAGGAAGCCAGGAGGATTTTCATACTCTGTCTTTTGGGCTTTAACGTCTTCCTTTGCTCCCTCCATCTTGCTGCATCCCGTTGTATTTTGATCCATCTCTCCTTCTTTTTTCTTGGAGAAGCTGGGTATTCGAGGACTGGGGACAGGTGCGGTTTTGTCTTCGCCACTCGATAAGGGCTTAGCCTCATTGTCTCCATCTCCATCTTCAGATGCATGATGGGTGTCTTCTGATTTACTTTCCTCCTCTTCACAGTGCTCAGTGGCCACTGAACCTTGATGTTCCTGGCCGTTTGCTTGCACAGACTCATCAGTGGTACTTTCTGACATGTTTTCAGCGGCTCCCACAGATCGAACCCCTTCACCCTCCGAACACAAAGACTGTCGTTTGGGTGTGTTGGGCTCACTGTCAAAAGAGTTCGACTCGGAGTCGGATATTTCGGATGCTGTGCTTCCTGTGCTCTTGGAGGAAGTGTGTGAACGCGTGTCCGTGTGCGTGAGGGTGTCGGGCATGCTGAGCTTGCTAATGCCCGGATGATCCGAAGGGAAGGCGGTGTTACAGGGGATGGGTGCAGAGATTGTGACAGACTTTCTCTTCTTAGATTTAGAACTGAACACAAGAAGAAAACAGAGGTTAAAAAGACAATACATAACACAAAAAGTCTTTGATTTCTATGGAAGCTTCCACCACAGAAAAGAAAAGGAAGTTGCGACTCACAACTCGGAATTGCGAGAAATAAAGTCAGAAAAACATTAAGTTTTAAATTTCTTGTAATTCAGTTTGTATCTCACAATTCTAACTTTATTTTACTCAGAATTGCAAGATATAAACTGAATTAAGAAAAAAATTGTGATACAAACTCAAAAAAAGGTAATTGCGACTTTTCTCACAATTGTGAGTTTCTCTCACAATTCCTACTTTTTTCTCTTAATTGGTACACCGACTTCCTACTTTTAAAGACGTGCAATATACAATGGCCACAAAAAGTATATGAGCACTTAATCTATACTTACGTAAGCAGATGATTTAAGGTCTTTACCTATAATTAACTTACACTTTCCTTTGCAATGCCATCTAACCAACTTGTGAAAATGTAATTTTAGAGGATGCATGAAGTACACTATAGTACACTAACAGATTTAAATAATTATTTTATGCTATTTTATGAAATATTACAATATAAAATAAACGTTTTCCATTTTAATGATTTATTTATGTGATGGAAAAGGTGAACTTTCAATCGAATATGCTGATTGGATGCTCAAGAAATATTTATTATTATCAATGACAGAAAACAGTTGCTGGTAAATGTGATACATTTTTTTTGTCATGATTCTTTGATGAATTGAAATGTGAACGTTCAAAAGAAAAGCATTACGGTAATTAAAAAAGTTTTGTGTAACCATATAAAGGTATTTACGGTTAACTTTCTTTAATTTAATGCGTCCTTCGTGAATATTTTTTTTTTAACTTTTGAACGGTTTTCAGTTTGTACAGGTGTCTTATCAGGGTAACCAAAAGTAAGATGTTCATCATGTTCCATTAAGTTGGCAACCACAAAGTTTTGTGAAAGGTTTTACTGGAAAAGTGTTTGTGTTATCCTTCATATTATTATTATTTAATGCAATTACATTCATGTATTTTGAATATGGATCAATAGTCTAAACTTTGGGGCCCACAGTAGATCTTCATAGAAATGAATTATTTCCAAATAAAGATATTACCTGTTCAGGCCTTTGATGATGAAGGGTTTGGTGGAGTGCTGATCCTCAAGCTTCTTCATCATATTATAAATATTGTGATTTAACTGAAACATGAAATTAAATTAAGTCATTCAGCAAAATGTACCCTTTTTAACTTTTTAATTAAGATTTGAACATTAAACAATGTTACTGAATAGGAAATTGTGTGAGTCATCATGAAACTTATTTTTTACAATTTAAAAAAAAAAATGTATTTTACAAGTTAAATAAGTAAATGTAATGAATAAAACCCTGGCAGTTCAATGAGAAAGAAGAGGATACTATGCATGTCCATCCCAGAGTTAATAAATGTTTGCTGTTGCACTTAACAGATTTTCTGTTATGTAAGAAAAGGAGCATCAAAGTAAAATAAAACACAAATGTTGCATTCTTACTAAGGGTGTCACGATTTCGATTTTAAATCGAAATCGATCGAAATTAAGTCACAATCTCGATCATCGAATTTAAAAATGGAATCGTCGATGCTGCCACGCCCCCATGTCACGTTCGGTCGGCTTGTCAAGCAGAAAAAAACGCCTGTTGAAATGCTGCGAGTCAACCTCCTCAGGGGGCCGCACACCCGACGATAAGCGCCGCGTCTATGACAACTCGAGGTATCGCACACACCGGACGACAAGCGCAGTCTTTGACAACTCGAGGTATCGCACACACCGGACGAGAAGCGCCGCGGCGCGTCTATGACAACTCGAGGTATCGTACACCGGACGCGCACTTTCATGTGGCCTGCAATATTGTGTTTAAGGACATTATGGAATTAAGATCATGTCTATGTTATGAGGCTACTACTGTACAACGTTGCTTAGTCTGCACTTTATCTCTATCTCAGAGAGCGTCCGTTAACTGAATGTATCCTGAAAATCCGATAACATCAGCAATTTTCATTCAACCAGCTGATTTCTTTAAATGAATGTAGGCTAAAACATGTATATTGCAGCAAAGTCATAACGACGATTTGAGACAAATAAATGTAGCCTATATAAAATGTATTAATTTATAATAAATGTAATATAAAACTATGTGAATAGCGCTCTCTGGCGCGGCAGGATTCATTTTGAACAAGGTCCTGAGCCGTTGCTGGGCGCCGCAGACAGAGACGGCGAATGGCGCCGCCTGTGTGTGTGTGTACACTCAGAGAATAAAGTGTTAGAATTTTAAAGACTCTGCGCAACGCATAGATTTATCTGTTAAACTGTTTGTTTGTTTTGTTTGAACTTGAATGTCATCTTCTGTGAAGAAGACTGCAGTTACAAAAGAGAAACTAGATCGCAGGTTATTTTGCTTAAGTTTCCAATTGACTGAAGAAGTATTGTTACATTATGTTCTTAATAAATGTTTTAAATTTGACAATGTAGTGTGGTACATTGCGAACAAAGGTCAGATATTATGCATAAAAGTTTGGTCTAAAAATGGCATAGCAACTTGTGCTTTAAAAAAAAAAAAAAAGAGTAAAAACCGAGAATCGAATCGAACTGTGACCTTAGAATCGAAAATGTAATCGAATCGAGGATTTGGAGAATCGTGACACCCCTAATTCTTACCACACTCATTTCCTTGTAGAAGACATCCCGCAGGTTTGAGATGTTCTGGAACATGGTGACGTAGCAGCTTATACGGCTGAAAACAGGAAGACAATGTAGCCAAATTAAATTACACTATTATTATTATTAGAGACCTCGGTGACAGGAAGGAATTGGCTGAATGCATTTATCTCTCTTATGGGTGTGTTCACACTTGTAGTTCGGTTCTTTTGGTTCTTTTGGTCAGCACCAAAAAAGAGAAAACTATACATTTAGTCCTGGTTCGTGTCACGTTCACACTTATTACGGTAATCCAAAGATTTAAAATAACACAGCTTTTATGACATATATTTTTCGACGAAACTTGGACTAAATGCATTCGCTGTATATGCGTACTATGATTGTATATGATGGAGCTGACAACTTGTGAAGCGCTTAGAAATGTGTAAAGGAGTCAAAAAAGCGGCAGGATTCCCTCCCGTCACACACACAAACTAAGATCTGCTGCGAGGAGACACGGTCCTAATGCCTGTACCGAACTGTGATGGGCAACATCGCAACAGATATGCTTGAGCATTCTGTCTTTTTTAGACTCGCAGGTTGTGACATAATGCCCTGGTTTTGGTTCGTTTACAGTACATGACTGTCTTTGTTCAATGTTGCGTCCATATTTTTTCATCGGTCTCGTCTTTTTTGCGTTCACACTTATTCAAATGAACCGTACTAACAGAGCAGTCGCACCAGGGTTTGTTTCAATCGAACCAAACATTCAAAGTTTAATCACACCCCAAGTTTAATTTTTGTTATTAAAGCTGTACCAACCTCTGATAGAGAACAGGCAGCTCCTCTCTTAACTCCTTGTTAATTTCTTCAAACACCTCCTGGGCTTTACAGAACTCCTCCTCGGCCTGAGAGGAATCAGCACCAATGGTCATGCAATTAACGATGAGCTATGACAAACTAGCAATATGAACCATTTTTAAAATGGGATATTTAAATGCTCAAATGTTAGCTGACCTTGCCTGTTTTGGCCTCATCTCTCTTCTTAGAGTTTTGTAGCGCCTCCAGGTGATGACGAGCTGAATCATAATCAACCAGCTTCCTTCCTCGTTTAGCGACTCTTTCCTGCAAGATTACAGTATTAGAGAATTTAAAGCTACAGTAAACTTAAGAATGATTTTGAAGTGCCATGTAAATACTATGAGAATTGAATAAGTATTCAATGCTTTGGTATGCATCAAGATACCATGGTATTAGCATCTGATACTATCTATCACTCCTAACTGAAGCTGTGACAAGGTTATAGCTCCAGCAAGGATTTTTTGTTTTGTTAAACAATATCAAAAAGTCTAAGAAAACTTTATATAACAGCCAAATTGTCAAGGCTAAAAACAGTCATTCAACACCAAGCCTGACAACCTTTCAAAAACACACTAAACAGACCTAGGCTATAGATAGTGAACACTTAATTTATTACGTTCAGGTTTGTAATTTGGCAGTTATACAAACTTTGACATCTTGAAACTGTCCGGTGTAATTCTCCATTGTTCGGACGACTTGATCACTCAGCTTCTCCTCATAGTCATTCCACAGGAGATCCTCACTCTGTAATATCAAGCCAGAGAGACGATGAAGACAAGGAAGGTAGAGATGTACACTATTAAATGCCACAAAAAAGGCCTGGTCTACCTCAATAATGACAGTCAGATCTTCGACACCATGCCAGTCTGGTTCATAGATATCTTTAAGAGTCTGGGACAGGCGCTTGGATGATTCATGCATCACTGAGAAACAGGGAGTGTGCAAAACATCACGTGAGGACTTATTTTATTTGGCAGTAGTACTAAAACTCTGTCTATTCCCAACAAGTCACTGCAATGAACAAAGCTGTGACTGTAATAACAAGAAATAATGAAATCAACCAATGAGCATTCTTAAAGGATAATTCCGGTATTTAACACCTTGAGTCTATATTGTAGTTTGTTTTGGATGAACAAGAGTGGTGGACAACATTTTTTTGACAATGGTTCCTCTGTCGAGTTTTTGACTATAATAGATGTTAAAGGTTGTTTTATTTGACATTTTCGGACATGCCATTTACTCCAATATTAAATGGGTCCATGGCCAATTCTTTTATAGTCAAAAACTCGAGAGAGAGAGACAGAGAGACAGAGACACAGAGACACAGAGAGAGAGAGAGAGAGAGAGAGAGAGAGAGAGAGAGAGAGAGAGAGAGAGAGAGAGAGAGAGAGAGAGAGAGAGAGAGAGAGAGAGAGAGAGAGAGAGAGAGAGAGAGAGAGAGAGGAGAGAGAGAGAGAGAGAGAGAGAGAGAGAGAGAGAGAGAGAGAGAGAGAGAGAGGAGAGAGAGAGAGAGAGAGAGAGAGAGAGAGAGAGAGAGACCATTGTAAAAAAAATGTTGTCCACCACTCTTGTTCATCCAAAACAAACTACAATATAGACTCAAGGTGTTAAATACCGGAATTATCCTTTAAGTATCTCATCGTAGTCATCAAGCGCTGCAAAACATACAGTGCTGGACGAACATTTTATTAATAATTACATTCAATGTATATACCAGCTTATTCCGTGGTATATTATAAATTAATAATTAATTTATTTCTCTAATACGGTAGTTACATAAACGGTTTTAGATTCAGCCACATTCAGAGATTTAGCACAGATACTAATTCATCCTTTTAGAACACCTGTGAGATGGGGCTAAAAACACATGCGGTGACTTTGGTTTCTATCAAAAGAACGCAAATGGTTTGCGTAACGAGACCACGAACATCTTGCATCTTCCTCAAACTCAATAACCCCTTCATATTTTCATAATGCTCTGCAAACATACATCTGGGCAGTACGCCCACAATTCAATTGTGAAGGTCACCTATTCTTGTAGACATTTACACAATAAGCATTTTCAGTTCCATTATTGACAGACATTCACTTCCCCAAATGCTGAATCAGAGAAACACAACCAAGACCATCTCATCTCACTTTCACTCTCACCCATAGATAGCACAATTATCAAATAATTATAAATCTAATATCTGAATCAATTAAAACAAGTATTATGAAATACAAAGTTCTGTAGAGTGCAAAAATTTATTCTTCAATTGATTCAAAAGATTCAGTCAGTAGATTTCAATACAAAAAATGTCTGTATTTCAATTAAGACAGTACCTTTAACAGCATTGTAGTACGCTTTAACATCCTTAAAGAGTCTGGCGCCATCAGTCTGGAAAGAGAAAAGAAACAATCACATGTTGTCTAAAGGCTAAAGGTTTATTAAAGGTAAAATTCACCCAAGAAGAAGAAGAAAGAAACTCATACAGGTTTGGAACAACCTAAGGGTGAGTAAATGATGACACAATTTTCATTTCTGTCATCATTTACTCACCCTCAAGTTGTTCCAAACCTGTATGAGGTTTTCTTCTGTTGAACACTAAAAAAGATATATTAAAGAATGTTGGCAATGAAACAGTTGACTGCACCCACTGACTTCAATAGTTTTCTTTTTTTTTTCCTTCTATGGAAGTCAATGGGTTGTTTCATTACCAACATTCTTTAAAATATCTTTTTTAGGGTGAACTATCCCATTTCAAAAATGTTTGGTTACTTTTAAAGTCAAGTGCATTTAGAAATGTGTACCGTCCAGACCTTTAACAGGCATCTTATGGGAATTTAAACTTTCTATATAAAAATAGAAAATGTGTAGGTGGTAAGGAAATTAGTTCAATGTATTTTACTATTGGGTTATTGAACCACGGTTTGTGGTAAGTGGATTAAAATAAAACATGTATGTAATATGTACATTTTATATATGGTTGAAAGTAGCAGCCTCTTGACTTGGTTGCATCTACAGAGTGTAAACCATCTAGGATTATTAAACAAATACAATATATTCTCAGTGCTGCGAAGCATGCAGGACATGGAATAGGATGTGAAGTTCCTAAGTGAGAAACTACGTCAACACAAGTGTACTATGATAAAGGTTTGTTAGTGTAATTAATAAAACGCATTACCAATCAAGTATAGCATTTTATAGTGGGTTCCTGGGTTAGTTGAGGGAATAAATGGGATCAAAATAGGCCAGAAAAGGTGAACCCTTGATATTGTACTGAAAAGAAAGAGAGCTGCAGTCGCTTTTTGACATTTTCTAAAGGTGGAGTTTCCTGTGCTACTTTCAATAATCATTCTGTCAGTGTTCATACAACACAATGTTGAGCGGGGACCCCATTTAATGCAGACTGTAAGTTGTTTGAGGTAACAGAATCTGCATGTTTTTCTTTCTCTCATACATAGCCTACCTGTTGCTTGTTCAAGTTGGAAGAGCACTCCTCAAACTGCTCATCTTTCGTCTCCATGGCTTTGCCCAGCTTCTGCATGACCTACAACCAAGTTGATCACACTGCAGTCAGACATGGTGTCAGGCAGAAGATCAAGAGTTGTCACTGTATGGCCACTGAAATATGACTCGCCAGGCAGTTCCACATTTATTCTCGAATATCGATAGCAGCAATTGTTCCCTTGTAATGAGGAAATATCAGAAATGCTAGTGAACACTACATTTCCCGAATTAAAACAAATGAGTGTTTTTAAGATACGAAATGCTACTGTGTGCAGTCTGCAAAAGAGTGAAATCTAGAAGAGGAGGTGAGCTTAGGGAGGAAGTTATTGAGGGCAGGAAGTGGCAGTCCTTGTGTTCACAAAAGTGAATTTGAAAAAAGAAAAGAAAAGAAAAAACAGCTCTACAACCCACAATTTTCATATCCTGTGTACATTTGTATCATTTTTCTTCAGGACTTATAAATACGTAGGCTACTACAAGTATAATATGTTGGATAGTCACACAAAATACACATCCAAAGCAACGTGACCTGAGAGCCAAAAGGTCCTGAACCAAACAAAAAACCCCACCTACCTTCTCTTGTGCTCGGTTCATTGATTTCTGAAAGCGTTTGGCCAGGATGCCAGCTCCCGCACCAATGTTGCCCCCAATGTTGGCAGTGGCACCTTGTTTTCCCTCTGCCATCTTCACTTCTGATCAGATGGCACAAAAAGCGATCGTTCTCTCAGATGTCTCAGCGCTTCCTTCTATAAACTGACGGTTCCTGGGCGGAGTGAGCAGAGAGAGTGGGTGTGAAAGCATTCGTGGTGGTGTTAGTTTCTACTTAATAGTTTCAAAGACTCAAACTTAGCCTACGGGACCCCACGTCACACTAACCGATTGTGCAACATTCCACCGTCGTGTCCAAACGCGTTTGGTATTATTGTCATCGACGTGCGACTGCACCATCAAGAATATGTGCTATATTTGAATATTGTCATGTCAAAATAATAACCTTTAGCGCTATAATGATATGCTGTGCACTTCAGACTGACTGGGTCTATGTTCGCTGGACAATAACGTTTTAATGGCACCCGCTCGAAACTGTAACATTATAAAAACTAATCATGATTTTAAGTAAATTGACGGGCGTAATTTTTGGAAAACAACGTATAAAGCCTCCGTACAACCAGACTATAACATAAATAGTCCGATAGACTCTGTAATAAAAATGTGACTGCGGCCCCCACATGTTTAACAATCTGAATACTTTGAGACGGCTCTCTCTCTGAAAATGCCGTTAGTTTAAGGCGGGACTTGTGCAAACTGAGAGACAGGGGCTGAATTCGAAATAGCCTATCATATTATACCACTCATACTAGGCATACTTTATTCAATGTTAAGAATAGTGGTATTTAGTAGGCTATGCAATTTCAAATTAAGCCAGGGATCGGTTGGTTTTTTTCGGTCTAACATTTTAGGATTAGCCCAATAATAGAAAATAATAACATATATTAAGTTTTTATTAGGCCTGATACCCCCTACTCAAGTCCTTTTATTTTTGTTAAGCTATGTGATCAAACTCAAATTTTTACTTATTAATCACTACTAGGCCTACTGTAAATCACTCCATCCACAAAACAAGCCAAAACTGAGATGAGATAGGCTAGAAGTAGACAGAATTTCAGATGTAATTTGCAGGCAAAACAAAGAACGGTCTTGTTCTCTGTTTAACTCAGCTGGAACATGATACCTGCAACAATATTTGTCCTGTTATGCCAAAGGTGTGTAAACAAAAATGCATTTGCATTGTAAATCATTTGGTGTCACACTATAGTTTTCTTCTTCATTGCATTATAGGCTGCACTGCTTTGAATTAAATAATTTTTTTACACCAATAATTGTGTTCAAATATAATAGCAATGCAGATAAAAACAACGCCATCAACTCGATATTAAACATAGATCCCAATTGTACCATATAAGTACAAATAAATATTTATTTATTTGGGAGTGGCTATTAATAGTGTGTTGAGTTCTGCTTGTGTCTGAAATACATAAGCAGCATTATATAAGCTTTGAGCATCAGCCCTTTATTTAAACTGCTCAGGACTTATATCTTAAATCCAACATGACATACCAGCTCTGCAAGGTGTTTACCCTACATTTACTTTATATGACATCAAAATGGTTAATTCTTAATTATGGAATATGCCATTATTATAAATGATTTATCTGTGCACAGTGCACATTATTATTATTTTAATGCACGTGGCCTTAAAATCTTTAATCAGAATAACTTCCCATCCTGACATCTCGGCCATGTCCGAAATCACATACTCTCTTTTGAGTATGGGGACAAATTTGTGCCAAAAATTAATCGACTGTTTTGTGCTTTGTACGACATTTATTTGTCCTTGTCAACAGTCAGTGCCTAGTTGTTCAGGGAAATTAGTATATGTTGATGTGTATGTTCTGTTTATGTAAATTTGTTCTGCTGTGCTGTCATCTTGGTTTGTTGTCCTTACTGTCGTCCTGTTTTGTTGTCCTTACTGTTATCTTGCTCTGTTGTCATTACTGTCATCTTGTTCTGTCGTCTTGTTCTGTCGTCCATACTGTTATCTTGTTGTCATTACTGTAGTCCTTGCTGGAGTTTTGATCAGTTATCTTGCTGTTATCCTTACTATCCTTTATGTAAACTGTTTCAAATGTATTGTGTACATATGCAGCAAGCAAAGCTGTCAAAATAAAAGCAAAGTAGGTTTACAAAAAAGTAAGTTTACAAAATAATTCCATCGATGTGAGAAGGTTATGAGAAGCAGGGGGATACCTCTAGCTCTTATAACAAGATGACAGTAAGGACAACAGAGTAACAGAACAGGACGACAGTAATAACGACAAGATAACAGTAAGGACAACAAAGCAAGATGACAGAACGACAGAACAACACGAAATGAACAAATAACATACACATCAACATAAACTAATTTATCTGCAACTAGGCAATGACTGTTGACAAGGACAAATGTATTTCAAAGCACAAAGCAGTCGACACATTTTTGGCACAAACGGAACCCCATAAAAGGGACCCCCCCCCATACTTGAGTAGGAACTTATTTTGAATAAGTTGGCTAATTATTTCACAGCCGCAATTTTTTTTGTCATTATCATGACTTACCAGCATCAGCTACGTCGCTTCACTGCCGTTCACAAATCCTCGCCCGTGGCCTCATGGGATGGCGTCCAATGTATGCACACTTCAAAATCTCTCCGGAAGAGGTCATCCGTACTTTTTTCCTATACTCTTTTATACTGCAAATTTGGACATACTTATTTTGTCACATACTGTTTTTCGCCTACTACAGGCCTATAGTAGGGAAGTATGCGAACATGAGGAAAAACAGTCACTCACATGATCCAATCAATTCCCGACAAAATCAAATCCCGCCCTACATTTTTTTGGGTGTCCCAGTCTACAGCCCTATAGTCTCAGTCACAATAGGAAAGAAAAGACTATCGCAACTTCCATACAAACTTTAAAAAGACAAAGACAAAAACAAAAACAGCATTAAGTAGGCTTCTGCTCCAACATCACCACAAGGAGGCAGCGATGATCATCTTTAATCAAATTGTATGTTTATTTACTGTAAAAGCAATGTGATTTTTTTTGCAATATTTTTTTTTTTTTTTGCTATAAAACATTTAATTGAAAAATCATTTAGCCCACCGTAAAAAAATGTTTACTCTCTTGTGCGCTCTCTAGGCTAACGATTCCTTGGCTGCACGTTTGGTTGTAGCCTATTTAACATTCGATTCAGCAGTACAGTGTTACATCATCAACAGTTTCCATTTTGCTAATTAGATGATTATGTCTCTTTGTGCAGAAGCTTTTAAAGATGTGTGCCAGAGAATGATGAGTCAGCACGGTGTATCAGATATTTCACTCGGCACAGCTGCTTTCACCCTTTTATGCTTCCTTGAGGCTCAAGCTCTCATAAATGCCAAGTTTGCCAACCATAAATAATTCTCTGCCTGAAGCTTTAAATCAAAGAGTTTGTGTTCACTCAAATCCCCTTCTAACTTGAGAATAGTTGATGCTGTTATTTAGATATTTTAAATTAGTAACTAGTCTGACACAAGAGTTACATTTATAACTTTTATTGAAATGGGTTGGATATCTATTTTGATCATAAATTAGTTCTTGCATTTTGCTGACAGTTAGCAGTTTCATTTTATATATATATATATATTTAAATTGTATATATATATAGGCCTATATATATATATATATATATATATATATATATATATTTAAATTGTATATATATATATATATATATACATATATATATATATATATATATATATAATTCTAATCTAGAATTTCTTTCTGTGATTGTATGAAGACAATCAAAACTCACCAGCCCATAATAATTCAGATAATTATTGGGGCAGTGCCCGTCACTGATGTCATTCTGACTATGCTCCATTTAGAGTGACCTAAATCCAGCAAAGCATTATTCATGATGCCACATTCTACGGCAAGAGTTCAACAAACCTTACATAACTAGATGTACATACAAGATATCACTCAATTATTCAGCAAATTTTATTCTGTCAAAAATATATACATGTTAGGAAGTTTGATGGTTTAATATGACACTAACAATCAAACAGGCACTATTTATATTATATATATATATATTGATATTGATATTTATTTATGGTATATTTACATGACAAAAGCAGGCTGAAAGGCTGTCCTGACTCCTGAATATCCTGCACCTCTGTTTAGTCACTTTGCAGATGGACGTGAGCCATTTTCACTACTGGTCAAATGTTTGGAATAAAGTATTTTAAAATGTTTTTAAAATAATTGTCTTGTGCTCAAGGCTGTATTTATTCGATGAACAATGCAGTAAAAACAGTAACAATGATTTCTGAAGGATCATGTAACACTGATGTTACATGATCAATTTTCAATGTTAAAGAAAATTCAGCTTTGCCATCAAAAGAAAACATCACATTTTAAAATAGAAAACAGTTATTTTGAAATGTCACAATATTATGCCCTATATGAAATGTCACAATCACAATATCATTGATTTTACTGTATTTTTGATCAAATAAATGCAGAGGCTTATTTACAAATTATAAAAAATCTAAATTATTCCAAAATTCATCAATGATACAAGCATTTAAAAGGGTGTTTAGTTGAGAAGAGAGCAACAAAGCATCACAAGACACACATGTATTGTTATGTAATGACCTTATAAAGCTGTTTTCCCTCCATCATCGGGGTCAGTGAGTATACATAGACTCCCCCTTCATATTAACACCCTCCCCCCCCAAGTGCATACCATGACCATAGACTGCACATTCCCATCCCCACCGTCTCCTTGGCTTGCGCCCTTCAAGACACTTTCTTTCTGTCATTATTCCAAGCTTAAATATGCAGCAATTTGACAATGAGTATAGCAATTAGTTTTTCTCCTTTGGTGGAGCCAATATACTTAGCATTTTTTCATGACCATTGTAATAGTTTTTATTGTGAGAATTCACAGTAGGTTAGGCTCAAAATTGTCAGAACGGATATTGTCAGTCTAGCAGGCAGGTGTTTGGGTGTTAGTGTATGGGAACAAAATGTCCTCTCACGCATGACTGCCAAATACAATGGATAACAGCAGTCTATGGAAGGTGATCGCTTTGTTTTAAGAGGGGATTTATCTTGTCTGAACTGATTAGTATAATGTGGCTGGTTGTGGTATCAGGCGACAAAAATCAGTCAAGTATTTAGTAGCCGGACCGTGGAAATCAAACTAAGGTTCATCATGACTCTGGACTAAAGGATTACATTAGGATTTATGTTTTGTCTGTCAGGGCTTAAACAAGCACATATGCTGTTGGTCCTCCGCATGCAGCCAAAACAGCCGAGGCATGGACTCTACAAGCCCCCTGAAGGTGTTCTGTGGTTCCTGGCACCAAGACGTTAGCAGCAGATCCTTCATGTCCTGTAGGTTGCGAAGTGGAGCCTCTGTGAATCTAACATTTAGATCCCACAGATGCTCAATTGGATTGAGATCTGGGGATTTTTGAGGCCAGCGCAACACCTTGAACTCTTCATCATGTTCCTCAAACCATTCCTGAACAATGGGTGCAGTGTGGAAGGGTGCTTTATCCTGCTGAGAGAGGTCACTTCCACCAGGGAATACCATTGACATGAAGGGGTGTACTTGGTCTGCAATAATGTTTAGGAAGCATGTGTCAAATTTACGAATGGCTGGACCCAGAACAATGCCCAGAGAATCACCTCCACAGGCTTGTCGTTCCACAGTGCCATCACTTCCCCAGGTGCAAACGTACACGTGATGTAAAAGAAAAAGGGACTCATCGAATTAGGCGACCTTTCCCACTGCTCAAGTGTCCATTGTAGGTGCTTTAGACAGAGTAGATGGATGCACTGTGTTCCGCCACATTCCTCCCATAACATCATTACAATTTGTGTGTGACTTGAGCCACAATATAACTTCTGTTGGCTCGGACCAGACAGGATAGCCTGCGCTGCCCTTGTGCATCAATGAGCCTTGGGTGCCCAACACCCTGTCGCCGGTTTGTCCTTCCTTGGACCACTGTTGGTAAATTCTCACCACTGCTGACTGGTAGCAACCCACAAGACTTTCAGAGATACTCTGACCTAGTCGCCTTGCCAAATAACAATTTGGTCCGTGTGGCTCAGATCTTTATTCCTGCTCATTTCTCCTGCCTCCCACATGTTAATGACAAGAACCATTTGTTTGCTTAATTAATCTACCCCGATCTTAATATGCAATATGTGGTCTTGTTAGGAGATGATCAACAATATTCGCTTCACCTGTGACTGGTCATAATGTTTTGGGTCATCACGGTATATTGTACAACATCTATATGTTTCAACAACAAATTAACTTAACTATTCAAGTGTAATTTATACCGGTTTGTCCAAACAATGGTAGACAGGATGACGCTATTTTGCAATTTCAACACTGCACCTTTAAAACAACTTCAAATGTAAATATATTAGAAAAACTCCATAGTTTTCTGTAAATTGTCATCTTAAAGAGTAACATAAACATTAAAAACTCACAAGTTATGCTTTTACATGGTTTATTGATCAAAAACATCCAAACAATAAGAGATGCCACCCAAAAGAGTGAAGCTTTCAACACTGCTCTAGTGTGCTTTACACAACGGAAAGTCCATAAAAAGAAATGTCAGACTTTCACACAAAAAGCACAAAGTGCTCCACAAAAAGGTCATTAAATTAGCACAAAAGAGTAACAAAAACGTCAAGGTCCGAAGAGGCTAGTTAAGCAGAGCAGCATCACACAGTGTCAGAGAAGGAAAGGTTGCATAGACGAGTGCGTTGTACAGTCAAAATTGGACCACAAGGAATACAAAGAAAAACATAATTTGAGCAAAAGAGAGGATACAACAGGAAGTGAGCTTCTATTATGCTTGCTTCACTCTCCTCAGTGCAAGTGCAGTCTAATACTGTGGTTCGTCTGACTGCTATGACAAAACTCTGTTTCTGCCCTCTGAAACATCCGAACTGAAAAGAGGAGTAACTGAGTGAACAATAAAGAAAAATGTAAAAACATTTACCAACTCTCACCAGGATTAACTGACCCTCATTAGACATGATACAATCATTTAAAATGCCATTCGGGAAAATAAATGTGGATAAAAAAAACAAAAAAAACAATGCTCCCATTAAAAACTAAAAGCATTTCCTGAAAAAATGAAAATGTAAGCGAACATATAAAAAGTAACAGAACTCTTTTTGTTCCCAAGTGTAGAACCATACGGCCCAGAATATTACAACTCAAAACACCTTAAACCTGAGGGTGATTCAATCCCCAAAAAAATAAAATTAAAATCTTTATCTCACAAGCCTCGAGTTTCTTCTACAGCAGACAGAAATAAGCGTAAGAAAAAAGGGAATAAAGTTACTAAAAGCTTGACATTATAGATTTATTATTCGAAAAAATATAAATAAATAAACCATCTGGAAAATATTAACTACAATTCTCTCCAAAAAACAAAGCACTGCTAGTTAATTTAGTGAAGTAGTTACTAAAACACAAGAGTGCTGAGGTAGAACTATAGCACACACAAACTGTCAAGCAAAATCACACTAGGAAACAGTCAAACAACACACAGACACACCAACTTGTTCTCTATGAAGCATTTAGGATGCAGATGAAAGAATGGTACCGCTATGAAGCTCCCATCCTGTTTTTGAGAACAATTCCAAGTAATCAGCTAACAGAAAGGAAATATTCATAATCAATCCACAAACTTCTCTTCCAAGTCCAAAAACAACTAATCTGTGAAACTGTATAAGTGTATCTGTGCAGTAGGGATGTTCACATGGTTTTACATAGTTGACGGTGCCATTATAAATGGACACCAGAATCATTCAATCTTTTTGGGCAAAAAAAAAAAAAAAATCTCACACAATGTAAAACTGGCACCTAAATGGTTAAACTACACACGCCTAATATGTAAAGTGTTTAAATATTAAAATCTTGGAGAATGTACTGCATGTTTAAAAGATAAAGCTGTAAAACAAAACCTAAAAGAAAATCTCAATATCACTAGACTTCAAGGCACCAGAATAAATCTGCATTCAAGAAGGGGGGGGGAAATCTCAATACTGGGCTTAGGCTTAAGATGAGCATTTTTATAGCAATTTCAAATCAAGTTGTGCAAATTAGTCTTTAATCATCATAATTTCAGCTATTGCGATGCGACATAGCAAAGATAAATATCAAGTCCAGTGGAGTTTCATTTTTAACTCAAGTAAGACCAACTGTGGACAAGTATAAGACTATGAAGCTTGTTTGGTGACATGTGATGAGCATATTTATGTATACGCTTGAGCTCAAAAGGTAGTCAAGAATCTAGTGCATCTATGTACTGCAATTTTTTTTTTTTATAAAATAAAAAACTAAAATCACTTAAACCTAACATCTGTGAATTGTTTGTGCACTAAAACAGAACTCTTGAAAAAAAAATAAACTGTTTACTGCTCATAAAACTTGATAAAATAACTAAAATACTTCTGTTGACTGTTATTTATGGCAGAAGATTGTTTTGAAAATATAAGCAACTAGGGAAGCTCCATGAACAATTTTAGAGTCCTAGTCCTTCAGTAAGACTAATAAAGAGCTTGTTTGTTTTAGCTTGATTGTACTCACTGTATCACAACATTGTTTTAAGCTTTACTTCACTTTTAGTGACGTAACTGATGATTGAGTAAGGCTGAACACTTCTGGGCTTGCTGAATGATTCATTTAAATCACTACTGTAAACAAAAAAAAGTTAAAGGTCAGTTGAAAATCTATTTGTATTGATGTTCAAGTTGAGCACTCCGTACTCTTCACATTAAATCAGCAACGGAAGATTCACAGTTGTCCAAGCAATGTGGCCCCTTCTGGGCTGATGTGGAAAGGGAAAACCTAAAAAGAATGAAAAGAAAAACAAACAAAAACAAGTCATTAGCATTGGTACTTAAAATAGTCGCACATTTGATTACGGTAATTAGGACTTTTACTAAGAACATGAAAAAGACTAAAACTGCAAAAAATATATAAACCAGATGAAGAAAAAAAACATGCTTTGACCAATTAATTTTCAAGATTTTTCAGTCATTCATGATTACTACTGCATAGGGCTGCCCGCCTAATAGTAGACTTGAAGAGGCTTGGTCGTCCAGAAAGACCTCCACAGGAAGTGGCAAAATCACACAGTCCGTGATGGACAGATTGTTGACGGCAGGAAATCCAAAATGCCTACCATTCATCAACCTCAAATATGGCTTATCACTTGAAACATGCAAGTAATATCAACTTTACATGTCCGCTCGCACTAATGTTAACCTAAGCCCCTTTCACACAGCGCGTTTGTGTCAATGTTTTTAATTTAAAATACTCTGTCATTTTTGGTCATACAGATAAGAGTAATGCAAACTGTAGAGGGTCTACCTTTATTTCTGTAACAATAACAACAAAACGTTGTGCTTTTGTAAAATAATGAAAACAATCAGGATGCGCTTTCTGCCGTCTCTGTCTTTCTAAGTTCGGTGAACTTAAGCACGTCACAAAAATGTATGGATACTCAGTGTATACTTGCCTCAGAGACATGATGAGAAATATATCTATAGAAAGCTTGAAACTAATTCAAGTGGAAAACAAATATTTTCAGATTATGTAATCCGTATGAAACGTGCATATGCGTGTCCACTACTGTGGAGATGACGAGTCAGCATTGTCGACTTAATCTCTGCAGCCGAAAACACAGAAATGATATAGCTATAGGCAATTAAAGGCTCATTATTATGATTTATAGGTTTTTTATGTAAACATGCGATTAGTCGACTAATCCCTTAAATATACGACTACTAGTCAAGGCCCGAGGGCAGCCCTGCTACTTGGTAAGTAAGGATTTAAAAAACAGCAATTCCCATCCAATTAAATATCTTTAAAAATAAATATAAATAAAAATATATCATGATTTCCTGATATTTCCAGGTTTTCCTGACCATAGGAACCCAGACGAGAGAAAAACACACTTTTCACAAAAAGAGAAAAAGAAAAAAGGGGCCATGCATTTTCTATCTTTTGAGTGACAGGCTAAAAAAAAACACAGGAGTGGTGATGTCATGACGGCGTTGCATAATGCCTCAAATGGGTCAGAAATTTAGATTGCTTACTCAGTAATCAGATTTACAAGCATTCAAACACAACACAAATAATAAGTCTTTGCTGTCATTAGTCAGCACGAGTGCAGCTTGATCTCCGCTGGCTGCATACAGTGTAAAGACCTCACCCCTCCTCCTCATATCCTGCGCCTCAAACTATGTGCTGAGTCAGGAATAGCTATTAAAGCCCCGCTGCAGTCACTCGACTACAAACCACACGCTGTTTCGGGTGCAAACCCACCCTCTCTCACGTCCCACACATCCACACCACTGTCTGAGAGCAAATTATCCAAGAGGCTCCATGCATGCAGTGTTCTATTCCGCTTGAATGTAGCAACGGTAGGAGAAGGAGAGGGGGATGGTCAACAAAAGACGACTGGAGGGAGAAGCAGACAGCTGTAATGTCCTCATAATGGCTGGAGAACACACGAGCCCCCCTGCCTTTCATATTCATTAACACAATAATAATACGTAATAATACTGCAAATAATGCTTAAGGGACTGATATTCAACCCTAAAATACATATTTTTAAATGCTATGTTGAACCAATCGAACTTAAAAACAAAACATTTCGCAGTTTTACTATGAAAACAAATTAATGATGTGCAGATATTAAAAGTGTGGTTGATATCAATACACTGTTAATTATATTAATGCTATAGTTACTAAGTAAGCACTAAAATGTTGATATTTCAATCAAATACTACATATCCCTATCCCACATCCCTAATGCACCACTACCTGTCTAAATCTCTGCAAGGAACTGTCAGTTGTGTGTGGCATGTCAAAACAAAAATCTTTCCATCTTTGAACTAGGAACAACTCCCAGTCTCCTGGTCTGCCTGATGAGCACTGTCCCCCGGGGCAAAGGGTATGGAAAAGAGAGAGAGAGAAGAAGGGATGGGGAGTGTTAGAGGAGGGGTAGTGGTGAATGGGTGTGGTTGTATAACAGCTATTCCAGCATGCACTTTTAAAAACAAAAGAGGCTCTTATAGCACGCCAACAGGAGCTCTCTGAACGTCTGAGAAAGAATCACGTCATGATAGAGTCCTGTCAAAACGCATGACACTAATAATAAGTAAAAAGAACAGAAACAACTGGCAATTTATCCTGCGTTGTGTGGAAAGACAATGAAGATGTTATCATAAATCGATAATACAACCAACTTATTGTAACGTATTACTTATGATACAGAAGTGTGCAAGGTTTTACTATTTAAAACCTAGAATATCACATCATGTTTTTTCCACCCCACTCATGGTAACTCGTCAAAATAAATCACACCCCTGGGACAGCCGTGTGGAAATACAGATGATGACGTTAAGGATGCATCAATATAAATATTCACTGATAAATTTGTACATTTATCACTGATAAATGCCATGCAAAATGTTATAAACAAACTAATTAGTTAAAAACAACTTTAAAACGTCCTAAAAACCGTTAGATGTGCGCACATGGCAAAGGGCTCTACAAGAATTAGAGCTTTTAAAGGGTAAATAATAATTGCCAAAATCTATCGTTATCCTTTTAACCTGGAGCTAGATGATGATCTAAATATTAAAACAGGCAAAAACTATCCAATACACAATATCAACCGCATTATAGTTATTTTTTGCTGTAAATAAGGTTATGATGCCAACTTTTTGGATGCCATTGAAATTTCACATCACCATTCATTTCACCATCAAAAAAAAAATCAGCCTAACTAATAGCCTATAGGCCGAAGTAAAAAGTAAACAGTCAGTAATAAAATAAGAACTAGGACAAGTAAATGCAACAGAACAAAGCTGCAAATTTCTGATGGTATATCGCTCACCCCTATGTGTAAATGTGTTTGTCTTTAAGAGAGATAATATAGTAATAGTATTGTTATTAGCTGCTATTACTGCCTCTGGATACAAGGATCTTCACACAAAAGCCAAAAAACAACCATATCTCTACATTTATGGAAACTTCACTGGCAAAGACATACCTGTGTGTGCATTCAGGTCAAAGTTCAGATTTTACGCTGCACATGTGACCTTTCCCATTCTGCTGTGTAGCTCTAATGCGTCTGGTCGGTCCTGAGGATTGACGGCCAGCATGTCCTGCAGAAGTTTCCGGAGCGCCTCGGACATGTGTGAGCGTCTGCGCTGGGGAATACTCAACACCATCTTTGGGTTCTCCAGAAGCGCCTCTCCAACCGGGACAATGTCAGAGCCCTGCCGCACATACGTCCCGAGCAGTTCCCGCTTCGATTCAGCGTCAATGAACGTGATTCTCTCGATCATGGCCCAGATGATAATGCCCAGAGCAAAAATGTCTGCTTTGGCTGTGTAATGCCCTTCCCACACCTCCGGTGCCATGTAAAAGTCCGAGCCGCATGCCGATGAGAGCCAGAACTTGTTGATGTTAATACTATTCTTGTTTTTGTCTCGTCCCTCCTCTGCTTCCCGTACTCCGGCACCAAGACCAGCACAAACTTTGCTCAGTCCAAAATCAGCCACTTTCAACACAGGTGTGCCAGAACGCTGCGAAATGAGGATATTATCTGGTTTAAGGTCTCTGTGAACAATGTTGTTTTGATGCAGGAATGCCACCGCGCTGCTCAGCTGCATCATGAAGCTGGCATTGGTGCAGGGATCGGGCTGACGAGACAGGATGAACTGATTCAGATCCCCTCCCTCGCAGAACTCCATTACAAACCAGAGGTAGCAGGGCTCATCAGGACATGACAATACACGCTCACCTGAAAGTACACAAAAAACATACCTAGAGATTAATATAATCGAGTGTGTTTAAATCAGTTAACATTTTTATAAAACAATGCAAATTCAACAACAATTATCATTACCAGTACTCAAATTTCAATATAAATGGTTTGAACTACAAATAGTTGGTTAATGACTTTTTGTGACTTTTAGTGCATGAGTTTTGGTTTTGATGTCATTGATGTTAATGGACTCCCACAAGTTGCATTTAAAGGGCACCTATTATGGAATTTTGAAATTTACCTTTCATGTAGTGTGTAACATAGATCTAAGTGAACAAAAACATCCTGCAAAGTTTGAAATATGAAAGTGCACCGTATATAAAGTTATTGTCTTTCAAAAGTGAGAGTCGACTCTGAGTCATTTTTATGAATCGTTAGAAGACCGAAGCTTTTTCTCTGACTAGATGACGTCAACTTGTCAAGTTATTTGAATACGATACGCCCACTTATTGCGCTCCAAGGCCAGCAGGGAAAACTAACGTGAAAACGTCATGGCGACGAGGCGCTGTGTTCTGAAGTGCGGCTCAAAAGACAACTTTTTTCTATACTGTCTATGCTTTTTTCATCTGCCCAAGGAGGAGCATTTGAAGACTAAGTGGCTACAATTCACTATACCACAGAAGTATAGTCAGAGCCTTGTGCTTTGTTCGCGCCATTTTGAAGACGATTGCTTTACCAACTTAAATGCAATCAAACTTGGATTCGCGAGCCGGCTGATATTGAAGGAAGGTTCAGTTCCAAGTGTATTTGCATCAGCTTCCTCCTCCGTATCACAACCTGTAAGTGTTATTAATAATTTTTGCTTTTATATTTTATGTAGCATGCTTAATAATTATTTTGTTTGTTGTGTAAGCACCGTTTAGCTTCTAGGTCTTTAATGACAATTGTATTGAGATATGTGAAGTGTTTGTCGTTGTTTTCGGAGTTGTCTAAAGAATAGAGTAATACCTCGTAGTAACGTAACTGCATTTTTTTTTTTTGTAAAAACGTTATGTTTATGCATCGGGCTAACGCAAACAAAGACTGATTGTGCTTTTACAATAGGAACTCTGGGCTATGCTCGCTAACATAACATTAAATTATTTATCTTATTTTTCGTTTTTTACTACAAACTATAAAGCAGTGGACTATAATCATTATTATAATACAATTTAATTGATAAAAGCATCACTGTACTCCAAAAATAAGTATTATGTAAACACTGCTGGGTCATCTGACCAATCAACGCAGATTAGCGTCGCGCAGAGGAGGGGTTTGGAAAAACGAGTCGTTGAACGAATCATTTGGGAGTCGGTGAGCAAATCAGGTTAAAATAAATGCATATTATACGAAAACAAAAGTGTTTTTTGTCATTGCATGCATGTAAAACTGTTGTTGGGGACTCCCACAACAACATTAGGAACATTTTAAATGTCATAATAGGTGCCCTTTAAAATTCTGGGCAAACAGACTAAAAATATTGATGAAATACTCTATAAAATGAGAATCTTAATTTCCCGAATAAGCACATGCCTCTGCAGGCATTACATTGTGGCTGCAACATAAACCAGAGACTGTATAAGGTTTAAAGCACCAATCCTCTTTTTATGTCTTGCTGTGCAGTTAAAAGAGCCAATCTTCTTTTTATTTATTTACTCTAGAATGCACATTAGCACAATTTATGACACCATTGTTGTCAACTTGCTGATTTGAAATGTGCAATTGAAATGTAACTTTGACATAGGTTTTAATCTTTTCCCATTCAAATAGTGTGACCTGTACATGCATGCCAGGAAATAGCTGCCCAGGGTGTTATGAATATGGCGTCAAGTGAACCGATTTGTCTGAAAGGGACTTCGAGGTAAACTTTAGGCTTTTAAAGAAGGGTTTGGCCCTTCACTATGTAACGCCCCAACCTTCTGATTTAGGAAAAGAGGAAAAAAAAACATTTTAAAAGGTGAGAGAATGAGAGCACCAGACAAAAGGAGGAGTTAATACAATGGAAAGAGTTAATGGAAGAATTGCTTTGTCATCAGTTTCAGAGGCTGAATTGCTGTGGAACCAGTTTGAAGCCATTTTGGTTTCTTCTCACAGGACTGGACTAGCTCCCATATGAACAACAAAGACTGCTTGTATTTCCTGATACAAGCCAAAGTGCCTTAGTGTAATTATAAATGTGGTCCTGTGCTTTCATGGGTCTTATTTTTATCGCTTCCTGTGTCTGTTGAGCAAGCATTACCTGAATCTGCACATGCTGCTGTAAATATAAATAAAACACATTTGTGAATCACAGTTCTTTTTCAAAGGTAAGGGTGCGATCATCAACACTACAAAAAAAGTCTAAAGGCGGGCAAACACTGCGATATACAAATATATACACACATGTGTGTATTTAGGCTATACAAAATAATTATACACACAGTAAACACACATGAATCATGATGTAAACAAACTTTTGGATGCGATTAATCACGGTTAATCGTTGCCCAGCACACATAGGCTAGCAAATACCGGTAGCTATTTCATGCCGCTATGGTTTAATTTATGTTAAGGCCCGGGAGACACCAACCTGGCGATCGGCACAGACAGAAGGCTGATCTAATGTCATGTTATCCTACCCAAGCATTCCAAAATAGGAATTTTCCATCATAACATGAGCAGCTTAAAATGAAGAGTTAATAACATAACTGATAGGCTATTATAAATGGTAAGCAAGCACTGCTTTGTTAACTTTGCGTATATCTGTGCACTTCTTGTATATCCTTGTTTCGGTTTCACCTTTTGAATGACGAATATAGATTGATACCTGGCCTGCTGATATAGACAGTTAATTCCTTACACACAGAACGCACGTGCTAGTTTGCAGTTGGCTGTGCTGTCACTGTGTGTTCAAGCGTAGGTTTTGGTCCAGACGCAGGCGATGCGACAAAGCCTTCGGTTTTGGTCGCCGCTAGTTCTTCGAAGTCGGCTGAAGTTGTGTGTCACAGGCTCTAAACATGACTTAGAAATCAGTTTAAATTTGGACAAAAATCAGTGTATGCCTGGCTTAAAGCAGTGGTTCCCAACCCTGGTCCTGGAGTACCCCCGACTCTGCACATTTTGTATGTCTCGGTCTCCCTAATCAAACACACGTTTCAACTCATCAGCTCGTTAGTAAAGACTTTATTAAGTAGTAAACAATGTTTTAGTAATAACTTTAGCACGAAGGTGGATTGTCTCAATATTGTGTTGTCCTGTTGTGAGAATCTTCCTCAAGTTGCAGTGACTCAAAATACATAAAATGTATTTGAGTAAAACAAAAAATACTGACTGCATCTGAGACAAAACACCTGTTATTTAAGCAAGAGGTAAAACCCCTTGCTTGACTGGTTGAAGAGTTGGGACGTATCCAGGAGCTTTTAAGCCATCACTTTCAGACACATAGCCTACAATCATTGAAACAAAAACTGTTCACTACAGCAACACTTGACAATGAGACCACCATTTTTATAATCACTTTGCTATATGTAAGACTGAAACCGTCATCTAAAACAAGTCTAAATCCATGCCTATGGTCTGGTTTACCCATCAGAGACGACACTTTTGAAGCACTTAGCATACCTATAGCCCATATAGAAGTTAAACATCTCTTCCTACTTTCACTTCCATGTACACTAAATATAGACTAGGCCAACAGCTTCCAAGCAAATGCCTCTAGAAACACTAGTAGCCTATTACACAGAACCTACATCATATGATTCAGATCTACATGTGAAAGCAGTCACACAAAGAAGACAGCCCAACACATTAAGATTAATGAGATCGAATTGGCCTCGCTTATCTGACCTAAATCACCACTGTCTCTTTTTCATTTGTAAGATCATTTACACAGTTGTCATGTAAGGAATCAAACTTCCTTCATTGTTCTAACCCGGGATAGAGAGTGTGCAGAAGGTTTGACTTTGACCCCAACACCAGCACCTCCCCCACTTCCAAACTCAAGAGTTTCATAACCGAGAGGAGGGTGGGGGAGGGCAAATATGACCGACATTTGCCACATTCTTACATAAAATGTAAACAATCTTAATGTAGAACAAAGACATGCGCATTATAAACGTCCGGTGTCATCGACCGAACGTCATATGACTCACTGCCAAACAATGGATTCTAACCGGGTTTGTTTAAGATTACAATGGAAAAATTACTCAAAATTGACATGATTCAGATTTTGAATGGCCAAAATGTCATTTCTACCAAACGAGTGAACTGTCACAAACAAAAGCTACTGTTAGCTCATAATAAACCATCTTTCAACTGCTGACCTTCTAGAACAAACATCTTACCTTTCAATGAGGTCTCCACCAACCTCAAATACTGCTTTGAACGCTTATTGCCATGGCTCATTTTCTGGGCCATCCCGTTCCTCTGGAGCACACACTCCTCCAGCTGCACCACATTCTCATGGCGTTTCTCCAGGCTGGTCAAAGCCCAAAACTCCGCCAGCGCCAACTCCACATTCTCGGGCGCGTCACAGCGTAGCTTCTTCACCGCCACTCTCGCACCTGATTTACGGGCAATGGCTTCGTACACAACGCCATAACTGCCCCTGCCAACTTCATGAAGCAAGCTGTACCGCGGTGCCAAAAGCCGCCGTTCAAGACCACAATGTTTACCCCGGTCCAACTCGTCTCCCATTGTCTCATTGTCGTCTATGTTGTCGACGCTGAGCGAGCGCAGGACACTGGCGCTTTCGGTTCTGTTGCAAGCGTTCCGTGTCCGTTGCCGCTCTCTGTTCTTTGCATCCATCCCGCCTCCTCACGTTTTGTGCGTGCGTTTGGAAATATCTTCCGCGTTCATATTTCTAGATCTTGAGGACGTTCAGCAGCTCTTAAACATCTTCAATTTTATCTTACAGTAACACTGGGCTCTCGTGATTCAATCACAGCCGAGCTTCTAGTCTGCTGAACTGAATGAACCTTGCTTGAATGAAGCGAGAACTTGACTGGATCATCCCACTTTCCTGTACAGGGGGATTCCTGGCCTATGAGAACACACGTACAATGCAATGTAAACGCCTATTTTGATATGTTAAATCAGTGGTGTTAAAATGTTGGGATGATCCAAATATCATGAAACCTCTTGCGTAATCACACATTTTAAATTAAATATCGTCGTATTCTTTCTTTGTATTTAGTTTCGTGAATTTGAAAATGAATGAGCGTCGCTAATACCATTTACACAGGCTAGGCTACATAAAATCTAAAAATTTCAAGCATTTTAAAGGTATAATTTTTTGCATTTTTAATATATATATATATTCGTGATGAATATCACGAAGTTAAAAGTTAGGTTACTCCATTTGACCTGAAATAGGCCTACCACATTTTTAAATAATTAATTTAGAAATTAATAAAATGTTTATAAAATTAATAAAATCGTTCAGAAATACATGGACTACATACAACATTTATAAATTAATGATTATTTAACCCCAGAATCAGCATATGTCCCTGTGGGAAACCTATGAATGTACATACGTGGACTGTTGTCACCCTTGTTGTGGACCAGATTTGGTTTAGTCCTTCCAGCATGTGCTCTACTCCAGCGCACACACGTGGTCAAACGACCGGGTCAGACACGATGGGGAGCATTATGAGGCTTTCCATCAGTCGAATATAAATGAGAAATATTGTCACATTTGTGATTCATTCTAATATCCGTTTGATTCATATACATTAAAATATTTGTAGTAAAATGTATAATCATTAAATAAATAAAAAGTTACAAATGTGTGAACAGTGAGGGAGAAAATGCATAGGCTATACATTACCAAAGTCTCCTGGACAACACATTTTTAAAGTTTATAATTTTATTGAACTTAAATGTATATTCAATAATAATAATTATTATTTTATAATGCTTTATTATTATTAATAATAATAATTGTAATAATAGGTTATTACAAGACGATACGCTTTGCAGATAAACTATATCAACGTTCAGATATTAATGGACAGGATTAAGATGGATTACATAAAATGACAACATTATGAGGTGGCAGATGTTGTTGCTCATTCTCCTTTTAGAATAAACAAACATTGTCTTTGTTACGGGTTTTTATGTTGTTAACAATTTATGTGCATCTGCATGTGTATAACAGTGATTTCATTTTAAGAAAAAGAGGACGACCCAGACTTAAAAAATGACCTCAAATGTCATCACTCATCCACATTCACATGAGGGCATGTCTGGAAACACTGCCAACATCAATGGCTCACTGCTTACATGGGTCAATGTTTTGTTTGTCAGTGAGGAAATCTGGTGCTCTTTATATAGGTTAGATAAGCAAAACTGTTTATTTTGGAAACTTGCTGCTTGCTCATAAAGGTTTTTTAATCTAACTGTTGTGAGTGTTCTTTAAACACACACACACACACACACACACACACACACACACACACACACACACACACACACACACACACACACACACACACACACACACACACACACACACACACACACACACACACACACACACACACACACACACACACACACACACACACACACACACACTCCGTCCATCAACTGGTCCAAAACTGCTTTACTACTACAGTAAAGTTGAACATGGCATTCACAATAACAACCCGTTTTACATCCATAATAAGGAGATTTAATTGTATCCATTTGCAATGAAATTGACTGTAAAAGTTCAAGTTACAGTAACAATGGACTGATGAAAGAAGCCACGATTAAAAAAAATGCATTGTGGAAAATCTCCAAAAATTATAGGGGTAATTACAGTTTTTTTCGATTGCTAAACGACAGTGAGCACAACTGGAGCTACATGTGCAAAACTGTAACTACAGTCTGCACAGCAGCAGTTTATGCGGACCAAACTCTAGCTCGTTTTTCATTGCTTGAACACAGTTTTCAAAACTCTACACACTCATCCCATGACTTTAACCACAACCTGCACAACACTGTGGATTTACAGCACTTTGTTCAAATGCTAACACACTGCTGTCAAAACTGTGAACCACACATTCAAAACAGAACAGATTTCAGCCTTGTGCCTTTCAAACACTGCTGATGGCAACTTCAGCTGAGACAGTGAGAGTTACATCCTTACAGTAAATGAGAACATTACAGGAATTTATTTTGTTTTGCAATTATATAATATTTACACAGATATATATTACAGTAAGTTTGACTGTAAAATATATTTTTACTGTATTACTATATACTGTAATATACAACATAATCCAAAGGCCGGCCCCAACAGGAGGAAGAGGAAACATATTTTCAGATGAGCAGGAAAATGCTATTGTCGCAGATTTATGGTTTTGTACCTGCCTGCATATTCACCCTTCCTCAACCCAATAGAGGAGTTTTTCTCTGGTGGAAAGTGTTTGGTGACCAAATGTCTCTTTTGGAAGCCATGCGTGCCGGATGTGAGGACACGAGTCCAGAGGACCAGGGATGGATAATGCACTCCAGAAGGTGCAGGGCAAGAGAGAACATTAGAAGTGATGTTGATGAACACCTGTGGCCTGATGCTAGAGATTAGCAGGATTAGCCCCTCAATTATTTGTTTGAATTACAGTACTTTTAGTTTCTACCTTTTTTCCCTCATTACTGTAATTCCGTAAATTACTACAGACTATTGTGAAGCAAACTGCTAATTTTCATTTACCTTAAAGAATTGTTATGTTCTAAAAATTTACTGTAAATAAATCATGTGAAAGAATGTCACTCTTTTCTTTGAAGAAAATATTACTTTGTATGAAGTCACTGACATTGTTCAAACTGTAAAGATGAAAAGTTTGTATTTTCTGTATTGGTGTTTGATGCTAGTGTTTTTACTCTCAGTGTGTTCTGAGTGACAGTGTGTGTTATCTCAGTGAGGGTTGTGCACAGTGTTTGGCTGCACTGAGCCTGTTTTGAGCCGTGTGTTAAGAGTTGTGTTGCTTGGAGTGAGTTTTGCAGGTGATGTGAACTGTTTAGCTCAGGTGACTGTTGGTTGTGCAGACTGTAGTTAGAGTTTTGCACATGTAGCTCCAGTTGTGCTCACTGTCGTATAGCAATCGAAAAAAACTGTAAGTAAGTCAGTGAGAAAAACTTAGTCTCTTGCTCCACCTACTGGTTTTAAATTATATCATTAAATATTCAGTTGCATCTTGCATCAATGCATTTTGCTCCAGATTTACTAAATAGGGCAAATAATATAAAATAGTGCTATAAAAGTGCTGATGGGCGTGGACAGGTCTGCCGGTAATGAGTAGTTTTTATACTGTATCCAAACATGTAAAATTGGAAAAACCTGACAATAAAGTTTTTCATTTTTTTTGTAAACGACCGGCAGTAATTCAGGGATGTAACCTAGCCTACTCAACTTTTTTGTCAAATTTGTTCATTTTGTGTATGAAATTGTGTTCCTTTAGGGAAGTCCTCAATGCCTCTGGGCCCCCTGTGTTCCTCTTTCCCATACAAGCCACGCCCCAACAGGAAACACTGCTAACATTTATATTTTATACTGGGATAGTGGGTTGCTAATGCTTTTTCTTAGGATAGCAGTTGCCACCGCATGCCACCCTGGTAAGCAGTCTAAAAGTGCTCGTCAATGTTAAAATGATTGAGATGGCCACTGAGACATTTAGATGGCTATGTTTTGAGTTGAAAATAGCAAATGCTATATCATTTCCTCTAGGTCAGCCAGGTCAGGATTGGTTAGCAGTGGTAAACAAAATATGTTTATTAGGCTATTTAGTCTGTGTTTTTGAGTCTCTCACATCCACTAGGGGGCCTCAGTTAACTTCCAGAACAGTGAAATCAAATTTATTACTGTAAATTATTTTAATTAAATCATTACATTTCAATCAATTAAATTTTAATTAGCTAAATCATTGGGAGCCTGCAAGATGCCAAGACATGGACAGGCCATCGATCTCAGCCCGCCAGACACAAGCTGAGGAATGAAGAGATAGGAACCTCTGGGGAGGCTGCTTCACAGGAACCTATTGGCCTGCCATGATGAGAGGAACTTCTGGGACCGTGACACGCAGAGTTGCCAAGTCTGTTTATAATAGCCTACGCTTAAGTCACGTTACAGTAAAAGAATCACGGGTCGCGGTTTGCGGTTTGTTTGGGCTTATAAAAAAAAAATGGTTCCTTGTTAGGAAAATCTGACAAACTTCGTTTCTTTACATTTATGGCCGCTGTTTTCTCCAATACATTGATTGACACTCTCCTTACAGCTAATAGCCAATCAGTGCATTAATAAAAGTCCTGTCGAGTAATTCTTCCTTTCTTCCTCCCATAAGAAGAATTCTCGTTCCCCCCCCCCCCCCCCCCCCGAGAAAAAGTAAAAGAAAAAGAAAAAGTACCACTGCAGAGTAGCCTATACCTGCGTGACTCATCATAGACAAAAACAGAGAGAAGCTCCGGCTTCAATGTTTTTCTGCAAGACGCATGCAGTTCTGTTTATTATCCGCTATAGCGCCAAAAGTTACAGACTGCAGCTTTAACATAGAAAGAGAGTGAGGTGAGATGTAAATATGGAAACATTTAATACAACTTTTGCGATAGAAATGTCAAACCACCGACAGAAACATCCAGTAATCCAAACTACTCTACTTTTTTCTCAAATATGGCCGTTTTTAATAAAAGAATTACGTGGTTCATGTGATTCAAAGTCCTTACTGAGCGGGACCATAGACAGTATAGCGGGACGAGACAATAAACATTTTACGTTTTGACATATTAATTAGGCATACAAATAAAAGTACATGTGTGCATTTTAAAGCAAAATGATTTATTTCCTAACTAGAAATATACCTAGAATTCTCTTCACTGTTCTATTTCAGAATGCTTTCTATAAAATTGGTCCACCAATTTATTCGGTTACGGCCTTGCAGGAGCAATTGAATGCAATAGCCTTTCAGCATATACAGAATTGAATTACTGGTACTGTAAAAAGACCCTTCCCAACCAATTACACGAATCACACAAATAGCCTATTTTGGATTCAAAACCCTGAATTTTGCCGAAAGCTGACGAGTTTAAATCCCTGTGAATAAACTTCGTGCCTCTTTGACATTTTATTCAGTTTCAAAACAAGGTTTATTATAGGGAATTGCTGTTAGAAAATGTGGCCCTTATGTTTCAATTTGCAGCTTATGTCTAATGTAGATTTAGTGTGAATTAAATTAGTTTAGATTTAAATATAATGGAAAAAAATTATTAATTAACTAAATACTAATCAAAAAGGCAAAATTGTATGATTTAATTGTTGGATACAGAAGGTTTATATCAGCTTTATAGTCAGGTTTTAATTAAATTAG
Source organism: Phoxinus phoxinus (assembly GCF_949152265.1). NCBI lineage: Eukaryota > Metazoa > Chordata > Actinopteri > Cypriniformes > Leuciscidae > Phoxinus > Phoxinus phoxinus. Next base: position 11,378,949 of record NC_136886.1, read on the forward strand.
TTAACCTTTTATAAATAGGGGTAATGTAAAATGGCTTAAAAAATTCTAATGTTTGGAGATTTCTTCCATGTCTTTTTATTATTTTGCAGAGTATCCTGTAGATGGCAGTGATGTTATTTTAGTAGGCTACATCGGTTTCTTCTGAAGTGCATTTGCAGTAATTGAACGAATGAACCTAATCTTTACATGAATAATACTTTCTGTAAGATTACAGCAAACATTTTTAAAGTGAGTTTTAAAAGACTTAAATTATACAGTCAAAGGTATAAATTGGGACTACCCTGCTCAGTGAACCTGAAAGTGCTTGGAGGATATTTTTCTTCACTAACAAAAGGATCCAAGGTATGTGTAATTATGCAAAATGATCCAAGTAAAATAGCACTAAATTGGTGCAACCTCAATGCTTTGTATCTCAGGAAAGAACATACATGTTGTGTCACAGTATGTGTGACACATTAAAATGAAAAGACATTGGAAACATTTGGCTGCTGTGTGTGTAGTGTAGCCTTGAATGCAGAAACCACAGAGAACAAGTGGCGTAGGAAACGAGTGTGTAGTACAATAGGCTGGTGTGTGCAGCTCTGAAGTGGGCAATAGTGTGCCACGCTCCTTGGTTTTGTGTGGCTGCCATGGCAACTTAACAATTACAAAGGCCAGTTACATTTACGCATGTTTTTATGTTTGGTTGTTTTTTTTTTTTAAATAGGCTACTAACCTCCTGAGTAATAAAATAAAGTCAAAATAAAATAAAATTGTCTAATGACATAATAATGGCATAATAATAGTATTAAATATCCCCTCATAAATAATTCATTTGAATACACTAGAATTATTACTGAACCAATAGGGATTATGTTGGGGGGTGCAAATCGGGCCTAAAATCGGGCTTAAAATCTTCAGGTAGTGAGTGTGTAGCCAGCATAAAAATAACACTTTGTTCTTAGTATGAAGACTATTTTAATAATCTAATGAACTTTTTTTCTACTATAAAGAACATTTTATGGACTGGAAAGATTCCATGGATGTTAAAGTTTCTTCATGGAACCAAAGATGCCAATAAAGAACCTTTATAGAGTTTTTTAAGCTTGTGCTGATAATCAAAGATGTACTCACTTGATATTAAGCTGTTAACAACATACTGAACTGTCAGTCAAGAAAAGAGTCAAGAATTTTCCCATTCTTTGTTTGAGATGGCTGTGATGATGGAAAGACGTGATGTTGTGCGTATGTTAAGGGATCTGACATTGCTTTTGCCTCTGTCCACCACTTCAATTTGAGAGGTTGTTGAAAAGCACAATCACTGCAGGAGTAATCAGGACACAAGGAGAAGAGAAAGCTTGATACTGATGGAGGATTAGGCTTACACACACACCTCCACACACACACATATCACTTCACTGCAATTACTCTCTCCTTGAATTTGAAATGCAGAGTGACTGGCATGATTACATTAATCTCTTCATTCCCCCATTTATGCAGACATCTTTATAGGTCATTTTTTTGCTCCTTTGGGATCTAATTATATTGTGTAGTTTGAGTGTAAATACAAAAGTGTTTTTTGCTATATAATGGCATATTTCAATGCTATATTTATTAGACAAGCACACATGGTATTAGATTCGTTTCATCTTAGAAGTTACAATCCATTCATGCTAAGGTCTCCTAAATCTAATTTTAATTGAAATATTAATCGTGTTGTGAAATTCAATATATTTTCAAAGCCTTCTAATCAGCCTGGCTAAAATGAATTCCTGTGATGGGTTCATGTTTGCTGCTGTGGGAAGGTTGAGGCAGGTGAGTGTACAAGCATTATGGTTGCCATGTCAACCTCTCATCACCCTAAGAACACGATTGTCATAATAAGCACGTCTGTCAAAATAGGGAAATCTGTCACATGGTCTGATGTTTGAAACTCTGAAACACACAGATTTCCCATGCACTACAACAAAACTGATCTTCTAATTCAAAGAAAGATTCAGAGATAAATAACCATGTATACTTAAGTTTAACTATTGTTTTTTTTAAATGAACTTTAAGTATCAGTAATATATTGGGCACACTTTAGGTCTCATAAGGATTTTAATAATAGCTGCTTAACATATTGTATACATGCTGATATTAGAATTTGGTCTTATATGCATGCCTGTAAGGAAAGTTTATGCGAATGTAAGCCAATATTACATTTAAAAAAGAAAAATATTCACTGTAATAAAAAATAATAAAATTAAATCTATGCATGTCCACTTACATTAGTATTAATTCTTTGAAATAGATGGAAACTGTGAGCAACTTAATAATTTCCACCAGCAAACAACATGTATAGCAATATTCTAATCTGTTTGGGAATAAATAAAGAATAATACATTTTGGGAATAATAAAGGTTTAACTAGAATATAGATGTTAATTGGAAAATGATGTGCACGTCTATAAAAATAGAGAGCTGTGTTTAAACTGGAGGATAATTTAACAGGTTGTTGAGCTGATTCTGTAGATGTAGAGCAGAACGGGATAACAGCGTTTAATGCTCAGGGTCAAAGCTTCTCTTCAAAGGAACAGCAAAACTGCACTGTAAAAATCCATCCATCCAGCCATCTTCCTTACTCCCGCTCATTTGCAGGGTCCGCTTTACACACATTTGATTTGGCACAGGTTTTTTACGCCGGATGCCCTAGGACAGATACAGACATTACATATTGGTTGTTTTATGGGACTAAACATACAACTCCTACAAGCAAGTACAATTTATATCCATGTATACCAGTACTTTGAAATGTATATGCTAGTGACTAGCAGACTGACTTTCTAATTAAGCCTGTGTTTTACAGTATTCCGAAATGTATTAAACAGATCCACTGCGCAGCTGATTAATTGTTCTATTTAAAAAAAAATCAGTTATCAAATACAAATCATATGAATATGCATATCGGGTAATGCAGTCCGTGACCTTAAGTGAGCGACAGCTGCAGTGATTATTTCACATTATACAAGTACTTTTTCCCTCTTCATGGGAAATGTAGGATTTCAAAAAACCTTCTGCAAACACAATACAATAGCATTCTGCTCACTTCGGCATCATAGTTCTTTTCCTGAAATATTCCACGGGAAATCAAAGGCAGTTTCCACAAATGCATTATCAAACTTTCTACACAGGTTCAGTTCACATGAGGTATTAAAAAACAGACATGTGGGTGAAATGGGGTCATTTGTAATGATTTTGGGTGAAACAACATGTTCTGATTCTGCTTTATAGTGAGATGGAGCACACTGGCAAAAAGTTTCAGTTTAGGGCGAATGCAGTCTTGAAACTATTATAGAGTGAGCAAGAGAGAGAGAGAGAGAGAGACACAGATAGGCAGACAGTATAGAGGCGGCTGTGTTTAGAGATAGTGATTACCTTTACCTTCTGGCCGCTTGAGCTAAGAGGCTTTTAATTGATCTGAATGTTTCTGTACGCGATTCCAAACAAACACCGTGAGACTCTGTGTTTGTTTTATTATCATAACTGAATACTCAATTATTACCTTAATTTTCATTCAGTAAGTATATATTTGTAAGTTATTGACCATTGAGTATCTGTTCATTCAGTCCACACTATAATCAATAGACACAAGGTGCATTTTAGATCAGTTACACACAAGAGTTAATCAGTATGTCACAACACTGGTTGGAATAGGTGCCTTAATCTGAGTGAAAATTGAGGCCACAGTAGCATAACACTTGCGCCCAACAAGTATGTCAGATGTGGCTGCATTAAGCATCACCAGAATGACTCCAGTATAGGGTCTATTTAGAGACAAAACCTAGACAATTAGCCAGCTCATTATGGAACCTATGTGAAAAGCAAATCTGGATTAGCCCATACTCTGCAGAGACATTCAAGTCTACTAGAGAAAATCTTTCTTACGGTGCACTACATCATAGCTTTTTCCCAAAAGGCTGCAGCAGTGACGTGCTGCCTCTGTCACTCGGTGTCCTCGTGACATGAAAAGCTGAGCTGAAGACACTTAGCTTCCTCTGAGAATGAAAGAGAGGACTGTTGATAAGGGCAGCACTGCAGTAAATCAGATTGGTGGAATAAGAGAAACGTTTGGCTGAAAATGTACTTGTTTCTGATCAAAGTCTGTGCATATTATTCATATCTACACTCAGAAAAAAGGTACAAAAGCTGTCACTGGGGCGGTATACCCTTTCAAAAGGTAACCCTTTGTAGAATGCATATTAGTACCCCAAAGGTACATATTGGTACAAAAACATATTAGTACCTACATATTGGAACCCTTTGAAAGAATATCACGCAGGGACAGCTTTTGTAATTTTTTTGTGTATATGGCTGTAAAAAGTGTAAAAAATAAAGTGTAGTACAGTTTACTTGTTTGAATGATTAATGTTTCATGGTCTGCATTAAAATATAATGAATGAATGAATGAATGAATGAATGGATGAATGGATGAATGAATGAATGAATGAATGAATGAATGAATGAATGAATGAATGAATGAATGAATGGATGGATGAATGAATGAATGAATGAATGAATGAATGAATGAATGAATGAATGAATTTGAAAGGGGAAAATCATTCACAATCATTCAGAGCTCAAAAATATCTTCCTAAATTTCCATCAGGTTAGAACAAAGATTGATATCCATTCTATGCTTTATAATTCAGATATTACGAATTACAAGGCTCTTGTTCTTTAGTGAATTCTTTAGTGTCATTTCTAATCACGCTAGTGCAAACGAGGCAAAGCAAACTTGTAAACACGCGAGGCTCACAATCACATAGGCCTATCTTAGCCATCAAAAAAGTAATTACAATAGGGTATTTGCTTTGTAAAATAAAGGTAAGATGAACATTTAGCTGGAATTCAGATTTTGTATCTTGCCTTGAGATCTGTGACAGATGGCAAATGTTAAAGGGCGGCTTAGTCCTTATTAGTGGAACTTAATTTTCTATTGGCAGGAGACATGCTATTAAAAGTGATGTCTTTGCAAATGTTTCAATATATTATATGTTCATTTTACTCACTCACTCACTCACGCACTCACCCACTCGCATGTGCATAAGGTCAGCTCAGTTTAACTGATGCACATAGTATTTCAAGGGCTGAGGCCAAGAAAGAGTATTAGGTGGCTCAGATAGGCACTCAGGCCTAATCTGGGATTAACAATACAGCTCCGCAGATTGCCTTAAGGATTTCTCAGGTCTCATTAGCATGGCTGGGATGACCATGTTGATGCCAGAGCTGGTGATATCGGTATAGTGCCACAAATGCCTGCCACTTTTTTTCAGTCGATCACTAATCTCTCAAAGTGCTGGTTCACCAGGACAAAAACACTGCCTGGTAGCATAGCATGTTTTTTTTCTGACAATGCAATTATACAAACATAAATAAATTAAGATAAAATAAAAGTAACACATTTTAATATTATTTTCTGAAAAAAAGTCAAAGGATGTAATTGTCAATTCAAATAAATCATAAAAAGGGAAAGAAATCAATAAAAAAAAACAAAAAACAGAGCAATTACAAACATTAACGTTACGTTTCAGTTTGTTGTAAAAAAAAGAAAAAAAGGCATTGCTAATGAATATTAATTAGAAGACGAGCCGTACTCTCCGCCCACGACCACATCGAACGGTCATCTCATCGGAGGAGCTGAAGACTCCTGAGCGCATCCTTTAGCAGTCTATTCAAAATGTGGACATTTAGGAGACACACATTAGAAAAAGTGGGTGGAAACTGATGTCCAAAAATGCTAACTCGAATTAGTTCATTAAAGATGGGATTTTACATAACATTAAGCAGGATCACCAACTGCTTCAACCAAAGAGCAACTTGAACAGGATTTCTGGCTGAATCTGGTGCCATACATCTGTTGGACTACTAAATATTGTTGCTTCACAGGTAAGGTTAATCGATTACATGTTTACTAGACTGGTGTAAATGTTAAAAATTGGCTTTGAAGGTGTTGTAGATGCCCCATACTTTGTTGTCTTTGTTGTTCGTTAGTGTTTCCGACAGCATTTGTTGACGAGTCGATAAATAACTCGACAAGTCACTAAAATATTGCATAATGTCTCAATAAGGCTAGCAACAAATGGAAATGAGTTAACAGGATTCCCTTTCAGAGCGTTTTGGCGCACGTGCAGCAGTGCGCAGCTCTCCAACTAAACCGTTTAGTGACAATAAAGCAGTCCAGGTTTTCACTTGTTGTCGATATGTAGCCTAATTCTACTGTAATATATGAAAACGTTTTTGTATAAGGAAAATACTGAATTAACATAAATTATTACTTTATATACAATACATAGTATTTTAACATTATACAAATTTACTAACATATAAAGTTAGGAACTGTAAATATACAGTCACCCCATAATGCTTGTAATGATCCTCAATGTATTTTTACAGTGAAATTCTAGAAACCTCAAATTTTGGTACTGTAAACAAGAAATACATTAATTTAAAATAATAATGTATTTATTACTCTGTTTAATTTACTCTGTAAGTTTATTATTTAACGTATTCACCGATTAAGCATTTAAAACAAAAGAATCAAGAGAGCTGGTTTATCAAACCTGGTTTATTAAATTTATGATGACAGTACAACGAATGGAAAGAAAGACCACCCTGGGCTTGTCAAAGTTTTGATGTATTGTTTAGGGTGGGCACCGGGGACTTCAGATGCTCAGAAGACAAGAACCGTGATGGATGAAATCAGGACTGCTGACAAGAAGTTGCTGCGTGTCCTCAGCATAAGCATCATTCTAGATTTGGAATAGATTACACGAATAGCGTTGGTGGTGTTAGTCTAATTAGACTAATCTTCCCAGCCACAACAATACAATAAAACTAAACGTCATTAGATGGAGAAAGCCCAGCATCGCTCTTTTGGTCAAAGACCCTGAAACCACAAAGCAATATTTTGGTGAAAAAACGGTTTAGGAAATTTACTGTCATTTTTGTTGCATATGAAAAAGATGCTGTTTTTAATAAATGTATCACTCAGTTTAACCAAAAATAAAATTTCAACCGATTCTTGCTATATGCAGTTACACTTTCTAAGACGTCTATATACATGGTGGCAATCAAGTGGCTTTAAAGTACATCTGGGTCATGATCTAGCATAGAGATGGGCCGCTGATCTTGTTTAGTGTTTAAGCAGTAAGTATTTTTAGATGATGTGTGTTTAGATGGCATTGCTGTCAGAGTAAAAATGGGTTTGCAGAGATCAAGTCAATAACAGGTTCTTGTAATCTCTTCAGATTTTAATTCCACTGAACTTTGGGGTGACCTGATACAACGTTACTATCTGCAATGATTTCAGCCCATTGAAAGCCTTATTTCATTATGCTTTTCAGCATAATTTATTTTCTAAGATCAAAAACATGCTTTAAATGTTTAATAATTCATGCTTTTTTGTCATGGTGTTGTCCTTTGTTTGTCCTTATTATCAAGCACTGGATGCCTAGAATAGGCAAAGAAAAAAATGGCGAAGATTTGTACAGAGCAATCGTTCCCATCCCGACACAAGCTCTCGGTCCGGGCCTCTAAAGATGACCTGGATCAGACTGAAAATGGCGTAAGCAGGTTAGAATAACAAGACATGACCTTAAAGGGTTAGTTCAGGCAAAATGTTTAATTCTGTCATTAATTACCCACTCTCATGTCATTCCAAAACCGTAAGACTTTCATTCATCTTTGGAACAAAAAATTATCTTTTTGATGCAAGAGCTTTCTGTCCCTCCATTGACAGCCTACGCAACTACCACTTTCAAGCCCCAGAAAGGTAAATACATCTTTAAAGTATTCCATGTGACTCCAGACTCAACCTCAATTTTATGAATCGACGCAAGTGCTAACAAAAAAAAAAACTAACAACACAACACAGTCTTGTGAACGTGTGTAAATTATGTTTTTATGTACAAAAAAAGCACTCGCATCGCTTCATAAAATTGAGGTTAAACCACTGGAGTCACATGGACTACTTTAAAGATGTCTTTACTACCGTTCTGGGGCCTGGAAGTGGTAGTTGCCTAGGCTGTCAATGGAGGAACAGAAAGCTCTCAGATTTCATAAAAAATATTTAAAAAATTTGTTCCAAAGATGAATGAAAGTCTCATGGGTTTGGAACGACATGAGGGTAATTGATGACAGAATTTTAATTTATGGGTGAACTATCCCTTTAAAAAGGTCAAATAGTTTTTTTTAAAAAATCCTTTTTGTGCATCATTTACAATGTAGATGTTTTTTGTGTCAAAAAGTGTTTTTAATGGACAGTGAAATGGTTTGAGTGAATTTCCCGACTTTAATTTTGGTTTTCACAGACTGTTTTAGTAAACTAATTTTTTAAGTAATGACCTCTTCGCTAATGAAACATGAAGCTCTTAACCGAAGGATGCGGGTTTGTCGTCAGGTCAAATGTAGTGGACTCTTCCACCCTTTAATAACAGCTTTTTTGAAAATCTTTTTTGAAAAGTTCACAAAACAATATATGCTGAAAACAGCTGGAATTAGACTGAAATGATCTGGGATCTTGTTGATAATAAACTATAAAAAGTCGCTCTATCGGAACATTTAGAAATTTTAAGATTCTTCAGGAAGATACAATACGATTAAAAAGTTTGGGGTCAGTAAGATTTTATTTTTGAAAGAAATTAATGCTTTTATTCAGCAAGGATGCATTAAATTGATCAAAAGTGACATTTATAATGTTACAAAAGATTTTTATTTCAAATAAACGCTGTTATTTTGAACTCTCAATTCTTCAAAGAATTATTAGCTTCAAAGAAAAAATATTATCATGGTTTCCCCAAAAATATTAATCAGCAAAACTGTTTTCAACATTGATAAGAAATTAGTTGAGCAGCAAATCAGCATATTAGAATGATTTATGAAGGATCATGTGACACTGAAGACTGGAGTAATGATGCTGAAAATTCAGTTTTGCATCACAGGAATAAATTACATATTAAAATATAAAACAGCTATTTTAAATTGAAGTAATATTTCACAATTGTAGCCTACTGTTTTTGCTGTAAAAATGCAGCCTTGTTGAGCATAGAAGACTTCTTTCAAAAACATCAAAAATATTACAGACCCCAAACCTTTGTATGCAAGTGCTACACTGTGCTTTTTCTGATTGAACAGAAATAAAACGAAGTTTGGATCACTTTCTCACATTTTATTCTAACTAGTTCTGGTGTTTTGCCATTTTTGCTGCTTAGTTTCAATAGTTTCCATTTTGGAACATTATTTGAGTTCTGAAACATAATTCCCCCCGCACCTTTTCTCAGGGCACATTCTCTATGTGAGGACACCTCCTCTGACATGCAGGGGATCATTTCTACTGGAACCAGCCAGTTTCAGGAGTCCAGGAGAAGCTCTTACACAGGTGCTGGGGCTATGGCAAGGTAACATCCGAACTAAAGCTTGAACCTAGTTCACCATGTGACCCCTGATTACCACTAAACCAAGTCAAATGCACACTGAGCAGGAGATCTGTAGTAGTGAAATCTGGTTTTAACATGGAAAGAAGTGAACCTCTCATCAACCAAGCCAACAAAGTTTTAATGCGTCAAGTGTGCATTTGACATGGGTGGAACAGAAAGCTACATACTGTACAAAGAGCTTGGAAGTGTTTCTGTTTGACATCTTACGGTCTCCCAGGCTCACCCAATTTCTGGTAATGCTGAGGAACTGGGCTTCACACAGGCTTCACAGAGAGGTTGAGCGTCCCGACTCCTTCTTGGAGCGATTCCGTGGACCTGACCTCAAAGACTTATCTAGCCAAGGAAGTAATGCCCGATCCTCTATAGGCCTCCCTGACAAGCCTCATAAGAGGAAGTAAGTCACGATTTTCTGTACAGTTTCTTTGTACAGACAAAGATGCCTTTGGTATAAGGAGTCCTTGAAAATGAAAGATACGTGCAGGGAATCATGCTGGATCTTTGTGGAAAAATATCCATATTGTGTGCAGATGATTCATAAAACAGATCACAGAGCTGAGGATTCATTACTTGTTGGACCAGAGGTTATAAAATGAAAACAGTATGTAGATTTCCATGTAGAAATGTCCTTTAGGTAAAAGAGTTTTGCAATAAATTGTAGAATAGAAACAGATGTTGACCGTCACTGTAGATATAGATACTAAATCAGCAGTAGTGATTCTCTAGTTATCATAGAATCAGATCCCTCAGAATTTAATCCACAATAATAACACCAATATGAATGACTTTTGCTCCTAAAGAAAAGCTGGTTATTGGCCTCTGGCAGTTTACAATATGAACAACTGCAACAACACAGATGAGTAAGTACCCTGTAGAAACAGCTCCACAATATATAACCCCCTATTTAATACATTATAAATATGAACTAAAATATGTATATGGTAGATACTAGATTGTAGAATCCTAAATAATGAATGAATACTAATAGTGATGTATCTCAAATATGCAGTTAACAACAACAGATGATAGTCTGTCATGTTTTGTTTGAATTTAGTACATTGCCTTCACAGTGAATATTGGTAGTGTTAATGGTAGTGCTGCCCTCTGCAGGTTAAGATGAGAGATTACTAGTGGTAGTTCACAGTAGTGACCCGTAGATTTCGGACTAGTTGCGAATTCAAATAAAAACAACCCAAAATGTTACCTTCAGCAAAAAGGAGGACAAAAAGGAAGAAATAAAAAAAGATGAGAAAAAGGATGGAGACAAAAAGGAAGAGAAAAAAGATGAGAAGGAAGAGAAAAAAGACGAGAAAAAAGATGAGAAAAAGGATGAGAAAAAGGATGAGAAAAAAGATGAAAAAAAGGATGAGAAAAAAGATGAAAAAAAAGACGAAAAGAAGGATGATAAGAAAGATGATAAAAAGAAAGATGCTCCTCCTCCGCCGTGAGTATGCCACAAATGACATTTTAGTTTTAGTGGTCGATATTTACACAGTCTCGTCTAACAGTAATATCTTAAGATGAATGCTGTGATTTAGTATACGTGTTTATCTTTGAAAGTGGCCAGACGATAATCTAATATGTGTTTTAGGAAAGAAGTGTGGATCATGGACCCAGCCTCAGACAAGTATTACAGATGGCTTTCAGTCATTGCAGCCCCAGTGTTTTACAACCTGATGATGCTGGTGACAAGGTCTGTTCATGCAGGATCTCTCATGACATCGATACATTAAATGTGCGGAGAGATGTGGCATATGCTAAATTTTTCATATTTCTTCAGGGCCTGTTTTAATGAGCTTCAGAACTCTTACACAATGCTTTGGATCATCCTGGACTATTCGGCAGATGTAATCTACTACACAGACACATTTGTCAGAGCAAGAACAGGTATGGTGGTTACTCATTGAAAGAATAATATTGATTGAATATCTATTAAATAGGATTAATATTAAATATTAAAACACACTACCATTCAATAGTTTGGGGTCAGTTAGTTTATTTATGATAGAAAATGATACTGTTATTTAGCAAGGACACGTTAAATAGATCTAAAGTGACAATAAATGCTTTTAAATTGTTACAGAAAAATCTGATAAATGCTGTTCTTTTGAAAGAATCCTAAAAAAATCCAGAAAAAATATTAAAGGGGTCATGAACTGCATTTTTTTTAAATTCTTGTTTCATGAGGGGGGCTTATTATGTTTTAAATGTAAAAATGGTCATAATTTAGAAATAAAATGATTTGAATGCTCTGTTGGAAGGGGCGTGTCTGCTGTGAGATTTCAATGTAAACACTCACTGCTATGATTGGCTAAAATCTTTGCACATTAAATAAGTATTACATGTGGAACTCTCAAAATATTTTACTACGGTTACTATTACCTCTGTAGAGATGAACTAATCGTGAAAAGTGTTGATTATAGCATTATATTTAGATCTACTGTAGCTGATGACAGACATGTCTGTTGAGTGCATGAATGCAGTGATCTCGTTGATTTCTGTACCTTCATGAATGCTTTCATCATAACCAACAGTGCAAACACAATGTAAATAAGAGACTCAATGCGCAGTGTAGAGAGCATCATTGATTATAACGGGGAGTTTTGGCGAGAGTCCAGAACTCAGTCACTGATAAACTCACGCTCCGTGACTGACAACGCCAGCGATTGTAAAGGTTTGTTGATCGCTTACTGTATATAATTTATTCACAAATTAAATAACAGATAATTTTCATACGAAGAGAAACAATGTGAATTTGACCATTTAGTCACTGGCTTTATTTACTGACGCATAAACAGCAGTAAAATGATTTTGAGACAATGAACGTCTGACTGTACATGAATCATTACATATCAGAAATCACTGATCACAGATTAAGCATTAGAATCTAAGACAGTTACTTACATATTGTGGCATTACTGTCAAGGTCCATATCTTACAGTAAAAGTCTGTTTGCAAAGCCTGCACCAAAATTGCAGCTGATTTATCAAAGAATCCAATTAAATGTATCAAACAAGCAAATATTTCACAATATTACTGTTCTACTGTATTTGTAAACAAATACTACCAGCCTTAGTTAGCATAAGAGACTTTCAAAAATATTATGAAATCTTCAAAACCTTACCAACTTATGAATTAATGTGTATATTTGATATTAACAAGCATTACAACTAGATATTACATTAAGTTACACAAAGCTTGTTACATTTTTATTCTTAACATTTTTATTGTCATTTTCAGGGTTCTTGGAGCAGGGTCTTCTTGTCAAAGACGGCAAGAAGTTGATGGATTATTACAAGACAATCCCACAGTTTAAATACGACATGATCTCAATGATCCCGACAGATGTATTAATGCTGAAAGTGGGATTCAACAATCCTGAACTTCGCTTCAACCGCCTCTTCAAAATGGCACGTCTCTTCGAGTTCTTTGACCGCACAGAAACACGAACAAACTATCCGAACATTTTCCGTATTAGCAACCTCGTACTTTACATCCTGATTATTATTCACTGGAACGCTTGCATTTTCTTTGCAATTTCAAAAACGATTGGTTTTGGAACTGACACATGGGTATATCCTAACATCAGTCACCCTGAATATGGCCGCTTGGCCAGAAAATACATCTACTGTCTGTACTGGTCCACTCTCACTCTCACCACCATTGGAGAAACGCCACCTCCCGTTAGAGATATTGAATACTTGTTTGTCGTTATGGACTTCCTCATTGGAGTGTTGATTTTCGCTACCATTGTCGGAAACGTCGGCGCCATGATCTCCAACATGAACGCGTCTCGTGCTGATTTTCAGGCTAAGATCGACTCCATCAAGCAGTACATGCAGTTCCGTAAGGTCAGCAAGGACCTGGAGGCCAGGGTCATCAAATGGTTTGACTACCTTTGGACGGAGAAGAAAACTTGTGATGAGAAGGAAGTCTTGAAGAATCTCCCAGACAAGCTCAAAGCTGAGATAGCCATCAATGTCCATTTAGACACGCTAAAGAAGGTGCGGATCTTCCAGGATTGTGAAGCGGGACTTCTTATAGAGTTGGTGTTGAAGCTGCAACCTCAGGTGTTCAGTCCTGGAGATTACATATGTAAGAAGGGCGACATCGGCCGAGAAATGTACATCATCAAAGAAGGAAAGCTTGCCGTAGTGGCTGATGATGGCATCACGCAGTTTGTGGTGCTCAGTGACGGCGCTTACTTCGGAGAAATCAGTATCCTTGGAATCAAAGGCAGTAAAGCCGGTAACAGAAGAACGGCAAACATTCGTAGTGTCGGCTATTCTGACCTCTTCGCCCTGTCTAAAGATGATCTCGTGGAAGCGCTTACCGAGTACCCAGATGCCAAAAAAGCCCTGGAGGAGAAAGGAAAGGCTATTTTAAGAAAAGACAACCTTCTTGATGAGGCGGTGGCAAGCGCAGGTGCAGATCCCAAAGATCTGGACGAGAAGGTTCACCGCCTAGAGAGCAACCTTGAAATCATGACTAGCAAATTTGCCAAGCTCATGGCAGAGTACATGTCCTACCAGGGAAAGATCAAACAAAGGATAACCAACATGGAGAGCAAAGTGAAAACACTACGAGTCGAAGATCTCTCTGAGGTTGTTGAGGACAAAAAAGAAGAAAAGAAGACAAAATAGTTAACAGCATAGACATTGGGGTTAAAGGGGTTTCCTTTCTATGTACATATTCCTTAACATAGAATATTACTTTTAAACTGTTTATACTTATCTATTTATACATTTTACATATGACAACATTGTACTAATTGCCACACGTGTGTTAAAACTGAACACTTGTTTAATATATGCAGTATGGAACAACTCGGATGGCATAAAATGCAGGATTTTGTTTATATGCCCTCAGGAGAGATACACTATCGTTCAAAAGTTTAGGGTTGGCAAGCTTTTTTCAAAGAAGTCTCTTATGCTCACCTAGGCTGCATTTTTTTGATTTTCAAAAATACAGTATTATTACTATTTAAAACATGCTGATTTGGTGCTCAAGAAACATTTCTTATGATCAATGTTGGAAAAAGGTGTGCCGTTTAATATTTTTCTGAAAACCATGAAATGTTTTTTTTTTCAGGATCCTTTGATAAATAGAAAGGTCAAAAGAAAAGTATTGATTTTAAATAGATTTTTTTTGTAACATTATACATATTTCCTGTCAATTTCATGCTTAATAAAAGTATTAATTTCTTAAGAATTTATTTTAAAAATGACCCCAAACTTTTGAATGGTAGCATATGTTTATGGTGCATCCCAAAAACAAGTAAAAAGGGTACTTCAGACTGTATCAGGGCTACACTTGCAGACAAGGCATTAATACTCTAATTGTTCATTTGGCAGAAGCGTGAGGATATATAATTTATTCCTTTGATGATGATCTGATTAAGCTCATTGAACAATTACATTATTTCAATAATATATTACTAATAGAGTTGCTCGAAAAGAAAAAACTTAACCACATAGACCATGATAAAAACATCCCAAACACAAAGCATAACATTTCAGTGTACAAACAAAAGTACCCAAATGTGTTCTTTAATAAATGTTCTACCAAATGTTGTTCGTTTGATAAAAGCATTTCATTTAAAAGTAATGTAAAACAGAAGATGGACTTCTCAACAGACAAGGTATATGTGTGTGAGTTTAATACATGAAACGGATCATGTTAAGGATCAGAAACTACACTTGGAAAGATAACCTGGTATAGAAAAGGACAAGGTGACTGACTAACATATATATATATATATATATATATATATATATATATATATATATATATATATATATATATATACACGTCTACATTTACCTTATTTAAATGATTTATCTAAATTATTTTTTTTAAGTACCAGTCTGATGCCAAACACCATGACTGAATCCTAAAATGACTAAAATCTTAGTTTACTAAAAGCTATACAGTATTTTGACTTTGATATTGTGTTGGATATGTTAAAACAGACATTTAAATGGTGTATTTTTCCACTATAAACCGGGAATACGTAAAAAAAAAAAAAGCTGAATCTCAACATCACATTTCCACACTTGGTTTGTTTTTTCAGTTTTGAATTTATTTAAGAATAACTTGAAACAATCAAATGTTGTCATTCTCAATATCAAGTTCTGTTTCCCCCTTTTATGTTAGCGCCATCAGCAGTGGAACAAACCACAGTCACATTTAATATGCAAGAGGGAAAATGGAAAAACAAAAAAAAATGTAGAGGGCATTGCTCAAGTGGGTTTCCAGCTATGCATGTACAAACCGGAGCGGCAATTCTCAGGATAAATGTTTGGCACGACAAGACAGTGGTACAATTTGTGCCGATTTCCCCTCATTTTCATCCAACAGTAAAGGGCCAGACACTGTGCAGAGCAAGAAAAAAAAAAGCAACTAAAACAGAAACAGTTTCTTCACGGGGCACTGTCAATTAGCATTCACCGACTAAAAGTCTGAATTTTGAATAAAAACAAGATGGATAACAAAACAAAACACTTGTAGAAAACCATTGAGAGAGTTTTATGGGAAGGTTGGATCTCTCTTTTGTAACACTACATGTTTTTGTCAGGAGTGCACCGTGAGCGTAGATTCATTTTAGCAAACAGATCAATTCTGTGCGAAAGAAGCGAAATGCAGAACACTGGCCATAAAAGAGCAGCACAGCTTGTTCAAGCGGCATTACAAACAACGCAGTTCCTCAATAAATACAGATTCCTGGACACGAAATTGAGACTAGAGCTGCTCTGTACCTTTGAAAGCATTGCTGCAAATGTGAATGGACTAGGGAAGACCTATGAAATAAAAAAATTATAATCAAAGGGCAGACCAAGAACAAACAAACAAAAAACTAAGAGACATTCTGAATATTAAGTGCACTTTCACAGTTCAACCATAATACATCAATAAAGTTCCACTTCCTCCCTTTGATCTTGCTGTTTTATTAAGTTTAGATGGTGATCAGTCCTGCAGGTGTTGAAAACTTCTAACCGTCCCTCCTTTTTTTATGACTACGAAAGCAAAAAGTGAGTGGATTTCCTGGCAGACATGACAGAAGAGATTTCATCCCTTAAAATAAATAACGCAATATCTCAGTGCATACAAAAAGGGAACCTTAACACTTACATAAGAGGGAGAGAGAGCCAAGAGTCCAGTGTGGTTTAATCAAATATTTAGGCACAGGCACACGGCCACCAGAACTTTCCCATTTTAACCCATGTCACGTTGCCTTACATTTAAACTTGATATTTACTTTTAGTTGTCGATGTAGCTGAATTCTCATTTGACGGACAAATGAAACCTCTGAGGGCGAGTGAGTTCTTTTGCGGATCCTGGAGCCTCAGAGCATGCCGAAGCCTTTGGCGTAAGTGATGGCTTTAAGGAGTCTCTCTCTAAGTTTCTCTATGGTGGCGTATTCAGGGAGGAGCAGCACGTTGAAGCAAGTATGAGAGGTGGGTAACCTGATCATAGGAGGAAAAGAAGAGTATTACTTCATTTAATACTTCTACTGCATGTTTATTGCTGTGGAAAAAACTGTATACAATGTCATTAACATGATTTTAAAAAATGGTGAGAATGTAATGCATAATTTGTTTAGCATTACTAGTGCTATTCCAGCATCTGTTTTCGATCATGCATAATGTAAGTATGTCTGGAGTGGTAAAGGTGTAAAAACTTTCTGATGCATTATGGTCCTTTCTGCGTCGATTCTGAATGGATTCAGCTGTATGGTGGCACTTACGCGTGCGCGAGAGAGACATTCTGCCTAAAGTGGTGAAAATCCAGCTTTTGTTGTTGTTTATATGTTTATATGTGGTGTTTTTAAAATGCTTTAAGACAAACCATGTGCAAATGCATAAGTCATCAACACCATTGCTGAGTATTTTCTTCTTAAAACCGCAGTGAACCACAGACAGTCTCAAAAACGCAGTTTGAAATTGATATTGTACCTGGTGTTTCTGACATCACAAACTACCTTGTCACCGATCACGTCAACGTGTGATCGTCAGCGAGTGGATCTCTGAGATGTTGTGAGTGAGTGGAGGCGGGGCTAATTTGCATATTCATGTATACTAAATGAGGCAAGGGTGTAGAGTTACATTCAAGCTATTTTAAAGCAAGGAAAAAAACATGTAAATACGTAATTTTGAGTTTAAAGGGATAAAATTGACTACAGGACTTTAAGATTCAACTGATCTGATACATGATCATGCAACTATTTGAATACGGTGTGGTGTCAAAAACAGAACTCATTGTCCGAAAGTGTAGAGGCAGTATTTGAGTTTACCTGTCTGAGTCAGGGCCATTTTTGGCAATAATCATCTTGAGTTTGCCTAAACCTCCAACTGGAGCTCTATCTGTGCCAGTGGTGAACTGAAGAAAAAGCCTCTTCTTCTCCTGTCCAAATGAGTGCACGGTCTCCCAGAAATCCCTAATGAGAGACAAAAATATCCTTTTTCATCATTTTATACCACATATGAAGTAGGTTTTAAAATTAGTGGTCCGCTGATATCGTTCTTGCAAATGCTGATGCCATTATCTAGAGCGCAGGATTACTGATGGACAATATAAGGCCCAATGCCCATATTTAATTGACAGCAACTAGATGACAGTCTCGCACACGCACACACACACTTTTATTAAGCCTCCACATACTTAATAATGCGACAGTCTTTGTTGTATCCTCCATCATATTCTGTACTCTCTTCAAGTGCTAGGAAGTCAAGATTCTGCATGAGAAAGAATCAAATGGGTTTATAAGTATGGACGTGCCACATGTGAGAACATCCTCGAGATAGTTAACAATCTGTAGCCAACGTACCCTGCTGCCACATATAAGCAGCTCAATTTCCTCTGGTCGAAACAGATACTTCAGTGGAGACTCATTAGTGACCATGTGGAATCCTCTTCTGAAGGCCTTGAACTGTTTCTCCACACTTTTGTTCAGCATGTACTCTGCATAGAGTGCCACAAAATCCTGCAGAGACCCACTTCATGTTATGCGTATACTTGCAGATATGAAAATGTTAGTGGTTTTAAAAGTTGAATGAATGAATGTAATGCTTGTAAAAGTGAACTAACCTTTCTGTTCTCATTGGTAACTGGGATTTTATCACCGCCTTCCTTTAAATCATACATTAGTGGGTTTCCAAACAGGTCTGTTTGTGAGATCTGGAAGGTAATCATCATGTCTTCTTCCACATTACCTTCATATTCCTGTAGGTCCTTCAGACTCTGATAAAGAACCTGCAGAAACACACAATCAGCATCATTTTGAAAGAACATATATAATCATTCTCTTTGCACTGATACTACAAGCCTTTTTTATTTGCTAATCCAGTCGATTTAATAATTGCTATGTGACAGCAAGAATCTATTTAGATAATTATTCTTAATTATATTGGTTTGTATAGACATTACATACGGTCTTGTTGGATTTTGCCAGATTTTAATCTATATTTAAATCTGCCTGCATGTGAAAAAAGTATGCACAACTTTTTCTAAAATGTAGTTTAAATCGATTTACATGTAAACTTTAAAAATGCACACGACTGTTCAAAAGTTTGGGATCAGACACTTTAAAACAAAACAAAAAAGTTCACATGCAAAAGACACATTCAGCAAAGACACATTAAATTGATCAAAAGTGACGGTAAAGACTTTTACAAAACAAGATGAATGGTTTCCACAAAAATATTAAGCAGCACACCTGTTTTCAACATTAATAATAAGTATTGTTTATTTCTTGTAAACCAAATCAGCATATTAGAATTTGTGCGACACTGAAGACTGGCATTCAAATAATGCAGCCTTGGTGAGCATAAGACACTTCGTTCAAAAACATAAAATCTTACTGACCCCAAACTTTCTGTAATATTCGTGTTTTCAAAAATAAATGCTTGACTAGGATTGCTGAAGAACAAAGAAATGTAACCAGGCAAGTATTACCGGATGCGAGTCTGCAAGGTCTCGAAACGTTCCTTTCTTTCCCATTAATTTTCTGTAAACCACCATAG
Organism: Phoxinus phoxinus; assembly: GCF_949152265.1. Taxonomy (NCBI): domain Eukaryota; kingdom Metazoa; phylum Chordata; class Actinopteri; order Cypriniformes; family Leuciscidae; genus Phoxinus; species Phoxinus phoxinus. The sequence continues at coordinate 11,398,422 of NC_136886.1, forward strand.
GGAAGTGCACATCGAGAATGCAATTATTGTAGATAGCTAGGCCCAGGACGATGCCTATCAAGGTGAATTGGCCTTCATTTTCAAACGATGAAGGGTTGAACCAGAAAAGCTTTGTGCTTTCATCATAGGTAAACATGCCTGTGGATTAAACAGAAAGAGAAAGCGTAAGATGGGTGCACAACAGATGTCAACCACCTCAACCTTAATGAATCAAGATGACAACGAGACACATCTGAAGTTCTGAGAGGAACGTTAAGGCCTGGTTTCACAAACGGGGCTTAGATTAAGCCAGGATTAGGGTTTAGTTCAATTAGGATATTTAAGTAACTTTTATAAACATGCCTTAGAGAAAACATTAATGTTGTGCGTCTTGAGACAAAACAATGGCATCTTGAGACAAAATAATGGCATCTTGAGACAAAACAATGGCATTGACATTTTAAGATATCTCAGTGCAAGTTGCTTTCGGTTAAAACAGCTCAAACATGCATTTTGTGACTAGCTAAGCCTTGTCTAAAACTGGGGGTAAGCCTACTAGGCCATACAAACAGTAACCTATCCATTCCAGTATGAATGAATATGAATTAAATTTAAATTAAATTGAACTTTGCGTTAGGATGCATGAAGAAAGACAAAGTCAAGTAGGAATTAAGTCCTCGTAATATTGTTAAAATACACCAATGACTGCCTGCAAGATGGCTGTGCTGACTGGCCCAATTATATCATATGCCTCTATCATGCGTGTTGACACATTAAAAAAACAATTCAACAGCAGTAGGGCTGTGCAGTGAATCAAATTTTAGTTTTGGTTTCGATTTTTGCTTCCAAGATTAGAAAACATGATAATCAAGATAAAATAATCATTGTGCCGCATGCCGTTCCTTTCCTTTAAAGCGGTGTGCTTTCGCCCCTCCTTAAAAGCCTAAACTTAACGTTCCAAATCAGTCAAATCATGTAACGTGACTGTCGTAAAATATAGTCTACTGCGGGACATGCTTTATTTTAAAAAGAGTTTTTAAAAGCGCATTAAACTGTGAAATTTGCGCATAAACAGTCAAATGTACACAACAATATGTAAAAATGTCTGTCTTGGTGAGAATTTACATAATGATGTCATAATGACAGGTAAATAAACAGTTGGGAAAGAAATGGGATGCGTGTCATTATATTAGATCCATGCATTTTGTCTTAAAGCCTAATGCAAATATCTGCTGCTGTTCGTCATTAATGTTAAACAAAAGACAAAATCACTGACTGCTCTTACTGAATCAAAGTCAATGTATATTTAATTCATACAGTGAAGAGCATGCAGTGTTTTAAAGTTTAACTCAGGGTTTAATGACTATTTTAGTCCATTGACTTGTTCCAGTCTGGATATTCTCAATAGCACATCTCAAAATGGAGAAGGTCGCGATTCAGATTGTGGATCATGATGGTTTGTTATAAGATCATGATATAAAATATTGAGAAGATCACCCCCCACTAGAAGAAAATTAGGAATTATTAATGATAATTACCTATATCTGGGTTAAAGATCTCCTCTACGACCAGTTGAAAGAACTCTTTGGATACTCCTCCTTCATCCACTCCTTGCTCACCCTCAAACTCCACATACAGCTGCTTCTTCAGGTCTGCTGGGTTTTCCATGGCAATCATCTCCAACTAAAAAAAAATCAATCACACATTCATTTTACATCCACAAATCATCTTCAAAAAGGATAAACTATACACAACACAAATATATAACTTTTTGAGCTCATTGGGACCTACCCTGACAAGAGCATCATCAATGACGTGGTCTCTGCGCACTTTGAGTCGCAGATAGGGGTTCAGCTGTTGTCCCTGCACCAAACTGTAGAGGGCAGTAATCCTGCGCTCGCTGTACATGCGGATCCGGTTGTCATAGTACAGGCCAAGATTCTTAGTCACAGGGTTAAGAATGAACGGGCAGGTCATAAAGGAGAACTTGCTCTCGGTCTCCACTTTAAAGAAAGTGTAGTCTTTGTCCATTTCCAGCACATCATTGAGCGGTTCATTGATGTACTCCTCGAAGGGGATGAGGGGTTTTCGACAGTCCGAGGCACGAATGCCTAGTTCCGTCTCCAGCGGATCCACCCGAGGGCCTTTCTTATTGCGTCGTTCCTCGCCCAGCAGCTCCTGCAGAGTCAACTCACTCGACTCCGGGATCGGCTCGTCGTCCTCCTCCTCGTTGTGACCTGTGTCTAGGTCGCCGCCCAACACGTTTGCATAGTAGACGATTTTCAAGCACTTGGTGGCTGCCACCACTCCATCATCCTCGTTGACCAGGTTTTCGCTGCTGAACTCGTTGCTGATGACTGTGTAGGTAATAAGCTGCTGGAAAGTCTCGACCAGACGTCGGATCTGGTCTGTGCCGTACTGCGACCACAACCACGCAAGCTTAGCCAGAGCCGGAAGAGGTAGCTTGCTCATTGCCTTACAGAATTGCGGCAGTGCGATTTCTAAGTATTCCGGACTGTGGAGGTTACTGTTCTCCATGACGATAATGAAGACGTTCAGGTAATTAGGGTCGGTGGCGTACACGTTGTGATAGGTGAGGTCACACTCTACGTTGGGCGACAGGTATACTAACGCGTTGAGGAATGCTGCTTCAATCTTCTCGTTCGATAATAGTCTGTCGTACACTCTTCTAACTGCCTCAATGTCTACAGAAACTTCTACAGGATCAAACTTTTGGACGTTGTTCTCCCCGTGAGACAGCCCATCTCCACTTGACGCTGAGGCTTCGGGTTCCACCTCCATCGCCGTGGACGAACCAGAGGCCGTTTCTTTCTCATCTTCGTCTTTGTCCTCATCCTTGGCCTGAAGGGACTTGAGCTCTTCCTTGGTATGTTGCTTCGCCTTGCGGAAACTCTGGACCAGACTCTCCGCACTTGAGAAAACCCTACCGATGACGCGAATTAGAGGAGAATAATCCTCAGACTCACTGCAGAGGCTCAGGATTTCATACACCTTCTCCTCCGTCAAGAAATTCAGATCTGCCAAAGAACAGAGTAACGCACATTTAAACATTTGCGAAGATTCCATTATTGAAAATGTCAATACTATTAGTATCGACAGAAATTCTGCTATCATGACAACGTTATTCACCTCTAAAGTCCTCCCTTGCGGGTTGTAGGTCCTTATGGTTCATCTTCCCGTTGCTGCAAGCAGAGAAGTTGTGGGCTCCTTTGGCACTGTTTTCCGGGAAGGCTGAACTGGCTCCTTTCTTAGAGGGATGAGGATCACACAGTTTGGCATTATTCTTATATAACTCCAGGGCCTTGATGGCCGCTGCATTGTTATCCATGCGCTGGAAACCCGGAGAAGAGCCACAAGCCTCATTCGTGCAGGCATCATTTCCACAGCCCTCTGTTAACTGGTGGTAGTAGCGCTCAATTAAATGCTTTGCAGCCGCTCGCTTCCTGCATCAGACATTCAAACAGGACAGCAGGGGGGATTAGTATGGTTCAATCCCGAAATAAGTGCAGAATAGTGCAAATACTTCTCTGCTCAATCAAACTTAAAGAAAACCGTCCATTTAAATTCTCTAACAGCCATCAAAACATGACTGTTGCATGTGCACATGACTGGCCTAATCTCAAAACGAAGGAAAAAGCAAGCATTAAACCTTAAATTCTTTAAGAGAATTATTAATCTGAATAACAGAATGATACGAGTCAAAATCTGCTAATGTAAAAAAAAAAAATCATGTAAAAATGTATCATCTTTTATTGGAAAATTTAACAACATTTTATCAAACTTTGATAATTGCATCAATCTTTTAAACAAAATGAGAAGATGGTGATCAAACTACATTTTATAAAATTCATCTGTCAAGTTCCCGAATCTTACATCAGCATGAGAGTAAAATTGGATGACCAGGGACTCAACTCAAGGACACTCTTTTAACAGTTTGTCTATTGCCAAAATTATGAAAAAAAAAAAGATCAGTTAAGAATAGGAAATTATTTTAAATATTCAAATCAGGAATGTCAGAATCAGAATGAGTAGTTTGTGCATAAAAAAAATGTCCTTCAAAATAGGCTACACTATAAAATACCCAGCCAAAAAAAAAAAGTCACTGTCTGGATTTAAAATCCAAATGCTTAAGAGTCTATGATGTTTTCATGTTCATGTTAACAGTTCTTCTAACCCTAGTTGATGGTGTGTGTAGCTTTTCATTTCTTAAACAACCATGTAGGAAGAAGCATCATGGCCATATTCCAGGATGACAACATCAAGATTCATCAGGCTCAAATTGTGAAAGAATGGTTGTAGGGATCATAAAGAATAATTTTCACACATGAATCCAGACCTTAAATTCATTGAAAGTCTTTGGTATGTGCTGGAGTAGATTTTACAGAGTGCTCGACTCTTGAATTGCCAATACATAATACTGACCAAAATTTGATGCACCTCTTGATGGAAATACATGTTTGATGTTATTGTGATGTTATTGCAGATTTTGACTCATATCTATAATGTTGCTACTCATGCAAAATGCTTTTTGCACTGACACCAAAATACCATGCATTGATCAGTCACAATGTGTTAAAAAAAAAACATTTAATTTACATTTATGTCTTCATATCATCATTATTATGACGCCATTCTAATATTAAGTTTTGGGTTCAACAGGTTGCTCTATTGACAGCATTTGTGGCTTAATATGGAATTAAATAAAAAATAATTGACTCGTCCCTTAGTATAAAAAACAAACAAACAAGCAAATAAAAATAAGCAACAGTAACAATTTACAATGGAAGTAAATGGAGGCAGATTTCCTTGGGGTTATACATGAAGCATATATAAAAGCATACATGAAGCTTGTATTTTTATTACAGCTTTCAAAAAACTCTTTATTAAAAAAATTCTTGAATGACACTTTAAGTGAATAAACTTCTGGTTATGTGCCATCAACGAAATATATAATAATTTTGAGGTCTTATGGCTTATACATTTTTTAAAACACTGCAATAATGTTTATTGCTTGGCCTTGTGTACTTCCAAGTGTATTACTGTAACATGACTTCTTTTAACGAGCCACCAGTGTGGTCAATAGTGCTTTTTCAACCAACCCACAAGGTGCGGACACATTAGTGAAATTTCAGGTAAAAAATTATGTGGGCAAAAAAAGAGACTAGCTGTCGATAAAGTAGCGATGCATAAAACACCGCTCACACAGACAGAAGTCACTTACTTTCAAACCAAGCAGCTTTCTGTTGGTCAACATCGTGAATTCACATGAGCAAAATAGTTCCCTAAATCTGCTTGGGAAACTTTTTTGCCCGCACACAGAAAACACTTAACCGTGCAGATTCCTGTTGAACAACAGTTTCGCCCAGAAATTGTAAATGTGACCGCACCTTTAGGATTATTCTTAATGCAAACTGTAAAATTGAGTCAGTAATTTGCAAACTGGCCATGTATGTTGATAAAAAAAGACGGTATAAACAAAGACACTTACATTAGACTTGCTTAAAGTTTCCAATATCACACTCTTCTTCAGCTTTGAACTCAAAGAGACCAAAAGATGGTCAGGTAGCAATCCTGCAGATTAACAGAGAGAACAGTCACTCACTCACACCAGTAACTTTACTGCTACATTAGAGACAATATCCACAGATGACTGGGAATATAGTTCACTTAATGCTGACTGATGAAAGGGATTAAAAATACCTCATTAACAACTGACAGAGACAGGCCAGGATGATAGAGAAACATTTTACTGTTGGTAAACACGAACTAACGTGCATCACGGGGCAGAATGTCATCATAGATAGTCTTAAAACTGAAACTACTACATAGACAGTAATTTGGGACCCTATGATGTCCAAACATACTGACTAGGTACGTGAGTCAGCTCGCCGGTATCTGACACGCACATGTGTCTGCAAGAACAGCAGCAACATAAACCTAAAAAGAGGCCATAGCTAAAAACACACCGTGTGCTTTCGCATTAGTACCATCCTGTGTACCGGTAAACAGTCGTTTACCCCGAGCAGGAGGAGGAGAGGCCGCAGAGGGGCAGGCAGGGGGTATGACAGTGCACAAACAACTTCAACCTTGCACACACACGGTCAGTCTACTTCAGATCATTTTAAAACAAACGAACACACACCCAATAGTCACGAATAAAGTGTGTTGATGATAATCGTTGCGCTTAAGGCAGAGTGAGAGCAGCAGATCTTGTAACCTTGCAGTAACTGTCATGGGGAGTAATGGCACGAAAGAGCTGAGTAACTAGTTAGCCTAGCTGCAGCTAACGTTAACCACAGTCTTGACAGTTAGACGCAACGTATGGGGTTTACTTAACGGTTATTGTTGCATAATAAAAAACGATGGAGTAATAAGGATATCGGCACTAAACAGATTTCGCTTGTTTATCAGAAACTCCCTCCGTCCCTCCCCAGAGCGGTTTAGCAGCGCGGCTAACTGGCCTAACAGCGCTTATTACGGCTTCGATCGAGCGCGATCGGGATGGGAAAAGGAGGGATTAATGTTTTGACAGCTTACTTCTGAAGATGTTCTGATGCAGACGAAAGAATCGGGTCTTTCAACATCACAATCGCTCGGTGTGCGGCGTGTATTCAACTCCAACCCCTCCACAAAATATTCGCGGCCATCTTGATCAACTGAGGCAAACACGGAGAGCGATCCCACAATGCACCGAGGCACGAAGACGACCATCAGTGTAAAACACGCCACAGACCTCTGGCAGTCAGTCAAGATGTGTGGAATACTGTGGAACGTTTAATATGGTATGCATGTGCTTACCGTACAAACTAACTTTTAAAACATGACTCAAGAGTCTTTGAAAATGTCACTATACATATATCAAAACCGAAACCATTGTAATATTAAGATTCATCAGCAGATGGCAGAATCCGAAAGGAAAAAAGCAAAACCTAGAGTTGCATTTGCTGGTGGAAATACCATGGAAATACCAGTAGCCGAGCCTGTCGATCGATACTGCTCTCATCGAACTAGTAGAGGGATTTTGATTTATCTCAGTGATTCGAATCGTTTGAGTCGGTTTACCAAATATATTTATCATTCATTTATGCTGTTTACAGAGGAACAATATCTTTGGAGTCACTTTCAAAATATTTTTTTAAACATAATTATGATATCTATGATAGTTATTTGTCATACATGCAGTTTACATAATATGACGCGGGAGCAATTGTTTGTCCAAAAAAACCGTTTCCCATCCACTGGAAAAGCTGGGCTTACTTGCTTGCTTATTTATTTATTTAATGCGTGTCCTTTCATCTAAATGGCAGTCTTTGTGACTTTTCCTACTCTTGAAATACTTCATACTTCAGTGCAAACAAATACTTAAAATAGTTTTTAAATTATTTTTTATAATAAATCAACTAAAAAGAATTGTAAAAGGGAGTGGAAATGGCAAATGAACCAATGAGTGGCCCTCTGCAGCCATCTACTGGTTATAGTGGTAATTTCATGTCACTTTCATGTTAAAAGTGTGTTTTCCATCGGGTGACAGAAATCCTCCACTGAAGCATGATACATTTTTTCCGTGTTATCTCCATGAATTAAACTTATAAATGTAGATCTTCATTAAAGTTAATTTTACTGCAAAAATGTTGCTAAAAAAATAAGTGTTTAAAAATATTAGGCCTACGTGTTGAAAAAACATTTTTGAGCCCCCCTAATATTGAAATCGCCCCTGGTTCACGTATGTTGAGAGAAAATGTTCTTAAAACAACATTCATGCAACATCCTTTTTTTATGTTATTTGTAGTTGATGAATGTTTTTTTTTGCAATGCTGAGAGAAATTTTTATTATAGGAACAATATTATCGGGATGTCCTTATGATGTTATCTTTATCGTTCTTTGTTACGGCTCTTTAATGAGTCATTGAATCATTTACATGTGTAATGAGTCACTGAATAATTTGCTCAACCGATTTGTTAAAAAATCACATTGCACATTCACAAGAGAAATAAGTCTTTGCGTATCTATAAATACTGAGAGACTTTAGGTTTTCAATAACGGGCCAATCACAATTCAGTTGTCACTGTTATTAACATTTGAATGTTGAACATTCTGTCAGTGTAAAGGCCCATTCACACCAAGAAAGATAACTATTATGATATAACTAGCCTACATTAGCATCCACACCAATGAACAATAATGCTGTTTACTATTAGAGCGTGCTGCAATTACAGGATGTTGTCTGTTGTCAGGATGTTGTCAATGTTTTTACTGCGCATCAGCTGGAAAAACTCGTTCCGAAAGTGATTTCAACAATATCGTTCCTTTGTGTCTTTGTTAGCCTATTATTGTTCCCTAAAAAATTAGAACATTATTAAAACTTTACTGTTATTATGGTCCTTGGTGTCAATGGAATATTCCAGAATTGAATATAAACCTATATTTTTTGAAATGGATAAAATGACAAAAAAAGGAAAATAGCACACATAAGACTGAATTTTTCTAATTAGTAAAGTTCGAATATAGTTTGTATATTGGTTTAGGGTGAATTTATCGCAGAAGGTAATGTTTAGTGGTTTAGAAAAAACCTGACAAGAATGTTAAAGAACAAATAAAGTGTTCCCTTGCAAGCACTGTAATGAAATATCCGTGAATAACCGAGTTTGAATACAGGAAGCACAAACTGAATAGCTTCCTATTTACTGGTTTCCATAAGACTTAGTCTGTTCCTGTATTGACAACCTATCACGTCACCAGACCCTGTTCACATCTCACTAGCCTTTTACAGCTGCAAGCAGCAGCAGTTGCGAAAGACTTCATTACCATTTATTGATCTGAACTTTTGTTCTTTATCTAACAGTGTAACACTGATTTATCAATTTGCTCAGACGTTTCTTAACAAAAATCGCAGATGTATCACAATAGCATGATGGTACGACTGCAGTAACTGAATATTTTAGAGTCAGCACAGTACATGGAGAAATTGTTAGATATTTGAACATCTAACTCTTATCCCAAGCTATTCATCACTGTAAAATGTATGAAAATCACCCGTTAGATTACACATGCATCCCACTGTGTGTTTTGCTTATCTCACAGGCTTACAAGAAAACCCCCCTTGAAAGACACAAGAGGCATTCTGTAAATTCGGAGGAAGCTCTTGTAGGCTTGAATAATGGAAAAGGTGACTTTATGATGATGCAGCTGTGGAGAATGAGGATCTCATGAATATAGACAGCTGTTTAGCCTGGAGTCAACATGGTTTGAGATCCCACCCCACTCATACAAATCTGCTCAAGCATTATGAGATGGAAAGACTGAACTAATCTAAAGAGTGCAGTTGTCGTGCTGCATTTCTATGGTAGACAAGAGGAGAAAACTATAGGCTATTCATATTTTTTTTTAATACAGAGACTCTGCATATGTTCAAAAAATGTTCATGGAATTAGCCTGCACTAAAGCACTAAAGACTTAAAAAGGCTTTTGGCCTAAAAAAAAAAAAAAAAAAGGATTACGTTTAGTGTAGTCTGTAAAATACTTAACCTATGAACATGCAAAAACACAGTAGAATAGTAATATTGCGCGATATTATTCACATTTAAAATAACTGTTTTTTATTTAAATGTTTTAAAATCAACGTTCCTGTGATCAAAGCTGCATTTTCAGTATCACTTCTTCAGTCTTCAGTGTCACATGATCCTCCGGGAATCATTATGATTCCTTGGCGCTCAAGAAACATGAAACTGAAATCCGTTTTTGCGGCTTACTGTTTTTGTAGAAACAGTACCGTTCAATAGTTTTAGTTAAGTATGATTTTTACTTTTCTGCAATTGATCAAATGTGTCAATAAGGCTTTTATAATGTTACAAAAGATTAGAATTTTAAATAAATAGTGTTCTTTTGACCTTTCTATTCATCAAAGATTCCTGAAAAAAAATGTGTTCAATTGATATTATAAGAAATGTTTCTTGAGCAGCAAATCATCATATTAGGATGTTTACTGACGGATCATGTGACACTGAAGACTGGAGCAATGATGCTGAAAATTCAGCTGTGCATCGCAGGAATAACTTACATTATAAAATGTGTTTAAAATAGCAAATAGTTATTTTATTTGTGAGCAAGATACATTTTCAAAAACATCTTAAAGATTCTACAGTTATATTATGTATTTCTGAAGTTAGTGATGGCTTCGAGGGGACTTTTTGCAACTGGGGAGGCTGTTTTTCACCACAAGCCCTCGGCCAGGTTGGCCACGTAAAGCGAGAGCCCATGAAACCCAGAACACTTCAGGCTCTTTTGTGAGATTAAAAAGTGCCCAACGCTTTAGGACACTCACTGCAGAACATAAACAAGCTACCAGTGAAAGACACGGCCATTATTTGACACACAAATAGTCAATTTGACATGCTATCTAAGGGTTAATTTCAGCCTAGAGTAAGTACACAGACCTCCACAGGGACTGCTGTAGAAATACACTCACACTGCTGACATGCAGTCAAGGTCTCTTGTGATGTTGTGTTCTCTTTCTAGACTGACGCTATAGGATTTAGGGCATGAGGTGATGAAGCACGGTTGAACGCATTGATTTGTAGGGTTGGAAATGCAAGATCACAATAATTTGACAGATTTATATTAAATCAGATTTGTAATGTGTTCCCCAGAATACATACTGTATATTTGAAAATTTTAAGGAGCACTTTATGAAAAACTGATTTTATCCGAATGGTTTGTCTTCCCACTGAAGAAAAAATAACCACCACTGTCTTTTATCCATTCATTTAATTTTAATTCCTGCAGCCTTTTCAAATACCAGAGGTCTAAAAAATTTATGAATCTGCTATGTGCTGAAGAATTCGATTTTTTAAGTAATTCATAACAAAATGGAATGTTGGGGGGAAAGTCTGTTGCTGTGGAGAAAAAGGACATCATACAATGAATGGATACATACCTTGAATTATTTCATTTAAAAGAAAAAGAGACATTATAGCTCCCACAAACCAATAAACAAACAGTAAGTGAATTGTCAATGTCTGAGGGGTCCTTTCCTTTCCCTCTCCATGTGTGCAAAAAAGCATCAATCTTCCAAGCTGTACCCTTGAGTCACATAGCCTATAAAGACTGAGAGCAAACTGGATTTGCAGCAAGTGTGATGGCCGAACAAATGGAAGCAAACATTGTGGTAACAGTTGAGGTGATTTCTCCATCAATTTGCCAAAAGATAACATCTTTGAGAAATGGAACGGTAGGTTATATTTGTTACTTGTTAGGGTTACTAACACTAAAACCTTTAATTAATATCCTGATAATAACCATACATATGTATGGAAATATTATGGATTTTTTTTTTCGGATGAAAAAAGCATTTATAGGGCTATATAGGATTGTTTGCTATCAAATGAAAGACGGAATTATATAAGCTTATCCAATACGTTTCCTGTCAAGGGGTAAGTTGAATCATTAGGCAATGTGAAGAATTTACATTTTATATAATAATAATATAATAATAAGCTATTTATGAATGCCCATACTCTACAGTCTTATTTTGCTGCATATAATTACCAATTTCCTTAATCACCCATAAAAGGCTCAATGCAGAACATAATAATTTAGTAATAGTAATAATTTAGCCCTAATTTCTTTCTTTCTTTCTTTCTTTCTTTCTTTCTTTCTTTCTTTCTTTCTTTCTTTCTTTCTTTCTTTCTTTCTTTCTTTCTTTAAATTGTTATTTTTATTTCTTATGCATAGGTTGTGATTATTTCATGATTATTTGAATTCCTTTTCTATATAAAGCACTTTGAATTACCATTGTATATGACATGTGCTACATAAATAAACTTGCTGTTAGACACTCATTCTTAGTTTCATTGTCATGGACTTTTAGTTTGTTTTCACCAGTTGCCTGTCTTCCTTTGTTTAGTTTTCCCGCCACTCTTTAGTTGTCATGGTAACAGATATGATTAGTTTTCAGTTCAGTTGTGTGTCATTAATTACCCCCTTTAACCGTAATTAACCATTTGCAGTGTTTGTATCACTCATTGTCCGTTTAAGTTTCCTCATAGCGGTTAGTTTCTTTTACTCATCTTGTTTGTATTGCCTTTTGAGTGGATTATTAAAGACGTTATACCTGATCTTCATCTTCATCTTCATCTCCATCGTGTGTTCCTTGCAACCGTTGGCGACACTTGCCTTGCCTTGCCCAATATAATATACGAGAATACAATTAAATATAATTTATATGGACATATTAATTGTTTTATATGAGTATTAATAGCTGTATTAAGATGAATATTATTAACATTATTGTGTGAAAATATGCATAGATGCAAATAGAGAACACTGTATGCCGGTTAAGCAGGAATTTAAAATAAAAGCAATCATACAGGCTATTGGTTGGGCTTCTAATCTGGACAGCTGTGTAGGACAAGCTGGCATGCAATGAGAGGGAGAGAGTGTGTGTTAGATAATTCCGACTGAAAAACAGCCCACTGACCATTCTAGAAAGTCCCCTTGGGGCTCAATCTTCCTCTCCCGCCATGTTTAAAATGCATTAGGAATATGTTCCCGTTGACCTTTGGAAGAGCAAGAAGGTCCAGTTATATTTGTCATATAGCTGTCCCCTCATCGCCTCGCTCCCTGTGACCTTTTCAGCAGGCCTGTTTAACAGGGTGATAAACTACAGCTTTAGGAGTAATGCTAGCTGCTACTGGACTCGGAAATCATTTTGAAATGATAAAGAGCGGATAGAAAGGGTTCTGGAGAATGTTTCTGTATTTTATTCACAGTGTGACAACTGAATTCTGATGTATTGCCCCACTTGTACTTAAAAAGATGTCACAATGCTAAAAAAAGAGAGATAAACATATTAACTAGTTTCTACTCAACTGTTATATAATTTACACACTTCATCACCAACATGCTATTTGGTTTTGTTCACTTATTTTCACACAGAGCAAAAAACAACAACAACAAAAAACAAGCAAAATCAAAATGCCAGAATGAGACATGAAGGACAGCACATTTGTATTTATTAGGATTCAGCAAGCATCCACACACAACAAGACCTTCTTGTCTTTTTTTTGTGTGAGAGCAAAGACATTACTTCAGGTTTACTGTTTTAAAGCAGCCAGTGCTTTTGCTATAATTTAAATGGATTTGGTCTTCCTGAGAAAATCCATAAATAAGTATTCCTGATTAGGTTGTAATTGCTTCTTCTAAAAATGACCGGTAGAAAGCATTCGCTTGAGTGATTGCAGCGAAAAGACATTTTATCCAGTTTCAGAACAGATACACTTTTAGGCATTATCATAATTCATTTGGTGGGATACTAAAAGGTGCTTTATAGTGTTCTCAGAATGGCTTAATTGACATTTGACAAATTATACATGAACACTTCAAGCAACATCTGTCCTCTCTTCCCCTTCTGAAACCTCAAAACAGAAGCATTTCAAGTCGACATGAAACGGAAGTTGCGATTGCATTTACTTCTCTATTGTGACATACAGGGGTTGGACAATGAAACAATATAGTGTTGGAGGTTTCATGCCCGTGGCCTGGTGGCCAATCTTCACTGAATTTACTATCCATCAGTAAGAACAGAGTGTGAAGGTTGAACTAGCAAAGAAACAGCACAGCTGTACATCAAATATTGCAGTCCACACAACAGAATGGGAGACCTATCAGAGTTCAAAAGAGGACAAATTGTTGGTGTGCATCTTGGTGGCTCATCTGTGACCAGGATAGCAAGTCTTTGTGGTGTATTGAGAGCTATCCAGAGTAATGTCAGCATGCCATCATGAAGAACCACATCCAACAGGAGTAACTGTCAACACAAGAGGAAGCTGTCTAAAAGGGACGTCCAAACCCGGATTAAATCCAAAAATCATAAAACCGCAGCTGCCCAGCTCACTGAAGAATTAAATGCGCACTTTGACTCTCCTGTTTTCACCAAAACTGTTAGTTGAGAGCTCTACAGAGTCAATATTCATGATCAGGCTGTTATAGCCAAACCTTTGGTCATTCGTGCCAATGGCAAATGTCAGTTTCATTGATGCCAACAGTGTAAATCTTGGGCTGTGGACAATGTGAAACAAGTATTGTTCTCTGATGAGTCCACCTTCACTGTCTTTTCCTCATCCGTGGGAAAGAGGCTTAACACCCAGACCCAGAGTGAAGCACGGGGGAGGTGATGGTTCAGTGATGGTTTGGGCTGCAATATCATGGCATTTCCTTCTGTGCTTGATGGGGGCGTCACTTCCAAGGACTACCGAACCATTCTGGAGGAACGTTTGCACCTAATGGTTCAAACATTGTACCCTGAAGGGGTTGCCGTGTATCAGCATGATAATTCACCAGTACACACATCAGCAAGACTTGTGACAGATTGGTTTGATGAACATGAAAGTGAAGTTGAACATCTGCCATGGCCTGTACAGTTCCCAGATCGAAATATTTTGAGCCACTTTAGGGTATTTTGGAGGAGCAAGTCAGAAAACAATTTCCTCCACCAGCATCACATAGTGACCTGGCCTGTTCTGGAAGAGAAATGGCTCAAAATCACTCTGGCCAGTGTGGAGGACTTGTATTCCCAAGATAAATTAATGCTGTTTTAACCGCAAAAGGACGCCTCACACCATACTAATAAATGATTGTGTTCTAAAACCAGGTGTTTTAGTTTCATTGTCCAACCACTGTATATCAAAGTGAAGCGGCTTCCTAAACAAGAAAAACATTAGGGCGGGACTTCATTTTGTCCATGGAGAATTGATTGAATGGTTAGACGGTTGTGATTTCCTATTGCTGTGATTTCATATGAGTGACAGGTTTTCCCTCTCTCGCGCCAGCAAACACGACATCAGGACGTCGTTATGAATCATTAATAATAAATACCGCAATATTTCCTATAAAAACAATAAGAATTGTTCATTTTGATTTCATGATGATTCCAATACACTACGAAGGTTAAAATGTGTGTAGAACAGATTGAAGAGTTCTAATCATTGGAGTAATAAGTTAATTCATGGCTATTGTTCAAACAGAAGCAGCGAGGAGCTCTTTAACATGACAGTCTTCAGTATGCACACGAGAGCTCATCGCTCTGTGCTTTCCTTCTCATCAGCTTTTACAATCTGGTTAAATGGCACTGACGAAGAAACGCTCATCAATCAGCCAGCCCC
Organism: Phoxinus phoxinus; assembly: GCF_949152265.1. Classification (NCBI taxonomy): domain Eukaryota; kingdom Metazoa; phylum Chordata; class Actinopteri; order Cypriniformes; family Leuciscidae; genus Phoxinus; species Phoxinus phoxinus. Next base: position 11,413,581 of record NC_136886.1, read on the forward strand.
TGAGCCTTTCTGTCTTAATTCATTTTAATCTTGGATGGAAGCCATCAAAGTCACTCTCTCAAAGGCCTAATGGGCAAACAACTTTGCTAAGATCAGCACAAGACCTTTTTCAAAGGCAGAATGATACTGTTGTTGTAATCAACTGAGCGAGAAGAAAAATAACCATAAAGTGTTGATTTTTTTTTCCAACTTTTTTATTGAGTAAAGTGTTGATTCTTTATGTGTCTATTGTCTGTGTTTATACAGGGGAGAGTAGGGTAAGCAAAGCATGCAGTGACACTTTTTACTTAAATTATCCTCTAGGCAAGGAGAAATGAGGTAAAACTAATGCGTTTAATTATATTTCAGGATGCCTGCTATCAAATGTAATGAGAAGAAATCGTCTATAACACAGGCCCAAAGGGGTAAGCTGTGCCATGTCAAGGAGCAAGATGAATCATTCAATCATAAAAAAATAAAAATAAATAAAAAAAGAACATAAAATATATATATATATATATATATAAATAAATATAGCTGCAAGCAGCGATTACGGGCCCAAGCCGGTGGCACCACCACCCCGGTGCCTTTAGTTGCACTAAAGGCACCGAGGTGGCGGTGCCACCGGCTTGGGCCCTCCATCGCTGCTTGCAGCTATATTTATTTATATATATATATATATATATAAAAAAACCGCCACCCCGGTGCCTTTAGGGTTCCTGTGCACAACGGGCAATAACGTAACTCCACTTTGACTGTCGAGAAGAAGTCTGCTTTAGAGCTTGCATCAGTGTGGGTTCTGCAAAAGTGCGCATCGAGGGCACATATAAGAAAAAAAATTGTATATATACATATATATATTTACCGGTATGTGTGTATATCCCCCCCCCAACCCCCCCCCCCCCCCCCCCTATTTTTAACATGTATATTAGATATATGTATATATATATATATATATATATATATATATATATATTATTAAAATGTTTGGGTGCTAAACTATTCTTTATTATAGGCTTTGTATTTCACTCACGTTCCAATATTGAAAAATGATCCTCTTCAAATACGCAAAAATGTGCTTGGAGCGGTGCTTACTGTGAACGGTACGAACTGTACAACTGACTATTTAAACAGAGCAGTGTAATTTTTATATGTTAGGTTGACTATTATATTAAGGCTATAATGTACATACTGCGATGTCAAGATTGCAATGCACGTGTGTGTGTGTGTGTGTGTGTGTTGTTTTGTTCATACAGAACATCATTCAAACTGCAAGTGTTTCCTTATATTTGTGTACACTCGCAATAAAACACATTGGGCTTTTGTTAAACTATAAACTCTTGTCAAACTGTAACCTACAACTGTCACCCAACCAAAATATCTCTCTCTCTCTCTCTCACACACACACACACACACACACACACACACACACACACACACACACACACACACACACACACACACACACACACACACACACACACACACACACACACACACACACACACACACAGTTTAAAAGCAAAAAAAATTTATCCAACCTCATTTAAAAACAGTCTGTCGGTGCCATCTTTTGGACATTCATCATATTGCATTGGTTTTAATTTCTTGTCCTCAAACAGAGCAGTAATCTGTTTATTTTAAGCAGCAAAGATCAGCAGCAGGAGTCCGATTTCATTTACTGTAAGAACAATAGGCTATTGGACTCACAATTCAAGCAATCCACCCCGAACTATAGAGCCAAATCATGAAACTAAAAAGCGCACGGTTGAGACAAAGAAAATTTTACTTGCCCAACCTGATTAGAACATGACCCGGGACTTGAACTCATTTTTTTTGTGGATGGAGCTTAACTGCCATCAGTTTAAAGAATATCTTTGCCCAGGTCCCGGGTCATCGTTTTTTGTTTTTTTTCATACTTTCCTATCATTGTTAAAAGGCAAAAGATATTCTTTAAACTGATGGCAGTTAAGCTCCATCCACAAAAAAATTGAGTTCAAGTCCCGGGTCATGTTTTTTTTTTTTCATACTTTTGGGATTTTGACGACAGGTCCCGGGGTCATCGTTTTTTTTTTTTTTTCATACTTTCCTATCATTGTTAAAAGGCAAAAGATATTCTTTAAACTGATGGCAGTTAAGCTCCATCCACAAAGAAATTGAGTTCAAGTCCCGGGTCATGTTTTTTTTTTTTTTTTTTGTATTTTCATACTTTTGGGATTTTGACGACAGGTCCCGGGTCATCGTTTTTTTTTTTTTTTCATACTTTCCTATCATTGTTAAAAGGCAAAAGATATTCTTTAAACTGATGGCAGTTAAGCTCCATCCACAAAAAAATTGAGTTCAAGTCCCGGGTCATGTTTTTTTTTTTTCCATACTTTAGGGATTTTGACGACAGGTCCCGGGTCATCGTTTTTTTTTTTTTTCATACTTTCCTATCATGGTTAAAAGGCAAAATATATTCTTTAAACTGATGGCAGTTAAGCTCCATCCACAAAAAAAATTGAGTTCAAGTCCCGGGTCATGTTTTTTTTTTTTTTTTTTCATACTTTTGGGATTTTGACGACAGGTCCCGGGTCATGTTTTTTTTTGTTTTTTGTTTTTTCATACTTTTGGGATTTTGACGACAGGTCCCGGGTCATCGTTTTTTTTTTTTTTTCATACTTTCCTATCATGGTTAAAAGGCAAAAGATATTCTTTAAACTGATGGCAGTTACGCTCCATCCACAAAGAAATTGAGTTCAAGTCCCGGGTCATGTTTATTTTTTTTTATTTTTTTTTCATACTTTTGGGATTTTGACGACAGGTCCCGGGTCATCGTTTTTTTTTTTTTTTTTCATACTTTCCTATCATGGTTAAAAGGCAAAAGATATTCTTTAAACTGATGGCAGTTAAGCTCCATCCACAAAAAAATTGAGTTCAAGTCCCGGGTCATGTTTTTTTTTTTCATACTTTTGGGATTTTGACGACAGGTCCCGGGTCATCGTTTTTTTTTTTTTTTCATACTTTCCTATCATGGTTAAAAGGCAAAAGATATTCTTTAAACTGATGGCAGTTAAGCTCCATCCACAAAGAAATTGAGTTCAAGTCCCGGGTCATGTTTTTTTTTGTTTTTTGTTTTTTCATACTTTTGGGATTTTGACGACAGGTCCCGGGTCATCGTTTTTTTTTTTTTTTCATACTTTCCTATCATGGTTAAAAGGCAAAAGATATTCTTTAAACTGATGGCAGTTAAGCTCCATCCACAAAAAAATTGAGTTCAAGTCCCGGGTCATGTTTTTTTTTTTTTTCATACTTTTGGGATTTTGACGACAGGTCCCGGGTCATCGTTTTTTTTTTTTTTTCATACTTTCCTATCATGGTTAAAAGGCAAAATATATTCTTTAAACTGATGGCAGTTAAGCTCCATCCACAAAAAAAATTGAGTTCAAGTCCCGGGTCATGTTTTTTTGTTGTTTTTTTTTTCATACTTTTGGGATTTTGACGTCAGGTCCCGGGTCATCGTTTTTTTTTTTTTTTCATACTTTCCTATCATGGTTAAAAGGCAAAAGATATTCTTTAAACTGATGGCAGTTACGCTCCATCCACAAAGAAATTGAGTTCAAGTCCCGGGTCATGTTTTTTTTTTTTTTTTTTTTTTCATACTTTTGGGATTTTGACGACAGGTCCCGGGTCATCGTTTTTTTTTTTTTTTCATACTTTCCTATCATGGTTAAAAGGCAAAAGATATTCTTTAAACTGATGGCAGTTAAGCTCCATCCACAAAGAAATTGAGTTCAAGTCCCGGGTCATGTTTTTTTTTGTTTTTTAGTTTTTTAGTTTTTTCATACTTTTGGGATTTTGACGACAGGTCCCGGGTCATCGTTTTTTTGTTTTTTTTCATACTTTCCTATCATGGTTAAAAGGCAAAAGATATTCTTTAAACTGATGGCAGTTAAGCTCCATCCACAAAGAAATTGAGTTCAAGTCCCGGGTCATGTTTTTTTTTTTCATACTTTTGGGATTTTGACGACAGGTCCCGGGTCATCGTTTTTTGTTTTTTTTCATACTTTCCTATCATGGTTAAAAGGCAAAAGATATTCTTTAAACTGATGGCAGTTAAGCTCCATCCACAAAGAAATTGAGTTCAAGTCCCGGGTCATGTTTTTTTTTTTTTTTTTTTCATACTTTTGGGATTTTGACGACAGGTCCCGGGTCATCGTTTTTTTTTTTTTTTTCATACTTTCCTATCATTGTTAAAAGGCAAAAGATATTCTTTAAACTGATGGCAGTTAAGCTCCATCCACAAAGAAATTGAGTTCAAGTCCCGGGTCATGTTTTTTTTTTTCATACTTTTGGGATTTTGACGACAGGTCCCGGGTCATCGTTTTTTTTTTTTTTTCATACTTTCCTATCATGGTTAAAAGGCAAAATATATTCTTTAAACTGATGGCAGTTAAGCTCCATCCACAAAAAAAATTGAGTTCAAGTCCCGGGTCATGTTTTTTTTTTTTTTTTTTTTCATACTTTTGGGATTTTGACGACAGGTCCCGGGTCATCGTTTTTTTTTTTTTTTTCATACTTTCCTATCATGGTTAAAAGGCAAAAGATATTCTTTAAACTGATGGCAGTTAAGCTCCATCCACAAAGAAATTGAGTTCAAGTCCCGGGTCATGTTTTTTTTTTTTTTTTTTTTCATACTTTTGGGATTTTGACGACAGGTCCCGGGTCATCGTTTTTTTTTTTTTTCATACTTTCCTATCATGGTTAAAAGGCAAAATATATTCTTTAAACTGATGGCAGTTAAGCTCCATCCACAAAGAAATTGAGTTCAAGTCCCGGGTCATGTTTTTTTTTTTTTTTTTTTTCATACTTTTGGGATTTTGACGACAGGTCCCGGGTCATCGTTTTTTTTTTTTTTTTCATACTTTCCTATCATGGTTAAAAGGCAAAATATATTCTTTAAACTGATGGCAGTTAAGCTCCATCCACAAAAAAATTGAGTTCAAGTCCCGGGTCATGTTTTTTTTTTTTTTTTTTTTCATACTTTTGGGATTTTGACGACAGGTCCCGGGTCATCGTTTTTTTTTTTTTTTTCATACTTTCCTATCATTGTTAAAAGGCAAAAGATATTCTTTAAACTGATGGCAGTTAAGCTCCATCCACAAAGAAATTGAGTTCAAGTCCCGGGTCATGTTTTTTTTAGTTTTTTGTTTTTTCATACTTTTGGGATTTTGACGACAGGTCCCGGGTCATCGTTTTTTTTTTTTTTTATACTTTCCTATCATTGTTAAAAGGCAAAATATATTCTTTAAACTGATGGTAGTTAAGCTCCATCCACAAAGAAATTGAGTTCAAGTCCCGGGTCATGTTTTTTTTTTTTTCATACTTTTGGGATTTTGACGACAGGTCCCGGGTCATCGTTTTTTTTTTTTTTTTTTCATACTTTCCTATCATGGTTAAAAGGCAAAAGATATTCTTTAAACTGATGGCAGTTAAGCTCCATCCACAAAGAAATTGAGTTCAAGTCCCGGGTCATGTTTTTTTTTGGTTTTTGTTTTTCCATACTTTTGGGATTTTGACGACAGGTCCCGGGTCATCGTTTTTTTTTTTTTTTTCATACTTTCCTATCATGGTTAAAAGGCAAAATATATTCTTTAAACTGATGGCAGTTAAGCTCCATCCACAAAGAAATTGAGTTCAAGTCCCGGGTCATGTTTTTTTTTTTTCATACTTTTGGGATTTTGACGACAGGTCCCGGGTCATCGTTTTTTTTTTTTTATTATACTTTCCTATCATGGTTAAAAGGCAAAATATATTCTTTAAACTGATGGCAGTTAAGCTCCATCCACAAAGAAATTGAGTTCAAGTCCCGGGTCATGTTTTTTTTTTTTTTTTTTTTCATACTTTTGGGATTTTGACGACAGGTCCCGGGTCATCGTTTTTTTTTTTTTTCATACTTTCCTATCATGGTTAAAAGGCAAAAGATATTCTTTAAACTGATGGCAGTTAAGCTCCATCCACAAAGAAATTGAGTTCAAGTCCCGGGTCATGTTTTTTTTTTTTTTTTTTTTTTTTTTTTTTTCATACTTTTGGGATTTTGACGACAGGTCCCGGGTCATCGTTTTTTTTTTTTTTCATACTTTCCTATCATGGTTAAAAGGCAAAAGATATTCTTTAAACTGATGGCAGTTAAGCTCCATCCACAAAGAAATTGAGTTCAAGTCCCGGGTCATGTTTTTTTTTTTTTTTTTTTTTTTCATACTTTTGGGATTTTGACGACAGGTCCCGGGTCATCGTTTTTTTTTTTTTTTTTCATACTTTCCTATCATGGTTAAAAGGCAAAAGATATTCTTTAAACTGATGGCAGTTAAGCTCCATCCACAAAGAAATTGAGTTCAAGTCCCGGGTCATGTTTTTTTTTGTTTTTTTGTTTTTTCATACTTTTGGGATTTTGACGACAGGTCCCGGGTCATCGTTTTTTTTTTTTTTTATACTTTCCTATCATGGTTAAAAGGCAAAATATATTCTTTAAACTGATGGCAGTTAAGCTCCATCCACAAAGAAATTGAGTTCAAGTCCCGGGTCATGTTTTTTTTTTTTCATACTTTTGGGATTTTGACGACAGGTCCCGGGTCATCGTTTTTTTTTTTTTTTCATACTTTCCTATCATGGTTAAAAGGCAAAATATATTCTTTAAACTGTTGGCAGTTAAGCTCCATCCACAAAGAAATTGAGTTCAAGTCCCGGGTCATGTTTTTTTTTGTTTTTTTGTTTTTTCATACTTTTGGGATTTTGACGACAGGTCCCGGGTCATCGTTTTTTTTTTTTTCATACTTTCCTATCATTGTTAAAAGGCAAAAGATATTCTTTAAACTGATGGCAGTTAAGCTCCATCCACAAAAAAATTTAGTTCAAGTCCCGGGTCATGGTTTTTTTTTTTTTTTTTTTCATACTTTTGGGATTTTGACGACAGGTCCCGGGTCATCGTTTTTTTTTTTTTTCATACTTTCCTATCATGGTTAAAAGGCAAAATATATTCTTTAAACTGATGGCAGTTAAGCTCCATCCACAAAGAAATTGAGTTCAAGTCCCGGGTCATGTTTTTTTTTTTTTTTTTTTTTTTTTTTTTTCATACTTTTGGGATTTTGACGACAGGTCCCGGGTCATCGTTTTTTTTTTTTCATACTTTCCTATCATGGTTAAAAGGCAAAAGATATTCTTTAAACTGATGGCAGTTAAGCTCCATCCACAAAGAAATTGAGTTCAAGTCCCGGGTCATGTTTTTTTTATTTTTTTTTCATTTTTTTTTTCATACTTTTGGGATTTTGACGACAGGTCCCGGGTCATCGTTTTTTTTTTTTCATACTTTCCTATCATGGTTAAAAGGCAAAAGATATTCTTTAAACTGATGGCAGTTAAGCTCCATCCACAAAGAAATTGAGTTCAAGTCCCGGGTCATGTTTTTTTTTTTTTTTTTTTTCATACTTTTGGGATTTTGACGACAGGTCCCGGGTCATCGTTTTTTTTTTTTTTTCATACTTTCCTATCATTGTTAAAAGGCAAAAGATATTCTTTAAACTGATGGCAGTTAAGCTCCATCCACAAAGAAATTGAGTTCAAGTCCCGGGTCATGTTTTTTTTTGGTTTTTGTTTTTCCATACTTTTGGGATTTTGACGACAGGTCCCGGGTCATCGTTTTTTTTTTTTTTTTCATACTTTCCTATCATGGTTAAAAGGCAAAAGATATTCTTTAAACTGATGGCAGTTAAGCTCCATCCACAAAAAAATTGAGTTCAAGTCCCGGGTCATGTTTTTTTTTTTTCCATACTTTTGGGATTTTGACGACAGGTCCCGGGTCATCGTTTTTTTTTTTTTTTCATACTTTCCTATCATGGTTAAAAGGCAAAAGATATTCTTTAAACTGATGGCAGTTAAGCTCCATCCACAAAAAAATTGAGTTCAAGTCCCGGGTCATCGTTTTTTTTTTTTTTTCATACTTTCCTATCATGGTTAAAAGGCAAAATATATTCTTTAAACTGATGGCAGTTAAGCTCCATCCACAAAGAAATTGAGTTCAAGTCCCGGGTCATGTTTTTTTTTGTTTTTTAGTTTTTTAGTTTTTTCATACTTTTGGGATTTTGACGACAGGTCCCGGGTCATCGTTTTTTTTTTTTTTTCATACTTTCCTATCATGGTTAAAAGGCAAAAGATATTCTTTAAACTGATGGCAGTTAAGCTCCATCCACAAAGAAATTGAGTTCAAGTCCCGGGTCATGTTTTTTTTTTTTTTTTTTTTTATACTTTTGGGATTTTGACGACAGGTCCCGGGTCATCGTTTTTTTTTTTTTTTTCATACTTTCCTATCATGGTTAAAAGGCAAAATATATTCTTTAAACTGATGGCAGTTAAGCTCCATCCACAAAAAAATTGAGTTCAAGTCCCGGGTCATGTTTTTTTTTTTTTTTTTTTTTTTTTTCATACTTTTGGGATTTTGACGACAGGTCCCGGGTCATCGTTTTTTTTTTTTTTTTCATACTTTCCTATCATTGTTAAAAGGCAAAAGATATTCTTTAAACTGATGGCAGTTAAGCTCCATCCACAAAGAAATTGAGTTCAAGTCCCGGGTCATGTTTTTTTTAGTTTTTTTTTTTTTCATACTTTTGGGATTTTGACGACAGGTCCCGGGTCATCGTTTTTTTTTTTTTTTTTTCATACTTTCCTATCATGGTTAAAAGGCAAAAGATATTCTTTAAACTGATGGCAGTTAAGCTCCATCCACAAAGAAATTGAGTTCAAGTCCCGGGTCATGTTTTTTTTTGGTTTTTGTTTTTCCATACTTTTGGGATTTTGACGACAGGTCCCGGGTCATCGTTTTTTTTTTTTTTTTCATACTTTCCTATCATGGTTAAAAGGCAAAATATATTCTTTAAACTGATGGCAGTTAAGCTCCATCCACAAAGAAATTGAGTTCAAGTCCCGGGTCATGTTTTTTTTTTTTCATACTTTTGGGATTTTGACGACAGGTCCCGGGTCATCGTTTTTTTTTTTTTTTCATACTTTCCTATCATGGTTAAAAGGTAAAAGATATTCTTTAAACTGATGGCAGTTAAGCTCCATCCACAAAAAAATTGAGTTCAAGTCCCGGGTCATGTTTTTTTTTTTCATACTTTTGGGATTTTGACGACAGGTCCCGGGTCATCGTTTTTTTTTTTTTATTATACTTTCCTATCATGGTTAAAAGGCAAAATATATTCTTTAAACTGATGGCAGTTAAGCTCCATCCACAAAGAAATTGAGTTCAAGTCCCGGGTCATGTTTTTTTTTTTTTTTTTTTTCATACTTTTGGGATTTTGACGACAGGTCCCGGGTCATCGTTTTTTTTTTTTTTCATACTTTCCTATCATGGTTAAAAGGCAAAAGATATTCTTTAAACTGATGGCAGTTAAGCTCCATCCACAAAGAAATTGAGTTCAAGTCCCGGGTCATGTTTTTTTTTTTTTTTTTTTTTTTTTTTTTCATACTTTTGGGATTTTGACGACAGGTCCCGGGTCATCGTTTTTTTTTTTTTTCATACTTTCCTATCATGGTTAAAAGGCAAAAGATATTCTTTAAACTGATGGCAGTTAAGCTCCATCCACAAAGAAATTGAGTTCAAGTCCCGGGTCATGTTTTTTTTTTTTTTTTTTTTTTCATACTTTTGGGATTTTGACGACAGGTCCCGGGTCATCGTTTTTTTTTTTTTTTTTCATACTTTCCTATCATGGTTAAAAGGCAAAAGATATTCTTTAAACTGATGGCAGTTAAGCTCCATCCACAAAGAAATTGAGTTCAAGTCCCGGGTCATGTTTTTTTTTGTTTTTTTGTTTTTTCATACTTTTGGGATTTTGACGACAGGTCCCGGGTCATCGTTTTTTTTTTTTTTTATACTTTCCTATCATGGTTAAAAGGCAAAATATATTCTTTAAACTGATGGCAGTTAAGCTCCATCCACAAAGAAATTGAGTTCAAGTCCCGGGTCATGTTTTTTTTTTTTCATACTTTTGGGATTTTGACGACAGGTCCCGGGTCATCGTTTTTTTTTTTTTTTCATACTTTCCTATCATGGTTAAAAGGCAAAATATATTCTTTAAACTGTTGGCAGTTAAGCTCCATCCACAAAGAAATTGAGTTCAAGTCCCGGGTCATGTTTTTTTTTGTTTTTTTGTTTTTTCATACTTTTGGGATTTTGACGACAGGTCCCGGGTCATCGTTTTTTTTTTTTTTCATACTTTCCTATCATTGTTAAAAGGCAAAAGATATTCTTTAAACTGATGGCAGTTAAGCTCCATCCACAAAAAAATTTAGTTCAAGTCCCGGGTCATGTTTTTTTTTTTTTTTTTTTTCATACTTTTGGGATTTTGACGACAGGTCCCGGGTCATCGTTTTTTTTTTTTTTTCATACTTTCCTATCATGGTTAAAAGGCAAAAGATATTCTTTAAACTGATGGCAGTTAAGCTCCATCCACAAAGAAATTGAGTTCAAGTCCCGGGTCATGTTTTTTTTTTTTTTTTTTTTCATACTTTTGGGATTTTGACGACAGGTCCCGGGTCATCGTTTTTTTTTTTTTTTCATACTTTCCTATCATGGTTAAAAGGCAAAATATATTCTTTAAACTGATGGCAGTTAAGCTCCATCCACAAAGAAATTGAGTTCAAGTCCCGGGTCATGTTTTTTTTTTTTTTTTTTTTTTTTTTTTTTCATACTTTTGGGATTTTGACGACAGGTCCCGGGTCATCGTTTTTTTTTTTTTTCATACTTTCCTATCATGGTTAAAAGGCAAAAGATATTCTTTAAACTGATGGCAGTTAAGCTCCATCCACAAAGAAATTGAGTTCAAGTCCCGGGTCATGTTTTTTTTATTTTTTTTTTATTTTTTTTTTCATACTTTTGGGATTTTGACGACAGGTCCCGGGTCATCGTTTTTTTTTTTTCATACTTTCCTATCATGGTTAAAAGGCAAAAGATATTCTTTAAACTGATGGCAGTTAAGCTCCATCCACAAAGAAATTGAGTTCAAGTCCCGGGTCATGTTTTTTTTATTTTTTTTTCATTTTTTTTTCATACTTTTGGGATTTTGACGACAGGTCCCGGGTCATCTTTTTTTTTTTTCATACTTTCCTATCATGGTTAAAAGGCAAAAGATATTCTTTAAACTGATGGCAGTTAAGCTCCATCCACAAAGAAATTGAGTTCAAGTCCCGGGTCATGTTTTTTTTTTTTTTTTTTTTTTTTCATACTTTTGGGATTTTAACGACAGGTCCCGGGTCATCTTTTTTTTTTTTTTTTTCATACTTTCCTATCATGGTTAAAAGGCAAAAGATATTCTTTAAACTGATGGCAGTTAAGCTCCATCCACAAAGAAATTGAGTTCAAGTCCCGGGTCATGTTTTTTTTTGTTTTTTTGTTTTTTCATACTTTTGGGATTTTGACGACAGGTCCCGGGTCATCGTTTTTTATTTTTTATCATACTTTCCTATCATGGTTAAAAGGCAAAATATATTCTTTAAACTGTTGGCAGTTAAGCTCCATCCACAAAGAAATTGAGTTCAAGTCCCGGGTCATGTTTTTTTTTGTTTTTTTGTTTTTTCATACTTTTGGGATTTTGACGACAGGTCCCGGGTCATCGTTTTTTTTTTTTTTCATACTTTCCTATCATTGTTAAAAGGCAAAAGATATTCTTTAAACTGATGGCAGTTAAGCTCCATCCACAAAAAAATTGAGTTCAAGTCCCGGGTCATGTTTTTGTTTTTTGTTTTTTTCATACTTTTGGGATTTTGACGACAGGTCCCGGGTCATCGTTTTTTTTTTTTTTTCATACTTTCCTATCATGGTTAAAAAGTAAAAGATATTCTTTAAACTGATGGCAGTTAAGCTCCATCCACAAAAAAATTGAGTTCAAGTCCCGGGTCATGTTTTTTTTTTTCATACTTTTGGGATTTTGACGACAGGTCCCGGGTCATCGTTTTTTTTTTTTTTCATACTTTCCTATCATGGTTAAAAGGCAAAAGATATTCTTTAAACTGATGGCAGTTAAGCTCCATCCACAAAGAAATTGAGTTCAAGTCCCGGGTCATGTTTTTTTTTTTTCCATACTTTTGGGATTTTGACGACAGGTCCCGGGTCATCGTTTTTTTTTTTTTTTCATACTTTCCTATCATGGTTAAAAGGCAAAATATATTCTTTAAACTGATGGCAGTTAAGCTCCATCCACAAAGAAATTGAGTTCAAGTCCCGGGTCATGTTTTTTTTAGTTTTTTAGTTTTTTAGTTTTTTCATACTTTTGGGATTTTGACGACAGGTCCCGGGTCATCGTTTTTTTTTTTTTTTTTTCATACTTTCCTATCATGGTTAAAAGGCAAAAGATATTCTTTAAACTGATGGCAGTTAAGCTCCATCCACAAAGAAATTGAGTTCAAGTCCCGGGTCATGTTTTTTTTTGGTTTTTGTTTTTCCATACTTTTGGGATTTTGACGACAGGTCCCGGGTCATCGTTTTTTTTTTTTTTTTCATACTTTCCTATCATGGTTAAAAGGCAAAATATATTCTTTAAACTGATGGCAGTTAAGCTCCATCCACAAAGAAATTGAGTTCAAGTCCCGGGTCATGTTTTTTTTTTTTCATACTTTTGGGATTTTGACGACAGGTCCCGGGTCATCGTTTTTTTTTTTTTTTCATACTTTCCTATCATGGTTAAAAGGTAAAAGATATTCTTTAAACTGATGGCAGTTAAGCTCCATCCACAAAAAAATTGAGTTCAAGTCCCGGGTCATGTTTTTTTTTTTCATACTTTTGGGATTTTGACGACAGGTCCCGGGTCATGTTTTTTTTTTTTTTTTTTTTTTTTTTTTTTCATACTTTTGGGATTTTGACGACAGGTCCCGGGTCATCGTTTTTTTTTTTTTTCATACTTTCCTATCATGGTTAAAAGGCAAAAGATATTCTTTAAACTGATGGCAGTTAAGCTCCATCCACAAAGAAATTGAGTTCAAGTCCCGGGTCATGTTTTTTTTATTTTTATTTTATTTTTTTTTTCATACTTTTGGGATTTTGACGACAGGTCCCGGGTCATCGTTTTTTTTTTTTCATACTTTCCTATCATGGTTAAAAGGCAAAAGATATTCTTTAAACTGATGGCAGTTAAGCTCCATCCACAAAGAAATTGAGTTCAAGTCCCGGGTCATGTTTTTTTTATTTTTTTTTCATTTTTTTTTCATACTTTTGGGATTTTGACGACAGGTCCCGGGTCATCTTTTTTTTTTTTCATACTTTCCTATCATGGTTAAAAGGCAAAAGATATTCTTTAAACTGATGGCAGTTAAGCTCCATCCACAAAGAAATTGAGTTCAAGTCCCGGGTCATGTTTTTTTTTTTTTTTTTTTTCATACTTTTGGGATTTTGACGACAGGTCCCGGGTCATCGTTTTTTTTTTTTTTTCATACTTTTCTATCATGGTTAAAAGGCAAAAGATATTCTTTAAACTGATGGCAGTTACGCTCCATCCACAAAGAAATTGAGTTCAAGTCCCGGGTCATGTTTTTTTTTTTTTTTTTTTTTTTTTCATACTTTTGGGATTTTAACGACAGGTCCCGGGTCATCTTTTTTTTTTTTTTTTTCATACTTTCCTATCATGGTTAAAAGGCAAAAGATATTCTTTAAACTGATGGCAGTTAAGCTCCATCCACAAAGAAATTGAGTTCAAGTCCCGGGTCATGTTTTTTTTTGTTTTTTTGTTTTTTCATACTTTTGGGATTTTGACGACAGGTCCCGGGTCATCGTTTTTTATTTTTTATCATACTTTCCTATCATGGTTAAAAGGCAAAATATATTCTTTAAACTGTTGGCAGTTAAGCTCCATCCACAAAGAAATTGAGTTCAAGTCCCGGGTCATGTTTTTTTTTGTTTTTTTGTTTTTTCATACTTTTGGGATTTTGACGACAGGTCCCGGGTCATCGTTTTTTTTTTTTTTCATACTTTCCTATCATTGTTAAAAGGCAAAAGATATTCTTTAAACTGATGGCAGTTAAGCTCCATCCACAAAAAAATTGAGTTCAAGTCCCGGGTCATGTTTTTGTTTTTTGTTTTTTTCATACTTTTGGGATTTTGACGACAGGTCCCGGGTCATCGTTTTTTTTTTTTTTTCATACTTTCCTATCATGGTTAAAAAGTAAAAGATATTCTTTAAACTGATGGCAGTTAAGCTCCATCCACAAAAAAATTGAGTTCAAGTCCCGGGTCATGTTTTTTTTTTTCATACTTTTGGGATTTTGACGACAGGTCCCGGGTCATCGTTTTTTTTTTTTTTCATACTTTCCTATCATGGTTAAAAGGCAAAAGATATTCTTTAAACTGATGGCAGTTAAGCTCCATCCACAAAGAAATTGAGTTCAAGTCCCGGGTCATGTTTTTTTTATTTATTTTTTATTTATTTTTCCATACTTTTGGGATTTTGACGACAGGTCCCGGGTCATCGTTTTTTTTTTTTTTTTCATACTTTCCTATCATGGTTAAAAGGCAAAAGATATTCTTTAAACTGATGGCAGTTAAGCTCCATCCACAAAAAAATTGAGTTCAAGTCCCGGGTCATGTTTTTTTTTTTTCCATACTTTTGGGATTTTGACGACAGGTCCCGGGTCATCGTTTTTTTTTTTTTTTCATACTTTCCTATCATGGTTAAAAGGCAAAAGATATTCTTTAAACTGATGGCAGTTAAGCTCCATCCACAAAAAAATTGAGTTCAAGTCCCGGGTCATGTTTTTTTTTTTTCCATACTTTTGGGATTTTGACGACAGGTCCCGGGTCATCGTTTTTTTTTTTTTTTCATACTTTCCTATCATGGTTAAAAGGCAAAATATATTCTTTAAACTGATGGCAGTTAAGCTCCATCCACAAAGAAATTGAGTTCAAGTCCCGGGTCATGTTTTTTTTAGTTTTTTAGTTTTTTAGTTTTTTCATACTTTTGGGATTTTGACGACAGGTCCCGGGTCATCGTTTTTTTTTTTTTTTTTTCATACTTTCCTATCATGGTTAAAAGGCAAAAGATATTCTTTAAACTGATGGCAGTTAAGCTCCATCCACAAAGAAATTGAGTTCAAGTCCCGGGTCATGTTTTTTTTTGGTTTTTGTTTTTCCATACTTTTGGGATTTTGACGACAGGTCCCGGGTCATCGTTTTTTTTTTTTTTTTCATACTTTCCTATCATGGTTAAAAGGCAAAATATATTCTTTAAACTGATGGCAGTTAAGCTCCATCCACAAAGAAATTGAGTTCAAGTCCCGGGTCATGTTTTTTTTTTTTCATACTTTTGGGATTTTGACGACAGGTCCCGGGTCATCGTTTTTTTTTTTTTTTCATACTTTCCTATCATGGTTAAAAGGTAAAAGATATTCTTTAAACTGATGGCAGTTAAGCTCCATCCACAAAAAAATTGAGTTCAAGTCCCGGGTCATGTTTTTTTTTTTCATACTTTTGGGATTTTGACGACAGGTCCCGGGTCATGTTTTTTTTTTTTTTTTTTTTTTTTTTTTTTCATACTTTTGGGATTTTGACGACAGGTCCCGGGTCATCGTTTTTTTTTTTTTTCATACTTTCCTATCATGGTTAAAAGGCAAAAGATATTCTTTAAACTGATGGCAGTTAAGCTCCATCCACAAAGAAATTGAGTTCAAGTCCCGGGTCATGTTTTTTTTATTTTTTTTTTATTTATTTTTTCATACTTTTGGGATTTTGACGACAGGTCCCGGGTCATCGTTTTTTTTTTTTCATACTTTCCTATCATGGTTAAAAGGCAAAAGATATTCTTTAAACTGATGGCAGTTAAGCTCCATCCACAAAGAAATTGAGTTCAAGTCCCGGGTCATGTTTTTTTTATTTTTTTTTCATTTTTTTTTCATACTTTTGGGATTTTGACGACAGGTCCCGGGTCATCTTTTTTTTTTTTCATACTTTCCTATCATGGTTAAAAGGCAAAAGATATTCTTTAAACTGATGGCAGTTAAGCTCCATCCACAAAGAAATTGAGTTCAAGTCCCGGGTCATGTTTTTTTTTTTTTTTTTTTTCATACTTTTGGGATTTTGACGACAGGTCCCGGGTCATCGTTTTTTTTTTTTTTTCATACTTTTCTATCATGGTTAAAAGGCAAAAGATATTCTTTAAACTGATGGCAGTTACGCTCCATCCACAAAGAAATTGAGTTCAAGTCCCGGGTCATGTTTTTTTTTTTTTTTTTTTTTTTTCATACTTTTGGGATTTTAACGACAGGTCCCGGGTCATCTTTTTTTTTTTTTTTTTCATACTTTCCTATCATGGTTAAAAGGCAAAAGATATTCTTTAAACTGATGGCAGTTAAGCTCCATCCACAAAGAAATTGAGTTCAAGTCCCGGGTCATGTTTTTTTTTGTTTTTTTGTTTTTTCATACTTTTGGGATTTTGACGACAGGTCCCGGGTCATCGTTTTTTATTTTTTATCATACTTTCCTATCATGGTTAAAAGGCAAAATATATTCTTTAAACTGTTGGCAGTTAAGCTCCATCCACAAAGAAATTGAGTTCAAGTCCCGGGTCATGTTTTTTTTTGTTTTTTTGTTTTTTCATACTTTTGGGATTTTGACGACAGGTCCCGGGTCATCGTTTTTTTTTTTTTTCATACTTTCCTATCATTGTTAAAAGGCAAAAGATATTCTTTAAACTGATGGCAGTTAAGCTCCATCCACAAAAAAATTGAGTTCAAGTCCCGGGTCATGTTTTTGTTTTTTGTTTTTTTCATACTTTTGGGATTTTGACGACAGGTCCCGGGTCATCGTTTTTTTTTTTTTTTCATACTTTCCTATCATGGTTAAAAAGTAAAAGATATTCTTTAAACTGATGGCAGTTAAGCTCCATCCACAAAAAAATTGAGTTCAAGTCCCGGGTCATGTTTTTTTTTTTCATACTTTTGGGATTTTGACGACAGGTCCCGGGTCATCGTTTTTTTTTTTTTTCATACTTTCCTATCATGGTTAAAAGGCAAAAGATATTCTTTAAACTGATGGCAGTTAAGCTCCATCCACAAAGAAATTGAGTTCAAGTCCCGGGTCATGTTTTTTTTATTTATTTTTTATTTATTTTTCCATACTTTTGGGATTTTGACGACAGGTCCCGGGTCATCGTTTTTTTTTTTTTTTTCATACTTTCCTATCATGGTTAAAAGGCAAAAGATATTCTTTAAACTGATGGCAGTTAAGCTCCATCCACAAAAAAATTGAGTTCAAGTCCCGGGTCATGTTTTTTTTTTTTCCATACTTTTGGGATTTTGACGACAGGTCCCGGGTCATCGTTTTTTTTTTTTTTTCATACTTTCCTATCATGGTTAAAAGGCAAAATATATTCTTTAAACTGATGGCAGTTAAGCTCCATCCACAAAGAAATTGAGTTCAAGTCCCGGGTCATGTTTTTTTTAGTTTTTTAGTTTTTTAGTTTTTTCATACTTTTGGGATTTTGACGACAGGTCCCGGGTCATCGTTTTTTTTTTTTTTTCATACTTTCCTATCATGGTTAAAAGGCAAAAGATATTCTTTAAACTGATGGCAGTTAAGCTCCATCCACAAAGAAATTGAGTTCAAGTCCCGGGTCATGTTTTTTTTTTTTTTTTTTTTCATACTTTTGGGATTTTGACGACAGGTCCCGGGTCATCGTTTTTTTTTTTTTTTTCATACTTTCCTATCATGGTTAAAAGGCAAAATATATTCTTTAAACTGATGGCAGTTAAGCTCCATCCACAAAAAAATTGAGTTCAAGTCCCGGGTCATGTTTTTTTTTTTTTTTTTTTTCATACTTTTGGGATTTTGACGACAGGTCCCGGGTCATCGTTTTTTTTTTTTTTTCATACTTTCCTATCATTGTTAAAAGGCAAAAGATATTCTTTAAACTGATGGCAGTTAAGCTCCATCCACAAAGAAATTGAGTTCAAGTCCCGGGTCATGTTTTTTTTAGTTTTTTGTTTTTTCATACTTTTGGGATTTTGACGACAGGTCCCGGGTCATCGTTTTTTTTTTTTTTTATACTTTCCTATCATTGTTAAAAGGCAAAATATATTCTTTAAACTGATGGTAGTTAAGCTCCATCCACAAAGAAATTGAGTTCAAGTCCCGGGTCATGTTTTTTTTTTTTTCATACTTTTGGGATTTTGACGACAGGTCCCGGGTCATCGTTTTTTTTTTTTTTTTTCATACTTTCCTATCATGGTTAAAAGGCAAAAGATATTCTTTAAACTGATGGCAGTTAAGCTCCATCCACAAAGAAATTGAGTTCAAGTCCCGGGTCATGTTTTTTTTTGGTTTTTGTTTTTCCATACTTTTGGGATTTTGACGACAGGTCCCGGGTCATCGTTTTTTTTTTTTTTTTCATACTTTCCTATCATGGTTAAAAGGCAAAATATATTCTTTAAACTGATGGCAGTTAAGCTCCATCCACAAAGAAATTGAGTTCAAGTCCCGGGTCATGTTTTTTTTTTTTCATACTTTTGGGATTTTGACGACAGGTCCCGGGTCATCGTTTTTTTTTTTTTTTCATACTTTCCTATCATGGTTAAAAGGTAAAAGATATTCTTTAAACTGATGGCAGTTAAGCTCCATCCACAAAAAAATTGAGTTCAAGTCCCGGGTCATGTTTTTTTTTTTCATACTTTTGGGATTTTGACGACAGGTCCCGGGTCATCGTTTTTTTTTTTTTATTATACTTTCCTATCATGGTTAAAAGGCAAAATATATTCTTTAAACTGATGGCAGTTAAGCTCCATCCACAAAGAAATTGAGTTCAAGTCCCGGGTCATGTTTTTTTTTTTTTTTTTTTTCATACTTTTGGGATTTTGACGACAGGTCCCGGGTCATCGTTTTTTTTTTTTTTCATACTTTCCTATCATGGTTAAAAGGCAAAAGATATTCTTTAAACTGATGGCAGTTAAGCTCCATCCACAAAGAAATTGAGTTCAAGTCCCGGGTCATGTTTTTTTTTTTTTTTTTTTTTTTTTTTTTCATACTTTTGGGATTTTGACGACAGGTCCCGGGTCATCGTTTTTTTTTTTTTTCATACTTTCCTATCATGGTTAAAAGGCAAAAGATATTCTTTAAACTGATGGCAGTTAAGCTCCATCCACAAAGAAATTGAGTTCAAGTCCCGGGTCATGTTTTTTTTTTTTTTTTTTTTTTCATACTTTTGGGATTTTGACGACAGGTCCCGGGTCATCGTTTTTTTTTTTTTTTTTCATACTTTCCTATCATGGTTAAAAGGCAAAAGATATTCTTTAAACTGATGGCAGTTAAGCTCCATCCACAAAGAAATTGAGTTCAAGTCCCGGGTCATGTTTTTTTTTGTTTTTTTGTTTTTTCATACTTTTGGGATTTTGACGACAGGTCCCGGGTCATCGTTTTTTTTTTTTTTTATACTTTCCTATCATGGTTAAAAGGCAAAATATATTCTTTAAACTGATGGCAGTTAAGCTCCATCCACAAAGAAATTGAGTTCAAGTCCCGGGTCATGTTTTTTTTTTTTCATACTTTTGGGATTTTGACGACAGGTCCCGGGTCATCGTTTTTTTTTTTTTTTCATACTTTCCTATCATGGTTAAAAGGCAAAATATATTCTTTAAACTGTTGGCAGTTAAGCTCCATCCACAAAGAAATTGAGTTCAAGTCCCGGGTCATGTTTTTTTTTGTTTTTTTGTTTTTTCATACTTTTGGGATTTTGACGACAGGTCCCGGGTCATCGTTTTTTTTTTTTTTCATACTTTCCTATCATTGTTAAAAGGCAAAAGATATTCTTTAAACTGATGGCAGTTAAGCTCCATCCACAAAAAAATTGAGTTCAAGTCCCGGGTCATGTTTTTTTTTTTTTTTTTTTTCATACTTTTGGGATTTTGACGACAGGTCCCGGGTCATCGTTTTTTTTTTTTTTTCATACTTTCCTATCATGGTTAAAAGGCAAAAGATATTCTTTAAACTGATGGCAGTTAAGCTCCATCCACAAAGAAATTGAGTTCAAGTCCCGGGTCATGTTTTTTTTTTTTTTTTTTTTCATACTTTTGGGATTTTGACGACAGGTCCCGGGTCATCGTTTTTTTTTTTTTTTCATACTTTCCTATCATGGTTAAAAGGCAAAATATATTCTTTAAACTGATGGCAGTTAAGCTCCATCCACAAAGAAATTGAGTTCAAGTCCCGGGTCATGTTTTTTTTTTTTTTTTTTTTTTTTTTTTTTCATACTTTTGGGATTTTGACGACAGGTCCCGGGTCATCGTTTTTTTTTTTTTTCATACTTTCCTATCATGGTTAAAAGGCAAAAGATATTCTTTAAACTGATGGCAGTTAAGCTCCATCCACAAAGAAATTGAGTTCAAGTCCCGGGTCATGTTTTTTTTATTTTTTTTTTATTTTTTTTTTCATACTTTTGGGATTTTGACGACAGGTCCCGGGTCATCGTTTTTTTTTTTTCATACTTTCCTATCATGGTTAAAAGGCAAAAGATATTCTTTAAACTGATGGCAGTTAAGCTCCATCCACAAAGAAATTGAGTTCAAGTCCCGGGTCATGTTTTTTTTATTTTTTTTTCATTTTTTTTTCATACTTTTGGGATTTTGACGACAGGTCCCGGGTCATCTTTTTTTTTTTTCATACTTTCCTATCATGGTTAAAAGGCAAAAGATATTCTTTAAACTGATGGCAGTTAAGCTCCATCCACAAAGAAATTGAGTTCAAGTCCCGGGTCATGTTTTTTTTTTTTTTTTTTTTCATACTTTTGGGATTTTGACGACAGGTCCCGGGTCATCGTTTTTTTTTTTTTTTCATACTTTTCTATCATGGTTAAAAGGCAAAAGATATTCTTTAAACTGATGGCAGTTACGCTCCATCCACAAAGAAATTGAGTTCAAGTCCCGGGTCATGTTTTTTTTTTTTTTTTTTTTTTTTCATACTTTTGGGATTTTAACGACAGGTCCCGGGTCATCTTTTTTTTTTTTTTTTTCATACTTTCCTATCATGGTTAAAAGGCAAAAGATATTCTTTAAACTGATGGCAGTTAAGCTCCATCCACAAAGAAATTGAGTTCAAGTCCCGGGTCATGTTTTTTTTTGTTTTTTTGTTTTTTCATACTTTTGGGATTTTGACGACAGGTCCCGGGTCATCGTTTTTTATTTTTTATCATACTTTCCTATCATGGTTAAAAGGCAAAATATATTCTTTAAACTGTTGGCAGTTAAGCTCCATCCACAAAGAAATTGAGTTCAAGTCCCGGGTCATGTTTTTTTTTGTTTTTTTGTTTTTTCATACTTTTGGGATTTTGACGACAGGTCCCGGGTCATCGTTTTTTTTTTTTTTCATACTTTCCTATCATTGTTAAAAGGCAAAAGATATTCTTTAAACTGATGGCAGTTAAGCTCCATCCACAAAAAAATTGAGTTCAAGTCCCGGGTCATGTTTTTGTTTTTTGTTTTTTTCATACTTTTGGGATTTTGACGACAGGTCCCGGGTCATCGTTTTTTTTTTTTTTTCATACTTTCCTATCATGGTTAAAAAGTAAAAGATATTCTTTAAACTGATGGCAGTTAAGCTCCATCCACAAAAAAATTGAGTTCAAGTCCCGGGTCATGTTTTTTTTTTTCATACTTTTGGGATTTTGACGACAGGTCCCGGGTCATCGTTTTTTTTTTTTTTCATACTTTCCTATCATGGTTAAAAGGCAAAAGATATTCTTTAAACTGATGGCAGTTAAGCTCCATCCACAAAGAAATTGAGTTCAAGTCCCGGGTCATGTTTTTTTTATTTATTTTTTATTTATTTTTCCATACTTTTGGGATTTTGACGACAGGTCCCGGGTCATCGTTTTTTTTTTTTTTTTCATACTTTCCTATCATGGTTAAAAGGCAAAAGATATTCTTTAAACTGATGGCAGTTAAGCTCCATCCACAAAAAAATTGAGTTCAAGTCCCGGGTCATGTTTTTTTTTTTTCCATACTTTTGGGATTTTGACGACAGGTCCCGGGTCATCGTTTTTTTTTTTTTTTCATACTTTCCTATCATGGTTAAAAGGCAAAATATATTCTTTAAACTGATGGCAGTTAAGCTCCATCCACAAAGAAATTGAGTTCAAGTCCCGGGTCATGTTTTTTTTAGTTTTTTAGTTTTTTAGTTTTTTCATACTTTTGGGATTTTGACGACAGGTCCCGGGTCATCGTTTTTTTTTTTTTTTCATACTTTCCTATCATGGTTAAAAGGCAAAAGATATTCTTTAAACTGATGGCAGTTAAGCTCCATCCACAAAGAAATTGAGTTCAAGTCCCGGGTCATGTTTTTTTTTTTTTTTTTTTTCATACTTTTGGGATTTTGACGACAGGTCCCGGGTCATCGTTTTTTTTTTTTTTTTCATACTTTCCTATCATGGTTAAAAGGCAAAATATATTCTTTAAACTGATGGCAGTTAAGCTCCATCCACAAAAAAATTGAGTTCAAGTCCCGGGTCATGTTTTTTTTTTTTTTTTTTTTCATACTTTTGGGATTTTGACGACAGGTCCCGGGTCATCGTTTTTTTTTTTTTTTCATACTTTCCTATCATTGTTAAAAGGCAAAAGATATTCTTTAAACTGATGGCAGTTAAGCTCCATCCACAAAGAAATTGAGTTCAAGTCCCGGGTCATGTTTTTTTTAGTTTTTTGTTTTTTCATACTTTTGGGATTTTGACGACAGGTCCCGGGTCATCGTTTTTTTTTTTTTTTATACTTTCCTATCATTGTTAAAAGGCAAAATATATTCTTTAAACTGATGGTAGTTAAGCTCCATCCACAAAGAAATTGAGTTCAAGTCCCGGGTCATGTTTTTTTTTTTTTCATACTTTTGGGATTTTGACGACAGGTCCCGGGTCATCGTTTTTTTTTTTTTTTTTCATACTTTCCTATCATGGTTAAAAGGCAAAAGATATTCTTTAAACTGATGGCAGTTAAGCTCCATCCACAAAGAAATTGAGTTCAAGTCCCGGGTCATGTTTTTTTTTGGTTTTTGTTTTTCCATACTTTTGGGATTTTGACGACAGGTCCCGGGTCATCGTTTTTTTTTTTTTTTTCATACTTTCCTATCATGGTTAAAAGGCAAAATATATTCTTTAAACTGATGGCAGTTAAGCTCCATCCACAAAGAAATTGAGTTCAAGTCCCGGGTCATGTTTTTTTTTTTTCATACTTTTGGGATTTTGACGACAGGTCCCGGGTCATCGTTTTTTTTTTTTTTTCATACTTTCCTATCATGGTTAAAAGGTAAAAGATATTCTTTAAACTGATGGCAGTTAAGCTCCATCCACAAAAAAATTGAGTTCAAGTCCCGGGTCATGTTTTTTTTTTTCATACTTTTGGGATTTTGACGACAGGTCCCGGGTCATCGTTTTTTTTTTTTTATTATACTTTCCTATCATGGTTAAAAGGCAAAATATATTCTTTAAACTGATGGCAGTTAAGCTCCATCCACAAAGAAATTGAGTTCAAGTCCCGGGTCATGTTTTTTTTTTTTTTTTTTTTCATACTTTTGGGATTTTGACGACAGGTCCCGGGTCATCGTTTTTTTTTTTTTTCATACTTTCCTATCATGGTTAAAAGGCAAAAGATATTCTTTAAACTGATGGCAGTTAAGCTCCATCCACAAAGAAATTGAGTTCAAGTCCCGGGTCATGTTTTTTTTTTTTTTTTTTTTTTTTTTTTTCATACTTTTGGGATTTTGACGACAGGTCCCGGGTCATCGTTTTTTTTTTTTTTCATACTTTCCTATCATGGTTAAAAGGCAAAAGATATTCTTTAAACTGATGGCAGTTAAGCTCCATCCACAAAGAAATTGAGTTCAAGTCCCGGGTCATGTTTTTTTTTTTTTTTTTTTTTTCATACTTTTGGGATTTTGACGACAGGTCCCGGGTCATCGTTTTTTTTTTTTTTTTTCATACTTTCCTATCATGGTTAAAAGGCAAAAGATATTCTTTAAACTGATGGCAGTTAAGCTCCATCCACAAAGAAATTGAGTTCAAGTCCCGGGTCATGTTTTTTTTTGTTTTTTTGTTTTTTCATACTTTTGGGATTTTGACGACAGGTCCCGGGTCATCGTTTTTTTTTTTTTTTATACTTTCCTATCATGGTTAAAAGGCAAAATATATTCTTTAAACTGATGGCAGTTAAGCTCCATCCACAAAGAAATTGAGTTCAAGTCCCGGGTCATGTTTTTTTTTTTTCATACTTTTGGGATTTTGACGACAGGTCCCGGGTCATCGTTTTTTTTTTTTTTTCATACTTTCCTATCATGGTTAAAAGGCAAAATATATTCTTTAAACTGTTGGCAGTTAAGCTCCATCCACAAAGAAATTGAGTTCAAGTCCCGGGTCATGTTTTTTTTTGTTTTTTTGTTTTTTCATACTTTTGGGATTTTGACGACAGGTCCCGGGTCATCGTTTTTTTTTTTTTTCATACTTTCCTATCATTGTTAAAAGGCAAAAGATATTCTTTAAACTGATGGCAGTTAAGCTCCATCCACAAAAAAATTTAGTTCAAGTCCCGGGTCATGTTTTTTTTTTTTTTTTTTTTCATACTTTTGGGATTTTGACGACAGGTCCCGGGTCATCGTTTTTTTTTTTTTTTCATACTTTCCTATCATGGTTAAAAGGCAAAAGATATTCTTTAAACTGATGGCAGTTAAGCTCCATCCACAAAGAAATTGAGTTCAAGTCCCGGGTCATGTTTTTTTTTTTTTTTTTTTTCATACTTTTGGGATTTTGACGACAGGTCCCGGGTCATCGTTTTTTTTTTTTTTCATACTTTCCTATCATGGTTAAAAGGCAAAATATATTCTTTAAACTGATGGCAGTTAAGCTCCATCCACAAAGAAATTGAGTTCAAGTCCCGGGTCATGTTTTTTTTTTTTTTTTTTTTTTTTTTTTTTCATACTTTTGGGATTTTGACGACAGGTCCCGGGTCATCGTTTTTTTTTTTTTTCATACTTTCCTATCATGGTTAAAAGGCAAAAGATATTCTTTAAACTGATGGCAGTTAAGCTCCATCCACAAAGAAATTGAGTTCAAGTCCCGGGTCATGTTTTTTTTTTTTTATTTTTTTTTTTTTTTTCATACTTTTGGGATTTTGACGACAGGTCCCGGGTCATCGTTTTTTTTTTTTCATACTTTCCTATCATGGTTAAAAGGCAAAAGATATTCTTTAAACTGATGGCAGTTAAGCTCCATCCACAAAGAAATTGAGTTCAAGTCCCGGGTCATGTTTTTTTTATTTTTTTTTCATTTTTTTTTTCATACTTTTGGGATTTTGACGACAGGTCCCGGGTCATCTTTTTTTTTTTTCATACTTTCCTATCATGGTTAAAAGGCAAAAGATATTCTTTAAACTGATGGCAGTTAAGCTCCATCCACAAAGAAATTGAGTTCAAGTCCCGGGTCATGTTTTTTTTTTTTTTTTTTTCATACTTTTGGGATTTTGACGACAGGTCCCGGGTCATCGTTTTTTTTTTTTTTTTATACTTTCCTATCATTGTTAAAAGGCAAAAGATATTCTTTAAACTGATGGCAGTTAAGCTCCATCCACAAAGAAATTGAGTTCAAGTCCCGGGTCATGTTTTTTTTTTTTTTTTTTTTCATACTTTTGGGATTTTGACGACAGGTCCCGGGTCATCGTTTTTTTTTTTTTTTCATACTTTTCTATCATGGTTAAAAGGCAAAAGATATTCTTTAAACTGATGGCAGTTACGCTCCATCCACAAAGAAATTGAGTTCAAGTCCCGGGTCATGTTTTTTTTTTTTTTTTTTTTTTTTCATACTTTTGGGATTTTAACGACAGGTCCCGGGTCATCGTTTTTTTTTTTTTTTTTCATACTTTCCTATCATGGTTAAAAGGCAAAAGATATTCTTTAAACTGATGGCAGTTAAGCTCCATCCACAAAGAAATTGAGTTCAAGTCCCGGGTCATGTTTTTTTTTGTTTTTTTGTTTTTTCATACTTTTGGGATTTTGACGACAGGTCCCGGGTCATCGTTTTTTTTTTTTTATCATACTTTCCTATCATGGTTAAAAGGCAAAATATATTCTTTAAACTGTTGGCAGTTAAGCTCCATCCACAAAGAAATTGAGTTCAAGTCCCGGGTCATGTTTTTTTTTGTTTTTTTGTTTTTTCATACTTTTGGGATTTTGACGACAGGTCCCGGGTCATCGTTTTTTTTTTTTTTCATACTTTCCTATCATTGTTAAAAGGCAAAAGATATTCTTTAAACTGATGGCAGTTAAGCTCCATCCACAAAAAAATTGAGTTCAAGTCCCGGGTCATGTTTTTGTTTTTTGTTTTTTTCATACTTTTGGGATTTTGACGACAGGTCCCGGGTCATCGTTTTTTTTTTTTTTTCATACTTTCCTATCATGGTTAAAAAGTAAAAGATATTCTTTAAACTGATGGCAGTTAAGCTCCATCCACAAAAAAATTGAGTTCAAGTCCCGGGTCATGTTTTTTTTTTTCATACTTTTGGGATTTTGACGACAGGTCCCGGGTCATCGTTTTTTTTTTTTTTCATACTTTCCTATCATGGTTAAAAGGCAAAAGATATTCTTTAAACTGATGGCAGTTAAGCTCCATCCACAAAGAAATTGAGTTCAAGTCCCGGGTCATGTTTTTTTTATTTATTTTTTATTTATTTTTTCATACTTTTGGGATTTTGACGACAGGTCCCGGGTCATCGTTTTTTTTTTTTTTTTTCATACTTTTCTATCATGGTTAAAAGGCAAAAGATATTCTTTAAACTGATGGCAGTTAAGCTCCATCCACAAAGAAATTGAGTTCAAGTCCCGGGCCATGTTTTTTTTTGGTTTTTGTTTTTCCATACTTTTGGGATTTTGACGACAGGTCCCGGGTCATCGTTTTTTTTTTTTTTTCATACTTTCCTATCATGGTTATAAGGTAAAAGATATTCTTTAAACTGATGGCAGTTAAGCTCCATCCACAAAAAAATTGAGTTCAAGTCCCGGGTCATGTTTTTTTTTTTCATACTTTTGGGATTTTGACGACAGGTCCCGGGTCATCGTTTTTTTTTTTTTTTCATACTTTCCTATCATTGTTAAAAGGCAAAAGATATTCTTTAAACTGATGGCAGTTAAGCTCCATCCACAAAGAAATTGAGTTCAAGTCCCGGGTCATGTTTTTTTTAGTTTTTTGTTTTTTCATACTTTTGGGATTTTGACGACAGGTCCCGGGTCATCGTTTTTTTTTTTTTTTATACTTTCCTATCATTGTTAAAAGGCAAAATATATTCTTTAAACTGATGGTAGTTAAGCTCCATCCACAAAGAAATTGAGTTCAAGTCCCGGGTCATGTTTTTTTTTTTTCATACTTTTGGGATTTTGACGACAGGTCCCGGTTCATCGTTTTTTTTTTTTTTTTCATACTTTCCTATCATGATTAAAAGGCAAAAGATATTCTTTAAACTGATGGCAGTTAAGCTCCATCCACAAAGAAATTGAGTTCAAGTCCCGGGTCATGTTTTTTTAATTTTTTTTTAATTTTTTTTTTCATACTTTTGGGATTTTGACGACAGGTCCCGAGTCATCGTTTTTTTTTTTTTTCATACTTTCCTATCATGGTTAAAAGGCAAAAGATATTCTTTAAACTGATGGCAGTTAAGCTCCATCCACAAAGAAATTGAGTTCAAGTCCCGGGTCATGTTTTTTTTTGTTTTTTTGTTTTTTCATACTTTTGGGATTTTGACGACAGGTCCCGGGTCATCGTTTTTTTTTTTTTTATACTTTCCTATCATGGTTAAAAGGCAAAATATATTCTTTAAACTGATGGCAGTTAAGCTCCATCCACAAAGAAATTGAGTTCAAGTCCCGGGTCATGTTTTTATTTTTTCATACTTTTGGGATTTTGACGACAGGTCCCGGGTCATGTTTTTTTTTTTCATACTTTTGGGATTTTGACGACAGGTCCCGGGTCATCGTTTTTTTTTTTTTTTTCATACTTTCCTATCATTGTTAAAAGGCAAAAGATATTCTTTAAACTGATGGCAGTTAAGCTCCATCCACAAAGAAATTGAGTTCAAGTCCCGGGTCATGTTTTTTTTTGTTTTTTTGTTTTTTCATACTTTTGGGATTTTGACGACAGGTCCCGGGTCATCGTTTTTTTTTTTTTTTATACTTTCCTATCATGGTTAAAAGGCAAAATATATTCTTTAAACTGATGGCAGTTAAGCTCCATCCACAAAGAAATTGAGTTCAAGTCCCGGGTCATGTTTTTATTTTTTCATACTTTTGGGATTTTGACGACAGGTCCCGGGTCATCGTTTTTTTTTTTTTTTCATACTTTCCTATCATGGTTAAAAGGCAAAATATATTCTTTAAACTGATGGCAGTTAAGCTCCATCCACAAAGAAATTGAGTTCAAGTCCCAGGTCATGTTTTTTTTTTTTCATACTTTTGGGATTTTGACGACAGGTCCCGGGTCATCGTTTTTTTTTTTTTTTCATACTTTCCTATCATGGTTAAAAGGCAAAATATATTTTTTAAACTGATGGCAGTTAAGCTCCATCCACAAAGAAATTGAGTTCAAGTCCCGGGTCATGTTTTTTTTTGGTTTTTGTTTTTCCATACTTTTGGGATTTTGACGACAGGTCCCGGGTCATCGTTTTTTTTTTTTTTTTCATACTTTCCTATCATGGTTAAAAGGCAAAAGATATTCTTTAAACTGATGGCAGTTAAGCTCCATCCACAAAAAAATTGAGTTCAAGTCCCGGGTCATGTTTTTTTTTTTCCATACTTTTGGGATTTTGACGACAGGTCCCGGGTCATCGTTTTTTTTTTTTTTTCATACTTTCCTATCATGGTTAAAAGGCAAAAGATATTCTTTAAACTGATGGCAGTTAAGCTCCAACCACAAAGAAATTGAGTTCAAGTCCCGGGTCATGTTTTTTTTTGTTTTTTTGTTTTGTCATACTTTTGGGATTTTGACGACAGGTCCCGGGTCATCGTTTTTTTTTTTTTTTCATACTTTCCTATCATTGTTAAAAGGCAAAAGATATTCTTTAAACTGATGGCAGTTAAGCTCCATCCACAAAGAAATTGAGTTCAAGTCCCGGGTCATGTTTTTTTTTTTCATACTTTTGGGATTTTGACGACAGGTCCCGGGTCATCGTTTTTTGTTTTTTTTCATACTTTCCTATCATGGTTAAAAGGCAAAAGATATTCTTTAAACTGATGGCAGTTAAGCTCCATCCACAAAGAAATTGAGTACAAGTCCCGGGTCATGTTTTTTTTTGTTTTTTGTTTTTTCATACTTTTGGGATTTTGACGACAGGTCCCGGGTCATCGTTTTTTTTTTTTTTTTCATACTTTCCTATCATGGTTAAAAGGCAAAATATATTCTTTAAACTGATTGCAGTTAAGCTCCATCCACAAAGAAATTGAGTTCAAGTCCCGGGTCATGTTTTTTTTTTGTTTTTTTGTTTTTTCATACTTTTGGGATTTTGACGACAGGTCCCGGGTCATCGTTTTTTTTTTTTTCATACTTTCCTATCATTGTTAAAAGGCAAAAGATATTCTTTAAACTGATGGCAG
This sequence comes from Phoxinus phoxinus, assembly GCF_949152265.1. Taxonomy (NCBI): domain Eukaryota; kingdom Metazoa; phylum Chordata; class Actinopteri; order Cypriniformes; family Leuciscidae; genus Phoxinus; species Phoxinus phoxinus. The sequence goes on from NC_136886.1 coordinate 11,443,171, forward strand.
TTAAGCTCCATCCACAAAGAAATTGAGTTCAAGTCCCGGGTCATGTTTTTTTTTGTTTTTTTGTTTTTTCATACTTTTGGGATTTTGACGACAGGTCCCGGGTCATCGTTTTTTTTTTTTTTTTATACTTTCCTATCATGGTTAAAAGGCAAAATATATTCTTTAAACTGATGGCAGTTAAGCTCCATCCACAAAGAAATTGAGTTCAAGTCCCGGGTCATGTTTTTTTTTTTTCATACTTTTGGGATTTTGACGACAGGTCCCGGGTCATCGTTTTTTTTTTTTTTTTCATACTTTCCTATCATGGTTAAAAGGCAAAATATATTCTTTAAACTGATGGCAGTTAAGCTCCATCCACAAAGAAATTGAGTTCAAGTCCCAGGTCATGTTTTTTTTTTTTCATACTTTTGGGATTTTGACGACAGGTCCCGGGTCATCGTTTTTTTTTTTTTTTCATACTTTCCTATCATGGTTAAAAGGCAAAATATATTTTTTAAACTGATGGCAGTTAAGCTCCATCCACAAAGAAATTGAGTTCAAGTCCCGGGTCATGTTTTTTTTTGGTTTTTGTTTTTCCATACTTTTGGGATTTTGACGACAGGTCCCGGGTCATCGTTTTTTTTTTTTTTTTCATACTTTCCTATCATGGTTAAAAGGCAAAAGATATTCTTTAAACTGATGGCAGTTAAGCTCCATCCACAAAAAAATTGAGTTCAAGTCCCGGGTCATGTTTTTTTTTTTCCATACTTTTGGGATTTTGACGACAGGTCCCGGGTCATCGTTTTTTTTTTTTTTTCATACTTTCCTATCATGGTTAAAAGGCAAAAGATATTCTTTAAACTGATGGCAGTTAAGCTCCATCCACAAAGAAATTGAGTTCAAGTCCCGGGTCATGTTTTTTTTTTTTTCATACTTTTGGGATTTTGACGACAGGTCCCGGGTCATCGTTTTTTTTTTTTTTTCATACTTTCCTATCATGGTTAAAAGGCAAAAGATATTCTTTAAACTGATGGCAGTTAAGCTCCATCCACAAAGAAATTGAGTTCAAGTCCCGGGTCATGTTTTTTTTTGTTTTTTTGTTTTGTCATACTTTTGGGATTTTGACGACAGGTCCCGGGTCATCGTTTTTTTTTTTTTTTTATACTTTCCTATCATTGTTAAAAGGCAAAAGATATTCTTTAAACTGATGGCAGTTAAGCTCCATCCACAAAGAAATTGAGTTCAAGTCCCGGGTCATGTTTTTTTTTTTCATACTTTTGGGATTTTGACGACAGGTCCCGGGTCATCGTTTTTTTTTTTTTCATACTTTCCTATCATTGTTAAAAGGCAAAAGATATTCTTTAAACTGATGGCAGTTAAGCTCCATCCACAAAGAAATTGAGTTCAAGTCCCGGGTCATGTTTTTTTTTTTGTTTTGTTTTTTTTCATACTTTTGGGATTTTGACGACAGGTCCCGGGTCATCGTTTTTTTTTTTTTTTTCATACTTTCCTATCATGGTTAAAAGGCAAAAGATATTCTTTAAACTGATGGCAGTTAAGCTCCATCCACAAAGAAATTGAGTTCAAGTCCCGGGTCATGTTTTTTTTTTTTCATACTTTTGGGATTTTGACGACAGGTCCCGGGTCATCGTTTTTTTTTTTTTTTCATACTTTCCTATCATGGTTAAAAGGCAAAATATATTCTTTAAACTGATGGCAGTTAAGCTCCATCCACAAAGAAATTGAGTTCAAGTCCCGGGTCATGTTTTTTTTTTTTCATACTTTTGGGATTTTGACGACAGGTCCCGGGTCATCGTTTTTTTTTTTTTTCCATACTTTCCTATCATGGTTAAAAGGCAAAATATATTCTTTAAACTGATGGCAGTTAAGCTCCATCCACAAAGAAATTGAGTTCAAGTCCCGGGTCATGTTTTTTTTTTTTCATACTTTTGGGATTTTGACGACAGGTCCCGGGTCATCGTTTTTTTTTTTTTTTCATACTTTCCTATCATGGTTAAAAGGCAAAATATATTTTTTAAACTGATGGCAGTTAAGCTCCATCCACAAAGAAATTGAGTTCAAGTCCCGGGTCATGTTTTTTTTTGGTTTTTGTTTTTCCATACTTTTGGGATTTTGACGACAGGTCCCGGGTCATCGTTTTTTTTTTTTTTTCATACTTTCCTATCATGGTTAAAAGGCAAAAGATATTCTTTAAACTGATGGCAGTTAAGCTCCATCCACAAAAAAATTGAGTTCAAGTCCCGGGTCATGTTTTTTTTTTTTCCATACTTTTGGGATTTTGACGACAGGTCCCGGGTCATCGTTTTTTTTTTTTTTTCATACTTTCCTATCATGGTTAAAAGGCAAAAGATATTATTTAAACTGATGGCAGTTAAGCTCCATCCACAAAAAAATTGAGTTCAAGTCCCGGGTCATGTTTTTTTTTTTCCATACTTTTGGGATTTTGACGACAGGTCCCGGGTCATCGTTTTTTTTTTTTTTCATACTTTCCTATCATGGTTAAAAGGCAAAAGATATTCTTTAAACTGATGGCAGTTAAGCTCCATCCACAAAGAAATTGAGTTCAAGTCCCGGGTCATGTTTTTTTTTTTTTTTTTTTTTTCATACTTTTGGGATTTTGACGACAGGTCCCGGGTCATCGTTTTTTTTATTTTTTTTCATACTTTCCTATCATGGTTAAAAGGCGAAAGATATTCTTTAAACTGATGGCAGTTAAGCTCCATCCACAAAAAAATTGAGTTCAAGTCCCGGGTCATGTTTTTTTTTTTCATACTTTTGGGATTTTGACGACAGGTCCCGGGTCATCGTTTTTTTTTTTTTTTTCATACTTTCCTATCATGGTTAAAAGGCAAAAGATATTCTGTAAAACTGATGGCAGTTAAGCTCCATCCACAAAGAAATTGAGTTCAAGTCCCGGGTCATGTTTATTTTTTTTAATTTTTTTTTCATACTTTTGGGATTTTGACGACAGGTCCCGGGTCATCGTTTTTTTTTTTTTTTCATACTTTCCTATCATGGTTAAAAGGCAAAAGATATTCTTTAAACTGATGGCAGTTAAGCTCCATCCACAAAGAAATTGAGTTCAAGTCCCGGGTCATGTTTTTTTTAGTTTTTTAGTTTTTTTGTTTTTTCATACTTTTGGGATTTTTACGACAGGTCCCGGGTCATGTTTTTTTTTGTTTTTTGTTTTTTCATACTTTTGGGATTTTGACGACAGGTCCCGGGTCATCGTTTTTTTTTTTTTTTCATACTTTCCTATCATGGTTAAAAGGCAAAATATATTCTTTAAACTGATGGCAGTTAAAGCTGCAGTCCGTCGTTTTTCCTCTTTGTCGCCATCTCTGTTAGAAATCTGCAATTGCAGTTATTCGCGGAATTATTAACTGTGCGTGGGTAGTAAATCGGCATGAAACAGCGCAGATGAACACAATGTATTGAGGCTGCTGCGTCGCTGTGGATACTGTAACGTTACTGTCATCAGCAATCTCAGAGTATACTTTTTGAAAGTGTCAACATTAGAATTTTCATCGGAAAATGTCATCTGAACAAGTAAGTAACATTCACTTTTGTTCTGACCAAATTCGGGGGGTGGGGGGAAGCATTGCAGTAGCTATATCATGCTGATTAAATCTAACGATTGCTTATATCACGTCAAAACGTGAAAAATATATTTTTTTTGTAGCCACTCTGAAGTCCGAAGTCTTTGTGTTTTACAACTGGTGAATCTCCAGTTGTCACTGGTGATTGTCGCTTTAAACTTTCGGGATCCGCCATACCAAGTGCTAAGCTAAACCTCCACCTCCATCATATCCACACACGCTAGCCGGGGACTCCTTCTCTATGTGTACAGAAGTGACGTAATGACGCAAAGACATGCTCGAAATTCTAGCGGAAATCCACCAGTACCACTGGAATTAAAATCATTATTACAAGCTTACCGTTTTGAATCGAGGTAAGGCAAGCAGATCGTTTTGAACACTGGCTGGTTACGTTTTTTTTCAAAAATGTCTTTTTTGATATTTTTAAACCCAAAAAAGTGCCGGACTGCAGCTTTAAGCTCCATCCACAAAAAAAATTGAGTTCAAGTCCCGGGTCATGTTTTTTTTAGTTTTTTAGTTTTTTTGTTTTTTCATACTTTTGGGATTTTGACGACAGGTCCCGGGTCATCGTTTTTTTTTTTTTTCATACTTTCCTATCATGGTTAAAAGGCAAAAGATATTCTTTAAACTGATGGCAGTTACGCTCCATCTACAAAGAAATTGAGTTCAAGTCCCGGGTCATGTTTTTTTTTGTTTTTTGTTTTTTCATACTTTTGGGATTTTGACGACAGGTCCCGGGTCATCGTTTTTTTTTTTTTTTTTTTTCATACTTTTGGGATTTTGACGACAGGTCCCGGGTCATCGTTTTTTTTTTTTTTTCATACTTTCATATCATGGTTAAAAGGCAAAAGATATTCTTTAAACTGATGGCAGTTGAGCTCCATCCACAAAGAAATTGAGTTCAAGTCCCGGGTCATGTTTTTTTTTTTTCATACTTTTGGGATTTTGACGACAGGTCCCGGGTCATCGTTTTTTTTTTTTTTTCATACTTTCCTATCATGGTTAAAAGGCAAAATATATTCTTTAAACTGATGGCAGTTAAGCTCCATCCACAAAAAAAATTGAGTTCAAGTCCCGGGTCATGTTTTTTTTTTTTCATACTTTTGGGATTTTGACGACAGGTCCCGGGTCATCGTTTTTTTTTTTTTTTCATACTTTCCTATCATGGTTAAAAGGCAAAATATATTCTTTAAACTGATGGCAGTTAAGCTCCATCCACAAAAAAAATTGAGTTCAAGTCCCGGGTCATGTTTTTTTTTTTTTTTTTTTTCATACTTTTGGGATTTTGACGACATGTCCCGGGTCATCGTTTTTTTTTTTTTTTCATACTTTCCTATCATGGTTAAAAGGCTAAAGATATTCTTTAAACTGATGGCAGTTAAGCTCCATCCACAAAGAAATTGAGTTCAAGTCCCGGGTCATGTTTTTTTTAGTTTTTTAGTTTTTTAGTTTTTTCATACATTTGGGATTTTGACGACAGGTCCCGGGTCATCGTTTTTTTTTTTTTTTTTCATACTTTCCTATCATGGTTAAAAGGCAAAAGATATTCTTTAAACTGATGGCAGTTAAAGCTGCAGTCCGTCGTTTTTCCTCTTTGTCGCCATCTCTGTTAGAAATCTGCAATTGCAGTTATTCGCGGAATTATTAACTGTGCGTGGGTAGTAAATCGGCATTTTTTTTTTCATACTTTTGGGATTTTGACGACAGGTCCCGGGTCATCGTTTTTTTTTTTTTTTTCATACTTTCCTATCATGGTTAAAAGGCAAAATATATTCTTTAAACTGATGGCAGTTAAGCTCCATCCACAAAAAAAATTGAGTTCAAGTCCCGGGTCATGTTTTTTTTTTTTTTTTTTTTCATACTTTTGGGATTTTGACGACAGGTCCCGGGTCATCGTTTTTTTTTTTCTTCATACTTTCCTATCATGGTTAAAAGGCTAAAGATATTCTTTAAACTGATGGCAGTTAAGCTCCATCCACAAAAAAATTGAGTTCAAGTCCCGGGTCATGTTTTTTTTTTTTCCATACTTTTGGGATTTTGACGACAGGTCCCGGGTCATCGTTTTTTTTTTTTTTTCATACTTTCCTATCATGGTTAAAAGGCAAAAGATATTCTTTAAACTGATGGCAGTTAAGCTCCATCCACAAAGAAATTGAGTTCAAGTCCCGGGTCATGTTTTTGTTTTGTTTTTTTGTTTTGTCATACTTTTGGGATTTTGACGACAGGTCCCGGGTCATAGTTTGTTTTGTTTTTTCATACTTTCCTATCATTGTTAAAAGGCAAAAGATATTCTTTAAACTGATGGCAGTTAAGCTCCATCCACAAAAAAATTGAGTTCAAGTCCCGGGTCATGTTTTTTTTTTTTCCATACTTTTGGGATTTTGACGACAGGTCCCGGGTCATCGTTTTTTTTTTTTTTTCATACTTTCCTATCATGGTTAAAAGGCAAAAGATATTATTTAAACTGATGGCAGTTAAGCTCCATCCACAAAAAAATTGAGTTCAAGTCCCGGGTCATGTTTTTTTTTTTCCATACTTTTGGGATTTTGACGACAGGTCCCGGGTCATCGTTTTTTTTTTTTTTCATACTTTCCTATCATGGTTAAAAGGCAAAAGATATTCTTTAAACTGATGGCAGTTAAGCTCCATCCACAAAGAAATTGAGTTCAAGTCCCGGGTCATGTTTTTTTTTTTTTTTTTTTTTTCATACTTTTGGGATTTTGACGACAGGTCCCGGGTCATCGTTTTTTTTTTTTTTTTTCATACTTTCCTATCATGGTTAAAAGGCGAAAGATATTCTTTAAACTGATGGCAGTTAAGCTCCATCCACAAAAAAATTGAGTTCAAGTCCCGGGTCATGTTTTTTTTTTTCATACTTTTGGGATTTTGACGACAGGTCGGGTCATCGTTTTTTTTTTTTTTTTCATACTTTCCTATCATGGTTAAAAGGCAAAAGATATTCTGTAAAACTGATGGCAGTTAAGCTCCATCCACAAAGAAATTGAGTTCAAGTCCCGGGTCATGTTTATTTTTTTTTATTTTTTTTTCATACTTTTGGGATTTTGACGACAGGTCCCGGGTCATCGTTTTTTTTTTTTTTTCATACTTTCCTATCATGGTTAAAAGGCAAAAGATATTCTTTAAACTGATGGCAGTTAAGCTCCATCCACAAAGAAATTGAGTTCAAGTCCCGGGTCATGTTTTTTTTAGTTTTTTTGTTTTTTTGTTTTTTCATACTTTTGGGATTTTTACGACAGGTCCCGGGTCATGTTTTTTTTTGTTTTTTGTTTTTTCATACTTTTGGGATTTTGACGACAGGTCCCGGGTCATCGTTTTTTTTTTTTTTTTATACTTTCCTATCATGGTTAAAAGGCAAAATATATTCTTTAAACTGATGGCAGTTAAAGCTGCAGTCCGTTGTTTTTCCTCTTTGTCGCCATCTCTGTTAGAAATCTGCAATTGCAGTTATTCGCGGAATTATTAACTGTGCGTGGGTAGTAAATCGGCATGAAACAGCGCAGATGAACACAATGTATTGAGGCTGCTGCGTCGCTGTGGATACTGTAACGTTACTGTCATCAGCAATCTCAGAGTATACTTTTTGAAAGTGTCAACATTAGAATTTTCATCGGAAAATGTCATCTGAACAAGTAAGTAACATTCACTTTTGTTCTGACCAAATTCGGGGGGTGGGGGGAAGCATTGCAGTAGCTATATCATGCTGATTAAATCTAACGATTGCTTATATCACGTCAAAACGTGAAAAATATATTTTTTCTGTAGCCACTCTGAAGTCCGGAGTCTTTGTGTTTTACAACTGGTGAATCTCCAGTTGTCACTGGTGATTGTCGCTTTAAACTTTCGGGATCCGCCATACCAAGTGCTAAGCTAAACCTCCACCTCCATCATATCCACACACGCTAGCCGGGGACTCCTTCTCTATGTGTACAGAAGTGACGTAATGACGCAAAGACATGCTCGAAATTCCAGCGGAAATCCACCAGTACCACTGGAATTAAAATCATTATTACAAGCTTACCGTTTTGAATCGAGGTAAGGCAAGCAGATCGTTTTGAACACTGGCTGGTTACGTTTTTTTTCAAAAATGTCTTTTTTGATATTTTTAAACCCAAAAAAGTGCCGGACTGCAGCTTTAAGCTCCATCCACAAAAAAAATTGAGTTCAAGTCCCGGGTCATGTTTTTTTTAGTTTTTTAGTTTTTTTGTTTTTTCATACTTTTGGGATTTTGACGACAGGTCCCGGGTCATCGTTTTTTTTTTTTCATACTTTCCTATCATGGTTAAAAGGCAAAAGATATTCTTTAAACTGATGGCAGTTAAGCTCCATCCACAAAGAAATTGAGTTCAAGTCCCGGGTCATGTTTTTTTTTGATTTTTTGTTTTGTCATACTTTTGGGATTTTGACGACAGGTCCCGGGTCATAGTTTGTTTTGTTTTTTCATACTTTCCTATCATTGTTAAAAGGCAAAAGATATTCTTTAAACTGATGGCAGTTAAGCTCCATCCACAAAGAAATTGAGTTCAAGTCCCGGGTCATGTTTTTTTTTTTTTTTTTTCATACTTTTGGGATTTTGACGACAGGTCCCGGGTCATCGTTTTTTTTTTTTTTTCATACTTTCCTATCATGGTTAAAAGGCAAAAGATATTCTTTAAACTGATGGCAGTTAAGCTCCATCCACAAAAAAATTGAGTTCAAGTCCCGGGTCATGTTTTTTTTTTTCATACTTTTGGGATTTTGACGACAGGTCCCGGGTCATCGTTTTTTTTTTTTTTTCATACTTTCCTATCATGGTTAAAAGGCAAAATATATTTTTTAAACTGATGGCAGTTAAGCTCCATCCACAAAGAAATTGAGTTCAAGTCCCGGGTCATGTTTTTTTTTGGTTTTTGTTTTTCCATACTTTTGGGATTTTGACGACAGGTCCCGGGTCATCGTTTTTTTTTTTTTTTCATACTTTCCTATCATGGTTAAAAGGCAAAAGATATTCTTTAAACTGATGGCAGTTAAGCTCCATCCACAAAAAAATTGAGTTCAAGTCCCGGGTCATGTTTTTTTTTTTTCCATACTTTTGGGATTTTGACGACAGGTCCCGGGTCATCGTTTTTTTTTTTTTTTCATACTTTCCTATCATGGTTAAAAGGCAAAAGATATTATTTAAACTGATGGCAGTTAAGCTCCATCCACAAAAAAATTGAGTTCAAGTCCCGGGTCATGTTTTTTTTTTTCCATACTTTTGGGATTTTGACGACAGGTCCCGGGTCATCGTTTTTTTTTTTTTTCATACTTTCCTATCATGGTTAAAAGGCAAAAGATATTCTTTAAACTGATGGCAGTTAAGCTCCATCCACAAAGAAATTGAGTTCAAGTCCCGGGTCATGTTTTTTTTTTTTTTTTTTTTTTCATACTTTTGGGATTTTGACGACAGGTCCCGGGTCATCGTTTTTTTTTTTTTTTTTCATACTTTCCTATCATGGTTAAAAGGCGAAAGATATTCTTTAAACTGATGGCAGTTAAGCTCCATCCACAAAAAAATGAGTTCAAGTCCCGGGTCATGTTTTTTTTTTTCATACTTTTGGGATTTTGACGACAGGTCCCGGGTCATCGTTTTTTTTTTTTTTTTCATACTTTCCTATCATGGTTAAAAGGCAAAAGATATTCTGTAAAACTGATGGCAGTTAAGCTCCATCCACAAAGAAATTGAGTTCAAGTCCCGGGTCATGTTTATTTTTTTTAATTTTTTTTTCATACTTTTGGGATTTTGACGACAGGTCCCGGGTCATCGTTTTTTTTTTTTTTTCATACTTTCCTATCATGGTTAAAAGGCAAAAGATATTCTTTAAACTGATGGCAGTTAAGCTCCATCCACAAAGAAATTGAGTTCAAGTCCCGGGTCATGTTTTTTTTAGTTTTTTAGTTTTTTTGTTTTTTCATACTTTTGGGATTTTTACGACAGGTCCCGGGTCATGTTTTTTTTTGTTTTTTGTTTTTTCATACTTTTGGGATTTTGACGACAGGTCCCGGGTCATCGTTTTTTTTTTTTTTTCATACTTTCCTATCATGGTTAAAAGGCAAAATATATTCTTTAAACTGATGGCAGTTAAAGCTGCAGTCCGTCGTTTTTCCTCTTTGTCGCCATCTCTGTTAGAAATCTGCAATTGCAGTTATTCGCGGAATTATTAACTGTGCGTGGGTAGTAAATCGGCATGAAACAGCGCAGATGAACACAATGTATTGAGGCTGCTGCGTCGCTGTGGATACTGTAACGTTACTGTCATCAGCAATCTCAGAGTATACTTTTTGAAAGTGTCAACATTAGAATTTTCATCGGAAAATGTCATCTGAACAAGTAAGTAACATTCACTTTTGTTCTGACCAAATTCGGGGGGTGGGGGGAAGCATTGCAGTAGCTATATCATGCTGATTAAATCTAACGATTGCTTATATCACGTCAAAACGTGAAAAATATATTTTTTCTGTAGCCACTCTGAAGTCCGAAGTCTTTGTGTTTTACAACTGGTGAATCTCCAGTTGTCACTGGTGATTGTCGCTTTAAACTTTCGGGATCCGCCATACCAAGTGCTAAGCTAAACCTCCACCTCCATCATATCCACACACGCTAGCCGGGGACTCCTTCTCTATGTGTACAGAAGTGACGTAATGACGCAAAGACATGCTCGAAATTCCAGCGGAAATCCACCAGTACCACTGGAATTAAAATCATTATTACAAGCTTACCGTTTTGAATCGAGGTAAGGCAAGCAGATCGTTTTGAACACTGGCTGGTTACGTTTTTTTTCAAAAATGTCTTTTTTGATATTTTTAAACCCAAAAAAGTGCCGGACTGCAGCTTTAAGCTCCATCCACAAAAAAAATTGAGTTCAAGTCCCGGGTCATGTTTTTTTTAGTTTTTTAGTTTTTTTGTTTTTTCATACTTTTGGGATTTTGACGACAGGTCCCGGGTCATCGTTTTTTTTTTTTTTCATACTTTCCTATCATGGTTAAAAGGCAAAAGATATTCTTTAAACTGATGGCAGTTACGCTCCATCTACAAAGAAATTGAGTTCAAGTCCCGGGTCATGTTTTTTTTTGTTTTTTGTTTTTTCATACTTTTGGGATTTTGACGACAGGTCCCGGGTCATCGTTTTTTTTTTTCATACTTTCCTATCATGGTTAAAAGGCAAAAGATATTCTTTAAACTGATGGCAGTTAAGCTCCATCCACAAAGAAATTGAGTTCAAGTCCCGGGTCATGTTTTTTTTTGTTTTTTTGTTTTTTCATACTTTTGGGATTTTGACGACAGGTCCCGGGTCATCGTTTTTTTTTTTTTTTTCATACTTTCCTATCATGGTTAAAAGGCAAAATATATTCTTTAAACTGATGGCAGTTAAGCTCCATCCACAAAAAAAATTGAGTTCAAGTCCCGGGTCATGTTTTTTTTTTTTCATACTTTTGGGATTTTGACGACAGGTCCCGGGTCATAGTTTGTTTTGTTTTTTCATACTTTCCTATCATTGTTAAAAGGCAAAAGATATTCTTTAAACTGATGGCAGTTAAGCTCCATCCACAAAGAAATTGAGTTCAAGTCCCGGGTCATGTTTTTTTTTTTTTTTTTTTCATACTTTTGGGATTTTGACGACAGGTCCCGGGTCATCGTTTTTTTTTTTTTTTTCATACTTTCCTATCATGGTTAAAAGGCAAAATATATGCTTTAAACTGATGGCAGTTAAGCTCCATCCACAAAAAAAATTGAGTTCAAGTCCCGGGTCATGTTTTTTTTTTTTTTTTTTTTCATACTTTTGGGATTTTGACGACAGGTCCCGGGTCATCGTTTTTTTTTTTTTTTCATACTTTCCTATCATGGTTAAAAGGCAAAAGATATTCTTTAAACTGATGGCAGTTAAGCTCCATCCACAAAGAAATTGAGTTCAAGTCCCGGGTCATGTTTTTTTTTTTTTTTTTTTCATACTTTTGGGATTTTGACGACAGGTCCCGGGTCATCGTTTTTTTTTTTTTTTTCATACTTTCCTATCATGGTTAAAAGGCAAAATATATTCTTTAAACTGATGGCAGTTAAGCTCCATCCACAAAAAAAATTGAGTTCAAGTCCCGGGTCATGTTTTTTTTTTTTCATACTTTTGGGATTTTGACGACAGGTCCCGGGTCATCGTTTTTTTTTTTTTTTCATACTTTCCTATCATGGTTAAAAGGCAAAATATATTCTTTAAACTGATGGCAGTTAAGCTCCATCCACAAAAAAAATTGAGTTCAAGTCCCGGGTCATGTTTTTTTTTTTTTTTTTTTTCATACTTTTGGGATTTTGACGACAGGTCCCGGGTCATCGTTTTTTTTTTTTTTCATACTTTCCTATCATGGTTAAAAGGCTAAAGATATTCTTTAAACTGATGGCAGTTAAGCTCCATCCACAAAAAAATTGAGTTCAAGTCCCGGGTCATGTTTTTTTTTTTTCCATACTTTTGGGATTTTGACGACAGGTCCCGGGTCATCGTTTTTTTTTTTTTTTCATACTTTCCTATCATGGTTAAAAGGCAAAAGATATTCTTTAAACTGATGGCAGTTAAAGCTGCAGTCCGTCGTTTTTCCTCTTTGTCGCCATCTCTGTTAGAAATCTGCAATTGCAGTTATTCGCGGAATTATTAACTGTGCGTGGGTAGTAAATCGGCATGAAACAGCGCAGATGAACACAATGTATTGAGGCTGCTGCGTCGCTGTGGATACTGTAACGTTACTGTCATCAGCAATCTCAGAGTATACTTTTTGAAAGTGTCAACATTAGAATTTTCATCGGAAAATGTCATCTGAACAAGTAAGTAACATTCACTTTTGTTCTGACCAAATTCGGGGGGTGGGGGGAAGCATTGCAGTAGCTATATCATGCTGATTAAATCTAACGATTGCTTATATCACGTCAAAACGTGAAAAATATATTTTTTCTGTAGCCACTCTGAAGTCCGAAGTCTTTGTGTTTTACAACTGGTGAATCTCCAGTTGTCACTGGTGATTGTCGCTTTAAACTTTCGGGATCCGCCATACCAAGTGCTAAGCTAAACCTCCACCTCCATCATATCCACACACGCTAGCCGGGGACTCCTTCTCTATGTGTACAGAAGTGACGTAATGACGCAAAGACATGCTCGAAATTCCAGCGGAAATCCACCAGTACCACTGGAATTAAAATCATTATTACAAGCTTACCGTTTTGAATCGAGGTAAGGCAAGCAGATCGTTTTGAACACTGGCTGGTTACGTTTTTTTTCAAAAATGTCTTTTTTGATATTTTTAAACCCAAAAAAGTGCCGGACTGCAGCTTTAAGCTCCATCCACAAAAAAAATTGAGTTCAAGTCCCGGGTCATGTTTTTTTTAAGTTTTTTAGTTTTTTAGTTTTTTCATACTTTTGGGATTTTGACGACAGGTCCCGGGTCATCGTTTTTTTTTTTTTTCATACTTTCCTATTATGGTTAAAAGGCAAAAGATATTCTTTAAACTGATGGCAGTTAAGCTCCATCCACAAAGAAATTGAGTTCAAGTCCCGGGTCATGTTTTTTTTTTCTTCATACTTTTGGGATTTTGACGACAGGTCCCGGGTCATCGTTTTTTTTTTTTTTTCATACTTTCCTATCATGGTTAAAAGGCAAAATATATTCTTTAAACTGATGGCAGTTAAGCTCCATCCACAAAAAAAATTGAGTTCAAGTCCCGGGTCATGTTTTTTTTTTTTCATACTTTTGGGATTTTGACGACAGGTCCCGGGTCATCGTTTTTTTTTTTTTTTCATACTTTCCTATCATGGTTAAAAGGCAAAATATATTCTTTAAACTGATGGCAGTTAAGCTCCATCCACAAAAAAAATTGAGTTCAAGTCCCGGGTCATGTTTTTTTTTTTTTTTTTTTTCATACTTTTGGGATTTTGACGACAGGTCCCGGGTCATCGTTTTTTTTTTTTTTCATACTTTCCTATCATGGTTAAAAGGCAAAAGATATTCTTTAAACTGATGGCAGTTAAGCTCCATCCACAAAAAAATATAGTTCAAGTCCCGGGTCATGTTTTTTTTTTTTCCATACTTTTGGGATTTTGACGACAGGTCCCGGGTCATCGTTTTTTTTTTTTTTTCATACTTTCCTATCATGGTTAAAAGGCAAAAGATATTCTTTAAACTGATGGCAGTTAAGCTCCATCCACAAAGAAATTGAGTTCAAGTCCCGGGTCATGTTTTTTTTTGTTTTTTTGTTTTGTCATACTTTTGGGATTTTGACGACAGGTCCCGGGTCATAGTTTGTTTTGTTTTTTCATACTTTCCTATCATTGTTAAAAGGCAAAAGATATTCTTTAAACTGATGGCAGTTAAGCTCCATCCACAAAGAAATTGAGTTCAAGTCCCGGGTCATGTTTTTTTTTGTTTTTTTGTTTTGTCATACTTTTGGGATTTTGACGACAGGTCCCGGGTCATAGTTTGTTTTGTTTTTTCATACTTTCCTATCATGGTTAAAAGGCAAAAGATATTCTTTAAACTGATGGCAGTTACGCTCCATCCACAAAGAAATTGAGTTCAAGTCCCGGGTCATGTTTTTTTTTGTTTTTTGTTTTTTCATACTTTTGGGATTTTGACGACAGGTCCCGGGTCATCGTTTTTTTTTTTTTTTCATACTTTCCTATCATGGTTAAAAGGCAAAAGATATTCTTTAAACTGATGGCAGTTAAGCTCCATCCACAAAGAAATTGAGTTCAAGTCCCGGGTCATGTTTTTTTTTGTTTTTTTGTTTTTTCATACTTTTGGGATTTTGACGACAGGTCCCGGGTCATCGTTTTTTTTTTTTTTTCATACTTTCATATCATGGTTAAAAGGCAAAAGATATTCTTTAAACTGATGGCAGTTGAGCTCCATCCACAAAGAAATTGAGTTCAAGTCCCGGGTCATGTTTTTTTTTTTTCATACTTTTGGGATTTTGACGACAGGTCCCGGGTCATCGTTTTTTTTTTTTTTTCATACTTTCCTATCATGGTTAAAAGGCAAAATATATTCTTTAAACTGATGGCAGTTAAGCTCCATCCACAAAAAAAATTGAGTTCAAGTCCCGGGTCATGTTTTTTTTTTTTCATACTTTTGGGATTTTGACGACAGGTCCCGGGTCATCGTTTTTTTTTTTTTTTCATACTTTCCTATCATGGTTAAAAGGCAAAATATATTCTTTAAACTGATGGCAGTTAAGCTCCATCCACAAAAAAAATTGAGTTCAAGTCCCGGGTCATGTTTTTTTTTTTTTTTTTTTTCATACTTTTGGGATTTTGACGACAGGTCCCGGGTCATCGTTTTTTTTTTTTTTTCATACTTTCCTATCATGGTTAAAAGGCTAAAGATATTCTTTAAACTGATGGCAGTTAAGCTCCATCCACAAAGAAATTGAGTTCAAGTCCCGGGTCATGTTTTTTTTAGTTTTTTAGTTTTTTAGTTTTTTCATACATTTGGGATTTTGACGACAGGTCCCGGGTCATCGTTTTTTTTTTTTTTTTTCATACTTTCCTATCATGGTTAAAAGGCAAAAGATATTCTTTAAACTGATGGCAGTTAAAGCTGCAGTCCGTCGTTTTTCCTCTTTGTCGCCATCTCTGTTAGAAATCTGCAATTGCAGTTATTCGCGGAATTATTAACTGTGCGTGGGTAGTAAATCGGCATTTTTTTTTTCATACTTTTGGGATTTTGACGACAGGTCCCGGGTCATCGTTTTTTTTTTTTTTTTCATACTTTCCTATCATGGTTAAAAGGCAAAAGATATTATTTAAACTGATGGCAGTTAAGCTCCATCCACAAAAAAATTGAGTTCAAGTCCCGGGTCATGTTTTTTTTTTTCCATACTTTTGGGATTTTGACGACAGGTCCCGGGTCATCGTTTTTTTTTTTTTTCATACTTTCCTATCATGGTTAAAAGGCAAAAGATATTCTTTAAACTGATGGCAGTTAAGCTCCATCCACAAAGAAATTGAGTTCAAGTCCCGGGTCATGTTTTTTTTTTTTTTTTTTTTTTCATACTTTTGGGATTTTGACGACAGGTCCCGGGTCATCGTTTTTTTTTTTTTTTTTCATACTTTCCTATCATGGTTAAAAGGCGAAAGATATTCTTTAAACTGATGGCAGTTAAGCTCCATCCACAAAAAAATTGAGTTCAAGTCCCGGGTCATGTTTTTTTTTTTCATACTTTTGGGATTTTGACGACAGGTCCCGGGTCATCGTTTTTTTTTTTTTTTTCATACTTTCCTATCATGGTTAAAAGGCAAAAGATATTCTGTAAAACTGATGGCAGTTAAGCTCCATCCACAAAGAAATTGAGTTCAAGTCCCGGGTCATGTTTATTTTTTTTTATTTTTTTTTCATACTTTTGGGATTTTGACGACAGGTCCCGGGTCATCGTTTTTTTTTTTTTTTCATACTTTCCTATCATGGTTAAAAGGCAAAAGATATTCTTTAAACTGATGGCAGTTAAGCTCCATCCACAAAGAAATTGAGTTCAAGTCCCGGGTCATGTTTTTTTTAGTTTTTTTGTTTTTTTTGTTTTTTCATACTTTTGGGATTTTTACGACAGGTCCCGGGTCATGTTTTTTTTTGTTTTTTGTTTTTTCATACTTTTGGGATTTTGACGACAGGTCCCGGGTCATCGTTTTTTTTTTTTTTTTATACTTTCCTATCATGGTTAAAAGGCAAAATATATTCTTTAAACTGATGGCAGTTAAAGCTGCAGTCCGTTGTTTTTCCTCTTTGTCGCCATCTCTGTTAGAAATCTGCAATTGCAGTTATTCGCGGAATTATTAACTGTGCGTGGGTAGTAAATCGGCATGAAACAGCGCAGATGAACACAATGTATTGAGGCTGCTGCGTCGCTGTGGATACTGTAACGTTACTGTCATCAGCAATCTCAGAGTATACTTTTTGAAAGTGTCAACATTAGAATTTTCATCGGAAAATGTCATCTGAACAAGTAAGTAACATTCACTTTTGTTCTGACCAAATTCGGGGAGTGGGGGGAAGCATTGCAGTAGCTATATCATGCTGATTAAATCTAACGATTGCTTATATCACGTCAAAACGTGAAAAATATATTTTTTCTGTAGCCACTCTGAAGTCCGGAGTCTTTGTGTTTTACAACTGGTGAATCTCCAGTTGTCACTGGTGATTGTCGCTTTAAACTTTCGGGATCCGCCATACCAAGTGCTAAGCTAAACCTCCACCTCCATCATATCCACACACGCTAGCCGGGGACTCCTTCTCTATGTGTACAGAAGTGACGTAATGACGCAAAGACATGCTCGAAATTCCAGCGGAAATCCACCAGTACCACTGGAATTAAAATCATTATTACAAGCTTACCGTTTTGAATCGAGGTAAGGCAAGCAGATCGTTTTGAACACTGGCTGGTTACGTTTTTTTTCAAAAATGTCTTTTTTGATATTTTTAAACCCAAAAAAGTGCCGGACTGCAGCTTTAAGCTCCATCCACAAAAAAAATTGAGTTCAAGTCCCGGGTCATGTTTTTTTTAGTTTTTTAGTTTTTTTGTTTTTTCATACTTTTGGGATTTTGACGACAGGTCCCGGGTCATCGTTTTTTTTTTTTCATACTTTCCTATCATGGTTAAAAGGCAAAAGATATTCTTTAAACTGATGGCAGTTAAGCTCCATCCACAAAGAAATTGAGTTCAAGTCCCGGGTCATGTTTTTTTTTGATTTTTTGTTTTGTCATACTTTTGGGATTTTGACGACAGGTCCCGGGTCATAGTTTGTTTTGTTTTTTCATACTTTCCTATCATTGTTAAAAGGCAAAAGATATTCTTTAAACTGATGGCAGTTAAGCTCCATCCACAAAGAAATTGAGTTCAAGTCCCGGGTCATGTTTTTTTTTTTTTTTTTTTCATACTTTTGGGATTTTGACGACAGGTCCCGGGTCATCGTTTTTTTTTTTTTTTCATACTTTCCTATCATGGTTAAAAGGCAAAAGATATTCTTTAAACTGATGGCAGTTAAGCTCCATCCACAAAAAAATTGAGTTCAAGTCCCGGGTCATGTTTTTTTTTTTCATACTTTTGGGATTTTGACGACAGGTCCCGGGTCATCGTTTTTTTTTTTTTTTTCATACTTTCATATCATGGTTAAAAGGCAAAAGATATTCTTTAAACTGATGGCAGTTAAGCTCCATCCACAAAGAAATTGAGTTCAAGTCCCGGGTCATGTTTTTTTTTTTTCATACTTTTGGGATTTTGACGACAGGTCCCGGGTCATCGTTTTTTTTTTTTTTTTCATACTTTCCTATCATGGTTAAAAGGCAAAATATATTCTTTAAACTGATGGCAGTTAAGCTCCATCCACAAAAAAAATTGAGTTCAAGTCCCGGGTCATGTTTTTTTTTTTTCATACTTTTGGGATTTTGACGACAGGTCCCGGGTCATCGTTTTTTTTTTTTTTTCATACTTTCCTATCATGGTTAAAAGGCAAAATATATTCTTTAAACTGATGGCAGTTAAGCTCCATCCACAAAAAAAATTGAGTTCAAGTCCCGGGTCATGTTTTTTTTTTTTTTTTTTTTCATACTTTTGGGATTTTGACGACAGGTCCCGGGTCATCGTTTTTTTTTTTTTTCATACTTTCCTATCATGGTTAAAAGGCTAAAGATATTCTTTAAACTGATGGCAGTTAAGCTCCATCCACAAAAAAATTGAGTTCAAGTCCCGGGTCATGTTTTTTTTTTTTCCATACTTTTGGGATTTTGACGACAGGTCCCGGGTCATCGTTTTTTTTTTTTTTTCATACTTTCCTATCATGGTTAAAAGGCAAAAGATATTCTTTAAACTGATGGCAGTTAAGCTCCATCCACAAAGAAATTGAGTTCAAGTCCCGGGTCATGTTTTTTTTTGTTTTTTTGTTTTGTCATACTTTTGGGATTTTGACGACAGGTCCCGGGTCATAGTTTGTTTTGTTTTTTCATACTTTCCTATCATTGTTAAAAGGCAAAAGATATTCTTTAAACTGATGGCAGTTAAGCTCCATCCACAAAGAAATTGAGTTCAAGTCCCGGGTCATGTTTTTTTTTTTTTTTTTTTCATACTTTTGGGATTTTGACGACAGGTCCCGGGTCATCGTTTTTTTTTTTTTTTTTCATACTTTCCTATCATGGTTAAAAGGCAAAAGATATTCTTTAAACTGATGGCAGTTACGCTCCATCCACAAAGAAATTGAGTTCAAGTCCCGGGTCATGTTTTTTTTTTTTCATACTTTTGGGATTTTGACGACAGGTCCCGGGTCATCGTTTTTTTTTTTTTTTTCATACTTTCCTATCATGGTTAAAAGGCAAAAGATATTCTTTAAACTGATGGCAGTTACGCTCCATCCACAAAAAAAATTGAGTTCAAGTCCCGGGTCATGTTTTTTTTTGTTTTTTGTTTTTTGTTTTTTCATACTTTTGGGATTTTGACGACAGGTCCCGGGTCATCGTTTTTTTTTTTTTTCATACTTTCCTATCATGGTTAAAAGGCTAAAGATATTCTTTAAACTGATGGCAGTTAAGCTCCATCCACAAAGAAATTGAGTTCAAGTCCCGGGTCATGTTTTTTTTTGGTTTTTGTTTTTCCATACTTTTGGGATTTTGACGACAGGTCCCGGGTCATCGTTTTTTTTTTTTTTTTCATACTTTCCTATCATGGTTAAAAGGCAAAATATATTCTTTAAACTGATGGCAGTTAAGCTCCATCCACAAAAAAAAATGAGTTCAAGTCCCGGGTCATGTTTTTTTTTTTTTTTTTTTTCATACTTTTGGGATTTTGACGACAGGTCCCGGGTCATCGTTTTTTTTTTTCTTCATACTTTCCTATCATGGTTAAAAGGCTAAAGATATTCTTTAAACTGATGGCAGTTAAGCTCCATCCACAAAAAAATTGAGTTCAAGTCCCGGGTCATGTTTTTTTTTTTTCCATACTTTTGGGATTTTGACGACAGGTCCCGGGTCATCGTTTTTTTTTTTTTTTTTCATACTTTCCTATCATTGTTAAAAGGCAAAAGATATTCTTTAAACTGATGGCAGTTAAGCTCCATCCACAAAAAAATTGAGTTCAAGTCCCGGGTCATGTTTTTTTTTTTTCCATACTTTTGGGATTTTGACGACAGGTCCCGGGTCATCGTTTTTTTTTTTTTTTCATACTTTCCTATCATGGTTAAAAGGCAAAAGATATTATTTAAACTGATGGCAGTTAAGCTCCATCCACAAAAAAATTGAGTTCAAGTCCCGGGTCATGTTTTTTTTTTTCCATACTTTTGGGATTTTGACGACAGGTCCCGGGTCATCGTTTTTTTTTTTTTTCATACTTTCCTATCATGGTTAAAAGGCAAAAGATATTCTTTAAACTGATGGCAGTTAAGCTCCATCCACAAAGAAATTGAGTTCAAGTCCCGGGTCATGTTTTTTTTTTTTTTTTTTTTTTCATACTTTTGGGATTTTGACGACAGGTCCCGGGTCATCGTTTTTTTTTTTTTTTTCATACTTTCCTATCATGGTTAAAAGGCAAAAGATATTCTTTAAACTGATGGCAGTTACGCTCCATCCACAAAAAAAATTGAGTTCAAGTCCCGGGTCATGTTTTTTTTTGTTTTTTGTTTTTTGTTTTTTCATACTTTTGGGATTTTGACGACAGGTCCCGGGTCATCGTTTTTTTTTTTTTTCATACTTTCCTATCATGGTTAAAAGGCTAAAGATATTCTTTAAACTGATGGCAGTTAAGCTCCATCCACAAAGAAATTGAGTTCAAGTCCCGGGTCATCGTTTTTTTTAGTTTTTTCATACTTTCCTATCATGGTTAAAAGGCAAAAGATATTCTTTAAACTGATGGCAGTTAAGCTCCATCCACAAAGAAATTGAGTTCAAGTCCCGGGTCATGTTTTTTTTTGGTTTTTGTTTTTCCATACTTTTGGGATTTTGACGACAGGTCCCGGGTCATCGTTTTTTTTTTTTTTTTCATACTTTCCTATCATGGTTAAAAGGCAAAATATATTCTTTAAACTGATGGCAGTTAAGCTCCATCCACAAAAAAAAATGAGTTCAAGTCCCGGGTCATGTTTTTTTTTTTTTTTTTTTTCATACTTTTGGGATTTTGACGACAGGTCCCGGGTCATCGTTTTTTTTTTTCTTCATACTTTCCTATCATGGTTAAAAGGCTAAAGATATTCTTTAAACTGATGGCAGTTAAGCTCCATCCACAAAAAAATTGAGTTCAAGTCCCGGGTCATGTTTTTTTTTTTTCCATACTTTTGGGATTTTGACGACAGGTCCCGGGTCATCGTTTTTTTTTTTTTTTCATACTTTCCTATCATTGTTAAAAGGCAAAAGATATTCTTTAAACTGATGGCAGTTAAGCTCCATCCACAAAAAAATTGAGTTCAAGTCCCGGGTCATGTTTTTTTTTTTTCCATACTTTTGGGATTTTGACGACAGGTCCCGGGTCATCGTTTTTTTTTTTTTTTCATACTTTCCTATCATGGTTAAAAGGCAAAAGATATTATTTAAACTGATGGCAGTTAAGCTCCATCCACAAAAAAATTGAGTTCAAGTCCCGGGTCATGTTTTTTTTTTTCCATACTTTTGGGATTTTGACGACAGGTCCCGGGTCATCGTTTTTTTTTTTTTTCATACTTTCCTATCATGGTTAAAAGGCAAAAGATATTCTTTAAACTGATGGCAGTTAAGCTCCATCCACAAAGAAATTGAGTTCAAGTCCCGGGTCATGTTTTTTTTTTTTTTTTTTTTTTCATACTTTTGGGATTTTGACGACAGGTCCCGGGTCATCGTTTTTTTTTTTTTTTTTCATACTTTCCTATCATGGTTAAAAGGCGAAAGATATTCTTTAAACTGATGGCAGTTAAGCTCCATCCACAAAAAAATTGAGTTCAAGTCCCGGGTCATGTTTTTTTTTTTCATACTTTTGGGATTTTGACGACAGGTCCCGGGTCATCGTTTTTTTTTTTTTTTTCATACTTTCCTATCATGGTTAAAAGGCAAAAGATATTCTGTAAAACTGATGGCAGTTAAGCTCCATCCACAAAGAAATTGAGTTCAAGTCCCGGGTCATGTTTATTTTTTTTAATTTTTTTTTCATACTTTTGGGATTTTGACGACAGGTCCCGGGTCATCGTTTTTTTTTTTTTTTCATACTTTCCTATCATGGTTAAAAGGCAAAAGATATTCTTTAAACTGATGGCAGTTAAGCTTCATCCACAAAGAAATTGAGTTCAAGTCCCGGGTCATGTTTTTTTTAGTTTTTTTGTTTTTTTGTTTTTTCATACTTTTGGGATTTTTACGACAGGTCCCGGGTCATGTTTTTTTTTGTTTTTTGTTTTTTCATACTTTTGGGATTTTGACGACAGGTCCCGGGTCATCTTTTTTTTTTTTTTTTATACTTTCCTATCATGGTTAAAAGGCAAAATATATTCTTTAAACTGATGGCAGTTAAAGCTGCAGTCCGTCGTTTTTCCTCTTTGTCGCCATCTCTGTTAGAAATCTGCAATTGCAGTTATTCGCGGAATTATTAACTGTGCGTGGGTAGTAAATCGGCATGAAACAGCGCAGATGAACACAATGTATTGAGGCTGCTGCGTCGCTGTGGATACTGTAACGTTACTGTCATCAGCAATCTCAGAGTATACTTTTTGAAAGTGTCAACATTAGAATTTTCATCGGAAAATGTCATCTGAACAAGTAAGTAACATTCACTTTTGTTCTGACCAAATTCGGGGGGTGGGGGGAAGCATTGCAGTAGCTATATCATGCTGATTAAATCTAACGATTGCTTATATCACGTCAAAACGTGAAAAATATATTTTTTCTGTAGCCACTCTGAAGTCCGGAGTCTTTGTGTTTTACAACTGGTGAATCTCCAGTTGTCACTGGTGATTGTCGCTTTAAACTTTCGGGATCCGCCATACCAAGTGCTAAGCTAAACCTCCACCTCCATCATATCCACACACGCTAGCCGGGGACTCCTTCTCTATGTGTACAGAAGTGACGTAATGACGCAAAGACATGCTCGAAATTCCAGCGGAAATCCACCAGTACCACTGGAATTAAAATCATTATTACAAGCTTACCGTTTTGAATCGAGGTAAGGCAAGCAGATCGTTTTGAACACTGGCTGGTTACGTTTTTTTTCAAAAATGTCTTTTTTGATATTTTTAAACCCAAAAAAGTGCCGGACTGCAGCTTTAAGCTCCATCCACAAAAAAAATTGAGTTCAAGTCCCGGGTCATGTTTTTTTTAGTTTTTTAGTTTTTTTGTTTTTTCATACTTTTGGGATTTTGACGACAGGTCCCGGGTCATCGTTTTTTTTTTTTTCATACTTTCCTATCATGGTTAAAAGGCAAAAGATATTCTTTAAACTGATGGCAGTTAAGCTCCATCCACAAAGAAATTGAGTTCAAGTCCCGGGTCATGTTTTTTTTTTGTTTTTTTGTTTTTTCATACTTTTGGGATTTTGACGACAGGTCCCGGGTCATCGTTTTTTTTTTTTTTTCATACTTTCCTATCATGGTTAAAAGGCAAAAAATATTCTTTAAACTGATGGCAGTTAAGCTCCATCCACAAAAAAATTGAGTTCAAGTCCCGGGTCATGTTTTTTTTTTTCATACTTTTGGGATTTTGACGACAGGTCCCGGGTCATCGTTTTTTTTTTTTTTTTATACTTTCATATCATGGTTAAAAGGCAAAAGATATTCTTTAAACTGATGGCAGTTAAGCTCCATCCACAAAGAAATTGAGTTCAAGTCCCGGGTCATGTTTTTTTTTTTTCATACTTTTGGGATTTTGACGACAGGTCCCGGGTCATCGTTTTTTTTTTTTTTTCATACTTTCCTATCATGGTTAAAAGGCAAAATATATTCTTTAAACTGATGGCAGTTAAGCTCCATCCACAAAAAAAATTGAGTTCAAGTCCCGGGTCATGTTTTTTTTTTTCATACTTTTGGGATTTTGACGACAGGTCCCGGGTCATCGTTTTTTTTTTTTTTTCATACTTTCCTATCATGGTTAAAAGGCAAAATATATTCTTTAAACTGATGGCAGTTAAGCTCCATCCACAAAAAAAATTGAGTTCAAGTCCCGGGTCATGTTTTTTTTTTTTTTTTTTTTCATACTTTTGGGATTTTGACGACAGGTCCCGGGTCATCGTTTTTTTTTTTTTTTCATACTTTCCTATCATGGTTAAAAGGCAAAAGATATTCTTTAAACTGATGGCAGTTAAGCTCCATCCACAAAGAAATTGAGTTCAAGTCCCGGGTCATGTTTTTTTTTGTTTTTTTGTTTTGTCATACTTTTGGGATTTTGACGACAGGTCCCGGGTCATAGTTTTTTTTTTTTTTTCATACTTTCCTATCATTGTTAAAAGGCAAAAGATATTCTTTAAACTGATGGCAGTTAAGCTCCATCCACAAAGAAATTGAGTTCAAGTCCCGGGTCATGTTTTTTTTTGTTTTTTGTTTTTTCATACTTTTGGGATTTTGACGACAGGTCCCGGGTCATCGTTTTTTGTTTTTTTTCATACTTTCCTATCATGGTTAAAAGGCAAAAGATATTCTTTAAACTGATGGCAGTTAAGCTCCATCCACAAAGAAATTGAGTTCAAGTCCCGGGTCATGTTTTTTTTAGTTTTTTGTTTTTTCATACTTTTGGGATTTTGACGACAGGTCCCGGGTCATCGTTTTTTGTTTTTTTTCATACTTTCCTATCATGGTTAAAAGGCAAAAGATATTCTTTAAACTGATGGCAGTTAAGCTCCATCCACAAAGAAATTGAGTTCAAGTCCCGGGTCATGTTTTTTTTAGTTTTTTGTTTTTTCATACTTTTGGGATTTTGACGACAGGTCCCGGGTCATCGTTTTTTTTTTTTTTTTCATACTTTCCTATCATTGTTAAAAGGCAAAAGATATTCTTTAAACTGATGGTAGTTAAGCTCCATCCACAAAGAAATTGAGTTCAAGTCCCGGGTCATGTTTTTTTTTTTTCATACTTTTGGGATTTTGACGACAGGTCCCGGGTCATCGTTTTTTGTTTTTTTTCATACTTTCCTATCATGGTTAAAAGGCAAAAGATATTCTTTAAACTGATGGCAGTTAAGCTCCATCCACAAAGAAATTGAGTTCAAGTCCCGGGTCATGTTTTTTTTTGGTTTTTGTTTTTTCATACTTTTGGGATTTTGACGACAGGTCCCGGGTCATCGTTTTTTTTTTTTTTTCATACTTTCCTATCATGGTTAAAAGGCAAAAGATATTCTTTAAACTGATGGCAGTTAAGCTCCATCCACAAAGAAATTGAGTTCAAGTCCCGGGTCATGTTTTTTTTTTTTTTTTTTTTCATACTTTTGGGATTTTGACGACAGGTCCCGGGTCATCGTTTTTTTTTTTTTTCATACTTTCCTATCATGGTTAAAAGGCAAAAGATATTCTTTAAACTGATGGCAGTTAAGCTCCATCCACAAAGAAATTGAGTTCAAGTCCCGGGTCATGTTTTTTTTTTTTTTTTTTTTTTTTCATACTTTTGGGATTTTGACGACAGGTCCCGGGTCATCGTTTTTTTTTTTTTTTCATACTTTCCTATCATGGTTAAAAGGCAAAAGATATTCTTTAAACTGATGGCAGTTAAGCTCCATCCACAAAGAAATTGAGTTCAAGTCCCGGGTCATGTTTTTTTTTGGTTTTTGTTTTTTCATACTTTTGGGATTTTGACGACAGGTCCCGGGTCATCGTTTTTTTTTTTTTTTCATACTTTCCTATCATGGTTAAAAGGCAAAAGATATTCTTTAAACTGATGGCAGTTAAGCTCCATCCACAAAGAAATTGAGTTCAAGTCCCGGGTCATGTTTTTTTTTGTTTTTTTGTTTTTTTATTTTTTCATACTTTTGGGATTTTTACGACAGGTCCAGGGTCATGTTTTTTTTTGGTTTTTGTTTTTTCATACTTTTGGGATTTTGACGACAGGTCCCGGGTCATCGTTTTTTTTTTTTTTTTCATACTTTCCTATCATGGTTAAAAGGCGAAAGATATTCTTTAAACTGATGGCAGTTAAGCTCCATCCACAAAAAAATTGAGTTCAAGTCCCGGGTCATGTTTTTTTTTTTCATACTTTTGGGATTTTGACGACAGGTCCCGGGTCATCGTTTTTTTTTTTTTTTTCATACTTTCCTATCATGGTTAAAAGGCAAAATATATTCTTTAAACTGATGGCAGTTAAGCTCCATCCACAAAGAAATTGAGTTCAAGTCCCGGGTCATGTTTTTTTTAGTTTTTTGTTTTTTCATACTTTTGGGATTTTGACGACAGGTCCCGGGTCATAGTTTTTTTTTTTTTTTCATACTTTCCTATCATTGTTAAAAGGCAAAATATATTCTTTAAACTGATGGCAGTTAAGCTCCATCCACAAAGAAATTGAGTTCAAGTCCCGGGTCATGTTTTTTTTTGGTTTTTGTTTTTTCATACTTTTGGGATTTTGACGACAGGTCCCGGGTCATCGTTTTTTTTTTTTTTTTTCATACTTTCCTATCATGGTTAAAAGGCAAAAGATATTCTTTAAACTGATGGCAGTTAAGCTCCATCCACAAAAAAATTGAGTTCAAGTCCCGGGTCATGTTTTTTTTTTTTTTTTTTTTTCATTCTTTTGGGATTTTGACGACAGGTCCCGGGTCATCGTTTTTTTTTTTTTTTTCATACTTTCCTATCATTGTTAAAAGGCAAAAGATATTCTTTAAACTGATGGCAGTTAAGCTCCATCCACAAAGAAATTGAGTTCAAGTCCCGGGTCATGTTTTTTTTAGTTTTTTGTTTTTTCATACTTTTGGGATTTTGACGACAGGTCCCGGGTCATCGTTTTTTTTTTTTTTTCATACTTTCCAATCATTGTTAAAAGGCAAAATATATTCTTTAAACTGATGGCAGTCAAGCTCCATCCACAAAGAAATTGAGTTCAAGTCCCGGGTCATGTTTTTTTTTTTTCATACTTTTGGGATTTTGACGACAGGTCCCGGGTCATCGTTTTTTGTTTTTTTTCATACTTTCCTATCATGGTTAAAAGGCAAAAGATATTCTTTAAACTGATGGCAGTTAAGCTCCATCCACAAAGAAATTGAGTTCAAGTCCCGGGTCATGTTTTTTTTTGGTTTTTGTTTTTTCATACTTTTGGGATTTTGACGACAGGTCCCGGGTCATCGTTTTTTTTTTTTTTTCATACTTTCCTATCATGGTTAAAAGGCAAAAGATATTCTTTAAACTGATGGCAGTTAAGCTCCATCCACAAAGAAATTGAGTTCAAGTCCCGGGTCATGTTTTTTTTTGGTTTTTGTTTTTTCATACTTTTGGGATTTTGACGACAGGTCCCGGGTCATCGTTTTTTTTTTTTTTTCATACTTTCCTATCATTGTTAAAAGGCAAAAGATATTCTTTAAACTGATGGCAGTTAAGCTCCATCCACAAAAAATTGAGTTCAAGTCCCGGGTCATGTTTTTTTTTTTTCATACTTTTGGGA
The DNA here is from genome assembly GCF_949152265.1 of Phoxinus phoxinus. Classification (NCBI taxonomy): domain Eukaryota; kingdom Metazoa; phylum Chordata; class Actinopteri; order Cypriniformes; family Leuciscidae; genus Phoxinus; species Phoxinus phoxinus. The sequence continues at coordinate 11,470,340 of NC_136886.1, forward strand.
TTTTGACGACAGGTCCCGGGTCATCGTTTTTTTTTTTTTTCATACTTTCCAATCATGGTTAAAAGGCAAAAGATATTCTTTAAACTGATGGCAGTTAAGCTCCATCCACAAAGAAATTGAGTTCAAGTCCCGGGTCATGTTTTTTTTTGTTTTTTTGTTTTGTCATACTTTTGGGATTTTGACGACAGGTCCCAGGTCATAGTTTTTTTTTTTTTTCATACTTTCCTATCATTGTTAAAAGGCAAAAGATATTCTTTAAACTGATGGCAGTTAAGCTCCATCCACAAAGAAATTGAGTTCAAGTCCCGGGTCATGTTTTTTTTTGTTTTTTTGTTTTTTCATACTTTTGGGATTTTGACGACAGGTCCCGGGTCATCGTTTTTTTTTTTTTTTCATACTTTCCTATCATTGTTAAAAGGCAAAAGATATTCTTTAAACTGATGGCAGTTAAGCTCCATCCACAAAGAAATTGAGTTCAAGTCCCGGGTCATGTTTTTTTTTTTTTTTTTTTTTTTTTCATACTTTTGGGATTTTGACGACAGGTCCCGGGTCATCGTTTTTTTTTTTTTTTCATACTTTCCTATCATGGTTAAAAGGCAAAAGATATTCTTTAAACTGATGGCAGTTACGCTCCATCCACAAAGAAATTGAGTTCAAGTCCCGGGTCATGTTTTTTTTTGTTTTTTGTTTTTTCATACTTTTGGGATTTTGACGACAGGTCCCGGGTCATCGTTTTTTTTTTTTTTTTCATACTTTCCTATCATTGTTAAAAGGCAAAAGATATTCTATAAACTGATGGCAGTTCAGCTCCATCCACAAAGAAATTGAGTTCAAGTCCCGGGTCATGTTTTTTTTTTTTTTTTTTTTCATACTTTTGGGATTTTGACGACAGGTCCCGGGTCATAGTTTTTTTTTTTTTTTCATACTTTCCTATCATGGTTAAAAGGCAAAAGATATTCTTTAAACTGATGGCAGTTAAGCTCCATCCACAAAGAAATTGAGTTCAAGTCCCGGGTCATGTTTTTTTTAGTTTTTTAGTTTTTTAGTTTTTTCATACATTTGGGATTTTGACGACAGGTCCCGGGTCATCGTTTTTTTTTTTTTTTTTTCATACTTTCCTATCATGGTTAAAAGGCAAAAGATATTCTTTAAACTGATGACAGTTAAGCTCCATCCACAAAGAAATTGAGTTCAAGTCCCGGGTCATGTTTTTTTTTGGTTTTTGTTTTTCCATACTTTTGGGATTTTGACGACAGGTCCCGGGTCATCGTTTTTTTTTTTTTTTTCATACTTTCCTATCATGGTTAAAAGGCAAAAGATATTCTTTAAACTGATGGCAGTTAAGCTCCATCCACAAAAAAATTGAGTTCAAGTCCCGGGTCATGTTTTTTTTTTTTCCATACTTTTGGGATTTTGACGACAGGTCCCGGGTCATCGTTTTTTTTTTTTTTTCATACTTTCCTATCATGGTTAAAAGGCAAAAGATATTCTTTAAACTGATGGCAGTTAAGCTCCATCCACAAAAAAATTGAGTTCAAGTCCCGGGTCATGTTTTTTTTTTTTCATACTTTTGGGATTTTGACGACAGGTCCCGGGTCATCGTTTTTTTTTTTTTTTCATACTTTCCTATCATGGTTAAAAGGCAAAAGATATTCTTTAAACTGATGGCAGTTAAGCTCCATCCACAAAGAAATTGAGTTCAAGTCCCGGGTCATGTTTTTGTTTGGTTTTTGTTTTTTCATACTTTTGGGATTTTGACGACAGGTCCCGGGTCATCGTTTTTTTTTTTTTTTCATACTTTCCTATCATGGTTAAAAGGCAAAAGATATTCTTTAAACTGATGGCCGTTAAGCTCCATCCACAAAAAAAATTGAGTTCAAGTCCCGGGTCATGTTTTTTTTTTGTTTTTTTTTCATACTTTTGGGATTTTGACGACAGGTCCCGGGTCATCGTTTTTTTTTTTTTCATACTTTCCTATCATGGTTAAAAGGCAAAAGATATTCTTTAAACTGATGGCAGTTACGCTCCATCCACAAAGAAATTGAGTTCAAGTCCCGGGTCATGTTTTTTTTTTTTTTTTTTTTTCATACTTTTGGGATTTTGACGACAGGTCCCGGGGTCATCGTTTTTTTTTTTTTTTCATACTTTCCTATCATGGTTAAAAGGCAAAATATATTCTTTAAACTGATGGCAGTTAAGCTCCATCCACAAAGAAATTGAGTTCAAGTCCCGGGTCATGTTTTTTTTAGTTTTTTGGTTTTTAGTTTTTTCATACTTTTGGGATTTTTACGACAGGTCCCGGGTCATCGTTTTTTTTTTTTTTTCATACTTTCCTATCATGGTTAAAAGGCAAAAGATATTCTTTAAACTGATGGCAGTTAAGCTCCATCCACAAAAAAATTGAGTTCAAGTCCCGGGTCATGTTTTTTTTTTTTCATACTTTTGGGATTTTGACGACAGGTCCCGGGTCATGTTTTTTTTAGTTTTTTTGTTTTGTCATACTTTTGGGATTTTGACGACAGGTCCCGGGTCATAGTTTTTTTTTTTTTTTCATACTTTCCTATCATTGTTAAAAGGCAAAAGATATTCTTTAAACTGATGGCAGTTAAGCTCCATCCACAAAGAAATTGAGTACAAGTCCCGGGTCATGTTTTTTTTTTTCATAATTTTGGGATTTTGACGACAGGTCCCGGGTCATCGTTTTTTTTTTTTTTTCATACTTTCCTATCATGGTTAAAAGGCAAAAGATATTCTTTAAACTGATCGCAGTTAAGCTCCATCCACAAAGAAATTGAGTTCAAGTCCCGGGTCATATTTTTTTTTTTTTCATACTTTTGGGATTTTGACGACAGGTCCCGGGTCATCGTTTTTTTTTTTTTTTTCATACTTTCCTATCATGGTTAAAAGGCAAAAGATATTCTTTAAACTGATGGCAGTTACGCTCCATCCACAAAGAAATTGAGTTCAAGTCCCGGGTCATGTTTTTTTTTTTTTTTTTTTTTCATACTTTTGGGATTTTGACGACAGGTCCCGGGGTCATCGTTTTTTTTTTTTTTTCATACTTTCCTATCATGGTTAAAAGGCAAAATATATTCTTTAAACTGATGGCAGTTAAGCTCCATCCACAAAGAAATTGAGTTCAAGTCCCGGGTCATGTTTTTTTTAGTTTTTTGGTTTTTAGTTTTTTCATACTTTTGGGATTTTTACGACAGGTCCCGGGTCATCGTTTTTTTTTTTTTTTCATACTTTCCTATCATGGTTAAAAGGCAAAAGATATTCTTTAAACTGATGGCAGTTAAGCTCCATCCACAAAAAAATTGAGTTCAAGTCCCGGGTCATGTTTTTTTTTTTTCATACTTTTGGGATTTTGACGACAGGTCCCGGGTCATGTTTTTTTTAGTTTTTTTGTTTTGTCATACTTTTGGGATTTTGACGACAGGTCCCGGGTCATAGTTTTTTTTTTTTTTTCATACTTTCCTATCATTGTTAAAAGGCAAAAGATATTCTTTAAACTGATGGCAGTTAAGCTCCATCCACAAAGAAATTGAGTTCAAGTCCCGGGTCATGTTTTTTTTTTTCATAATTTTGGGATTTTGACGACAGGTCCCGGGTCATCGTTTTTTGTTTTTTTTCATACTTTCCTATCATGGTTAAAAGGCAAAAGATATTCTTTAAACTGATCGCAGTTAAGCTCCATCCACAAAGAAATTGAGTTCAAGTCCCGGGTCATGTTTTTTTTTTTTTTTTTTTTTCATACTTTTGGGATTTTGACGACAGGTCCCGGGTCATCGTTTTTTTTTTTTTTTCATACTTTCCTATCATTGTTAAAAGGCAAAATATATTCTTTAAACTGATGGCAGTTAAGCTCCATCCACAAAGAAATTGAGTTCAAGTCCCGGGTCATATTTTTTTTTTTTTCATACTTTTGGGATTTTGACGACAGGTCCCGGGTCATCGGTTTTTTTTTTTTTTTTTTCATACTTTTGGGATTTTGACGACAGGGCCCGGGTCATCGTTTTTTTTTTTTTTTTCATACTTTCCTATCATGGTTAAAAGGCAAAATATATTCTTTAAACTGATGGCAGTTACGCTCCATCCACAAAAAAATTGAGTTCAAGTCCCGGGTCATGTTTTTTTTAGTTTTTTAGTTTTTTAGTTTTTTCACACATTTGGGATTTTGACGACAGGTCCCGGGGTCATCGTTTTTTTTTTTTTTTTTCATACTTTCCTATCATGGTTAAAAGGCAAAATATATTCTTTAAACTGATGGCAGTTAAGCTCCATCCACAAAGAAATTGAGTTCAAGTCCAGGGTCATGTTTTTTTTTGGTTTTTGTTTTTCCATACTTTTGGGATTTTGACGACAGGTTCATCGGGTCATCGTTTTTTTTTTTTTTTCATACTTTCCTATCATGGTTAAAAGGCAAAAGATATTCTTTAAACTGATGGCAGTTAAGCTCCATCCACAAAGAAATTGAGTTCAAGTCCCGGGTCATGTTTTTTTTTTTTCCATACTTTTGGGATTTTGACGACAGGTCCCGGGTCATCGTTTTTTTTTTTTTTCATACTTTCCTATCATGGTTAAAAGGCAAAAGATATTCTTTAAACTGATGGCAGTTAAGCTCCATCCACAAAAAAAATGAGTTCAAGTCCCGGGTCATGTTTTTTTTTTTTCCATACTTTTGGGATTTTGACGACAGGTCCCGGGTCATCTTTTTTTTTTTTTTTTTCATACTTTCCTATCATGGTTAAAAGGCAAAAGATATTCTTTAAACTGATGGCAGTTAAGCTCCATCCACAAAGAAATTGAGTTCAAGTCCCGGGTCATGTTTTTTTTTAGTTTTTTTGTTTTGTCATACTTTTGGGATTTTGACGACAGGTCCCGGGTCATAGTTTTTTTTTTTTTTCATACTTTCCTATCATTGTTAAAAGGCAAAAGATATTCTTTAAACTGATGGCAGTTAAGCTCCATCCACAAAGAAATTGAGTTCAAGTCCCGGGTCATGTTTTTTTTTGGTTTTTGTTTTTTCATACTTTTGGGATTTTGACGACAGGTCCCGGGTCATCTTTTTTTTTTTTTTCATACTTTCCTATCATGGTTAAAAGGCAAAAAGATATTCTTTAAACTGATGGCAGTTAAGCTCCATCCACAAAAAAATTGAGTTCAAGTCCCGGGTCATGTTTTTTTTTGGTTTTTGTTTTTTCATACTTTTGGGATTTTGACGACAGGTCCCGGGTCATCGTTTTTTTTTTTTTTTTTTCATACTTTCCTATCATGGTTAAAAGGCGAAAGATATTCTTTAAACTGATGGCAGTTAAGCTCCATCCACAAAAAAATTGAGTTCAAGTCCCGGGTCATGTTTTTTTTTTTCATACTTTTGGGATTTTGACGACAGGTCCCGGGGTCATCGTTTTTTTTTTTTTTTTTCATACTTTCCTATCATGGTTAAAAGGCAAAAGATATTCTTTAAACTGATGGCAGTTAAGCTCCATCCACAAAGAAATTGAGTTCAAGTCCCGGGTCATGTTTTTTTTTGGTTTTTGTTTTTCCATACTTTTGGGATTTTGACGACAGGTCCCGGGTCATCGTTTTTTTTTTTTTTTTCATACTTTCCTATCATGGTTAAAAGGCAAAAGATATTCTTTAAACTGATGGCAGTTAAGCTCCATCCACAAAAAAATTGAGTTCAAGTCCCGGGTCATGTTTTTTTTTTTCCATACTTTTGGGATTTTGACGACAGGTCCCGGGTCATCGTTTTTTGTTTTTTTTTCATACTTTCCTATCATGGTTAAAAGGCAAAAGATATTCTTTAAACTGATGGCAGTTAAGCTCCATCCACAAAAAAATTGAGTTCAAGTCCCGGGTCATGTTTTTTTTTGTTTTTTTGTTTTTTCATACTTTTGGGATTTTGACGACAGGTCCCGGGTCATCGTTTTTTTTTTTTTTTCATACTTTCCTATCATGGTTAAAAGGTAAAAGATATTCTTTAAACTGATGGCAGTTAAGCTCCATCCACAAAGAAATTGAGTTCAAGTCCCGGGTCATGTTTTTTTTTGGTTTTTGTTTTTTCATACTTTTGGGATTTTGACGACAGGTCCCGGGTCATGTTTTTTTTTTTTCATACTTTTGGGATTTTGACGACAGGTCCCGGGTCATCGTTTTTTTTTTTTTCATACTTTCCTATCATGGTTAAAAGGCAAAAGATATTCTTTAAACTGATGGCAGTTAAGCTCCATCCACAAAGAAATTGAGTTCAAGTCCCGGGTCATGTTTTTTTTTGTTTTTTTGTTTTGTCATACTTTTGGGATTTTGACGACAGGTCCCGGGTCATAGTTTTTTTTTTTTTTTCATACTTTCCTATCATTGTTAAAAGGCAAAAGATATTCTTTAAACTGATGGCAGTTAAGCTCCATCCACAAAGAAATTGAGTTCAAGTCCCGGGTCATGTTTTTTTTTTGTTTTTTTGTTTTTTCATACTTTTGGGATTTTGACGACAGGTCCCGGGTCATAGTTTTTTTTTTTTTTTCATACTTTCCTATCATTGTTAAAAGGCAAAAGATATTCTTTAAACTGATGGCAGTTAAGCTCCATCCACAAAGAAATTGAGTTCAAGTCCCGGGTCATGTTTTTTTTTTGTTTTTTTGTTTTTTCATACTTTTGGGATTTTGACGACAGGTCCCGGGTCATCGTTTTTTTTTTTTTTTCATACTTTCCTATCATGGTTAAAAGGCAAAAGATATTCTTTAAACTGATGGCAGTTAAGCTCCATCCACAAAGAAATTGAGTTCAAGTCCCGGGTCATGTTTTTTTTTTTTTTTTTTTTCATACTTTTGGGATTTTGACGACAGGTCCCGGGTCATCGTTTTTTTTTTTTTTCATACTTTCCTATCATGGTTAAAAGGCAAAAGATATTCTTTAAACTGATGGCAGTTAAGCTCCATCCACAAAGAAATTGAGTTCAAGTCCCGGGTCATGTTTTTTTTAGTTTTTTTGTTTTTTCATACTTTTGGGATTTTTACGACAGGTCATGTTTTTTTTTGGTTTTTGTTTTTTCATACTTTTGGGATTTTGACGACAGGTCCCGGGTCATCGTTTTTTTTTTTTTTTTTCATACTTTCCTATCATGGTTAAAAGGCGAAAGATATTCTTTAAACTGATGGCAGTTAAGCTCCATCCACAAAGAAATTGAGTTCAAGTCCCGGGTCATGTTTTTTTTTGGTTTTTGTTTTTTCATACTTCTGGGATTTTTACGACAGGTCCCGGGTCATGTTTTTTTTTGTTTTTTGTTTTTTCATACTTTTGGGATTTTGACGACAGGTCCCGGGTCATCGTTTTTTTTTTTTTTTTTCATACTTTCCTATCATGGTTAAAAGGCGAAAGATATTCTTTAAACTGATGGCAGTTAAGCTCCATCCACAAAAAAATTGAGTTCAAGTCCCGGGTCATGTTTTTTTTTTTCATACTTTTGGGATTTTGACGACAGGTCCCGGGTCATCGTTTTTTTTTTTTTTTTCATACTTTCCTATCATGGTTAAAAGGCAAAAGATATTCTTTAAACTGATGGCAGTTAAGCTCCATCCACAAAGAAATTGAGTTCAAGTCCCGGGTCATGTTTTTTTTTGGTTTTTGTTTTTTCATACTTTTGGGATTTTGACGACAGGTCCCGGGTCATCGTTTTTTTTTTTTTTTCATACTTTCCTATCATGGTTAAAAGGCAAAAGATATTCTTTAAACTGATGGCAGTTAAGCTCCATCCACAAAAAAATTGAGTTCAAGTCCCGGGTCATGTTTTTTTTTTTTCCATACTTTTGGGATTTTGACGACAGGTCCCGGGTCATCTTTTTTTTTTTTTTTCATACTTTCCTATCATGGTTAAAAGGCAAAATATATTCTTTAAACTGATGGCAGTTAAGCTCCATCCACAAAGAAATTGAGTTCAAGTCCCGGGTCATGTTTTTTTTTGTTTTTTTGTTTTTTCATACTTTTGGGATTTTGACGACAGGTCCCGGGTCATCGTTTTTTTTTTTTTTTCATACTTTCCTATCATGGTTAAAAGGTAAAAGATATTCTTTAAACTGATGGCAGTTAAGCTCCATCCACAAAAAAATTGAGTTCAAGTCCCGGGTCATGTTTTTTTTTTTCATACTTTTGGGATTTTGACGACAGGTCCCGGGTCATCGTTTTTTTTTTTTTTTCATACTTTCCTATCATGGTTAAAAGGCAAAAGATATTCTTTAAACTGATGGCAGTTAAGCTCCATCCACAAAGAAATTGAGTTCAAGTCCCGGGTCATGTTTTTTTTAGTTTTTTTGTTTTGTCATACTTTTGGGATTTTGACGACAGGTCCCGGGTCATAGTTTTTTTTTTTTTTCATACTTTCCTATCATTGTTAAAAGGCAAAAGATATTCTTTAAACTGATGGCAGTTAAGCTCCATCCACAAAGAAATTGAGTTCAAGTCCCGGGTCATGTTTTTTTTTGGTTTTTGTTTTTTCATACTTTTGGGATTTTGACGACAGGTCCCGGGTCATCGTTTTTTTTTTTTTTTTTCATACTTTCCTATCATGGTTAAAAGGCAAAAGATATTCTTTAAACTGATGGCAGTTAAGCTCCATCCACAAAGAAATTGAGTTCAAGTCCCGGGTCATGTTTTTTTTAGTTTTTTAGTTTTTTTGTTTTTTCATACTTCTGGGATTTTTACGACAGGTCCCGGGTCATGTTTTTTTTTGTTTTTTGTTTTTTCATACTTTTGGGATTTTGACGACAGGTCCCGGGTCATCGTTTTTTTTTTTTTTTTTCATACTTTCCTATCATGGTTAAAAGGCGAAAGATATTCTTTAAACTGATGGCAGTTAAGCTCCATCCACAAAGAAATTGAGTTCAAGTCCCGGGTCATGTTTTTTTTTGGTTTTTGTTTTTTCATACTTGTGGGATTTTGACGACAGGTCCCGGGTCATCGTTTTTTTTTTTTTTCATACTTTCCTATCATGGTTAAAAGGCAAAAGATATTCTTTAAACTGATGGCAGTTACGCTCCATCCACAAAGAAATTGAGTTCAAGTCCCGGGTCATGTTTTTTTTTTTTTTTTTTTTTTTCATACTTTTGGGATTTTGACGACAGGTCCCGGGTCATCGTTTTTTTTTTTTTTTTTCATACTTTCCTATCATGGTTAAAAGGCAAAAGATATTCTTTAAACTGATGGCAGTTAAGCTCCATCCACAAAGAAATTGAGTTCAAGTCCCGGGTCATGTTTTTTTTTGGTTTTTGTTTTTCCATACTTTTGGGATTTTGACGACAGGTCCCGGGTCATCGTTTTTTTTTTTTTTTCATACTTTCCTATCATGGTTAAAAGGCAAAAAGATATTCTTTAAACTGATGGCAGTTAAGCTCCATCCACAAAAAAATTGAGTTCAAGTCCCGGGTCATGTTTTTTTTTGGTTTTTGTTTTTTCATACTTTTGGGATTTTGACGACAGGTCCCGGGTCATCGTTTTTTTTTTTTTTTTTCATACTTTCCTATCATGGTTAAAAGGCGAAAGATATTCTTTAAACTGATGGCAGTTAAGCTCCATCCACAAAAAAATTGAGTTCAAGTCCCGGGTCATGTTTTTTTTTTTCATACTTTTGGGATTTTGACGACAGGTCCCGGGGTCATCGTTTTTTTTTTTTTTTTTCATACTTTCCTATCATGGTTAAAAGGCAAAAGATATTCTTTAAACTGATGGCAGTTAAGCTCCATCCACAAAGAAATTGAGTTCAAGTCCCGGGTCATGTTTTTTTTTGGTTTTTGTTTTTCCATACTTTTGGGATTTTGACGACAGGTCCCGGGTCATCGTTTTTTGTTTTTTTTTCATACTTTCCTATCATGGTTAAAAGGCAAAAGATATTCTTTAAACTGATGGCAGTTAAGCTCCATCCACAAAAAAATTGAGTTCAAGTCCCGGGTCATGTTTTTTTTTTTTCCATACTTTTGGGATTTTGACGACAGGTCCCGGGTCATCGTTTTTTGTTTTTTTTTCATACTTTCCTATCATGGTTAAAAGGCAAAAGATATTCTTTAAACTGATGGCAGTTAAGCTCCATCCACAAAAAAATTGAGTTCAAGTCCCGGGTCATGTTTTTTTTTTTTTTTTTTTTCATACTTTTGGGATTTTGACGACAGGGCCCGGGTCATCGTTTTTTTTTTTTTTTCATACTTTCCTATCATGGTTAAAAGGCAAAATATATTCTTTAAACTGATGGCAGTTAATCTCCATCCACAAATAAATTGAGTTCAAGTCCCGGGTCATGTTTTTTTTTGTTTTTTTGTTTTTTCATACTTTTGGGATTTTGACGACAGGTCCCGGGTCATCGTTTTTTTTTTTTTTTTCATACTTTCCTATCATGGTTAAAAGGTAAAAGATATTCTTTAAACTGATGGCAGTTAAGCTCCATCCACAAAGAAATTGAGTTCAAGTCCCGGGTCATGTTTTTTTTTGGTTTTTGTTTTTTCATACTTTTGGGATTTTGACGACAGGTCCCGGGTCATCGTTTTTTTTTTTTTTTCATACTTTCCTATCATGGTTAAAAGGCAAAAGATATTCTTTAAACTGATGGCAGTTAAGCTCCATCCACAAAGAAATTGAGTTCAAGTCCCGGGTCATGTTTTTTTTAGTTTTTTGTTTTTTCATACTTTTGGGATTTTGACGACAGGTCCCGGGTCATCGTTTTTTTTTTTTTTTCATACTTTCCTATCATTGTTAAAAGGCAAAAGATATTCTTTAAACTGATGGCAGTTAAGCTCCATCCACAAAAAAATTGAGTTCAAGTCCCGGGTCATGTTTTTTTTTGTTTTTTTGTTTTGTCATACTTTTGGGATTTTGACGACAGGTCCCGGGTCATCGTTTTTTTTTTTTTTTCATACTTTCCTATCATTGTTAAAAGGCAAAAGATATTCTTTAAACTGATGGCAGTTAAGCTCCATCCACAAAGAAATTGAGTTCAAGTCCCGGGTCATGTTTTTTTTTTTTTTTTTTTTCATACTTTTGGGATTTTGACGACAGGTCCCGGGTCATCGTTTTTTTTTTTTTTTTTCATACTTTCCTATCATGGTTAAAAGGCGAAAGATATTCTTTAAACTGATGGCAGTTAAGCTCCATCCACAAAAAAATTGAGTTCAAGTCTCGGGTCATGTTTTTTTTTTTCATACTTTTGGGATTTTGACGACAGGTCCCGGGTCATCGTTTTTTTTTTTTTTTTCATACTTTCCTATCATGGTTAAAAGGCAAAAGATATTCTTTAAACTGATGGCAGTTAAGCTCCATCCACAAAGAAATTGAGTTCAAGTCCCGGGTCATGTTTTTTTTTGTTTTTTTGTTTTTTCATACTTTTGGGATTTTGACGACAGGTCCCGGGTCATCGTTTTTTTTTTTTTTTCATACTTTCCTATCATGGTTAAAAGGCAAAATATATTCTTTAAACTGATGGCAGTTAAGCTCCATCCACAAAGAAATTGAGTTCAAGTCCCGGGTCATGTTTTTTTTTTTTTTTTTTTCATACTTTTGGGATTTTGACGACAGGTCCCGGGTCATCGTTTTTTTTTTTTTTTCATACTTTCCTATCATTGTTAAAAGGCAAAAGATATTATTTAAACTGATGGCAGTTAAGCTCCATCCACAAAGAAATTGAGTTCAAGTCCCGGGTCATGTTTTTTTTTGGTTTTTGTTTTTTCATACTTTTGGGATTTTGACGACAGGTCCCGGGTCATGGTTTTTTTTTTTTTTTCATACTTTCCTATCATGGTTAAAAAGAAAAATATATTCTTTAAACTGATGGCAGTTAAGCTCCATCCACAAAAAAATTGAGTTCAAGTCCCGGGTCATGTTTTTTTTTTTTCATACTTTTGGGATTTTGACGACAGGTCCCGGGTCATCGTTTTTTTTTTTTTTTCATACTTTCCTATCATGGTTAAAAGGCAAAATATATTCTTTAAACTGATGGCAGTTAAGCTCCATCCACAAAGAAATTGAGTTCAAGTAACGGGTCATGTTTTTTTTTGTTTTTTTTCTCATACTTTTGGGATATAACTTTGACTCATAATAGTCACATCCATGTGATCGACCTCTTACAGCGAAAACACTGCTGAAGTTTCATCAAGATCAATTAATGTATGCAGATGTTATAACACACTTCCTGTTTCCAATATTCGCCATAAATTTGTTTCCTCGCCACGGCCAAACCGTTCGAGATATCAAAAATCCCCTCGCAACTTTTCATTCTCAATGTCTTGACTTCATGCTGACCGAGTTTCGTGGTGATTGTTTGAATCGTCTAGGAGGAGTATTTTAAATTCCATTGCATGTGTTTTTTAAACTACGCCAAATAGCCGACTTCCTGTTGGGCTGGGGTAAAAAGTCAGAAGGATATATGAACCGATGAGATCTATAAGTTTACCGAGTTTCATATTATTTCATGCAAGCGTGTTTGATTTATGGACCAAGTTTTCGGACCCCGTTCTAGGGGGCGCTGTCGAGCCCCCCTGCCACGCCCGGGTCCCAGCTTCAGTCCGGCTCTAATGGCCGCGGGTTCTGACCAGTGTGCAAAGTTTCAAGAGTTTTTGAGCACGTTAAGGCCCCCAAAAGTGGCAAAAACCTTGAAGAAAAAATTATTATAAAGAAGAAGAAGAAGAAGAAGAAGAATTAAAGCTGCAAGCAGCGATTGCGGGCCCAAGCCGGTGGCACCGCCACCCTGGTGCCTTTAGTGGAACTAAAGGCACCGGGTGGCGGTGCCACCGGCTTGGGCCCTCCATCGCTGCTTGCAGCTTTAATTTTATATATATATATATATATATATATATATATATATATATATATATAAAATATATATATATATATATTATGTAAATTCTTTTTTTCCCCCTATTTTTAACATATATATTATTATATATATAATAATAATATATATATTATTAACATTTTTGGATGCTAAACTATTCTTTTTATAGGCTTTGTACTTTGTACACTTTGTACACTCACGTTCCAATATAGAAAAATTTAAAAAAATTATTATGAACGGCACAAACTGTACAAATGACTATTTAAACAGAGCAGTGTAATTTTTATATGTAAGGTTGACTATTTTATTATTATATTTTATTAAGGCTATAATGAACATTCTGCGATGTCAAGATTGCAATGCTGGAATGCTGTGTGTGTGTGTGTGTGTGTGTGTGTTTGTGTGTGTGTGTGTGTGTGTGTGTGTGTGTGTGTGTGTGTGTGTGTGTGTGTGTGTGTGTGGCTCGATCGAACAATGGAGACATAAAAACATACTCCGTCATTTTGTTCATACAGACCATCATTCAAAATGCAAAGTGTTTCCTTATATTTGTGTACACTCGCAATGAAACACAACATTGTGCTTTTGTTAAACTGTAAACTCTTGTCAAACTGTAACCTACAACTGTCACCCAACCAAAATCACACACACACACACACACACACACACACACACACACACACACACATCCCCCCTCCCCTCCCCACACAGACAGACACACACACACACAGAATGGCAGAGAGACAGAGAGAGAGAAAATACACATTCAAACCACAATATCTGACTTCCTGTTGGTCGGAGCTAATGACTGTAAATTAGAAAGTTGTCCGGATCGAAGAGAAGAATATACGTACCGAGTTTGGTTACTGTAGGTAAAACTATAACTAAGTTATAACACACTTTATGCATCCTTTTTTAATCATAAATTTGTTTCCTCGCCACGGCCAAACCGTTCGAGATATCAAAAATCCCCTGGCAATTTATCATCTTCCATGTCTTGACTTCATGCTGACCGAGTTTCGTGGTCATCGGATGAATTCTCTAGGAGAAGTGTTTCAAATGCGAGAGCAAGCGTTCTCCAATCAACCCGTAATAGCCGACTTCCTGTTGGGCTGGCGTAAAACTTGACCCAGGGAAAGTTGTTCGGCCCGATTAAATCTATATGTGTACCAAGTTTCATATTAATTCATGCAAGCGTGTTTGATATACGGACAAGTGTTCGAATCCCATTCCAGGGGGCGCTGTCGAGCCCCCCTGCCACGCCCGGGTACCAGCTTCAGCCCGGCCGCGGGTTCTAACCTGTGTGCAAAATTTCAAGAGTTTTCAAGCACGTTAAGGCCCTCAAAAGTGCCAGAGATTTTGCACACAGCAGATAAATGGTTAAACTAAAAAACTAGCCCCCCCCCCTCCTCACACACACACACACGCACAGAGGGGCAGAGGGAAAATGCTCCAAACAGTACACATTCAAACCAAAATATCTGACTTCCTGTTGGTCGGAGCTAATGACTGTAAATTAGAAAGTTGTCCGGATCGAAGAGAAGAATATACGTACCGAGTTTGGTTACTGTAGGTAAAACTAATACCCCATTTTTGACTAAAGGTGGCGCTAATGAGCCCCTTACCACGCCCGTTTCTTAAACTTCGCACATGTCTATTACACAATAAATGTCAAATGCATGTTGAGTTTCATGCAATTTGAAGCATGTTAAGAGCCTCAAATGCATCCAAAAAGAATATAAAAGTTTAAAGCGTTGCCATGGCGACAGTATTAAAGATATCAATCATCCTTTCACAGGTCTACATCTGTCATGTGTTTACATTATACAGATGAAGTTTGAAGCAAATCGGGTAAAAATAAGAGGGTGATTTCAAAGCATTTTGAAAGTGACACACTTCCTGCTGCCAGTTGGTGGCGCTATAACTTTGACTCACAATAGTCACATCCATGTGATCGGCCTCTTACAGCGAACACACTGCTGAAGTTTCATCAAGATCAGTTAATGTATGAGGATGTTATAACACACTTCCTGTTTCCAATATTCGCCATAAATTTGTTTCCTCGCCACGGCCAAACCGTTCGAGATATCAAAAATCCCCTCGCAACTTTTCATCCTCCATGTCTTGACTTCATGCACACCGAGTTTTGTGGCGATTGGTTGAATTTTCTAGGAGGAGTATTTTAAATTCCATTGCATGTGTTTTTTAAACTACGCCAAATAGCCGACTTCCTGTTGGGCTGGGGTAAAAAGTAAAAGCATGAAGGATATATGAACCGATGAGATCTATAAGTGTACCGAGTTTCATATTATTTCATGCAAGCGTGTTTGATTTATGGACCAAGTTTTCGGACCGCGTTCCAGGGGGCGCTGTCAAGCCCCCCTGCCACGCCCGGGTACCAGCTTCAGTCCGGCTCTAATGGCCGCGGGTTCTGACCAGTGTGCAAAGTTTCAAGAGTTTTTGAGCACGTTAAGGCCCCCAAAAGTGGCAAAAACCTTGAAAAAAAAATTATTATAAAGAAGAATAACAAAAAACCCTTAGAAGAACAATAGGGCTCTGCGCCCTTTCAGGGCTTGGGCCCTAAATATATATATATATATAATTAAAGCTGCAAGCAGCGATTGCGGGCCCAAGCCGGTGGCACCGCCACCCTGGTGCCTTTAGTGGAACTATATATATATATATAAAAAAATATAAAAAAAATTAAAAATATATATATATTATGTAAATTCTTTTTTTCCCCCTATTTTTAACATATTCAATTCAATTCAATTCAAGTTTATTTGTATAGCGCTTTTCACAATACACATTGTTTCAAAGCAGCTTTACAGAAAATGCATTTCAAAAATATACATACAAAAATACAGTTAGTTAATCATGAAATTTAGGGCATAACATATCGCCGGCGTTGGGTCGTCTCTTCACAGGCGTCGAGTCGTCTCATCACAGGCGTTGGGGCATCTGAAGTCTCCATGAGAGGCTGGATACTAACTGGAGCTGACAAACTCTATTTGAGTTATCTCGGGACAGGCGTCCCGAGATAACAACAAAAAAAGGCAGATGGGAAATAATTAGCGTAGCTGCTGTTCTTAATACGAATGCATTTGATCTGATTTAACTGTAGTATAAAAGGTATGAGATGCATCATGTGAATGCTTGGCTAAAGAGATGCGTCTTTAATCTAGTTTTAAACTGGGAGACTGAGTCTGAGCCTCGGACAGTATCAGGAAGGCTATTCCAGAGTTTAGGAGCTAGATGTGAAAACGCCCTCCCTCCTTTAGTGGACTTAGATATCCTAGGTACGACCAGAAGCCTCGAATTTAGCGATCTTAAAGAGCGCGATGGAATATATGGCGATAGAAGATCTCTTAAATATACAGGAGCTAAACCATTTAGGGCTTTATAGGTCAGTAGCAATACTTTGTAATTGATACGGAACTTAATAGGTAACCAGTGTAGAGATGATAAAATTGGTGTTATATACATTGACATTATATAACATATATATTATTATATATATAATAATAATATATATATTATTAACATTTTTGGATGCTACACTATTCTTTTTATAGGCTTTGTACTTTGTACACTCACGTTCCAATATAGAAAAATTAAAAAAATTTATTATGAACGGCACAAACTGTACAAATGACTATTTAAACAGAGCAGTGTAATTTTTATATGTAAGGTTGACTATTTTATTATTATATTTTATTAAGGCTATAATGAACATTCTGCGATGTCAAGATTGCAATGCTGGAATGCTGTGTGTGTGTGTGTGTGTGTGTGTGTGTGTGTGTGTGTGTGTGTGTGTGTGTGTGTGTGTGTGTGTGTGTGTGTGTGTGTGTGTGTGTGTGTGTGTGTGTGTGTGTGTGTGTGTGTGTGTGTGTGTGTGTGTGTGTGTGTGTGTGTGTGTGTGAGGCTCGATCGAACAATGGAGACATAAAAACATACTCCGTCATTTTGTTCATACAGACCATCATTCAAAATGCAAAGTGTTTCCTTATATTTGTGTACACTCGCAATGAAACACAACATTGTGCTTTTGTTAAACTATAAACTCTTGTCAAACTGTAACCTTTAACTGTCACCCAACCAAAATCACACACACACACACACACACACACACACACACACACACACACACACACACACACACACACACACACACACACACACACACACACACACACACACACACACACACACACACACACATATCCCCCCTCCCCTCCCCTCCCCACACAGACAGAATGGCAGAGAGACAGAGAGAGAGAAAATACACATTCAAACCACAATATCTGACTTCCTGTTGGTCGGAGCTAATGACTGTAAATTAGAAAGTTGTCCGGATCGAAGAGAAGAATATACGTACCGAGTTTGGTTACTGTAGGTAAAACTATAACTAAGTTATAACACACTTTATGCATCCTTTTTTAATCATACATTTGTTTCCTCGCCACAGCCAAACCGTTCGAGATATCAAAAATCCCCTGGCAATTTATCATCTTCCATGTCTTGACTTCATGCTGACCGAGTTTCGTGGTCATCGGATGAATTCTCTAGGAGAAGTGTTTCAAATGCGAGAGCAAGCGTTCTCCAATCAACCCGTAATAGCCGACTTCCTGTTGGGCTGGCGTAAAACTTGACCCAGGGAAAGTTGTTCGGCCCGATTAAATCTATATGTGTACCGAGTTTCATATTAATTCATTCAAGCGTGTTTGATATACGGACAAGTGTTCGAATCCCATTCCAGGGGGCGCTGTCGAGCCCCCCTGCCACGCCCGGGTACCAGCTTCAGCCCGGCCCTAATGGCCGCGGGTTCTGACCTGTGTGCAAAATTTCAAGAGTTTTCGAGCATGTTAAGGCCCTCAAAAGTGCCAGAGATTTTGCACACAACAGAGAAATGGTTAAACTAAACTAGCCCCCCTCCTCACACACACACACACACACACACACAGAGGGGCAGAGGGAAAATGCTCCAAACAGTACACATTCAAACCAAAATATCTGACTTCCTGTTGGTCGGAGCTAATGACTGTAAATTAGAAAGTTGTCCGGATCGAAGAGAAGAATATACGTACTAAGTTTGGGTACTGTAGGTAAAACTAATACCCCATTTTTGACTAAAGGTGGCGCTACTGAGCCCCTTACCACGCCCGTTTCTGAAACTTCGCACATGTCTATTACACAATAAATGTCAAATGCATGTTGAGTTTCATGCAATTTGAAGCATGTTAAGAGCCTCAAATGCATCCAAAAAGAATATAAAAGTTTAAAGCGTTGCCATGGCGACAGTATTAAAGATATCAATAATCCTTTCACAGGTCTACATCTGTCATGTGTTTACATTATACAGATGAAGTTTGAAGCAAATCGGGTAAAAATAAGAGGGTGATTTCAAAGCATTTCGAAAGTGACACACTTCCTGCTGCCAGTTGGTGGCGCTATAACTTTGACTCACAATAGTCACATCCATGTGATCGGCCTCTTACAGCGAACACACTGCTGAAGTTTCATCAAGATCAGTTAATGTATGAGGATGTTATAACACACTTCCTGTTTCCAATATTCGCCATAAATTCGTTTCCTCGCCACGGCCAAACCGTTCGAGATATCAAAAATCCACTCGCAACTTTTCATCCTCAATGTCTTGAGTTCATGCACACCGAGTTTCGTGGTGATTGTTTGAATCGTCTAGGAGGAGTATTTTAAATTCCATTGCATGTGTTTTTTAAACTACGCCAAATAGCCGACTTCCTGTTGGGCTGGGGTAAAAAGTCAGAGCATGAAGGATATATGAACCGGTGAGATCTATAAGTGTACCGAGTTTCATATTATTTCATGCAAGCGTGTTTGATTTATGGACCAAGTTTTTGGACCCCGTTCCAGGGGGCGCTGTCAAGCCCCCCTGCCACGCCCGGGTACCAGCTTCAGTCCGGCTCTAATGGCCGCGGGTTCTGACCAGTGTGCAAAGTTTCAAGAGTTTTTGAGCACGTTAAGGCCCCCAAAAGTGGCAAAAACCTTGAAAAAAAATTATTATAAAGAACAATAACAAAAAACCCTTAGAAGAACAATAGGGCTCTGCGCCCTTTCAGGGCTTGGGCCCTAATAACAAAAAACCCTTAGAAGAACAATAGGGCTCTGCGCCCTTTCAGGGCTTGGGCCCTAATTAGAGAAAAAAACTATTTACTAATGCACAATGCCTTTTATAATAACTGAGCCACTTTTTCATAAATTAAAATGTTGATTACTTGTTGAGACACTGGCACACTTAACTGCTGATTTGGGGGAAAATGCTTAATTTAATAATTCATGGCCAATATTTAGCCAAATTAGTTTACCAACACACACAAATATATATATATGTAGAGCATAAATCCAGTAGGCTATGTGTCAACACAGACATTCACTTTCAAAAACAAACCTAGCCTGAGAAACAATCACTGATATTCATGAGCTGCACACATTTGTGAATCTGAATGCCAGATCAATCATATTCATTCGATTTATTACAATCTGAAATTCGTTTATCATCTCATGTAAGAACATACTGACTTGAGTCTGGCTCTAAAATTGATTTTAAAAAAAATATATAAATAAAATAATGTATGATTTCATAATGTACCCATGTGGCATTGAGAGTGTCATTATTCTGTAATTGTATTGAATTGCAAATGGAGTCGTATTCACTGTGCCGTTTGGTTTAGGCAGCTGTCGTTGGTATTTGTGGCTGAAAGGCTGTAGACTCTAAATCAAAAGACAGAAATCATAAGATTTGAGTTATATATATTACAGAAGTGGGGACTGCTGAACCCTGATGTGAGCCTCAGCTCATACACATGCTCAAAGACAGATATCCTCATCAAAAAAGAAGCAGACTAACAGCATGGTATATTAAATCACATATAGATGAATTATTGTTGGCCGCTGCTGTGATCTATGACCAAAACTGGATTTATGGTGAACAAAATGAATAGATATACAGAGCAAGTTGAATGCAGTTTGAAGAGTGAAGTGATGCCTTTGCATATTTCATCAAACTGCAGAACGCTGGTGTTTCTGCTATTACTCAGTTGAACACTGGGAGTCTCTGTAATCTCACTCATGCCTTATAATGCCTACGTTCCTTCACTCAGTGTCTGCTTAAGAGTTATTGTGCTCCTTTAAAATTGAACTTGTATTTTATTTATTTTAACCAAGTGAGAACAAAAAAAGAATAGTTGGAATAATTACATTCAGCTGTGCGTGTTTGTTCAGCTTTTGCTTATATACACTTACATAGAGAGTATATTAAGTTATGACAGTTGTGTACTTAGATATTGAGTAGCCTAGCCTTGATTGATGTAGTATTTGTATAAACACGCGCCTGTTGGTACTTGCGTAGCTTTTGTAAAGAAAACGAAAATAATATAAAATATAAAATAAAACAATAAAGTAAAACATTATTTTTTTTAAATGCATGACCAAAATGGGCACATAATTTAGTGTTACAACCTCTTAGGTTATTTTCATGAACCAGATTTTATATGCTGTTAGTTTATGGTCTGTCCTTGAAAACTTTGATTCAACTAGCATGTAAGGAATGGTTTGTAAGGAATGGTTTGCAATGAATGTGAAGTGTGTTTGGTGCAGAATTATATGTATGCATTTTTCTCCTTTGCTTGGATGAAGTGTATATCATTCTTATTATACATACTGTATATTATCAGTTTTATTATTAACATTATTACTGTGGATTATTTTCTCATCCAGTTTTTTGAGACCCTGTAACCAACATCATGTTTTATTGATTTAAAATGTGTCATATAAATGTGATTATATAGGAGCTGTGTAGTTTCATGATTGAAATAGCTGCTTGAGTGTGTTCCCAAGACAGCCATTGGCCACATATACAAAGGACATTTTACTATCCCATGAGGCCTCATGAGAGGATTCATAAATGATAGGCGTGATTTTTCATCCATAAAACATTTCAGAGCAAAAATCCGCCTGGCAGGCAATTCCATAGGGTTAGGGGTTATTTGTTGTATAGCATTGCATATGCAATCAGCACTGAACTAGTTTGGAGAAGAAAAAAATAAAAAAAATTAGGAAAGTGAGCACAATTCACATGACAACATGAAAGGTCAACTATAGCTGTGTATGAGTCTGAGAGCTTCTGCATGTGTGAAACTCTTCAACCGCAAATTACTTTTCTTTTCACACTGGTCTCATCTGGTTGTATAGTCTTTTTTAAGATAACCCTTAAAAGACTAAACATATATACATACAACATTTTAATATGTTGCTTTACATGTTGGTCAAAATAGTCTCTTCCTGTCGAGGTGGGTGTTTTGACCAGAATAAGTTGCGATGTGGACCATGTCCTGTCGTTTACTCAAAGGCTTGCCACAATCTTTCTGCACAGATCATGTTATCCGCTCAGGTCTGTTACTCATACAAGAAGCTCATTTCACAGGCATTGATTAAAAACTGTACTGCGCTGATGTACCTTGGCTGATTTATGGAGGTCTTTAGCAAGCCTTGATTTTTAGTTTGCAAGGGCACTCCACAACAGTAAAGGCTAGCACAAACATTTCAAAATACTTTCCCCATGCATTATTTAATGAGAATGTCCAACACCGATCACACAAACTGATGCGCTGACCTCCCAGATGCAGGATGCACATTAAACACAAAGGAGCCAAATGTCCCTGCATGGTGTAATGAATATTCATGCGCCTGCCCATCATGCCCCACCCCCAGGAGAGGGGTGCGACAGGGGAGTGTTAATGAAGGCTCAGAAAATATTAACAGCTCTTCTGATCATTAAGTGAATTTTGGAAAGGTGCCACAGTTACAGTGCAAGAGGGTGTATGTGTGTGTGTGTGTGTGTGTGTGTGTTGCAAGGGACAAAAAGGCAATTAGGAGTGTGTCAGCGTGTGTCATGATCTTAATAAGACCTTCCCTTCCACATACCTGAGGCAGGTTGTCACTCAGCGGGTGTCCTGTCTCATTTGTTTAATTGCAGTCACATTTTAAGCTTACAAACATACTCACTGGCACGTTTAAAGACAATTCTTTGGGGATTGGACTCTCACATGACCATTAAAGTCACCATGTAATCTAAATAGACAGTTCATTTTTTTCATGTAATATTGCAGTATTTATTATAAATTATTCATCCATGGACATCATTTTTTAAATTCATGTGCTCTCGAAATCTTCTCGTATTAAGTGTTTTTGGCATGAGGGAGGGACAACCTGTCACTCACATGAGATCTCAGCAATAGCAAACTCTACCGCCATCTAAGAATCTGTACAAAATCAAGTGCTGTACCAACGAGGATAAGACTATCACAACTTCCGTTTCATTTCAGCTTTAAATAAATGGTGTAAGGTCTGGTCTACACTGCAACATTATTTGACAGATTTTGTACAGAGATTTCCATTTGTAGAGAAACATTCAACCTCAATGCAACCATGCTAGGGTGTTGCTAGTTACAGGGATAGTTCACCCAAAAAAGTTGTTCCGAACCTGTATGATTTTTTACCTTCTGCTGAACACAAAAGAAGATCTTTTGAAGAATATGGGTAACCAAACAGTTGATGAACCCCATTGACTTCCATAGTCCAAAAAAATAAAAATACAATGGAAGTCAATGGCTACCGTTACCTGTTTGGTTACCCATATTCTTAAAAATATCTTATTTTGTGTTCAGCAAAATAAATTAATTCATAGAGGTCTGCTGCAAGCAAATATGAAAATATAAATATTAAATATACAAAATATAAACTACATTGTGAAGTAGTAGAAGCAATTTTATCAGTGCCTGAATTATGAATTTTGCAAGATTTTAGCCTGTTGTTCCATGCAAAAAGATGATAGATTTGCCTTAGCAAGTACTAAAAATACATTTAAAAAGTTGTGAAAAATGACATCAATCAACAGAAATTTCATGAAACGATTAGTAACTTTTCTAGAGACGTTCTATCAGGTTATTAAAGTGAAACTCTGACCGTGAACTCAGGATGAGCTCCCCAGTGAACGATCCCTACAGGCAGCCTGAAGGGAAACTGTGAAGAAGACAAATGCCGCAGTAGCTTGTTTTACAAGCTGCATAAGAAATTGAAGATTCACACATGTAAAAGAGATAAATTATGAATTGTGTTGCATTTATAGCTCACATTTCAAATCTCACAGCAAACCCTTAGTTACCTCCAGAACAGAAGAACTGATATATCTGCTTCCCATCTTCTTCTTTTTTTCATTGCCTTTTCAGCTGTGTTTGTGAAGGTGGACGTTTTGGAAGAAAAAGACAAACATTTGACATGATATGAACAAATATAGAAATTAACAATAGCCTACCATTAATAATCCATATTATGTGACTTTATACTTTTACGTGAGATACTTTATTGTGATTGGTCAGTCGTGACATTCTGTAATATTATTTTTATATAATGACTGCATAACTGTTTTTTTGTTTTAATAGAAATTAATGTTTTTATGTAACAAGGACACATTTAATTGGTCAAAAAAGACAGTAAAGACTTTTACATTGTTACAAAAAAAATCTATTTCAAATAAATTCTGTTTTTTAACTTTCTATTATTAAATAATCCTATAAAATGTATCACTGTTTACACAAACATTTGTTCAACATTGATCAGAACAAGAAAGGACAACATGAGCTTATTAGAATGATTTCTGAAGGATCATGTGACGCTGAAGTAATGCAGTAATTCCCTCACATGAATAAATTATATTTCAAAATATATTAAAATAAAAATAGTTATTTAATTTGTTTTGTAATAATATTTCACAATATTACTGTTTTTACTGTATTTTGGAATTGCAACGTCAAAACA
Source organism: Phoxinus phoxinus (assembly GCF_949152265.1). Taxonomy (NCBI): domain Eukaryota; kingdom Metazoa; phylum Chordata; class Actinopteri; order Cypriniformes; family Leuciscidae; genus Phoxinus; species Phoxinus phoxinus. The sequence continues at coordinate 11,494,008 of NC_136886.1, forward strand.
AACTTCATCAACACAAATAGAAAGTCACAGAAGACCTGAGTTCACAAGAGAGAATGAAGTAAAAAGAGAAAAGAAAAAGATAGAGGTAAGATCTCCAGTGTGCTGTGCTAACCTCCGAAAAGAGACAACGATAGCAAGTAAAGGAAGATCATTATCTCCTTGTCTGGATGACGGAAGTTGATTTTGAAAAGTGCAAAGAAGGCGTCCAGTAATTTGCCAGTGGCGGGAGCCGGAGGGAAGCTCTGTACGGGAGCATCAGCACAACCTCCCCCTCCCTTGTGCTTTAAAGGAAATTCATTAATAACCTCTTTCCTGCCTCCTGAAGAGGGACCACAGATGCTAAACGCACCACCCAAGGACCAGCAAGAGCAAATCTGGGCCAGATATCATCCATCTTCCATCTTCACCTCCAAGGCCTTGCCAACTCCTTGGGATAAAACTGTACAGTAGAGTTTTTCCTCTCCAGTAAATACACCTTGAGTCATGAGAGAAAAGACAAAAATCAGAGAATAAGATTAAGTTGTTTTTGGACAGCAGGGACTAATGCTCAGGCTTTTTGTAACCTTACACTGGGGAAATTGTATATATATATTTTTTAAGGTAATAGGAGGCATGTGATTGATTCTCTGTGTAGCAAATTAGCAAATTAATATTTGGATCAGTTAATAGAATTAACTTAATGTTCAATTAACCGGTTTGTCCCGTAAACACTATGTTAATTGTTTATTAATTCTAATTCTAATTAAAATAATGAGACTAAGTTTGATACTTGCATGTCTCGCCCATTTGAATTAAACTGTCCTGATGCAATTTGTTGAGGCTCCAGTTGATCTTTGCTGATGTTGTCTTGATGAGAGAGAACCAGCGTGAGTCAGAGGATTTGGTGAATGGAAAGACAAGGCCGCAGCCTGCCATAAGCTTGGGGGTCCTTAGAAAACGTATAGTTCAGCATCATCTTCACATCAGGATTTCAGAAAGGAACTAAGAGACTAAGAGGCGTGATCTTGTGATCAGTGATTTTTAAAGTGTGAAGATGTCACACCCTCTGGAGAGTTGTGAGCAGATAAGAAGTTGTTCCCTTTGGAAGGAATGTCTTTACAACCTTTTGTTCAAGGAGGCATTTGAACATGGAATTTGATTGGGTGTTTGACAAAAGAATCTTCAAGATTCTTATAATACTAATGCTGCGTGACAAAGTTAGCAAAATGTAAAGTAAATTATCAAATGGGGGACGAAAATTGGAGTTTAGAGACTAAACATGCTACATATGATTTTGGTTAATCATAATATGCAAGTCTGACACATTAATCCAAAAGAGTTTAAAAGAGAGAATGAATACATAGGCCAAACCACATAAAAGGAAAATCATGAGATGAGAAAATTGGATACATGTTGTTTACACATTTTTCAAGTGGCTATATATAGAATATATAGGATTAAAAGGGTTTATTTCTCCTTCTCAGTAAGAATTAAGTGAGAGTCACAAAATCCTTTTGGGGTTGTAAAAAGTCTTATCAGGGATGGTTCGGAGTAATTTCAACCTAGGGTCCTTTGCACCACGACCTCGAGCCAAACACTCCACCCATAAGCTTTTTTCCCCTTGGTCGAACATTATTAAAGTTAGAGCTTATTTAGAGATATCAGCCGAATGGCTTAGTGCAGGCGCTATTGGATCCAAGTTTGTATCTCGTGAAATTACCCCAATAATAATAACCTGAATGGAACAAAACTTCTACAGTACATATAGGTCCTGTACTCATAGAACAAGGCATTGGGAAGTTTGTAAGTACATCAGCAGTTTATTTAAATAACACTTGCCTGATGGCTTATGCTAACGCTAATCCGGACGTCTAGGTCACTCTGTGATTTGGGAAAAGCACGTAAAAGTCCTGGCAGAAAGCGATGCATAGGGATGTAGTGTAACGACGCCCAGTTCCAGGAATGCACTAATATTCTGTTGGTAGTGCCAGTTTGCAACAATTATTAGTTAACATTAAGTTGTCAAAGCTTCAATTTGATAAATATTAGAACCTCATTGTGTAAGAAACATAACAGAATCCGACGGCAAATTGTTCAGCTGTCGAAATACGTTCCCCCACTCCCATTATGAGAGGTGTTGATGTAATGGCTTAAAAAAATGCTGATTATATCTTGCACGTGGATGGAGCTTAACTGTCATCAGTTTAAAGAATATTGTTTTGCCTTTTATATGATAGGACAGTATAGGATCAAGAGAGGTCGACGATCCTGTACTTGAACTCGGGTCGCTCGCTGAAAAACACTCGTCGTAAGCTGAAAAACAATGAGTGTCAGCGCATTGACCACTAGGCTAGTGGGGCTAGTTATACATTTCTATTTGATTATATATTAGAACCTCATTGAGTAAGAGACATAGGGGGAACAGAATCCGACAGCAAATTGTTCAGCTGTCAAAATCCGTTCCCCGATGATGAGAGATGATGTATTGGCTTAAAATATGCTGATTCTATTTTGTGGATGGAGCTTAACTGGAATCCGTTTAAAGAATATATTTTTTTCCTTTTATTATGATAAGACCGTATAGGATCAAAAAAGTTGGACGACCCGGGACTTGAACTCGGGTCGCCCTAAGCTGAAAAACAATGAATGATAGTGCACTGAGTCTGACCACTAGGCTATTGGGGCTATATGTTTGAATTTTCTCACTAGTCTATCCTGTAACAAGACACTGTTTTTTGTTGTTGTTGCCAGTCTATTAACTTAATTTGGGATGTTAGTATCGGGGGAAGTTTCATAGACCTTTTTTGGGAGAGTGAGTTTGCTGGATTATTCATTAAACATAATTAATCATTTGTGTGTGTCTGATTTGTCCAGATGCGTTTATTTGATTAATTATTTCGTACTAAATTTTTTGTTACATTTATTCAATTATGAGTACACTGTAAAATATTATATGAGCAATAGGCGGACAACATGTTTTTACATTGCTTTAACTCGTCAAAAGAAGTTAAGCAATTTTCAACTTTAAGTTTGACAATAATTCAACTAATTTATGTCAGTTTAATTAATTAATCCAAGTTGATTGTACTCATTTTTTTTTTTTTACAGTGTAGTAAGCATATCCAAAAAACACATCCAATGTTCATTCTATTTAAATGAAATGCATACACAAGGCTTAATTAATTCAACATTGGTCAATTAATTGACTATCTGTGTTTTGGACAACATGAAATGTAATAAAACCACTTATTTATAAATACAAACAACTTTGATTAACTTTATTAAATTTGTATTAATCTTAGACAATGTAAAAGTTTAACCCAAAGTTCACTTTTTAAAATGTCTTGAATAATTTTTTAGACAACAGTGGTGGCTCATATGAAACACAGAAACCCAAACAAAAGCCTTGATCAGCTGGATGAACATCAAGTATCAACCCAGCTATAATATGTAACACCAGTAAAAAGACATAACCCCATCATGCCTTTGGGTGACCAAGCACTTACTGAGCTGACAGATGCTTCCAGACACTGCTAGTTGTGTATATTATTCCAGAGGGAAATGTTTCCAGCTGTGCCCTGAGGTGAGTATCCACTCAGCTGTCATGTGCAATAGCCATTCAAAAGATCCTACTGAGAGGGAGCAATTACAATGTGCTGGAATACTTGTGCCATCCTGTAGAGTTGAGAAAAATGAAGAGTCTCTGAGGTGTATTACAGGGATAGTCATGGCTTAAAGGAACCGCTCAACCAAAAATAATAAAAACCCCATTATCATTTCCCCTCATATCATTACAAACTTATGACTTATCTTGCAGAATCGAGCACCAATAAAGATCAATTAACATGAAAATATTCTATTCAACACCAAGTTTGATGTCAATGAGCTTCATGAGAATCATAAATCTGCCTTGACACACCATATGAGTGAATGAATGCACATACGCATGACCAAAACTTTTCTGGGAATAATGACGTTAAGTTTAGCCTGTTCCTCAAACAAAGGCTCAATAAGACTTTGAATATAGCGCAACAAGTTATACAGACCACTTTTATGACGCTTTTGGAGTGTTCAAGGAAGAGAATAAAACAGAATGAGAGCACAAGAAACATTGGCTTACCATTTATTTTAGTTTTATGACATAAAGAGTTGTTCTTGTCAAAGAAACAAAACACAGAACGAGTGAACAATTTAACAAAAAACCCCAAACATGTCACAGAAACACGTGGAACAGGTTTTTTTATAAAGGGCTGTCAATGAGTGAGTCTAAAGTGAGAACTTGCTGAACCTTTATGTGACTTTAACAAACACCAATTACAGTACAAAGAGCCAGGAACAGTCATGGCAGCGACGACAGTGACAAAAGTCATGCTGAGTATTAAAAAGTCCACCCGATGGTTACATGTGTGCCATGACAAACTGTGAAGGACGGCATTCCTGCTGGTGTTTTGCCCTGAAGTTAAGGCTCTGGAATGCAACTGTGAATGGGTTCTATTACAGCATGTGATGCTTGGCCAAGAACTTGACAGACCTGAAACCTGGGATCCAAGTACTGGCACATTCCAATCTAAAAAACAAACAAAAAAACACCAAAACAAAGAGTACAGACAAAAACCCCAGCATAATCTCTTAAATTCCTTAAAAAACAACTGTTTTTCTCTTATTAAACTGCATTCATTATTAGAACTCCAAATAACTTTACATATACTGCACGCATATAAAATTCACTACGTATTGCCGTCTACATATGTGTTCTCCAGTGTTAAGGCACATAACATATATTCCACATTGTATAAAACCGTTTTTCTCGCATTTACTAAAGCACTTCAGCACATACAAAAGTTGCTATGATCAGACTACGAAAGTAAAGTCCAGGATGCTATAAACATTACAACTTTGACGAGACAAAAAAATATTGCTCAAAACAGCAAATGCTGAACCTGAGCAGTGCAGAAGGAAAACTGAGGGTACAAAGTACTTGTGTGCTCCATATTAGCTTTTTAGGTTTTTACTATCGTATGCAGACGCAGTCAGTCATTTTCTCCCGATCACAGCCAGCTTAATACTGCATCGCCCACTTAATATACAACCCTAGGTTTTTGCGGTTAATAATCACAAGAAAGTACAATTGGAGGAGCTTGCAAAATATAACACCCTTGTTTTTTGGTCCGAGCACATTCTGTTCGCACCATTCATTGTGTAATGAGCACAATAGATCTCATAATCCTCCTGGTAGGCCGTTCATAAATCAGCGGTTTTGATAGCGACTGCCCAAATGAGATCTTGAACGAACAGATTGGTGAGGCCTTGAGGTTATGCGAGCACAGCATGACAAATCATCTCATAAAAACTATTTTAGCATCTCTCTAGGGGACTGTGATACGCCACACCACTGACATTTGCAGAATCGTGGAATATTCTATTGCGGAACAAAAGGATATCCACCCATGTGCTCGCCTGATCCGTCCATTACACATTACAGAGTCACAGCCTGGTTCATTAGTTCCTTTAGAATAGACTGATCAAAACGGAATGTTTTCATGAACATGTGCTTGCGGTTCCTGAGGGCGAGCGCGTCACGAATGCATACAATACATAGAGATTCCTGTAATGAAACAATAGGACCGGTTTGGATACAGTATCTGGGGCTGTTAGGGCACAAAGACACATATAGGAATAGTTCCACCATAAAAGACAATCCTGCCATCATTCACTCACTCTCGTGCAGTTCCAAACCCAAACTTTCTTCTATGTAATCCATGCAGTGTAATTCCAATGTTGTTTTGGACACCATTGACTTATTGCATGGACGAAAAGTTGAAAAAACAAAAAACAAAAAACAGTCAATCAGGTTTGGAACAAAATGAGGATGAATAATTGATGACAGAATTTGTAATTTTGGCTGAAATTTAAAAGGAGGAGCAGCAACCCTGAGCCGATTAAATCGCTAAATGATCAATCGGTCAGCAAGAGCTTCCGGTTACAGTACAAAAACTCCAGCAGTCATGTGCTTCTTGCATCTTTGGTCAAGGTTCTTGTAAAGAGTAAACAGCAGAAGAATACAATCACAGCGGAAGATACATATATGAACCGATAAGGCCGAAAATGACTAAAGCAAACAGTAAAGTGGCATTATCAGCACGTCCTTCTGTTCGCGCATGCACTAAATCAGATCTTCCAAGGCCGTCTGCCAAGATCCTTTGCTGTCAATAAAAACTAAGTAGCTTTATGCATCGGCCTCTATTTCCTAAAGCACTCTGCACTATGACTGATTGAATATAACTATATATAAAAAAGGCAAAAGTGATATCCTATTCTGCAATGTGTACATACAAAAAGCAGCAGCAAAAAATTTAACAACAAGACATAAAAAAATACTTGAGCTGGAACCTTCCACAAGCAATTTATGCATGTTCAACTGTGCTAGACTAGAGGACAGTTCCATTTTTACAAAGCAATGTTTGACTCCTTCAAGTCTGTGATGATAACATTTTAACATTGCGTAGATGTCTAAGAGCTTCAATAATGGAATGCAATAGAGTAAAAATGTTATGCATTGTCCATCTAACAGCAAAAACAAAATCTCAACAAGTGTAGTGTGAATCTGTGCATTCGCTAAAATGGTTTCAAAATCTTGTGTTAGTGCTAGTAGCAAGTTTAAGGAATTTCACAAACACTTTGCAAATAGGGTACATAAATCGTGTAATAATAGCTACTTGAACAAATAGTTTATTCAGCATGAACTATTGGCGAACGAACCAATCAAGAACTAATTAAGCGCTAGCATGAGCTACGACTGGAGCCAGAGGGAGTCATGTGAATAATGGCCACCTTAACTACATGTTTGAACAAGTTTGATAGTTAATGCATTAGATTGGCTGTATAACAAAGTATTTAAAGTGAAAAAAAAAAAAAAATCTGACTTTAATAAATGTGTTTTAATTACATTTTTAAATGGGATTATTCATGAAAATTTAAAAGTGTAGAATGTGAAGTGAATGTTATGAAGGCATTATGATGAATTAAAATCATGCATGATTAATTTATTAAAAGTCGGAGTAAAACAAAATAGTTGAGATCCTTGTAATAGAAAGTGTTAAAACATGAACTAACATACTACAACACGGTTGTAAAGGCTGTTATTAATAAAAATGACTCCAGTCCAGTCGCAGCCAAGCACATTACTACGTTTTTTTAATTAGATCATACCTTTATTTAAAAGTAAGCATTAGTTCAGGTATTAGTAAATGACTTCTCATGTGCACTTTTGGCAAAGTATTAGCGGAATTTCTGTAGCTACTGACAGTGAAGGGTACCGTGAATTTCTAGGGCTGGGACGGGGAAATACGAGCGTAGTGCTATCAGCAGTGTCTGATGGTAGAAGAGGAAGGTTCTTTAAAGTGCGCCAGAACATCCAGGTTCAAATAAACAGATAAAGGAATGTGTCTGGACTGCTTCTGCCTCGAGAAACAAACCCCCTCCGCTTTTGAGATGGTTTACAAAGAAAAAAAATTAAATCCCAAAAGTCAGTCAGTCAGTCATTGTAAAAAATAAGACAATCCAGTTTGCATATGCTGGCCACACTCTCTCTCTTTCTCTCTCAAAAAACAAACAAACAAACTTTATTCTAAACTTTATACATCTAAAATATATATATATTTATGTAGTACCAACCTATATCTTCATAAAATAATCATGAATATATAATAACATTTTCTTAAAGCTAACGTGCAAATTTGAATCAGCGTAACGGGTAGAAAGCATCATAGAAATGTTGTTTTGAGTGAATGTTCTTGTAGGCAGCTAGATGACTGGGTGTGATCCACATCCCCGGCCCGTTTCAGCAGGGATTTTTGGTTTGAATGCTCCTCATCGTCTAGCTTTTGTCCCAAAACACAACTTCTGGGTGGCGACATGAGCTGCATAGTCTCGGTTTGAGAAAGCAACGGAGTGGAGGTGAGCAACCCGACCTGACAGAGGTCTATTGGGCTCGGCGGGGCCTCCAAGCCCGTGCTATCCAAAATAGTCCTGGGGCCGGGAGTGTCTTTGGAGTACGGCAAAGTGCCTGTATCGGGACTCGAAGGTTCCTTCGCGCAGTGCAAGTTCTCAGATAGGGGGCCGTCTGAGCCCTGTCTGCAGGACTGAACTTTCTCCTGGATTCTGAAGTTGAGTGTGATATGGTTGTCAGAGTTCTTTGAGCTTAATGGTGTGTCCGGCATCTCCATGCTCTTAGATGGGATGGGGCTGGCTATAGCTTTCTCCTTCTGTTTGGTGCCACTCATGTGGGCTTGCTTTGCCCTGGGCCCGTAATCTTTCTGGAAAGGCCTGCAGAGAGGGAAAAATGGGCCGCGGGGGGCAAACAGTGACCCGAGTGAACCCAGCTTCATCTGGCTCTGACTCAGGAAGAGTCTGCGCATGTCCACTGGCAGTTTGTCCAGTTGTCTTCCCACGTGGACAGGGTTTGGGAATAAAGTTCCCTGACAAGCTCTATAAAAGTATCTGAGAAATGAACAGTAATGAGTTAGAAAAGAGGAAACAGAAAAACTGTGATTAGACATTACGGTAACATTTAAGTACACACTAACAAAGCACTTGCAAATCATTTGCAAACTATTAGTTTATAGCTAATTAATAGTTTATAAACTGAAGTTAATTCATTAATAGACAATATACAAATAGTGAGTTCTTTATTCATTGTCACTGTTATTAACAAAGTGTTGTCGTTTAGTTAGCTCATATGTAAAGAGTTATACTGTATAATGCTCTGGGTAACACTTTATAATAACGTTCAGTTGTAAGTCATTTATAAGTGGTTAGTTATTGATGAACTAATAATTTACAAAACATTCATAAATGATTAGCAAGTGATATACTAACATTTTGTGTATATTTTGTGTATATTGGGTAACATTTTGTGTGGGATGGGTTACTAACCGTTACAAGTCATTTACAAGTGATTAGTAAATGATTAACTAATTATTTACGAAACATCACTATGCATTCATAAACGATTAATAAGTGATATGTTAATTATTGTAATGTATGTTTTGGGTAAGTCATAAAAAAAATGTATGTCATAAAAAAAAATAACTAAGTATGACTTAAGCTGTTTATCTCACGGGGACCAAAAAATGTCCCCACAAGGACATTTCCCCCCCCATAATATAGGGTGTACTGAGACACAAACAAACATGCTTTCCATGTCTTATGGGGACTTTCCATAGAAATAATGATTTTTATACTATACAAACTGTATATTCTGTCCCCTAACCCCAAGTGATGTATTTTAACAACGTGATCTAATAAATATTGGTATGCATTTCATATTGACAGTATGAGTTGCCTCTCATATTGACATATTTTTGGTCACACTTTAGATTAGGGTCCAATTCTCTCTATTAATATTGGTCATGCAGAATAAGGCATTAACATGTGCATTTTAAGCACTAATAAACAGCCAATATCCTAATATGAATGCTAATAAGCAACTAGTTAATTGTGAGAATTGGATCCTAAACTAAAAAGGTGTTACCATATGCTTTTTAAACTATTAAATGCAATAGAAATATGTAATATTGTATCCATCACTGGCATAAACTTCCCTTATCTAAACGACAACATGGAATTAAATTTAAATGGTTAGGTCAAATAATTAGAATTAGGCCAAATAGTTACAACAGGGCATTATCACGTGTAGAAATACCTGGGAAGAAGAGCGGCGACAGGTGTGACAACACACATCAGGTAGAATGTAGGATCAACCAGCAGCTTCTGCATGGTCCAGTACGTGTTGGAGGGAGAGAAACAAGTTGGGCAGGAGGCGTTGTAGCACAGCGCCACAGTAAAGAAGAGAGCTATACTGAAGCCAATCGATACCCAGTTCATCCACGTCTGCGAAATAATTAAAGACAATCAAGGCAAAGTTAACCAAGAGTTGCTAAATTGACCGAATTAGATATTGTACCATGACTCAAAATGAGAACAAATTTGAAAACGCTTCATACATTATTCACATTGTTATTAGTGAGAATTAAAAAATGCAAGAACACTGGATCAAATGAGTTTCTGGTTATTTCTATTATGTGATTTAGTCTCTACACTATGTGCAGCAGAAAATAGAAAACCTAATGTCAAAATTCAACCATTTTCTGGGGAGCATGTAGTTTGCACTTGGTGTAGCAAGAGTAAAGTTTGTTGTTTCAATCCTAAAATACATCAAATTATGAAACTGAAAAGGGGTGCGCACAAAAATTGACGTGCAACGGCCTTCTGATGTGTACTTGGCCTCCACACTGACCTCACCTCAAATGACCTAAAAAGGAGTTTCACTCGCTCTCTCTAGTACATGTGTTCATTTTCCCAGGCAGCATGTGGAACGATGAACCTGCCAGCCCAACTATCGGAAACGTTTACTCTCTACTTGAGCCATTTACTGTGAAGAACGGCCTCTTTCACACCAGAAGCCATCATCATGTCCGGAAAGACAGTGAGGCTGCAGAGGACATTTTTCACGCACCGAAACTTGTCAGCTGAAAATTTACAGTGCCGGTGTAATGGAAAAAGCTCTAATCCAATTCGCCCTCATAAATCTAAAACAGCGACTCATGAATAGAGGGGGAAAATCGAGGAGAGGCAGGTACGGGCTGCACACATACATAAATGCAGTTCGCAATACACCAGAGGACATGCATCGGTAAAATCAACTATTAGCTTTGGCCACCCTGTGCGTGTGGGCCATGTGTACGCCACCGTGGTGAGCGAGAGAGACGAGCACATTGGCCTGGACTCAGGCTCTCTGCATGGGCTGTCAGGCTGATGTATGGCCCCTGATGGCACACTATCTCCCGGTTCAAACCAATCATGGAGGCTCCCTGCATAAAATGTCTCTGGCCGTGTCAGCATCATCCTGGTCTTCCTCGCTACAGTGTTCGGCCTCATTTCATACTTGGAGAAAGTAAGGAAAGGCTTGCTTTCTTTCCCCCCTCATATACATGTGTGGGATGGGTTTCTGATTTCAGTAAAGCTAAAGCACTTTATCATTTCCAAACCTCAGGTGGATCGTACACAAGACGTATATATATATTCATACAAATTGCGGCACCCTACTGGATTGTTTTAGAGGAAGTTTAAGCAACAGTGATAATGTAGCAGTACAATGTTTCAGGGTTGCTGCTGTTATTAGAGTTTAAGATCTTTCAAAGAGCTGAACAAATATAATTAATACTGTATGTCATAGTGAAAAACGATTTAAAAGGATTTTAAACTTGCTTTACCATTGAGTAAGTTAATAAATTAATATATGTATGAATATAATAATGTTTCTTTACCTACATGCATGCAAAATGTCATGCAGGGACATCCATTTCTAACTGATTGCGTAAACAAACTGCTCAGTCGATTCATTGAAATGGACTGATATTGATCTGAATGACAACAGACTTAATTTCTCTTATCAGCATTTCTGCAAATGACGTTTAGGATTAGTGAGTTTGGCCCTGAGTTTTAGCCACTACATCACACCATCCTATTACATTTTGCATTTGATAAAACAAGACTTACTCACCCAGGTTTTGGTTTCGATTCCCAAGTGCAGCAAAATGGTGAAGAGTGCCAAGGTGGTGATGGGAGTTCCCCACGTAAACAAATCCACATCAGAGTCAACGTAAGCCTGCAAAAATACGACATTCAGACAACACTGTTGCTTACTAATAGACTTGATTTTAAGTATTTTAACATCACACTCTGCAAAATTCCTATTCTTAATTTATTTTTGTATAAAGTTGCAGTTAAAATATCTGAAAATCCTTGAAACAAGATCAATTGTAATTATTAAAAAGATGATAGTTAAAAGAAAAAAATCTGCCAGTGCAATAAAACAAAATACACAATCAGTGAAGATCTATGAAAAAAAGTTAACTCTTCGCCGCCAAACACAGAATTGTCAAAAACTTGATTTTCTCAGCGTTTTGCTCAAAATGTTGTTTTAATGAAACTTACCTAAATTCAAGTGTTCATAAAAAAAGAATACTAGAATAAAACTTTTCTTTTGATATTTTTCATGTTCAGATATTCATAAAACTCAAAAATATTCATATTCTGGGGGCCATGAAATTGTGAAAATTATAAAAAAAAGATGGTGGTGGCTGGCAACTTTTTTTTTTTTAAACACTGGCTGGTAAATAGTTAAAATCTTATGTGTTGCATTAAAAAAAAATCCTCAAAACAAGAATATATGTTATCAATATTTTTACTGGAAAACGAGTAGTTAAGAAGTCATTTTTGCAGTGCACTTAAACTTTAAATACTGTACTAGAATGTTTGGTAACTTTTATGCTTTATGTAAGCTTTTATGTACAATGCATTAAAGCAGTATTCATAATGCATGTTATAATGCATTATATCTTTTCATAAATGTAACCAAAATTAAAATGCATTATAATATTTGCAATTACATCTGAAATTAGTTGCTTACCATGCGTTTTAAAGCATTATCATTTCCAGAGGTGTAACAATGAATTACAACTGTGATTACAATTATTCATGAGACCACACAATGCATTACAATGTGCATTGCAAGGAATAATTAATGCTTTAAAAATACCTTCATAATGCATTATAAATAATGGCTTTAGTGTTACCGAATGTTCCATTAAGATCAGATTGGCCTTCATCTCAAGCAAGGCATACTTGAGCAGCCAAGTCATGGATTTGGCATTACAGAATTTCAGCAAATGCACTAAAAATCAAATCAAACTTACAAAGTAGGGGATGAAAAAACAGATGAGACTTTGGTAAAAGGCATCAATCATGTTCATCCAGAACATGTAGGGTTTATATTCCTGTAAAAGAAATTGAGACAATCAGGGGCAGTTAAAACTATTCAGACGAGCCCCGTTTTATTATAATGTCATTAGATGTTCCACTAATGGAGTCATAGAATGTGAAGAAATGGTTTGTGAATAAATCAAAATAAAAGGAAGACCTCTGCAGAGGCGTATTGTTAGCAAAGCAGAGGCAACCACAGCAGTTTAATTGTCCCAGGTTGCACAATTTCAGCACTCCCAGGATGATTAGTGGTTTTTATAAAATGTTTGCTCTTGCTCGTGCTGTTTTCCCCCTCATGAAACTCAGCACAGAATAAAAGACCCATTTTGAAACGGGTCAGCAAAAAACAATCAAAGCAATATCTGTGGCAACCGTTGCATGGGTAATATACTTCATCTGCTTATAGAGGATCTGCTGATGCTGCAAACTGGGGGCAACTCATGTGTGAATACATGTGGCAAAACGCTGTTCATGGGTTTTATTTACCATTTACATTACACTTTCAATAGTCTTTTCCATCGCAATTATAATTCGATTTATGCTATTCACGGACGTGTAATTATGTTCTGCCGGTACCTCTGAGTTCTGTCCATTCATGTAGAGCTGCGGCAACTCCTGCAGGGTTTCTGCTGACACATCTTTGTCCAGGATGCCCGTGATGAGCTGAGGGAAGGCGGAGAACATCAGGTTGAAGAAGATCAGATACCACTGATCAACCATGGCTGACCCAGAGAACCCACAGTAGAACTGATACCAGAAGATGAGGGCAACAAACATCTAGATTGAGAGAAACAATAGAGGGGAAAAAGGGTAAGACAAAGACAAAAACAAAAAAAGGGTCTACAATGAGGTCTGCAGCTGCTGCCTCATTACAAGTCATGCATCTTCATTACGTCCGAGACGTTTCTAGGACCTCCCCAAGAATAGATCTTCATTAATCAAAGAGTATATGAAGAACAGACAACAACGTTTAAGAGCTTCTCGCTATAAACTAGTCATGAAAACTTCAACCTGTTAAACTGGATCCATTATCACAATTACACGACTCTCTGGAATACTGTATTCGTCTTCTAATTGGTCAATCCTAAAATCAATTTATTTAGTATAATGGCTGAAGTAAAGGTTATCTGTATGTTTACAGAAACTAATTTCAAAGCATAAAAACCTTTTAGTGCAAATGTAATCATTAACGTTTTAAAAATTAAGGCCTATTCATTTAACCAAATATACAAAATATCGCTGTTTAATCATTAAATGTAAAATGATTAAACAGCGACATTCTAAGGCATCAAGATGTTCAGTTGAACTTCATGAAGTGCGATTAGGGCTGAATGGTATAGGGGAATTTTTTTTAAGATATTTAATATTCTGATAATTTTACAGGATCCATAAACACCCTGTAAACTAATTTCTTCCTTCCATATCACTTGTATCACTAATTTTCATTCTCACAATAAAACTATTTCCAACATAAAATCAGCATTTCATTTGTATACATGCATTTATTTGGTAATTAGCCATGTAATAAGCAGGTTAATATACAGTGAGGCGATCATTATTGCAAAATAAACCTCAGGATGCAATAATGATTAGCTTATATATTATCCCTGCCATTTAGTTCATAGTTCTTCAAAGTTCCTTTGCAGTAGATCAACCTATATATTAAAGCAAATTTTAATCATGAAATGAGGAAATTACGGGGTCTCACAGCGTTTTTGTAGAAGAAGTAGAGGATCATGTTGGCGAGACGAGAGTAACACCAATGGCCATGAACCAAGAGCAGCTTCTGCAGGTATCGAAACCGTGGCAGGGCAAAGTCACTGGCCATTACCGCCTATGAACACAATGTGAACAGAACAGTCAAAGACAGTAAATGTGGACAATATAAATGTCGTCAAACCTTTATTAACAATATCAAATACTCAGAAAGGTAGAATAGCTTTTTTTTTTTATGAGAGCATATTTGTGCATTATTACAAAGAGTTTTTTTTATTTTTTATTTTTATATATACACTGTTTCCTTATGCTTATGTTACATGTTGTCCCAATGAGTTCAAGTGTTCAAACATATTCATATAAAATGGATTTTGATGACATCTGCCTTGAGGCCCAAAAGATCCATCATGCGAGACACAAAAATGGTGGCATGGCATCCATATACATTCAGAAGACGAAAGATTAACATCAGCCTGGTGACAAAACACTTGTAAGGACATTTTTGCATAAAAGAACTATGAAAAGCCTCCCTGCCGGTGGAATCTGGTGAAAACGATCCTCCGTCCATCACCCATCTATTCTTTATGATACGTTTTCCGACAGCTGCACGAGTCAGGCAGTTAACATGCCATCCATCAGCGTGACAGATACTCCCTTGTCGCCTCTAATAGCATTTGGGGATTTTAATCAGTTACAATTGGCCTGACAGCACCATCAGCCATGTTCGCCACCCTCACTGTCATTCTCTCAACATCAAGAAAGCATAAAAAAAAGGTATACAAAAAAAAAGAAGGTGAGATTAGTTATTACCCTGCTGTGTTTGGTACATTATGTCACCGGGACAGAGTCACAAACAGATTCTCATTAGGGTTGTTTATACTGAATGCTGGCCTCAACGAGATCTCAGATAAGAAGAGCCCTTTGGCACACAGCGGAGAGTGGCGCCTCATTGCGTCCAGATCTTTCTCTGAATTAATTAATGAGACAGAGCGTCAAACAGATGAGCTCATGGCGCTTCCTGTCTCTCTTCTCACCTCAGAAGATTCTGTACGCTTGCCACTGAGAACGGGGCTGAGGGGGGTGGGTAAGTGTTTTGTGGGCAATGTAGAGATTTTCTGAGAAACCAGAATGAGATTTGCGGTTCCCAGAGACGAACAAGTGGAGGGTGCTTTATAAATGAAGTGCTGAAGCAGCCGTATGCTGCAAGTCACCTAAAAGTCAGACTGCTGCCACTGCAATACAGTGCATTTAGGTTAACTGCCGTTAAGAAAAGCATGGGTCAATATATCAGTGGAAGAGTCCATTTAACAAAAAGGTTGTATAAGGCAGTGGTTATCTACCGGTTCTGCTTCAGGACCCAGATTCTAAATCAAGTTGCAAGTTAATACAGTACTATTAACTCGAGGAAAATATGCTAAAATAAAGCATGGAAACGGATGAACTTTATACTTCACATTCTTGCTGAACTCTTAATCAACTCGAATTTTATAGCACACATACATTATATATATATATATATATATATATATATATATATATGAGGTCAATTAAAATAAATGTATCAAAAGATCCTGAAAGAAATGCATCACAATTTTCACAAAAATAGTTAGCAGCACAATTTTTCTTAAGTGGGGATACATTACATATTAAAATATATTAATATAGAAAATAGTTGTTTTGAATTCTGTTTTGTTTTGACCTTTAAATAAAATATTTCACAATATTACTGATTTTATTGTATTTTAGATCGAATAAATGCAGCCTTTGTTGAGCTTATCCGAGCTCTTTCATTAAAAACTGTTACCGACCCCAAACTGTAGTGTATTTTACTATCCTATCCTGGATCACGATGGTTATAAATATGCAAGCACAAAAGTGTCAGATTTGTCAAACACATAAAATCCCATTAATGTGGTAATTGTTATAGGCCTTGTTTTAGCAACTTACACTTATTTAGCAACGTACAAAAGAAAAGAAAAAAAGAAACAGCACATTTGAGTTATAACTCATGAGCGTGTAATTTATGCATCAGAAGGTAACATGAAAATATGTAACTATACTCGATAATACGGTTAACTGCATCTTATCATTTGTATTTATGAGATCTACAACTCATAAATGGGTTGTAAACCACCAGTTGCGAACCACTGGTGTAAGGTACCATTTATCAACTGTCTCTCCATATCTTGGCCAAAACATCTTCATAAAACATGAATTATGTATATCCATTTTTTTGGTGCATTAACTCTGCAGTCCTGCTTTGCAATGTTCATTCCTCTTGTACTCTACACTTGAGGCAGAGCAGAAAGTTTGCTCACACTGTATGCTCTAGATTTAGTCAGAATGCAGTCATCTCTTCCATCCCCATCCTCTTTTAAACAGCATTACTTCCCCTTGTTCTTTCAGTTTCTCCTCACCTGCATGCCCTCCTGTCCGGAGATTCCGACCCCCACATCAGCCACTTGGATCATACTAACATCATTAGCTCCGTCACCTAGGATGAATGAGCAAACGAGAGAGGTCAAGAGAGAGGGTACAGGATTTATTCATTCCTGTTCACTTTGCACAATGTCAGCCTGCATTAATGCAAACATTGCATCAGCAGCAAAGTGCTCTGCTGGCAGAAATAAACAACATAAATTAAACGCAAAAGAGCCCAGAAGCAAGCTGTGTTTTCTGAAATAAACCAGAATGACATTAACGGGGTGACATGACTTTACATCAATGTCACCTTTTACACACCTATAGTCTGAAAAATGCTTACTACAAAGTCAAATTACACAGGAACCCAAGCATTAGGGGACGGTCATGCTAAATTTTGCATGCCATTAATCAGTTCAAGCTTGGTGAAGTCTGAGCTGCAAATTCATATAGCAACGTTTGAACCGCAAAAGATCTAAATGTTACAAATTAACTTCTTAAACTAAACGAAGCACATTGTTAAACTATTAAACCGAAACTTCAACAAGAAAATGGGAAAAGACACAAATGTTGGCTCTTGAAATGTTGGCTCTTTCTGAAAGCCTCCCATTTTAATGGTCGTATAGCTATAAAACTAGGTTAGACAGATTGAGTGGGTTAAAGATTTGGGAGTTTGTATACTAATTTCTTTTTTCTAACAGCTTGTTCATAATTTCAAACTAATAATGAAAGTCAGAACAGCCTGAAGGACTTATCATAATGTGATCAAAAACTGCTAGTGAGATTAGAAATTATGAAGCACACAGTTGGATAATGGGTTTAAAAAAAAAAAAAAAAAAAAAAAAGTAATTTTTTTGTATTATATTATAATTAAAATTATTAATTATATTATATAATTAATAAACACTATTATAAACATGAGAATAAAGGTGTGGCCTTTTTGAAAGATAATATAAACAATGACAAAACGGTTACGTAATTATAAACCAAATTGACAGCACGTGAATCTTCTGTATGGTGAGAGGCAGAGTGTACTTCAGTTAACACATAATATGTTTTCAAAGATGTTTGTCTTGGACTTTTGAATCCGCCTCGAGGTGTTTTTTTTAAAAATCATCTTCTGTTGCCCGAGGCATAAGGCGCAGTGCAGACTTGACCCCAAGCTATCATCAAAAGCTGACTTTCAAGCTAAAAAAGCTAGTAGGCTTTGAAGTATATAGAAAAGTAAAAGCCCGCTGAGACCGTCAGTCGCCTTTGTCTAAACTGAAACAAACAAGCATGGCAGCCAAATTCAACAAGACCACCTTTATTTGAAGTACACCAAACAAAGCAAACAAGTGTGAGAACCGGTAACATCTGCTGCGAACGTGTCTGTACACCATATAAGTTTGTTCATTAGAGACAAGGCTCTGGATGCATTCTTTAAGGAAGTCTGTCAATTTCGAAGGCAAAGGATATTATTTGCACCACTGCTGAGGGTAGTTTGAGCACTCTCACATTTTCATCCAAAAATGACAGTTTATGTTAAAAAATCTGCTTCTTTCTTTTCACAAGGCATAAATGAATTACAAAACCTTTACGGCAGGGGTATGACCCGAAGTAACCCGCTCTTCCAGCAGGCAGGTGGTTCAGTCTCGATGCACCTTGCATCTCTCTCTCTCCCTAAAGCCATCTGGATAATTAGCCAGAGTGCTGCGTAGGCTTGTAAATGTGGCATTCTGCGCTGGGGAAAGGACAGACACGTGCAGTCCAGTCACCATTGAAATGTTTACTTGGCAACACTGGGTCGGTACCATTAATCTCCAAATTCCACTTGCCAAGCAAAAAGTACAAGAAACTACAAAAAAAAGAGGAAATCTATGCTACCCATTTTGTTCTTCTTACATAGAAAGAACCATTTATTGCTCAAAGGGGTGGTTCTCCCAAAAATGAAAACTCTGTCATCATTTACTCTGCCTCAAATCTTTTCAAACCTGTATGATTTATTTTTTTGCTGCCGATCTCAAATGAACATATCTTGTACTGGTTGTGCTCTTCCATGCAATTAGAGTGAATAGAGGCTGAAGCTTAGAAGCTATAAAAAGAATGCAAGTTTCATAAAAGTGGTCCATACGACTTTATCAGTGCATATGTAAATATTGTATAATTTTCCCACTGCATCAGTGAGCTGATATCAAAGACTCAGATCAGATGTGTGAACAAACCAATCTGGGCTGCGTTTCCCAAAAGCATCGTAAGCCTAAGTAGATTGTAGAACCGTTGCAACCAATGGTCTCTACGATCAACTTCGCTCACAAAGCTTTTGATTATATAATAATATTATTTATAACAAAAAATACAATCTTTATCATTGAATCCACTTGTTTATTCACATTGAGTTGACAGTGTGAACATTCTTGTTTCCTTGATCTGAGTATTCAAATATTCAAATTTGAATAATTTGATTCTTTTAACATTAAATAAAGCACAAGCAGTAGCCTACCTGGGATAATCATGGTCATGCTTTGTGTGTTGTTCCAGACTCAATGTCGCAGAAACCGAAAACGTTGGTTAGGACAAAAACTGTCATTACCATGGAAAAGATCCCTTTTATCACGTGTTGCGCTACATCTGGTTAGGACACTGTGTAATACGACACATTGTACACAACCATTCAAAAGTTTAGGGTTGGTAATATATTTTAATGTTTTTGAGTCTGTTAAGCTCACCAAAGCTGCATTTGAACAAAAAACCCTGCAAAAACTGTAATATTATTTCAGAATATTATTATCTAAAACAAAAGATTGCTATTTAATTATATAAAAAAAATGTAATCTATTCCTGTGAATATTCACCTTTGCTATCAGCAGCCATTACTCCAGTCTTCAGTGTCACATGATCCTTTCTAATCTTTCTAAAATGCTGATTTGCTGCTCAAGTAATATTTCTTCTATTATTAATGTTGAAAACAGTTGTGCTGCTTGATATTTTTGTGGAAACTGAAATATTTTTTTCAGGATTATTTGAGGAATACAAAAAAAGTTGAAAAGAAGAGCATTTATTTGAACTATAAATCTTTGGTAACATCATAAATGTTACATAAATGGGGTTGTAATACACTGCTCCTGTGAAAGCCCTCTCATAGACTACTTTAATGCTGCTTTTGTGTCCTTTCTGGAGCTTTTAAGGCTTCAGTCTCTGTTTGTTTTATGTAGCTGCATGAAAAGAGCATGGAAACATTTTCTGGGCTTGGAACAACATGAGGGTGAGATGGCATCTTCAATTCTGGGTGAGCTATTCCTTTAAATCACCAGCATTAGTTCCGTGGAACACAATGAAGTTTATTTATGTGTATTGTCTTGCAAACTAAGGACCCATCAGCAGCGGATTGGAATATAGTTGAATTTGTTTCATGAAAGAGAACAACGTTTTTAAACTAAATACTGTTAAAAACCCATTTGAATGATGATATGTTAATTAAGCAGTTGCAACAAACACTAGATTGGAGAGAATCGTAAAAATGACCAATACAATCATTTACTTACCTATTGCCAATGTCATGACCTTGAGCTTGTTGCGCACCAACTTCACCACCATGCTCTTCTGCAAGGGTGTTGAGCGACAGCATAGAACGGACCGGCAACTTCGAGCCACCGCCAGGAACTTGTCCTCCAAACTCTTGTCCAGTGCGTAGGCCAAGGTCCGGCCGTCGATCACCAAACCTAGCCGGTGCACCAGGAACGGGCTGGAGTGGCCAGAAGAGGCCGGGGAACACACTGGAGGAGAGAAGTGGATGCCAGCATAGTCTCTCGCTGCTTGAGGATCTGGTCGAGGGTTGCAAAGAAACTTGGCCTGGATGTAGCGCAAGCTGTTCTCCAGCAATACAGCACAGGTTTCCTGGTAAGAGTCCACACAATCAGACACACACAAAAAATCAGGAAGGTCATAAAAGGACAGAATAAAGATCTCACGAGGGTTACACAAGAAATAAAAATTACAGTACAAATTATATAACAAATTTATTATACCAAATCACTTTTAATAAAGGGATACTTCACTCAAAAATGTCAATGTTGTCATCATTTACTCATCCTCATGTCGTTCCAAAGCTGTTTGACTAAAAAAAAAACACAGATTTCTTAAAATATGTTCTTTTATAGTAATCCAAACCATTTGGTTACCATCAATCTTCAAAATATCTTTTGTGTTCCACTGAAAAAAAAAAAAATTATACAGGTTTGGAACGACATGAGGGTGAGAAAGGGATAATCCACTCAAAAATGAAAATGTTGTCATCATTTAAAGTAAGGAGAAAGTTATGACTAATGCAAAGGGTCAGTGATTAAGACATTCCTACAGTATATGACAACTCTTTGTTTTTCAAAACAAAACTCATGCGGATGCTTCACGTGTTCTCTAAGGAGACAAAATGAAACATCACAAGAGCTCATTCAAGTCATTCCAGCTGTTGACTGGGGGAAACATCTACAGTCTAATGGTGGACACTGTCATGCAGGGGAATACAGATATAGTTTGGTATATGGGTGTTTTTTCAACTATAGATACAGTTTGGTATACGTTTGAATCAGTGAATCAGTGACTGTATGAATCTTTTCTCTTCTAAATGAATTTTTGGACTAAAATAACCAACCTTTTATCTAGTGTAGGCTAATTTCATAGCTAATATTTCAAGAATATATATTTTAAAAAAAAAATATATATTTTCATTAGTGCTTGACCGATATGGATGGTGGAAACTGATATCTTAGAGAGCAGGGTGGCCGATGGCCGATATAAAGCTAATATGTGATACTACTATCTTTAAATGAAATAGTGTGATATCACATGCTGCAATTATCTTTATTTTACATAATATTTACAAAATTAGATATAAAATATTTGAAAAAGAATAATTTCAAACAAAAAACCCAATTCTTTACAGTATTAAGTATTTCTTGCAAATAAAGAAATTGTTACAAGCATGACTAAAAAGTAAACACTAACTAACAGTGCACTTTTAAATAAAAACTTCTTAAAAGTTTTTTAGACATAATTTATTAGACAGAACTGTTAAACTAAGACTAATTAATGAAGTCAGAGAATAGGAGCTTTTGGCACTTATCAGCCAAACAGAATAACTTATTATCTGGCCATGCCAATAACTAAAAAACTGCAAATATCGGCCTACCACTAATTCTCTTTTCTTTTTTGCATACTTAAAGCTTAAAAACTATACCTAGAAGACATTTGACATTGAGATCAGTTAGATTTATAGAAATAAAAACAAATAGATAAATAACTAGCCACTGGGAGATGAAATTGCCCATAATGGAAAGAACACCCATACAGTATAGATGAGTGAAAAAAAAAAAGAAAAAAAAAGGGGGTACAATAGTGGTAGAAAGTGAACTATGGTTTGGGTTTTCAACCGGCACAATCAGGCCTACAGGTTATGGGCAATACCTTCAGACATTTTTGTCATTCCTGGTAGCAAAAAGCAAAACAAGAACAATTACTTAAATCAGAGAATGAATAATTAAATACAAGATCAAAACAAACTCCTCCTGAGATAAAACAGAATTATAAACAGGCTTTCAACCCCTTGTGAGAACTGATATTAAACATTTTCCAAACCCTGTAGTTATAAGTGGGACTGGGCAGCATTCCTAAAATTTGTCAGCTGGAGTGGGCAGTCTAAGAGTAATTGTTATTGTTTTTACACAATGCTTGTAGTGTTGGGAATTATGAAACATTTCCGTAAATCAATTCTTTCGAACATTTCAAATTTCAATGAATCAGTTCACAAATTAAATTGATTGATTTCTGAATTCAAAACAGAAGTGCTTGTGGCCCTCAACTTTCATATTGTTTGGAGGGGTGGAATCTGATTAAATGATTCACTAAATAAATAAATCAACAGATCAATCGTATATTAAAAATAGTCATCAGATGCAGATGGAATCCTCACTCAGTCAGCAACCAGAAGGAGAAGGAAGTGATGAGAAAGAGCAGAGCCCATAAGAAGAGACTGCAGCAGTGCATGTTGGGTGTACCTGTGAGTCAGCATTAAGAGTGATTATCTCCTCCTCAGGGTCCAGCAGTTTGCAAGCATAGGCAATGTTGATGGCAGTCTCTTGTTTATCTCCTGTCAGCACCCAGATCTGAAGGCCCGCTTTCCTCAGAGAGGCGATAGTCTCTGGGACCCCATCCTGAAGTCTGTCCTCAACACCTGTTGCTCCTATTGAAAAAGACAGAAAGAAAGGTTTTATGCATATGGCCACTGGTGTATGGCACTAACCAGTTGTGTTTTGAATCCTAAGATGTATATTGACTAAGAGTGCTTTAGGAACTATTTTTACCTAGAAGTTGGAGGTTGGTCTCTAGTCGTAATGCAGACTCAAATAGCAGCTCCTCCCTCTTCTGTATGGCTGTCTCGGCCTCCAGGTGGCGCTGTAGCCAACTGGCATACTCCTCCTTACTGAGCACCTGGACCAAACAAAAACTATCTTCACATCACTGATAGAGGTGTAACATCAGCTCAATGATGTTCAAGAAATATTATTTGTGATAAACGAGTTTGGATAACGCAGTGATTTCCCAACTGTAGTACTACATAAAATAAAATGTTTCGAAGAGAAAAAAGGAAAAAAGAGAGAAGAGCGCAATAAGGTATTCTGGTTGCTGGCTTAAAAAACAAACAGGTGGAGAAAATGAAACTAACACAATAAGAGGCTTGTTAAACTTTAAACAGCTCCTTTTATGTATGATTTCACACTTACTCGTGTGAAAAATAGTGGTACCCAAGCTGTTCAAAGCTTCCCTTCTGTTAAGGTGACTACTTAGCAACAGTGGCTGTGAAGCATGCCAAAAAAAAAAAAAAAAAAAAAAAATCATACTTGTATTAAACCAGTGTCAGATCTTAGCTAGGAATTAGTGACTAAGAAATGGAGAGAAAAGTAACGTTTTGTTGGTTAAAAGTCTATGACAGCAGAAATCTGTAGGTCCGTGTGAGCATGTGAAGGTTTGTTGACATTTTTTGGGGGGGGGGAAACAAAACAAAATAAGAACAACACATCTTACCACATCAGACTCCCACAAGGAGCTCAAGACACCGGGTTAACAAGTCAGAGAAGAGAGTGAGAGCATATATTACCATCCATGAGATATGGAGAGAGAAAGAGAGATGAGAGAATGATGGACAGAGTGAGAGAGAGGGTTGTTGATCTGTCACACAGATCAGCACTCTGGGAAAAAGCTCACACACTTGTAACCCATCTGTGCAAAAACACTTTATGGATATAAACTCAGTGTTTGCCTTGTAAAGACAACCCAAGTGTAAATGTGAAAATAAAAATTAAGGCTTTGAATCGATTAAAGATTTTAATGTTGATAAATTAAATCAAATTAAATACACATCAATATAACCCAAATGAATGTAATTCAGTTAATTCAAAAACTTGATTTGTCTAAGTGTATATTGTATTATATTATATTCTTTGCCCACTGCATCACGTCTTACTATTTACTGGAATTTATGTACATCAAATGCATTGATTTTTTGTGTGTGTGTTTTGTATAATTAATTGTTCTAAATAAAAAAATAAATAAAAAATTACAGCCCTTACAATATAATTATCTAATTATTAATGAAAGTCACTGTTACCTTTTTGGCAATACAAAGCGTTCTGAGGCCATCTGCAGCATAAAGATTTAAGTAGTTTTGAGTTTTATACAGAATTTTCCTTTGTCGCTTTCCTTTGCAATCATCTGCAAAACAAAAACGAAAAACAACAACAAGAGAATTAGGCAATTCATCAGAAAAACACAATGTAAGCAGACAGCCTAAACTAATCACTTCAGCCTCTTTAAGGTTGGTTTTCTTTGTTGCCATTGGCTTCCTCAACAAGTGTTTTGACAGGTTGACTGGATAACTCTGCATTCTGAGGTTTATCGCTCCTGCGTTATTGCTCAACGCATTGCTTCCTGCCAGGAAGAGCAGAACAAACTGTTTGGGATGATCACTTCCCAACATGGAGGACAGTCAGCCAAGATGAGGGGGTGAGGGTGCCAAACCTCACATTTTTCACAGAATGATTCATCACCACCCCTGCAACTGTGGGATGACTGGACCTGTTTTTCCAGAGACTGATGCATTGACACAGGTATTAAAAGCTCTTAATAGTTCTATAGATAAACTAAATCCCCATATCATGCCCTTACAGACCATCCAAAAAGTGAAAATGAAAACGGTCTCAATACCATCAAATTAAGCAACAGTATTAAAAGGCGAAGTGTGCAATTTTAAACTAGTAACACAAATGGAGTGGTATCATTCCTGTCAACAGCACACAAGAGTGTGGGACAACCTATGAAACCAAGTTGAATACTTTAGTATGAGCAAAAGTAAGTGATGCTTCCAATGCACCATTAATGACAGCATGTTTCCCCAAACACTCCTACAGTCTTATTGTTGAAAAGTTGTTGCAGAAGTTGACACATTGGGACTGTCTAAATAGAGAATGTTGAAAGCTCCACAAAACCACCGTACTAATCCTTTGGTAAGTCAACCTATGAATGGCTTAGCACTCTATGTACATAAAACTAGAATAGGAGAAATCATTTTTATTAAACAAACAAAAAAAAATTACATTTTCACCAAAAAAAAAAAAAAAAAACTTAAAAACACATCAATAATAATAGATTTGCCTTTAAAGCTTACCTAAAAAACAAAACACCATCAAAAAACTAAAAGACAAGACACCAAAAACTTAACAGAAAACAAAACCAGACAAAAAACTAAACAAAATAGTAAAAACTAAAAACAAAACTACACCAAAATCTGAACAAACCGACATACCAAACACCAAAAAAAACACAACTAAACACAAAACAAGACACCAAAAACTAAACAAAACAAGACACCAAAAACTAAACGCAAAACAAGACACCAAAAACGAAACAAAACAAGACACCAAAAACTAAACGCAAAACAAGACACCAAAAACGAAACAAAACAAGACACCAAAAACTAAACGCAAAACAAGACACCAAAAACTAAACGCAAAACAAGACACCAAAAACTAAATGCAAAACAAGACACCAAAACCTAAAAACAAAACAAGACACCAAAAACTAAACAAAACACCAAAAACTAAAAACAAGACACCAAAAACTAAACACAAAACAAGACACCAAAACCTAAAAAACAAAATAAGACACCAAAAACGAAACGCAAAACAAGACCGCAAAAACAAAACGCAA
The DNA here is from genome assembly GCF_949152265.1 of Phoxinus phoxinus. Lineage (NCBI taxonomy): Eukaryota > Metazoa > Chordata > Actinopteri > Cypriniformes > Leuciscidae > Phoxinus > Phoxinus phoxinus. Next base: position 11,520,189 of record NC_136886.1, read on the forward strand.
ATCAAGACACCAAAAACGTTAAAAAAAACTAAAGAAACCACCAAAAAAGAAATGCCACCAAAAAATAACAACACAGAAGGCCTAGACCTGGGGCCTGTTGCACAAAAGTAGAATCAAGACATCCGGGATAAATGACTCAGCTGAGCTCAATGAAGCCAAAACATGTGCATCCAGGCTTAATTGGTTGCACAAAGACCAAGCCAGGATGAGCAGAGACGGATTCATTAAGCCAGGTAAACCAATCCTGGATAGGTGCGCTCTCACGGCTCACTCAAATAGACCCCGCCACAGATCACAGATTAACTGATTTACCATGGCAACTAGAGCCGCGTACTTTTCCCCGTCGGAAGCGCAAATCCTCATGGAGGCATACGAGGAGGTAAAAGATATAATTAAGAAGAAAGGCAACACCACCACAGTGATAAAGCAAAGAGAAAAAGCGTGGCAAAGTATTGCAGACCGCCTGAATGCGTAAGTAGTGCACAATTACACACTCACCGCTCCGCTGAAACATCACAATTACAATTCAAATATTTAATTCACATCTCCAAAAACGCATTTGTACTGTAATTATGAAACGGTTAAATTTCTAATTGAAATGCACTGCAGATATGAGTGAAATTATGTAAAGTAACTCCATCACACTGTATAAAGCTATGATAAATTATTATTAAAGCCTTACATTATTATTTAACGTTACTACGCTCAGTACGGTTTAATCTTAGCCGTTGTACTCTGCTTCTTATGTTGTCCACCGTTTTTTTGTGTGTGTTTCTCCTGCTTTTATTAATGTAAAGCTGCTTCGACAGAATGAAACAATTGTGAAAAGTGCTATATAAATAAAATTTAATTGAATAAATAGATGAGCTATAATAATAATCACTTTAATTTATATAGTGCCTTTCAAAGGACCCAAGGTCGGTTGCTCACTGCACTGCAAAAATGTATTTCTTACTTAGTATTTTTGTCTTGTTTTCAGTAAAAAAAAAATATCTAAAAAAAATCTTAAATATTTTCTTGAGCAAAATTACCTAGGAAAATAAGCAAAAAAATCTGCCAGTGAAACAAGAGAACTTTTCTAAAATTAAGTGTTTATGGAAAAAGTAAACTTATTTCAAGAGAATTTTTCTTATTATATTGACAGATTTTTTTATTTTTTTGCTTGTTTTAAGCACACATTCACTTAAAGTTTATATTTTTTGTCTAAACTATAAGGAAGGAGAGGGCCCCCAGAGTGCCACCACCCATGGACTGGGACAATCCGGCAATCTTCCCTGATGACGACAGTGGTTGGCTGCTGAGGGACCAATATGTGTTGAATTATTTTAGTTAGTATGTGTGCTTTCAATTTTGGTTAAATATGTCCTGCGGTGGCAGAGGAATTTGGTTTTTTTGGGGTTCGTTTTTTTACGAATTTGGCCTCTTATGATGTTTGTGCAGTATACTGTGTGTAATACAAGGCTGCAGGGAGGCTACTGCATCCATTCATTTGTCTGTTCAGTTGATGTGTATGGATTTGTCCTGCATTTATTTTAGTGTGCAGACATGCAGGGTGTGTTATATACAGACCTTTGAATGTGTATGTATCATTTTGTATAATATGCTTTGATTCTGTGCTTTCCATCTTGTAGACTGTGACTTCAGTTTCGAAAGGAGCTGATGGTTTACCTGCTTTGTTTTGTCCTTATTCAATAAAGGAACATAATGTTACACATTGTGTTTTTATATTCATATGGAATGTGTATTTGTTTATATGACAGAGTACTATAGTTATAGGGTTATAGGGCCCTATAGGGCCACACTGAAGAAAAAGGATAAAGTCATACATTTATGAGGCTGGTTGAGGCTGGTTCTTTCTGCAGAAAAGCTACATATTCTTTTTACAGTTTTGATACTTATGACAATGTGATACTTAATATTCTGCCACATCAGCATGTCTTTGTGAAACCATACTGAAGTACAATTTCACGAAATGCCCCACATCTGTCATTTTAACAACTGTCCTCCTTTAAAACAACTGGTTACAATATTATGACTTGTCTTTTTTTTTTTTTTTCTGTGGCCCTATAATATTCTATAATTTTATATATAGCCTTATAGTCTATGGGAAACTGTAAATTATCTAATGATAGTAATATCATCTAAAAATCATTATTTATCCAAAATCATTGAAATTAATGATCACAAACGTTTAAATAATGACAGTGGGTCTAGTTATATGTGATAACAATGTATAGTGAGCAGTGAAATAACTATTGGTTTCCATTTGTGGGGACTGCTGACTGACATTAGGGATGAGATTAAATAGATCCTGGAATTTAGCCTGGTCTGGAGCAGGCTAGCTCCACAGAATAAATCTCCATGGTAATTTATACCATAACATATCCTCCTGCCCCCTATCCAGCTTTAGTGCAACCGGATTACGGATCAATTGAGCCAGGATCACCAAGATATCCTGGCTTAATCCCTTATCCTAGTTTTGTGCAACAGGCCTCTGGCTACCATAATGGATTGTATAAGAACTAACAGCTTTAGTCTGGAAATGTAACCAGAGAGAATGTTACTAACTAAAATAAAAATGATGCACCAGTATCATATTACTGAAGACTGAAATTACTGCCATTCCCACAGCAAAACATGGTGTTCTTTCCAACATTCAGAAACATTGTGCTTCCTTTAGCATGTTACATAATGACTGGAAACACACAGGTAGTGTTTGATTTTTCCAAATCTTTATGGTTGCATGGTCAAAACTGCTTAATGTCAATGAAGTTATAACTTCAAAGTTACAACAATTTACTGGTCAAAACATTGAAAGCTGTGTGGCTCAAGCTGGCATCTGTAGTCTGTTTTTGCACATTGTGACATTAGACAAGCATGGCAAATATCCCACTGCTTCTGAATGAAGCTATTGTACCTTCAGTTGGTCCACTGTGCTAATTGGAAGCCAACACCCAGAGGTGAACAGTGGTTCTGGATTCAAAAGTACAGGAAAATATACTGAGCATGTGTGTCGAGCATGAAATAATCCACAGTCTGTAGTGAGGCACAGTCTGGGTGTGTGTTTGCAGTCTCATGCTAACTAACTCCACATAGGCTAGACACCCATAAAACCTAGGTCTCTAAACACATTTCTAGACTGCCAACTAAACACTTGTAAGAAAGAGCAAATGAGATGAAACTTCCTAACTACTTGGACAAGAAATACTTATGGTCCATATAGCCGGACGAAGTCAGCACAATATAAATTTTCAATGCACTAAACCTTAACCTTATTAAAGTTAAAAAATGATTCCGACAAGAGTGGTTTCCTCTTTTCGAAATCTTTTGTAGTTTTATCAACACAGACAGCAGAAGGATTATTAGGCTGCTGTGCCTTTAAGACCTGTACAGATCCAATACAGACTACTGTACACATGCGTTTTCCTTCTCAACTATTTGCATTCAGTGAAGACATAACGGATTAGGTTTACTAGGATACTTTGTGCGAATTTGTCTTTTCAATCACAAGACGACGTGAAGAAAGAGCTCAATTCAGGATTCACGTGCTCGGCTTGAATTAAATATCCTTGAAACGATACATTTTCTTGAGAAGCAACACTGTTTTATTAAGACTATTTATAGACTGTAGCTTGAATAAATATTTTTTCTTAATTCACAAGAAGATTTTTATCACTCGTTTTAAGTATAAGCAAATTAAACAAAGGGGCAAAATCTGTCAGTGCTGAAAAAGTTGAAATAGACTTAATATCTTTGCAGTGTTTCTCAAAGTAAATTAATCCTGATCTAAGTGTATTTAGATATTTTAACTATAAAACAAGACAAAATAATATGATTTTCTGCAGTCGGCGGCGAATAACCAGAAATTTGTCCGTCTAGAACCCCGATTAGTCTGTGACATCTGAAAAATATTACTTTAAAATTAAAAAAATATTTTCAAGCATGAATTATATTACATATTTAAAAAAAACAGCTTTTTAGCCTTCTGGAACTGCCATATTGACACATGTAAGTGCTTTTTTTTTTTTACTTTTTTTTTTTTTTTTTTTTACAAAATTAGCAATAAATTGTTTGCTTTTGTAATTGGCAACATACTAAAAAAATAAATAAATAAAAAACACCACGACAAACCACATGTTCCCTGGTTTATTCGGCTCTTTCCTCAAAAAAGTTGAGCAACTAGACTGCTTGTGAGCTATTCTAAGCCATAGTTGCGTCTTTTTTTAGGCTCTAGCATTGACATTTAGATATGAAGCACAGGGCTATGCATGTAGTACTTCTGTTCAGTCATTTTTGTCCACAGCATTAGAGAAAACTGCCACTGAGGCGGTTCTCGTGCCTGGAATACTAACAAGCCAGTCTACCTATGCCATTAGGATAGTTTATTACCACTAAAACCCCTGGCTACATCAAGAGCGAGGAACAAACTGGAAGCCATCCAGAAGATGTTTGGGTGAAGGGGACGACGGGGACGTGACCTTACCATGCCGACTATGTTGGGAATTAAATGTCTATCAGCATTGATCAACTGTGTAAATCAAAATCCAGGGGCCACTTTAAGCACTCCAAAGACATGACAAATTCAAAACATATCCTGAAAAAACAAATCACACCGTCTCACTGTCTGCTCTTAGTAGATGGTTGCCAGCTCTCTTTTAATTTCTTGGAAAATAAAAAAGTATCCATTTAATGTTGTGAAGAAATCAGATGACTTTCGGCCATTTGGCCGCGAGCCATTATTCATTAATTCTGCAGGAATAGGCCTCATGCACTGTCTAACTGGGACATGGAAAAGAAAACACAGACTTCATTAAAACTTTAACACGATCAACAAGCGTTCTAAAGCATAATCAACACTGAACATCAAAATAAACTAACCCAGAATATTTGATTCATTTCATATGGGGGGAAGGTTTGACACCATGCCAAACGTTTGTTCATCTGAATTCCAAATATAAAAGAGAAGAGCCATTAATAAATAAACTGAATAATTCTAAAAAGTTACAGACAGTTGAAATTATAGCTGGTGAAATTTATGGAAAGTGTCTTTTAGAGATGAATGGGAAATCAATATCAGAACTATAGCTTCCAACCTTCAATTTGACAGATTTTTTTTTTCAATAAGATGTTATGAGTTATGAGTATGTGAGGTTTTTGGCGCGATTACTGGGTTGTAAAAAAGCAATAATTGACAACGGGCCATTGAACTAATGAAAAATAATGCACCACGCTCAAGTTTGTTTAAAAACAATAATAAAATCAAACAATTTACTCAGCAACATTAAATTGATTACAAGTGACAGAATAACAATGTAAAAGTTTCCAAATAAGTATCCTAAAACAAATTTGAATAAAAAAATAAAAAAATGCACGAACATGCAGTCGAGCACAGAAGACCAACGGCCAAGGTCAGTATCTTCATTAAATAATGCATTTCCTTTCAACAAAACCTATCGTATACCCAGATATTCTGTGATACTTTTTGTGTCTTTTCATAAAAGCTCGATGCTGGTCGCTATTCACTGCCATTATGGACAAGCTGGATATATATATTTTTTTATTCTCCTTTTGTGGTCCGAAAAAGAAAGAAGGGCTTACGGCATCAGAACACCAGGGAGAGTAAATTATGACATTTTCACTTTAGGGTGAACTAACATTTAAAGCAGCACAACTGTTTTCTACATTGATAAAAATAAGAAATGTTTCTTGAGCACCAAATCAGCATATTAGAAAGATTTCTAAAGAATCATGTTATCTAAAGACTAGAGAATGGATGCTGAATTTTTTAAAAATAAGTATGATAATAAAAATAGGTTCTTTTAAATTATAAATATTATGTATGAATATTGTGTAATACTATACATTGTATCAAATAAATGCATCCTAGGTAATCACATCCCCAAAAAAATATTACCTACCCCATGGAGTCCAAACTTTTTAACTTTTTGTATTATAGGGAGCAAAAGGGGCATTGGGATTGGGACATGACTCAAGCTGGACCGTGTCACTGTTTTCTATTTTAAACATACACTTCAATGCACCAGAATGGAGCAGCCAAAATTTTAAACGCTAGAAAAGGAGTGGAAACAGTGTGCACATCAATGCTAGCATACCTGTAGCTGGTCTGATCAAATCCATGATGACCGAATCAGCACCCTTGGTGTAGACGGTAATTTGCTCAGTCAGCGGGTGTTTTACCACCACTGACATCCTCTTTCTTGTGGAGTCAAACCCCAGTGTGTGCAGAAGCTCGAAGCTTAGCTTGCCCAAGTGTGGAAGTTCCACGGTCACTTGATCTGGTAAACGTCCAACGAGAGCACACTTGTAGGCCCGGGCTGCATAAACCAGAGCTGCCTCGTCCGGTGACTCCGCCTCATATCTGAGCTCGCATTCATCTTGAGCCAAAGCTTTTGTTTTATCAAAGTTGGGTGGGACGGGGCTGAAGGCATGCTGCAGGTCATGCTCCGGACGCTTCTCCTCGTTCAGCTTTGTGAGCGTGCTCTCGGCCGAAGGGGAGGACAGCATGCTGCAGCCCACTTTATGGGAGGACGAGCGGTTGGTGGTCAGACTGGAGGAGCTGCTGCTGTTGGAGCCAGAGGTCAGGCGGCTTGGAGTGAAGCGCTTGATGAAGTCCTCGATGGTCTTCACTGGAGACTTCAACTCGAAGCGACGCACCTTGATAAGATCCAAAGAAATATTGTCAAAATAAAACTCCTTAAATATTTGTGCATGATTGAATCACTTTAAAAAGTCATGCAACAGTTTGGCAGCCAAACTGGGAAGATTCATTCCATTATAGAAGACAAGGCAAATGTTTTTTTATCACACATATGGTGACCACAAGAAATATTTGAATACTTAAACAACTGAATTCATGTGTTAAAACATAATATCTGACATGTGGCATTTATTTTAAATTAAATATACACTTTAACAACATTATTTATTAAATTATTAAATAATGGAGTGTTATTTTTTTTTTATTAAAAAAAAATAAAATCTGTGTGAACTGACTATATATATATATATATAATTATTATTATTTTTATTTTTTTTCACTAAAAATCACTGAGATCAGTTGGTTAAAAGTAATTGCAAAAAATGAGAATTGCTAATAACAATCAGTATCTTTCTTGGTTTGTTACTACATGGATTCCACTGAAAGGAGATTATTCATTTTTAAAATGTAGTTTCCCCAATGTTTAAGAAACTGCATGTTAATAGAGAAGGATGAATTACAGCAGACCTTTAAGCAGTTTATAAGCCATCAATTTCATTAAACACTAAATGCAAATCACTCAGTTTAAGCTCAGATTTCTATCATGAAGGGAGGAGAAGTCTTTGATTGCAGCATCAACCTGAACTTACAAACACGCTTATAAAAAGTATGCAGATGGCAACAGACAGGTTGGGTTTTGGGGGAATCTCATGCCATAAATTCACAGAGGGTAAAGATTACACAATTAAGGATAGGCCACACATCTGCAACACAGAAACAGGAAGTTGCTCATACTCTACATAGCAGAAAACCACAGGAAGTTAACTGCGGCCAAAACGTCAAACTCAGTCAGTTCAGCGGTAAAATACGCTGTGAATGTCAGTTCGAGCTAATTCCCAGTGGTCTGTTCGGTCTGTCTGCTAGAGATGCGCAAAACTAGTCGATTAAAATGACACCGCTGCTCCTAGTTGACTTGGACATAGTAGTCATTTATATTTTTTGGCATATTTAGGGCCAGATTTACTAACAGCGCAAAACCTCTTTTGGCATTAAAAAAAAAAACTACTGACAGGATTTACTAAATGCATGTAGTGAAAAATTAGCGCTGAAAAGGGGTGGACAGCGTTATTTTTGCGGCTGACCTCATTGCATATGCATTTGTAGGAGTTTCCATGATGACTGAAATGAAAATGCTATTTGCGCCATTATTTACTGCACAAAAAAACCCCCCACGTCTTAAACCAGACGCTAATTTTCGCTGCTCTTGGTAGATTACATTGGTCATTATGAAAACAGAATTAGTCGCTGTGTTTGCTTACCTTCTGTCTGGGTTGATTGGGTGAGGACACAACAACAGTGTTGCAGATAGTGAGGGCGATGAAAAAGTCGAAGATGTCACACTGGTCAGGGGGGATGTGGTTCAGGGGCTGACTGTGAAAACGCATGAACTCCATTTGACTGCTACACTCATTGACCTTATCCATGAGCTGGGGATCCGGAGTGATGTCCTTCTCCTGTCAAACAGATCAAATAAAATGGAAAAATATTAGTAAGCATTGGGTTACCGAGCGATGCATGAACAGCTTAATGTGGAATGGAAGCACTTGCTAACCATAGGACTACTGAAGGCAGTGTGTTTGGACAGAATGCTGGCCCGTTTGGCTTCGGCTCTGCTCCCGGTGCGACGGTGAGATTTGGTGCTCTGGGACCGCAACACCACTTTTCCGCTCTGGTGACTGGTGACGCTGTCTCGCCGTGGGAGAGTTCCACCATGAGATGTACAGTCCTCCTCCTCTGAATCCACCTCCTGGTACATAGCAAGCCTCCTCGCTGTGGGAAAGACACTTTGTTAGACTGTTTGAAACTTAACTTTAGGGCTTCATGGAAGACCTTAGGCTTTTCTTCATACTAATCCTGCATTTGAACTGTCTATCTGGGGCACAGGCTGTAGAGGGAGTGAACCACCAATACATTCAATATTAAACTATTTATTACTTATTAGGGCTGCTTACGTTGCATGTTAATTTAGAAGCCCAAGCTAAGATATAGTATTTATGTTTTTTAAGTTAAATTTTTTTTAATGCTTTTAAAAGGTCTCTTATGTTCATCAAGGCTGCATTTACTTGAAAAATACAGTAAAAACAGCAATATATAGAAAAATGATTACAATGTAAAATAATTGTTTCCTATTTGAATTTATTTTAAAAAGGTAATTTATTCATGTGATAGCAAAGCAAAATTATCAGCAGTCATTACTCCAGTCTTCCGTGTCACATGATCATTCACAAAAACATTTCTAATTATTAGCAATGCAAGCAGTTGTGCTGCTAACTATTTTGTGGAAACCAAGATGCATTTTTTTTTTCCCAGGACTCTTTGACAATTCGAAAGTTAAAAAAAAACATTTATTTAGAAGAGAAAACTTTTGTAACTTTATAAATGGCTTAACTGTCACTTTTGAGCAATTTAAAATCCTCCTTGTTGAATACAAGTAATAATTTCTTTAAAAAAAATACATCTTCTACAGTCTGTGAATGATCTTCATTTTGTGGGTTTTATGATATATGCCATTAATTGCAATCAATGTGATTAAATGCGTTAATCAGCGTTTCATGCAATTCGTTCGATTAAAATTTTACATTCTACATTGATTGACAGCATTATTATTTATACAACATATTGCTCATTAACAGAGAATTCATGTTGTGTCCACAGAACCATAATAGCCCTTGTGTTGGGCACAGAAGACACTGATAATCCTAACCATTGGCATCATGCGAGTACTCGACTCCTGCCACAGTACAACGGCGAAACACCATCTTGTTTTCTGTGAGTGTGCCGGTCTTATCAGAAAAAATGTACTGCATCTGGCCCAAGTCTTCTGTGATGTTCAGAGCCCTGCACTGGAGGTGAGAGTCCGTTTCCTCATCATACAGCTCCATGTCCTGATGGATAAAGTATACCTGGCATATCTTCACTATTTCAATGGAAACAAAGAGTGAGATTGGGATCAGCACCTGCATCAGAGAGAAAGAGAAACAGAGAGGTTTGGTGTAGATTCATCAGGTTATTATCATTTCAACTACCAATGAGCCTTCAATAACAGGAATATCAGGAACAGTTCATCCCAAAATTAAAATTGTGGCATTGTTTAATCGAATGGTTTCATCAAATGCAATTTGGAATTGTTCTACGTAAGAGAATCTGAAGCACATTGTAACATTCTCACACCACTTGCTATTCACCTGGAATACTATAATCATGGTCAGGAAGAGATAAATGGATGAGACCACTGGAGATAAGTCTGTTCCTTCTGGGCTCAGGACGTCAAAGACAGGCCTCTTATCTCCGTACTGAAACATCCACAGGCCATGACCTAAAGAAGATTTGAGAGACAAACACTTGACTATATAAAGCAGGTAAAATGGAATCATGGGTATTGTTATTCAAGAGACACTGAAGATGTTAAAGCAAGCTAAAAATGTTTAAGGAAACCAAAACCGTTAAACCACTACTTCCTCTCCCAACGCTTCCTCAAATCAGATACATTCATCAACTGCTGTAGGAGTATTTTCTCATGGTAACAGCCATTACAATATAAAATAGTTGATGAAATCTGAGATTTGTCTGTCCTTCCATTTACAGCTACGCAACTGAGTCTGACACTTTGATTCTTCAAAAAGTTCATAAAGAGATTGTAAAACTAATCCATATGAATTGAGCGGTTTAGTCCAAATTTTCTGAAGTGACAATCACTTCATAAACAGATTGAATTTAGGCTTTTATTCACATATAAACATTCATCAACTCGCACATAAGATCTGGTAAACGGAAGCTCAAGCAGATTCGCTTGACATGCGAGAACCAATGAGGTTTGTTCTCCTGTTACGCAGCAAGTCTGAGCTTCTGCAAGAACCGATGAGGTTCATTCTCGTGTTACGCAGCAGGATTGAGCTTCCGCAAGAACCAATGTGGTTTATTCTAACACTTCAAGTTTCTGTTTATGTTAGCTGATCAATGTTTAAATGTGAATAAAAGCCTAAATTAAATCCGTTCATCATCATATAAAGCGATCAAGGCTCTTCAGAAATGTTGGACTAAACTGCTCAATTCATATGGATTCGTTTTACGATCTCTTCATGAACTTTTTGAAGCGTCAAAGTGTCAGTAGCTGTCAACGGAGGGACAGGAAAGTCTCAGATTTTATCAAAAAAAGCTTAATTTGTGTTCCGAAGATGAAAGAAAGTCTTACGGGTTTGGAGTCAGTGTGACTACAAATTTAGCTTGCAATTACAACAATGTTTATATATTATTAAATAACAAGATTGTCCCAAAATAGACATTGTCACATGCTTAACTGAATACTTCATCTTGTTTAAATTTGTTTTGTTTTTATTTGGGACTTGATGCAAGCAAAAGATTCTTCATGATAGATAAATCTGGCAGCTTCACATGATGTTCTCACATTCACACGAAGACTCAAAACAGTAACTAACAGTACACCAACTAATATAATACAGATAGTTGATGATAGTTCTGATGGGATGAGCCATCTTTAAAATAGCCAACAAACACACACAACTTCAAAAATCTCAGACATGAAAACACTAATATCTTCCAATACTATATTTTCTAGAAAAAACTATTGATGTAAAGTGTTACATACCAATGGCGGTAAAGAGGCACATGACTAGGAGGATAATGACACACCAGAATACGTCTACGTTCATCTGCCGCTCAAGTTTGCTGCGTTTATAACGAGGGCCGTTGTTGTTCAGCATTGCTTTTGTCTCATGACCTGAGAATCGGAACAAAACAAAACACTGAAGATAATATGAGCTATACCAGTCAGATGACCAATCATTTAACAATTCTGCCATTTGTATGTACACATGCAATGACAGGAAACAGTAAAATGCACATTTTAACAAAAGTTGTTCTTTTAATGGACGTAATAACAGACATTTACCACAACTTTCATTATTTTTGCTTCTTTTTAAATGCCATATGCAAAGATTGTTGTATTCTTGTCATACATAAAAAAAAATTAAATATGAAAAAAAAAATGTAAAAAGTTAAAATACCAAATTCCAAGATAAAAAATACATTTAAAAAAACTAGAATATATATTAATGATAATCATGAATCATATAATTATGTCCTACCATTTAACACTATTTACACAGATTTCCTTCACAATTAATTTTGACTACTAATAAAGTTTAATCAAAAGTAAAAAAAATTGTCAGTGAATAACACATGACGTGTGAAGAAAATCAAAATATCACTTTTGAACAAAATATTTAAATTGCACATTTCAAATAAAGCTGCATAATTTGTTGGTTACGCAGTGTGAGAAAATATTATTTTTTTGGGATAGCAATAAAATGAACTTAGTTGGACAAAGGAGAGCTGTTAAACAATTCATAATTTGAGAAGTGGTGGAAATGAGTAGTGGACGTCTCCAGTCCAGGTTTGGATAGAAGGCAGCGTACCTGCATAGATGATAATTCCCACAGCCTCCTCTGTGTTGCGGATGGTGCAGCCCCTAAGCAGCAGATTGTCTTTGTATAGCCCATCTCTCCTCCCACTGCGATGGATTCTGTCATACACACCACACAGGCTCATTCGTCACACTTATAATACAACATATCAGTGAGCACTATACATAATCTAGTTCCAATCTGAATTCCTCTGTCCTCATTTGCAAGAATTTTACAATTGGAAGCTAAGTGCACTGGCCTTTATAACCATAGGCTATGTTGTGGATATTGCCATGGGATATCCACATAATTATGCGTCCCTTGATGTTGACCACATCGATCCATCATCCTTGACAGTCCACAGGGTTTCCCCCAGGATCCCTCGTTCTCAGCACAAAATCAATAGTAAAGCCATGACCTCACTAAAATGGGTCTGCACACAGGTAAAGCCCTGAGGCCATCTGGATCCCGCGTTCAGTCAATGCAGCACTTTTTGTAAAACCCCAAAGCCGCGTCATAAAAGAACAGAGCAAAGTGAAAAGATTCTCAGGATAAATGAGAGAGGACGAGTGGCGAGCAGGCGAGGATTGAAATCTTAAATCCAACGAGACCTCAGATCCGAATGCGCGTGATTCCAACACCGGGAAAAAGTTCAAGAGGCCCCAGGGCTAAGCTTGCTGATAAAAATGGCGGCAAATGCAAATTAACTCCCACTGAATGAGCACTGAATGCTAAACACCTGTGGTGGGAGCTCAATAAACTTTAATGCAAGCACTAATCCCACTGCTAAATTCAGGATTACATCTGTGAACTCTTCACTTTGTCAATTATCTGACAAGGCCTCTGGCAAGTTTTTTTTTATCCCCTAGTAGTGCATTAATCTTTGAGCTTTGCCCCGGTTTAAAGACAGACCTGATATATTAGCTGTCTACATGCCCCATGCTGTCAACCACAGTTCTGGCTTAGTTCGGACTCGGAGCCATTGGTATCTTTGTTATCCTGCACCAAGGGGTCACATGGTGGCTTGTCAAGGGGTAATATTTTGGTCCAGTTAGCCCCTGCTGGTAGATGTCATAACTACCATCATATCGTATGCCAGTAAAAAGCTGAAGCATTAAAGATCATTCAAATGTAATGTATGTATTCTGACAATAAAATATATCGCAAGAAGCAACATTTAAACTGCAAATATTTCATTATATTCTAGCAGATGTTTTAGTGGTGCACAATTGTTTGGAGGGATCGTAAATGCATGCATTTACCCCAAAATGAAAATTACATCATTTACTTACTCTCATGTCATTCTAAAACTGTAAGACTTTCTTTTTTTTCTGCAAAACACACAAACACACACATATTCATATAAACAGAATACAAAAAAAAAAAAAAAAAAATTCTGAAAAACTTGATGAAAATATGTAAAAATTTGTCCATTTAACGCATGTCATTGCAAGCCCATTGTTACTTTAGACGCCACTGACTTTCAGAATATTAACAAAAACGGTTTATATATTCTTCAAAATATCTGCCGTGTTCCACAGAAAAATTAAAGGTTCTTTAAGCGATCCTGGGTGTCGTCACTTCTTGTTGACGTTCGAACTATTGCGAAACAAAACGGAGGCTAGCTAGACCCTCCCTCCTCCTCATTTGCGCACTAACAACCCAAACCCCACCCCCAAATCCTTCTTGTCGGTTATTGGCTGGAACACTGTTTGTTATGTTGTGGTGCGGGTTAGTCCAGTTTGTTTTTGTTGCCGTTTGTGGAGCCTGGGGTGTCTACAGAGGCCGCGTTTTTTTAGAGTGTGTTCAGGAGACAGACAGCTAGCGGATAGTGAGGAGATATTTGCTGTATGTGACAAAAAAATGTTTGGCCTAAAAAATGCGTGACATCGCTTAGAGCACCTTTAAACAAAGTCATACAGATTTGTGACAACATGGGAGGTGAGTAAATGACGACTTATTTTTTGGGAAAACAATCTCTTTTAAAAATTTGAAATGGACTGAAATGTTCTTCACTGTCTGCTGACTTTCACATCACAGATTAGGGTATCTGCTTATGTACCTGTTTGTGTGGTGTCATCAGTCAGTCATTTTTCTGCTGCACTAGAGTAAATATGCGGGAAATTCATACTGTACATCCGAGTCTGTCAAGTAATTGTTACATCGATGTCACGCGTTCAAGACAATGTTTCAGATCAACAACACGCCCCTTCTATTGTCACAACTCGTGTATCAGCTGGAATTATGAGTTTTCCACTTGTGAATTCGCTTGGCCATTCATGTGCTCGGAACTCAGAATTATCTCAAAACAAAACAACCTGGTTGCAGACATGCCTATGCCCTCCATGTATTAATCTCATTAGATCGCACTACACATGTTCACCAGCTGGGATGATACTGTATCTTAATGCAATAAACTGTCACTCCAACAAGGAACAGTCCTTGGCGCCCTTCGTGCATTATGTTCCCTCTTTTGCTCCGGTAAGCCACTTTGTGGTAACTGGACAAAAAAAGCTGGCAGCACACCAGAAGCATCTGTTCTCCACCATCCAGGGAAATAAATGTTATAATCCTTCTGGTTCCTGTCAGCTGCCTCACTTGGCCCTGCTGTCATTACCATACCATGTGCAGCAGGTTTTCTTCTAAACACAGGAGATATACTTCAACCTGCACAGTTCTGACTGGGCTAAAGTTCTTGTTTTACTACTGCTACATCAGTCTGCTCAAATATATGATGCATGCTAATCCTAAACCTATGACCTGTATGCTTTAGCCATCATTTAAGACTGAAAGATAAACGGAGAATAATCTTAATCCACACTTTGAAGGTCTAAACACCAGATTAACAAACTGTTTTAAAAAGTGAAAACACAAGGAATGCATGCAAGATTGCATTCTATGAAATGGGTGCATTTTCCAGTTTGTTAAAGTTTACAATTTAATTTGGCATTACAAGCCTTCAAAGTCATGAAACTATAAGGGGCTTCTCAGAATTGAATGATGATATTTCTATAAATATCTACTTTCAATTATTTATTATAGCATGGTAATTGATCAATATCATGGAAACAGGGTTGACATTTTAACCTTACTCAAAGTCATAACACAACATAAGATAAATTGATAAACTTATCCGTGAAAACAATGATTTTCAATGAAATCAATGATCCTTCAATTTAGTATTTTTTAAATGTATGGAACAGTATCGAATAGTACATACAAAAAGGGAAAAAAGTGACTAACACGCACAAACTGGGGACACAACGTTAAGCCTTATTAATAACACAATATAGCCTACAAGTATATATATAGAGAGAGAATAAAGACTAAATTCCAAATGTTGTTCTCATCAAAATGTGTATAGATGTAGCAAGGAGATGTTAGAAGCATATTGATAAGAGGGCAGTCATAATGAAAGACAAATAAAAACAACAACTTAAAAAAAAAATTTGCTACCAGGTTTAGAAAGGTTGTCTGTATTAAAACTTACTCACTTAGTCAAATTTGGCATTATTGTTACAGTCAATAAATACGATATTTGATCATATAAATGAGGGTCACAAATGGCACCAGTTTTGTAGAATGACTCTTAGAATATCATTTTTGCATGCATCTAATAAACGCAGTGTGGTGGAAAACATTTCACATGCTTCAACAGCAGCATTATTTATAGCCTCCATCCATCTACCAACCCTAACACTAACAAATAAAAGACTTTGTGACCCATTCCTACAGTTCTCCAAAAGAGAACGCGGCTGGTAAGAGGAAGAATAATTGGGTAGAATAACAGGGTTGAAAAGTCATCCGAATAATGCTGGAGTAAGAGAAATACACACCATCTATCCATTACAAATATATTAAACTGGATCTATGTGGGTCACAAAATAACCATTCATCTGGTTATTTGAATCTCAAGAGCTAATGGAATTTTAATCACTGCCGGCAAAACAAAACAATGGAAAGATCTGAGTCATCTAAATGGCTGCAGTGGTCTCAAACTCGGCTCCTGGAGGGCCACTGTCTTAGGGGCTGTTTACACCTGGCCACTTCATGCGTTTTCTGTGATCGGATAGCTATCCGATCGTGAAAAGACCAGGTGTAAATGCCCCCCGAGACGGATTTGAATCCGATCGCTCAAACCACAGGTCTTGGCCGCATTCCAGACGAAACTAGACAAGTGTAAATGCATCTGGTTGTTGAAACCACATATGTATATTTTACTCCTTCCAAAAACGCAAAAAAAATAAACGTGGGAGCATGTTATAGGCTATATGTCATGTTATAGTCAGATATGACGGCGCTACTGCAACACGCATCACCGCAGATGAGCATCTATTGCAAATCAAAGTGAAAGTTGCAGACTTTTAAAATTTCATTAAAAGTAAAGAAACAAAATGATCTTACCAGGGCTGTTGCCACTCTCTCTTATTGCAGTCTTTAATTTTGAAATTTTAGCTGATGATCAATAAAATGCAGCTCATAACTGTTGCTTTCGGTGACGTGAACTCCATTAAATTGGCATATAGCGCTGGAATTGAAGATCAGATTTAAATCCGTTTTGTAAAAACGCATTTATGTGACCAGGTGTAAATGGAATCGTTTTGACAAACCAGATAGCTATCCGATCTGAGAAAACGCATAAAGTGGCCAGGTGTAAACAGCCCCTTACAGAGTTCATTAAACACACCCAAACTAGCTATTAAAGGTCTTCAGGCTTACTAGAAACTTCCAGACAGGTGTTTTGGAACATGTTGGAGCTAAACTCTGCAGGACCAGTGGCCCGCCAGGAGATGAGTTTGAGACCATTGGCTTATTGATAAGAAAATAATTGAAAATAATGGAGTACAAATTGCTAGGGCTAAACTAATTCACAATACACATTTGTAACAAAGACCATGCACATGGACATGACATTAAGACTGTTGGGTTAAATCGTTAATGCAATTTTCTTCAAAGGATTAGGTTGGACAATACATTATTAAGAAATACGGTAATGTAAATGCCCTTTAAAAAGTTATAATGCATTTAACTTACATGTATCCACGAAATCTGTTGAGGTCATTGTTGGGCTTCTCACATTCAATAATGCTGTTGTACTTTGATGGGTCAAACTCACAGTCCTGCAAATGAAAAACATATTTGCAATTTGGGATCTGAACACTAAATCACCAGAATAACAAGAGTTTAAGTTTTTATAAATGATCAAAGGATAGTTGTCATCATCTATTCACCCTAGGGATGTACCAATCTGATTATCAGTATACGCAGTACTCCGGTGCAGCCGATATTCGGTATCAGAATTTTTTTTTTTGGATCGGTCAGACAGAACCGATAAAAATGCGATACTGTTAGTTACCTATGGTTGTTACTGTTAAGCTAAAAAAAGGGACAAAAGCACCATTTGACCATTATATTTTTAATTTAATTTAAGTTCATGGAAACTCTTGTGTAATGTAAATGTAATTCTCCATTTAGCATCTTCAAACAGCATGTCGCATTCAGTTACAAAAGTCAACATAGTAAAGCTCTCTCAAATATGTTCCAATGTTTCCATTATTGTGCATAATCGGAGCAAAATCCTGGGCTTTTGTTTAAAAATACTATTTTGCTGGATTTTATTGGTGATTCTGAATGGTGTGGTACTTGCTATTGGATGAGAGGACTGGAGTAGAGGACTGAATATAACTCCTCATTCACACAGTAAATGCAATTTAAAACTCAGTAAACTGTTGGACAGATGTAATACTCTTTCCCCCGGTTTCACAAACAATTTTAAAGCCTAGTCCTAGACTAAAATGTAAGTCTGAGCTGTTCCAACTGAAATAAACTTGCACTGACTGATCTTAACATATATCAGTGCCTTTGTTTTGTCTCAAGATGAACACCAGTAATGTTTTTTTTCTAAGCATGTTTATGAAAATGATTTAAATGTCCTAATTGAACTATGGACTAATCCTGGTTTAGGCTAAACCCTGTCTGTGAAACCGGGCCTCAGTGTTTCACACACACAATATATATTATTTTTGTTCTCTAACTGTTATGAATTTTTCATTGCGGGTTGAGGGTTTCCCGTAAATCCATGTTGCTTTAAGCACATCATCACGCATTCGGGATGTGCATAGGCAGTTTTGTGCCGCTCTATATCGGAGCCTTTCATACTAGATTTTATTATATTTATTATACTATTCATTTGTTCAATCATATCTAAAATGTCTTTAGTCCCATTTAAAATCTGTAGCATACATTCCAAAAGAAATGCTTTTTATAATGCATATATTTATGTAGTACTATCACGAATGCATTGTTTATAATTTTAAGAAGGTTGTCTAAGTTCTAACACAAATAGTCATTTGTAAAAGCAGCTTTTAAAATCAAGATTTTACCAGATGTAGCAGTAAGAGGTGTACACTTACATTATGGTTTCCACCCACCTATTTTAATGTAAATTTTGGCATATCGCAAAAAAGAAAAGAAAAGAGGAAACACCAAGATGTGCGTAAATTCTAAAAAATATGCATTAAAAAAAAACATGCACTCAATTGAGGAGGACAATTTTTTTAAGCCAAAAATAAGAACAAATTACGATGGAAACACCTTTACCAAATAAAACTCAAATGCTACAAAAAAAAAAAAAGAAAAATAAATAAACATCCTGTGATCTTTTGCCTTAACAGATGTGATTGGGTAACTGAACTAACCAGCGGACCAATTTCGTCGCACAGCATCTCAAATCTGTCCTTGGTTTAATCATTCTGAAATGTCTGAGCCATAGTCTGTCCTCACAATGTTTTGGTGTTTAATGACCTCCCAGAACTCTCTCACGTGATTGCGTTCCCAAACACCAGGCATCTTCTGAACGCAAGATAACGTGACAGTAGCGTTTCCTAAATTTATGATGTGCCACAACGGCTTTCCCAATTGAAGCAACTTCCATTTTACAAGATATTTTGCGCCAATTTTCCAGGAAGTTACAATTTTGTTCTATTGAACACATGGGATGAAACGCTGCTTTAAAATCGCAAATGTTTTACACGATATTCCAATTTTGCACTAGCGCAACTGGATTGAAACAGCTATTGACTAGATAATGACAGGTTACATTAGTGTGTGTGTGTGTGTGTGTGTGTGTGTGTGTGTTGCAAAATTTCAGTCTGCTCCTCACATAAATCTTAAGATTTTAGAAGACTTATAATATATAGGGCACATGCTTTATCGACTACTTTTTGTCCCTTTTGTTTCATGAAACAATAGCAGCATGAACATTTTTGTTAGATTAAGGTCATTTTATGGGGTGTAATAGGTTTTGATACACAGTTTCTTTTGCCAAACTGTTTTCAGTTCTCTCTTATTGACATCTTAGGACGTAACACATACAGGTTGAGCAGTGCCAGGGGAAATTAATATTTGACTTTGGTGTGAATTGACTAAAGTTATCTCCGTGGGCAAACACAGACCAGCTGAATACACACAGCATCACATTAACTGTTCTTGACACCAGGATGCTTCTATTCAGTTCTTTACTCCACTTTCACAGCAAACACTCCACAGTCCTTAACACTCACCAGGTCGATAAAGCTGCGCACCACCTGCCTCTGTTTGAGGTTGGTTTCGCCGTCCAGTGTGGCCGTCTCGATGTGACAGAGGCGGTCCGGGTCGCTGCTGCTGAGCAGAAGAACGTCCGCCGGCAGAATCTCGTTGCAGCGCAGACGAATGAAGTCTCCGACCCGTATCTCTTTCCAGTATTTCTCCATGTAACGTTTCTCACTACTATAAAGGGCACAAGAAAACACATCTGTAAATGTAATTTACCCATATTGATGTAGCCAATCAAAGAGGCATTGTTATCTCACAGACACCAATGTTTTCCATATGAATGCATGCCTTTCAATATTGAATTCTCAAAATCATAAAATTGAATCCTCAAGTTAAGTTTAGATTGACCTTACAATTTCTATGTTTGGGGTCAGAGACTCTAATGTGAATTACGACGATTAACATTAGAATTACTCTAAATATTATTATTATGATGTAGATCTTACCTAGAAAGTATATTGTACAGTCTGACAAGCATGGGATCTCTCACTATGCTAATAGTGTATAATGTTTGCAAACAAATAAACACCAGACATTAGTTGCAATGAAGTCTTTGGATCTGTAGGGTGGATAATTCAAATTCTGATCACATGGAGCCATGTAAGGTACACACTAAAGTTTAAGGTTGGGGGTTTTGAATATCCTTAGCAAGCATGACTAATATGAAGGTATAAAAAAATTTGGTTATTCAAGAAAGCCTTTGAGATCATGGCACAGAAATAAGAGACCCAAATGTTGCTGAAAAAAAAAAAAAAAAAAAAACAGAACAGACAATGTAAAATTTACATGAATATGTCTGTCTCTCATCGGAGACCTGTGCTCTTACAAATAACCATCTGTTCAATTTTCACAATTTGCTTTACCATAAACTTATTTGACATTTGCCTCTGATGCATCTGCATTAACAGAGAACATGTCCATAAGCACTGAAAGTGCAAAAACAACCAGACCAAACAAACTCCACACGGAACTGAACAATAAACAAACCACATCTGTGCCGTGTTCAAAACTGGGAGAGTAGTGTTCTTCGTGGTGAAGGCCTAACATGATGGACAACATGACGCCTATTTCAGGAGGACAAAAATAATATTACAGCGCTTTGGCAAACATGGCTGCAGGGACTCTGGCTCTCTGAGAGCTGCTGCTAAACAGAACTTCCTTCTGTTTCTTTTCCCGCCCTTCCACACATAAGAGTGCTCTTTTACTGCCACACAGAAACGTAGTGTGACCTCTTAAACAAATTCAGCTTGTATAGTTGTGTACAAAGTAGAGGAAGAACTAATTCTCAATGGTTTAAGAGGGAAGGAAGAGGCGTCACCTATTGGCAAAAGAGGAAAGGTGGCCACTGGAAGATTTCTTCAAGTCTCTTGACGGATTTTTAATGTAGTCATTTATGTGACAAGATATTATCTCTCACATTTTTACCTGTTATTTTGGCAATGCAATTTGGAGCCACAATACATTCATGGGCACCAAAATGGCTAAACACTACGCTTTTCATTGTCTTCACCACAAATTATTGGTCAGGAAATTAGACAAATTTAAGCAAATGCAGTACTTAAAATTGCTTTCTCAGAAAAACATCAAGGACAGAATAAAGTTTTTGGCAGAATATGGAAGTTGTGTGTGGAGTGATGAATCACAACGAAACACGAGTTGCATGGTGATGCTCCAGAGCAGTGTCTTCGAAAACCTGGTGGGAAATATAATAAATGCTTCTCTACCACATTGAAGCATGGAGGAAGAGGTGTTATTGTGTGGGACGCTTTTTTAGCTGCTGGTACTGGTGAGCTACTTCACTGTAAAAGATGTTATTTTTCAACAATGCTTCTGCCCAAAATGCAAAGACAACCAATAAGTGGCTTGAGAAGTCCATCAGGCTCATGTTTTGGCCTGGTCAGAGTCCAGATTTGAACCCTATAGTGAATATTTGGTTTTATATATATTAAACAATCTGGGAGACATTTTTCAACTACTCATGAACAGTTTGAAGCCATCCACATTGAGTGGAACAACACTAACTCTTCCTCCTGTAAAAAGCTGTCTGCACCTGTATTTGTGTAATTCTTTCTAATTTCCTGACTAGTTATTAAAATGGATAAGCAATTAAAAGACCACTAAATATTTGGCCAACTTTTGGCTTGGCCCGCCATAATTTTAGCCCAGGAGTGAAAAATACACACTTTACCTTCAAATCAACTCTGAACCCATGTTTAACTGTATTACTGATTACAGGCACATGACTTTGAGGGTCAGTAGTGCCAGACAGTGTCCAGCTGTAAGTAGATAAAAATGTTATTGAGAGGAAGCAGAGACAGATTAGGGTGGTCATGAGGATGTTACACTGAGAAAGCAATTCACAATCTAGCTTATTTTATAAATAAATCTGGTCACTGTAAATGCTTAAAACTAAGAATTTTGAACATCCTTTTGAACATCCTGGGAGATTGATACATGAATGAACAAAAATATCAGCCAGAGAGAGTAAGAAAGAGACAATTTTGTTTACTGAGAGATAATATGAAAAGTGAAAGGTTGACCATGAGCACAATTCACAAATTCAGTTTCAGAGTAGATCTTAAATTAAGTCAAAGCTACAGTTATGAAAGAATTTTACATTCTTTTGTAGCACTTAATGAAACCTTGAGCATTTGAAACATTTTGTTTGTCTGCACTAGTTTCTTGCCCTTGTACATGTGTAGTGACACAGAAACGGTTGCTTCTCGTCCAAGATAAAGAAAATGTAGCGCGGAAGGCGGAACATGATTTTGTCCATCGGGAATTGATTGGATCGTAGGATTGCTGTGATTTGCTACCGTTCTGATCCCATGTGACTGACAGGTTGTCCTGCCCTCATGCCAGTAAACATGTCAAAGTGAACTATCCAACATACATATTGTCGCATTTTTGTATTGCGATATATTGTGACACTATATATTGTTAAACCCCTATTAATTACAGTTATAACTTATGTTGTCATCTTGCTTTTATCCATTATTAGTACAAGCAACGCTGATGAACTGTAATATAAAGTGTGTGCTCTCCCTTTCATTACTGCCATGACCAGTATCGGGGCGCTCAGGGCGGGTCTATGCTAATAACACATAGTCCGTCAGCAGTCGTGGGCGGGGCATGTACACAGTGATTTCACATTGCCCAGAACGTCTGAATTATGGGATTAAAAAAAAGAAAAGAAGTGGGTGGATTTTTATCATTATAGGGTGGTTGTGTACACACACTGCAAACACACATTTATGTTCACCATGTAAAAGTACATTTTGCATAATAGGGCCCCTTTAATTAATAATAAAATGCAAGTTATGTTTTTTTTTTTTCATCTAAAAGGCATATTTATATGT
Source organism: Phoxinus phoxinus (assembly GCF_949152265.1). NCBI lineage: Eukaryota > Metazoa > Chordata > Actinopteri > Cypriniformes > Leuciscidae > Phoxinus > Phoxinus phoxinus. Next base: position 11,543,342 of record NC_136886.1, read on the forward strand.
GTAGTGTTTGTTTTTGGTATTTTAACCATCCTGCAATCATTTTCAAAATATCTTGAAAAATGACTAAATTCTTCAAACTTCTTTTAAACCGTTTAAGCATCAACTCTGTTGGAGTTTCTCTTTTGTACCTCGCTTTTAAATCACTAATTCAGCACGGCCAATCAAAGAATTAGCGGCAATTGCTTAAATGGTGGGTTGAATATTATTTTTAACAACAACATTTCCTATTATTTTTTATAATTGAATTGTTGATATTTATTACAAATTAAGTTATTAAAAATATTTTTGTGAAGACCTTGATCATTTTTCAGGATTTTTTTTTTTTTTTTTTTTTGATGAATAGAAAGTTCAAAAAGAACAGCATTTATTTGAAAACATACTGACTCCAGACTTTTGAAGAGTAGTGCATACATAAAATGAGTATTTACACTCATCTATGTGCCAAATGGCTCACAAAACGGTAAGGGGGGAGAAATGCAAGTTTTCAATCATATTCAACATATATAAACACTATAGTAAATGTAAATATAGCCATGTAACATTTATCAACAGTAAATCATTAACATTCACTTACACTGTAAACTGGTATTAAATTAACAGAGCAGACATTTCCCCCTTTTTTCTTGGGTCCTTGTCAGTCTCTAAATCAATACATTGATGGGCAAAGCAAGGCAACTCAACAATCAATAATGCTAAATTAAAACTCGTTCAATAAATGTATATGATCCATATGTCTTTAATACCATTATGAATTAAAAATCAGTCAATACTAATAGTATTAGTCCATAAACAGTGATTGAGATTTAGCTCTGCTACAATGTAAGCTTTCACCAGATGGAGACACAATGTGTGCAGACAGGGCGTGTTTCCTTAGGCAATTTTCTTAGCATTCTCTCAAAGATAAATCACCAAGTGTCCTAAATTTAAGTGTCGGGTATTCTGAGTGACATGCAGTCATGTGTCACTAACAACAAACCCCCATGAGGAATCAGTGATTGTTTTTATTTCATCTCTGGAGGTCGAGATCATTCTCTAGATTTTTTAAGTGAGGGGGACGTGGGGGGGGGGGATTCAATTTTTTTATTAAATATACAAAATCATGAACCAGTTCATTTAGGAAGAAATGTGCAAAGAAATGCAGTTGGGAACGGGGACGTGTGGATATTCAAGCACAGACCTACATAGAAAAGACCACTGCACTGAACTTTAAGGTCATTTCCTCCAGCGACAAATGTGGAAATGGTTCACCAACAAGACTTCCGAGAGAAAACAAGCAGCTCAGCAGAATAAAGGCTTATGGGTGTATCTAGTCAACAGAAACAAAGGTTGCTCTCTGAAAAGCAGATTGGCTCTTTCTCTACACAATTCATACAAATCCAAATGGTCCCACATACAAACCATTAACGCATCACTGCTAAAGCTGCCAAAGATACAGTAAAAGAAAGAAAATAACTCAAACGACCACCCAAAGCAAGCCTTCTTCTAACCACAGACAGAAACTAGTGTGCATGGAAAAACTGAGTGGGACAGAAGTGTCATGGGAGCAGAATGTTTCTCAATTTTGGTCAACGATAATTACTCAAAACATAAACATGTCAAACTGTAGCAAGACCAAACTGATCAAAGACTTTATGAGAATTGTATAAAAGATTCATCAACATATAATACAACCTTCGAAAACCTGAGCTTATGAATATACAAAATTAAATGAACAGCTACCACACACAGTTTAGAATACGTTTTCATTTATATGCAATTTAATGTCCTAAACAAGTTTAAATAAGCATTAAAATAACCCAAACACCATCTTCCGTTGTAAAAACGCAAGTAGTAACTCATAAATATACTGTTTTGAACCAACTGAAGATAATTTGGCTGAAAAAAGTCTTTTTTTCGTTTTTATCTAATCCAGTGATTTTTAAATAAGGAGTTTGTTTGAACATTTCCTAACCTGGATGTTTTAGAAAGTCATAATCTACATAGACAATATCCTAAACAGACATGCTCACCAAGGCTGAATTCATTTGATCAACAAATACAGTAAAAACAGAAATATTATTACAATTTAAAATAAATGGTTTTTTTATTTTAATATATTTTAAAATGTTATGTATTTCTGTGATGGCAAAGTTGAATTTTCAGCAGCCATTACCCAAGTCTTCAGTGTCAGAAATCATTAGAATTTGGTGCTCAAGAAACATTTCTTCTTATTATCAATGTTGAAAACAGTCGTGCTGCTTAATATTGTTGTTAAGGATTCTTGATGAACAGAAAGTTAAAAGATTTATTTGAAATAGAAATATTTTTAACATGTCTCTGTCACTTTTGACAAATTTAATAGGTTCTTGCTGAATATAATGCATAATGTGTGTAAACATTAAAAAATTAAGACAAATAGTAAATAATTAGGACAAGTAATCACTTAATAAAGCCTGGTTTATTACAACATTAATGGATTATCATGAAAAAAAAAAAAACCACCTTCCTATACGGTAGTCAAGGCCTTTGTTGAGGGCTACCATGATATACATTTTAGAACTGTACCAGTGATTTACAATTATCGGAGGTGAACCTGAACCGTTTAAAATAGCGTGACCTATCTCACCCTGCAAAAGCTCAAAATTCCTTGAATTCCTGCCTCTTGTCCTCTCTCAACTCTCAAAGAAAAGAAGTGTTGATATGAAAATCCCACAGGACACCTTGTCACACTGTAAACAGATTTTCATAAGAACTGTGCGATATTTTTGTTGTAAGCATTTGAAAAGAGCAGCAAGAAACACAATAGAAAAAGTCTTTTTGATCTCGCTGCTGCTCACGGAACACAGGAAAGGAGGGGACACGCTCGCTTTCTAGACATTTCTATTGTTTTCCTGATCCTGCTGTCTCTCATGAAAAATTACTTGCATTATTTTACGAGTTACACTTGATACTGCTCTCATACACAAACAATAGCCTAGGCCATGTGAAACTGTCGGAGGTTATGAAGGTTTTAGTAATTTTCCTGAATAAAAAGAAAAAAACACACTGACTCGAGATGCTCCCATCAGTGCTCACAAACGGACTTTGCTGCTACATAATAAAATCTTTTTTTTCTTACATAACCCTTTTCTCCAGTCGTCCAACATGAGCATCTGCCTTGAGTGCTGACATCTCAGAGACCCGGCAGTGTTAACAAATCATTGATATGTCTCCAAGTTGTGTTTACCCTGAAGCTAAACAGGAACTCAATCTGTGTAGGTGTCCCCCAAAATAGTCCTCTCTGTTTGAACAGGATGACCCTGCAAATAAAATGCGTGCCTTCATGCGCACAGTAGATCAGCAAAAAAAGAAATATAATGGATTAGCAAGTTGGCAGACAAACCTTCAATTTATATTTAAGACAGTGAAAATATGAACATAAACGTCAAAACAGAAGAGCAACTCTCGCTCTCTCACACAAACACACACTCACACACACACCTTTTTGCGATCCTACAATCTTACAAAAATAAGGGTTCGAAAAGTTTTTTTTGCATTGTCACAGAAGAACCATTTCTGGAACCATTTTTTTTCTTAGTGTGAAGAACAATTTAAAAATCTAACCTTTTCACATTATAAAGAATCTTTTGTACAATGGAAAGGTTCCAAGGATGTTAAAGTGTAGAGGGATTCATTCAGTCCGACTAATTAAACAGCCTTCTGTGTTTCTCATTCTACCTTGTCAAGGCCCTCAGAGACAAGTCTAAACCTTGAGCCTAAACTTACCAAAAAAAAAAAAATAAATAATTAGCTACCAGAGAACAAATTTAGTCCCACTCTGCCTTCTTAACAGACACTTTCAAAAAATGGCACCAAAATATTTTATAATAGGGAAGACCCGATCAAGTTTTTTGTGCCTCCGATCTGAGTCACTAAATATTAAGTATCTGCCCATACGTGTGACTCAAGCCATGTACATGTTATCCTGGAAGAAAACTTGCTTCCTTCCGCTCTGACAATGTTCCCCAACTCGAAGGATTGTTTTCCCCCACAGGACAATAATCCATGCAACACAGCCAGGCCAATAAAGGTGTGGATGGAGGACCACCAGATCAAGACCCTGTCATGGCCAGCCCAAACTTCAGACCTAAACCCCATTGAAAACCTCTGGAACGGGATCGAGAGGAAGGACACAAGGTCACAAGCCATCAAACAAAGCAGAGCTTCTTGAATTTTTGCACCAGGAGTGGCATACCAAGCACGCCAAGACACATGAAAGCTGTGATTGGAAATAAGGGTTATTCCACCAAATATTGATTGCTGAACTCTTCTGAAGTTAAAACATTAGTGTTGTTCAAATTTTTTATATAAACTTGTTTTCTTTGCATTATTCAAGGTCTGAAAACACTCTGTTGTTTGACAGAGTTTTTACTTAAATTTGGAAGAAATGTTGTTAGTAGTTTATTACAGAACAAAACAAAATGTTAATTGCGGTGTCAGAATGCCAGTCAAGTCCAAATCAAGACACAACCCATGCCGAAGTATTATGCCAACTTTGTCATAGATAGTCTGACGGCAGATAAAAATAAACAGTAAATAAATTACTTTCAAATAATGAGAATGATAGAATGATTTCTGATCGATCATGTCATGTGACACTGAAGACTGGAGTAATGATGCTGAAAATTCAGTTTTAAAATCACAGGAATAAAGTACATTTTAGAATAAGTTTAGAATAAATTACTTCTATAATTTCTCAGCTGTTTTGAAGTTTGTGTGCAGGCAAACACGTAATCCATGGATGAGGCAAGATGCAATGGATGTATGATGAAAGAGAAGAAATTCTACAATATCCACTTATCCTTTATCATTTTATCCACTTTTACATCGTGCAATAACACAGCCACAGCCATTACATATTTTAAACAGTAATATCCTATACTAAACCTAAACTAATCTTGACAAACTATATAGCCTATCATTTGAAAGCTTACAATCTGATTTTCAAAATAAAAGATGAGCCGTAATTTATCAATTTGCAACAAGAATATTTTCATACTCCTAAGGCGTGTTCAGACCTTTATTTTGAAATAGTGATGAACATGAAAAAATAATGAAAGAATGGTAGAAACTCAGTTTGTTTTCATGCCAAGAGTTCAAAAGATAGCATCCATTCAATTCTTTTAGAAAAAAAGTTCTGATGATGTTTTGAATATAAAGAAAAAAATAATAGCCTAGATTCACCATTTGTGATGTGGCAGCGAGCTATAATGCACATACGCGTTGTTTTTGTGTTTCTTAGAGGTTGAATTCATTTCAATATCTGCCAAACTTCCAATACTACTTCTGAATAGGATGTCTACTTCATAAATTGTATGAAAATTGTCAAAATAATGGTTCAGTTCAGATCACTCAAACAACATATGGAAATGGAGGCACCCTTATATGAGCAGTAATGTCAACTAGTGAAAAAGTTTGGTACTGCGCCCAAACAAAATCTCACTGAAGGCTTATTTTTTGAGAAATTTGAAACACAACTTGTTCAGATTTTTGGCTTAGATTTTTTTGCATTTTTAGAGTCCACCAGGTTTTGAAAATATATATTTTATATAAAATATGAATATTTAATTTTTAACATTGTACATTTTCATAAACTCAAACTTCTATAACTTTTTTTCTGTTTAACTTTCTTAATTTTTTTTTTCACTTCTACAAAAATCTGCCAAATGTCTTCTTTAAAACAAGACCAATCTTACATCTATATTCCAAAGCATTCTTGAATTACAACCATTTAAGTTCGGAATGTGCATATTCACGTCTATTAAAAAAAGGGGGATGGCGCTTAAGGGGTTAAACATTAAGCTTTTAAATCACTTGGTTATTTCAATCAATAACATTCAGGCAACATGACACTTTCAACAGATGTCTGTAGTTATACTGTACTGCTGGGGTGCCATGATGTACACGTGGAAAACATTTTTCAGATACAAAAACATCCTGCGAAACCCAATGGAATTGCTAGAGCGAAGAGCTAAGAAAAATGGCTAGCAATTCAAATGTGAGATTTCATGACAAACTTTGTAATCATATTAAAGGTCAAATCAGGTTCATCTGGGATGACATCGCAGATTTGATCTGCAATTCAGTGTTGTTTTGTTAGCAATGGGAACAGTTTTCAAAAGTCATTTACTTGAGAAAATTCAATCAAACCCAGCCTTGAGAGCAACACTGGCACAGCACAAGCTCAGATTGTGGAGTTTGAGAAACACTGTGGCTTTTGACAGAGTTGATACATGGCCTTAACATGGCTGACAGAGACGCTTTTCATCAAGAAATGCAGTCTGACTCTCTGACTCTGAAAAATAAACAAGTGGAAGCCCTCAAAAGTGCAGATGAGAGACGGAAGATCTCCAAACAAGGCAGATTTTTTCACCAGCAATCCAACGTCCGGCCTTCATTTCTGTACAAAGTGAAATTTCTTGACAAGTCTTATCTGCTAAAGGACCTGTAGCTTCAAGTGGATGGAGGTTTATAGTTTGTTCCAGCAAGTTCACACTGTAAGTACATTGTGTTAGTAACCAAGGACAAAACTGAACTTAAACAGCACGCAAAAGAGTGCCTAACTTGATTATCTGACACACTTTCACAACTAGGGGTAATGTGTTTGCCACATAACCTCAACATTGAGAAAGGAGCTGAATGCCATTCACTCCAGTTTTTAAAGTTTGAAGAGGGATCCTTCACTTAATGAAATGAATGAGCAGTGTTATTTTAGTATCATACTATTATAGTTCTTATTAATATTTTGAATTAGTTTCTTTTCATTTAAATTTGAAAAATGTTGTGTGCTTTTTTTATATAGGCCTATATAGCCTAGTTTTTTATACATTTTTATTTCGGTTTTAGCTATTGTAGTACAAAGTAAACTAAATTAAAAAGCTGCCTTGGCAACTAGATAAGTATTTTTAGCATTCATTTTTGTGTGTGTATATATATATATATTAAATGGGGTTTAAGTTCTAGTTTATTACAATAACTCTTCACTAGATATTAACCTATCAACAATATCTAGAGAATAAAGACATTATCTAAGGTGATCAGCTACAATTGCATAATGCTAATAACCCTATACTAGTACATTATTCATCTCTGTTTGTCTCTAAAATTAAACGAATTGAAATTCAGTGTGAATATACAAGAGTGACGCTGAGGCCTGAAATGCACAATCATATCCACCACTGTGACAGCACTCATTTACCCACAGTGACATACTTCAATCAAAATTCCTTCTTTGCCTATATCAGTACGACAGTCCTTATAGGTCATGTGGTACGAGGCATTTCAAATAACAAAATGTACCAGAAATATAAAAATAAAGGCAGCAAACTAACGCCACCACCCAAGCTTCCCAACATGAGTCTCAAAAAGCTAGTGAGTTGCCCATCATCATTTTGAGTCTTTTCATACTTTTCATACGTAATGAAAATTACTCACCCTCATGTCATTCCAAACCTGTAAGACTATCATTCATCTTCGGAACACAAATGTATCTTTTTGATGAAATCTGAGAGCTTTATGAACTCTCCATTGACAGCTACCCAACCACATTGATGCTTCAAAAACGTTCTGAAGTGTCAACGTAGTAGTTGGGTTGTAGGTGTCAACAGAGGGACAGGAAGGTCTCCAATTTCGTCAAAAAGATCTTAATTTGTGTTCCGAATATGCAAGAAAATCTTACAGGTTTGATATGACATAAGGTGAGTAATTAATGACAGAATTTTAATTTTGGGGTATAGGCCTAGGCTACTATCCATTTAACCCTGGGTTAAAGTCATGTTTAACAAGGGTTCCAAGGGTTGTGGGGCCAAAGGTAGGCCTATATGTGACGGCAGGTAAAATGAAATGATGGAAAGTAACGTTAGTTGTTTTTTGGCAACAGACGACGGATTTTAAAACGGTTTCAGGCTGACTATCATGGGGAAAGCATTGAATCAAAGTTGCAATAGTATTTTCGGATATCTGAGTGAAACTTCAGGAACCAGAAAAAAATGTCTTGTGGGACTTTAAAGAATATAGGGCACATTATTTTTCTTTTCTGAAATGTGCACGGATAAATTATTTATAATAAATAAAAATAAGAATGGTCAATTTTGATTTCATGGTGACTTTAACTATCATTCCCTTTTGTAGAGAAAAGTTTCATTATCATTCATTATATTCATAATATAACCCAGGATTACACTGACCCAGGGTTAAAACTTTCAATTGTAAAACAAACAAACAAACAAAAACAACAGGTGCGCGTCCAAAATGCAGATATGATCCACATCCTGTGACTTTTCGGTCAACAGGTAGGGTAGGCAGGCCCACAGGTCCATAAGCAAGGCAAAATCATAACAGTAATTGTGTCTACTGTCGATTAGTAAAACTAAACAAATACACGCAGCAAATGGCAGTTTGTATTGGGTCAGTTTTCAAGCACGTGCTTACCTGCAGTAAACGAGACAGTCCATATGATTTATTTCTTTATCTGAGCGGTGTCGTCTGTAATCCTCCCATAAATCCTTGATAGCGGTAACGGACAAAATAAAAACCACAGGGGCAAGAGCCAACTCTGGTTGAAAAGCATTGACCACAGGCACAAAATTCAGTAAGGCTATGAAAACAAAATACACGTTGGCAAACCGGTGGAATTGCTCGAAGAGGTTCTTCGGTAGGAAAGAAAGCAGAGTGTATTTTGTGGTTTTGATCTTATTGTTTGCATAGTGTCTGTTGGGGTTATCCCCTCCTTTGGTATGGTCATACAAAATGTTGGCGTGTACAATCCTTGTTTTACTCTCCTTTTTGCTTTTCCTCCTTTTATGCTTTTTCACTTTGGTACTTTTCGTGTCTCCAGACTCTCCAGTCTCTCGCGCCATACTTCGCCCAAAACTTTTGTCTCTTTTCCTTGAACAAATAAAAGATGGTATCTATGTAATCATGCTGATCCTCCTTGATGATGTGGGACATTTGAAATGCTCTTCACTCTGTTGTATCGTCCTCACCCATCGCGTCAATTCTCTCCCTTTCTCTCGTTAATACTGAAAAGTTTTACAGCGGCATCTTTTTTCCCCTCAGTAGATGAAGATGCTTTAAGGCAGGGCCGAGCGATTATACGTACGCGCTGTTACACATTTTAGTAACATAAATCATTAGGATAAACCTACAGATCAGTATTGCTATTTAAAGTCCATCCAAATGATTGTTCATGCGGGGTTTTACGCAGACCGTGTTGAAAAAACAAGCCAATCACTGGAGGTACAAAAATAACGTCACCGCTGACGCAAACGTAGCCCCGCCCACTTACAAATGAAACTTCTTACTGGAAGTGCCACGCGTTACCATTGGGAAAAAGCGATTCCAATGGAAGGAAGACGCAAGCACAAATGCAGTTTTGCTTAGAATACACCGAAATACGGCGGTTGCATCTAATCTGTAGTAGTTATTATGAAAAATGCATAGTTCGCAAAAAAAGTTAAAATTCTGTCAGAATGACCTTCACTCTTCACTTTCAAGCTCATTCAGTTAGTCAGTTCCTATAACTTTCCCTACGTCTCTTTAGTCGGTCATCTACAGTAGCAGGGTCAGAAATGAACCGAAATCTAGATCTGGGTTTAGTGTCTCAGTTGGACCTATCTGTCAGTTTCAGGTGTTGATGAATATGTTGCTTATGAAACTTAAAACATTCCCAACAACTTGAAACCGAGAGTGGGCTACATAAAACTACTATAGTATTGACAATAGAGAGAGCTGTGGAACCTAACACACACACACACACAATAACAGTAGACAGACAAATGTATATGCAAAGCAGTCAATACTTTTTTGGCACAGACGGAACGGGATAGTTTTTAGAAAAAACCTTCCACAAATGACAGAACAAGATGAAGCATTACGATATAAACAAAGAACATACACATCAACATACTAATTTATCTTAACAATGACTGTAGACAAGGGTAAATGTATTGTACAAAACAGTTACTTTTTGTCACAAATAGAACCTCAGGAACCAGACAAAATTATTTAAAGGGTGTTCTGTTTGTGTTACTGTACGATATACTTATTTACAGTTACTCTTGTGCTTTTGTTATTTTATAGATGACAAACGTAATTGTTCAAATTAAGAAATTAAGCAATTATATTAATTATTAACAAATTGGCAACGCTTGTTTATGTGGGTGGAAAATAAGTAAAAATGCTTAAAATAGTGGGATTTATATAATGTTTACTATTGGACATTATTTAGTATGGTAGTAGAGTAGGTTTTATGATGGTTGCCTCCCCACATCTATTAAACAGACCACACCAAAAATGTGGATATTTCAGTGCAATTAAAAATAGCACATGAACGTTTCATGACATTGTGGTCACGCCAAATCTACGCCCTTGTTTGGTGGAGATTCCTTTAGCCAAGAAACTATTAATGATTTGTGATGTTTATATTATCTCCACAAACAAGTTAATCAGCTTCTCTGTGACTCAGGGCCCTGTAGTGAGATGAAGCAAACGTGCCACCCAGTGCAGTCTAATAAACTCTTTGATATGTCTCTTCCTTGTTATCTTCTGATTGAATAAAACCATCTGTATTAAGAATACAGAAAAACAACTTCGCAGTAACTCTGTATGTTAACTTGAGGACTGAAATGAAAACATGTTTGTTGTCCATTGCATAACAGACAGTAATCTGAGGAGCAGCGAGAGTGTATTGGTTTGTGTTTTTTAACTCAATATTACAGGCTTGTAAACTGAACATTTTAATGTTGTGTTAGCTAATGCCTTCATCTTGATGTATTGTGTTAGTTTATCAAACATGCTGAAGTCTATTGCAGATTTAGATATTCATACGTGCATAACTACGGTTGCGGTTGCACAGCCAACTTGCTCTCGAGTGATGACGGACCGGCTTTGGCCATTCCAATATGCCAGACAGTTTATTTATTAACATATATTTATTGCGAGGATTAGAGGTTTATGCATAGCAGCCCATAGAAACAGCTGCTAATGTGGCATCTATGTATATGGGTTAACCGTTAATGGTACAAGATTTGCACCATGAACGGGAAGAAATGGTTCGAATTTCATTCAGGATAGACTATTTCTTCTTTTTTCCTAGTGTACCCTTGAACAGAGAAGGAAACAAAGCAAGTTGTCTCTGTGCTCTGACATCTGCGGCATATACCAGCTGTTGAATTTTTTAGTTATCTATAAAATCTAAGCGATAAATCATGACAATGAGGGTAAGATCTAGTTTTAAATAGACAAAAGAGTTGCTATCGCTATTGATCAAATGGAAAAACACATTTTGACATCAGCAGAGGCAAATACATTAGTAACTGTGTGTTGCTTTGTTCTTTTATGAAAATGCTGAGCATAGGTCACTATTTTTTTTCCCCTGTAATACCTGCTGGTGTAAATGAAGGATATTTCTGCAGGGATTTTGCTACATGGTGATTTATGTGTCTGGCTGCAAAGTCAAAGATTTTAAACTTCTATTTATCTTAAGGGCATTTCGGTGTACCATACTTTGCCTTTTTAAACTCAGCCCAGGGTATTTTATATTCTCTCTTGGGTGTAAATGAAAAGCAGCATTGCATTTAGAAAAACTCTTGAAAATTCTTGTTGTAAATGTATAGTTGGCTGGTAATTGTCAGGGTGTGTGCAGGCAGAAGAAAAAGAGGAAGGCAGAAGGCTCCAATACAAAAGTGTTTACTTACAAATATAACTTTATTGATACATACAGGCAGGATATATACACAAATTACGACGTTACATAGACGAGAACGTACAAACAAGGACTGACTAAACAGAGGGAACTAAATACAGACACTGATGAACATAAACCAGGTGACACAGATGAAGATGATTGATAAGACACAGGTGATGATAATGAACTAATGATGGTGGACATGGCAACGGATGAGTGGCGGGAAAACAAAAGACATGTGAATATTAAGACTCAACAGAAACACAACAGTTACAGTAAAGGACTGAATCATTCACTTTGGACAGGATTTTTGGCATTTAATGCATGCATAGCTGGCCTTGATTAAATTAATTAACATTGCAATGTGAATTGCTTGAATTTGTCTGAATACATCAATTATTTTCTGGCATGAATAAACATGCAAGCAGTAGCATTTAATTCTTTCATACTACATTCAAATCATAAGGAAATGCAAGGTCAACTTCCTCATTATGCTTCATTCAGAATAGTCATGTGAAATTGGCTTTGGATAGAGACTCCTCAGTCTATGTGAAATGGCTTATTTCTTCATCACTACACAGTCAATTGTGTCACAGATTTTTGAAAAGCTTTGTTCAGAAGACCAGAAAAGAAAATTAGATCAATCCCTATAAGTCTTTCGGGGACTGAGACCACATGGCTTTTTTCTCTTTGGGAAAAGTGCATCATTGCAGTGGCTTTCTGGCAGTCAGCACGAATGACTGGAAACTCTCCCTGTCTCACTACTGTTTTTCAGGTCTGCGTTGGGTCTGTAGCAGCATGCTGCAGTGTCTCAGGACCGGCACTCTTTAACCATCCATCACGGGGAAATTGAATTGTTCCCCAATGCCAAGATGCCACCGAGTCCAATCGGCCATTATTTTTTCCCAAACCCAACAGCTGGACTCTAGTACTGCAAATCAGGGGTGACAGTGGGTTGGATAGGGCCCTGATTGATCTCCCTCGGCCCCGTGCGCTCAGGGCTAAATGACCCAGCACTTGCAAATCTGCTGAGATCTGGAGCTTTGGATATAGATGCACCCTCCACTTCCAATAAACCTGGAGAGTGGCTGGCGTTAAAACCTGATTCAGCATTTGCCACTGTTTTGCTGCTCTACATCATTGTGCTTAGCAAGTGGATTTATTATTGTCATTTAACAGATCAGATGAATCTTGAATTAGAACATTTAGCCGTTGATGTTGTCATGCGGTTGTGTCTGAAAAAGCTGCCCTCTTGTGGTACAGCTGTTATAATTTTTTACAGTCTATTTTATACTTATGCTGATAACTTGTGGTGTCATCAAAGGCAAGGGAAATATTTGTAACACTTATTTCTTCGTTTTACACATCACACATGTCAACAAATTATAACATAATTAATCAACCGTATGAGCACAGGGTAATTAAAGTGATTAATTTGAGTCATCTAATCACAGCGGAGGAATGCAATCATAACTAAATGCATCTCCATAACGGTGATGATTGATGTTAAGGATAATATGAGTTATTGTTTAAGATAAATATAATCATTACAGATTATTAGTATTATTTAGACCCTATCTTATTCATTAGGGAAGAATTTAACAGTTTGGGAATCTATTCCCCCAAAATAGAATGTAACATTATCAAAGTGGAAAAAATCAGCTTGCTGTACTGTAGACTTGTTCATTCACATGCACCCAATTCACTAAGAATACAATTTTACTTAAAATGAACCACCATTTACCATATTTAGGCAATTCTCCAACCTGTCAACACATACTGCCATTCACATAATTTGCTTTTTAATATTATTATAAGAAGCCATTACAATTAACCAGTGAGCCATGCAATTTGTGTAAGTGGTTCGAATATCTCCACGTTTCACACCAGAATGCATTTGAAGCTTTGCAATATTCTGCAGGAAAGATCAATGAGTTCGGTAGAACGTTGATATACTCAGAACAGAAGTAATGGACATTAAGGCATTTAGTATGTTATGCTGTTTCTCATGTGAGGACTGTTGAAGTCACAATAGCCTAATTTCCAGTTTTATTATTGTTTTGGGGACATTAAGGTCTATGTGAAAAGGAGCAGATGGCATTGTGATGAGTTCCAAAAACAAAAGTGCTGGCGAGACAAAGGTCCTGTCCTCTGGTGCATTATTGCGCATATAGCACAACTTCAAAAAATTGCTTTGCACATATTATTCAGCTCTATTTTGGTCTTTCGTACAGCTCACATTCTAAGCACAAGTAATGAATCTGCAGTATAGACAGTGGTTTTCTTTGTTCTTTTTTTTGTCCTGCATGTCAAATTTCGCCCTTTCAGCAAATAAAACAATGCTCACAATCTCTAAACTACAACTACTGGTTAAATTAAAGGGTTAGTTCACTCAAAAATGATAATTCTCTCTTCATTTATCATTTGCCTAGACCGACTAGAGGACTACTTTTAGTGCTTTTTGTCATTTTTGGACACTATTCACTTTTTAGACTGAACATTCTGCTAAATAAAAATTTGAGCTACACGAGGATGAGTAAATTAGAGAATTACATTTTTTGGGTTAACTATCCAGAAGCACTCAATGTAGTACTTAGAGAAGTATTCGCGTTCCCATTCATCTTAATGTCAGCTTCTTGGCTGGCGCAGGGCCCCTCGGAAGTGTGCGAATGGATGCTGTCATCTTTGCACATAGGTGCTCAGTTCCAGGAACATTTTTCGTGGGACTAATCACTCATCTCGAGAAAAAGTGGTTAAAAAAGCAGTCTATTTCACACTTTCCATAATTGAATTGACCACTGCAACTAAAGAAATGCTGTTCAATATTTTACAATTTTGGTGGGGATTTTCCATCCATTGACTTCTGATGTTTGTATACTGATAATCATATATTTTTTTTATCTCCTAACTTAGTTAACCCAAATATGAAAATTGCCCCATGATTGACTCACCCTCAAGCCATCCTGGTTGTATATACCAGGACATCCTTCAAAAAAGAGTAGGGGTTTAACCCCAGCATCCTGGCCAAATTTGCCCATTGGCCTCTATCCATTATGGCCTCCTAATCATCCCCATATACTGATTGGCTGCATCACTGTCTCCTCTCCACCAATAAGCTGGTGTGTGGTGGGCGTTCTGGCACAATATGGCTGCCGTCGCATCATCCAGGTGGATGCTGCACATTGGTGGTGGTTGAGGAGATTCCCCCCTTCCAAGTGCTTTGAGTATCCAGAAAAGCTCTGGCTCTTCCCAGCTTTATAATGGCAGTGAATGGGTTTTGACATTTTGAAGCCCAAAAAAGTGCAACCATCCATCATAAAAGTAATCCATACGGCTCCAGGGGGTTAATAAAGGCCTTCTGAAGTGAATCGATGCATTTGTGTAAGAAAAATATCCATATCTAAAACTTTATAAACTAAAATAACTAGCGTCTGGCAGACATGCCAAAAGAGTAACGTCTGAAGCGATGTATGACTTCGGATTTAGGAGCGTAAGCTTTGACGCCTTTCATGGTTCAAACAAATTGGGCTGGGCAACAAACTCAAGCTCCTCCGACATTTCTCTTTAAAAATTCTCATTTTATTTTAGACTTCTAATTCGTGACTGGTGTTTTGATGCACTATGCTCTGCGCTTCCGCTTTCGTAAGTAATGCGTCAGGTCAGGGGGTACTCTTTCGCCGTAAATCGATGCGTACGGCCATCTGTCATAAGTTAGTTATTTTAGTTTATAAAGTTTTAAATATGGATTTTTTTCTTACACAAACGCATCGCTTTGCTTCAGAAGCCCTTTATTGACCCCCTGGAGCCGTATGGATTACTTTTATGATGGATGGATACCCTTTTTTGGGCTTCAAAATATCAACACGCATTTACTGCCATTATAAAGCTGGGAAGTTTTTTTTAAATATAACTGAACATATTCGTCTGCATGGCTTGAGGGTGAGTAAATCATGGGGTATTTTTCATTTTTGGGTGAACTATCCCTTATGTTCACTATGCTGTTTTCCTTGAGGGAACCATTTCTGCCCCCGTATTCCAGGTTACTGTACTTAAGGGAACATTTGGTCTCCAATGTGAGCAAAACTTGAACAACACACACATAAAGCAGAAGTGTCCCTTGAGAAATTATGTATTTTTTTCAGTTGACAATGTGAAAAAAAAAAAAACTCTATAAAGTAGATATCTGTGACATCAAGCACATTCGTTTTTCAGTGACAACAAGGTCAACAGTTCAACATGGTTCATCATAGTGTTCTCTAGCTCAGTCTGTGTATCATGCGCAATGCTGCAGAAGTGCTCTTTTTATAAACAACTCTTCAAATTCAATACTTTTTTGCATCATGAGAGCATATTTTGTTTTCATCGTTTGTCCGTGGCTGCTTTAATGAGTAAAAGAGGGCAGTTCGTGCTGATAGTAGCACACACTCGCATCCCAATCACCGCTACTCTTTTACAAGCAGAGCTCTGAAACACTAGTATGTGCTTTCTGAGCCATTCTCAAGAGGATGCAGCAGTCTCTGTTAAAGATGAGTTATCGGGGAGTGGTCAGGTGGTTCAAGAACAGAAACAGAGCGACACTGGGGTTTGATCTGGAGGAGTAAAGAACAGTATCTGCTATTACACTCAAAAAAGAAATATAATAATACATCAAAAATCTATGAAAAATATACATAAAACAAATAACTCAAAATAATGAATTTACTTTTAAAGCAAATCAAAATGTTGACTTTCATGTGTGATATTTTTTAATTTTTTAGCCCGTTTTGTCCCATCTATTCTACATTTGGTTCTCTAGTTTAGTGTAATGATGTATAGCTGACTTCAGTTGTGCTGCAGTCTGGCATAAATGAAAAAACTATTACACACACAGATATAAGACTCATCAGCAGAGGGAGCTAGACTCCATCCAGTACACTCACAATGCCAAGAGTGTTTGGCTGTGTTCAAAAGTGCTGAGTGCATACTGCACTATATACATTGAATGTTGCATATTTACGAAAATAGTGTTATGCATCAAACATTTAATGTAAACAGTTTTGCACTGTTTCTTTAAAATTTTAGGTAACACTTAACAACAAGGTTACATTTATTCAAATTTGTTAACTATTTGTTATCATGAACTAACGGTGGAAAAATACAATGAAAAGCATGTATTAATCGGAGTGAATGTTGATTTAATCATTTAATACATTGTTAATCAAAAGTTGCTGTTGATCTGTTAATATTAGTTAACGGACCTGAACAAACATGAACTAACAATGAACTTTTATATTTTTAATAACTAATGTTAGCAAAGATTAATAAATACTGTAGCAAATATATTGCTCATTGTTGGTTAATGCATTACTTATTAAGGTGTTACCAAATTTTATTTTAAATATTAAATTAATCTGAGAACAAAGTTTTTTTTTATTGCATTTTTAATCTAATTTTGTGTAAAAACATTTGAACTCTTAATAATTATTAATGAAAATTAACAATGAGAAATAGATGATAAAAACAGATTGTGGTGGATATTTCTCCCGGTTCATTCATTACAGGAAATTTGAGCGCATTGCATTGTGGGATCGCAATATTCAATGCACTTTAATTGTTCTGTCAATGCACTTTTGTATACTGCTCCTCCAGGTTTTAATATGCATTAATATGCACAGTGTACATGTATACTGCAGAAATACTGAAATTAATATTCTAAAATGCTATTCCAAACAGCCTTTGTGTGTGTGTGAGAGAAAAGGAGTTAGTAGCTACTGTAGGCTACACGTGTGAGCGCTTTGAGACACAGCGCTATATACAACCTCAAAGTGTTAACCTCTTTAGTGAGATTCAATTCTATGTTGTCTTACTCATTCACTGCAGACCATTTTGGTGCAGTGAGGAAAACGAGGTTATTTTGAACCCATCGGCACCATAAGTGTTATACTGCGAGGGGCATCGCGTTTCAAAAAACCCGACCACTCATTCCTTTTCCAGCTTCCACGATCAACAAGCTGTTGTGGGAGTATTACTGAGACAATCAATGCTAGGTAAAAGCCAATTGTAATAGCCATGCAATGAGACAAGCTCTTATTATATTACACTAATCTGGTGGGGAAGATCTAGGAGGAACAGAAAGTTCACAGGCCGGAGATGGTCCTGTCAGACACCTTACAATGGCTCTGAATAGTTAGATAACATCCTCCTAAATTTGGTCCTGGTTGCCTGGAGACAGGAGTATGATTTGGATGGTGTTGATATGGGAGACAAAGTGCCACTCTCTGCCTGCACGAAGAAGCTCTAATATCATCCGAGGGTACTCGAAAATGCCCTTTAAACTAATGAAATAATAAAATTGACTAATGGCATGGGAAAACCGCACTGCTATTCCTTCCCCTTGTAAATATCAAGCATACATCTATTTTCGCTCTGATCGTAAGGAGATGTCAAACAACTCAAGCATCTCAACACAGAAGAACGGGTTAACTGACAGCAGAGCTTTCAAAGAGACTAACTAAGGTGGCGATTTAACCGCTATTCTTGTAGGCCTATGTAACGCTTCTTTTCAGACAATGATAAAGAGTCAAATAAAAATATAATCATCCGTACAACACTCTCCACCGATCAGCCCACACAAGCCATCTGCAGACATTTGATGCTTTCACAAGGCTCACCCAAAGCATTTCGGCACCAAATGCAATTAACATCATCCAAAGCCAGTTGGAAGTAATGTCAGGAAGAGTTTTGCACTGGGGAAAAGCAGTTCATATTTTTCATATATCACTCTACAGGGTGCTTGCTAATGACTTTCTTGTGACCATCACTCTGCATCTGATCAATTGTGCTGATTTCCATTTCTAAATAGCTGTTTTGACGAGATTGAGTACTACGCATCAATCACGATAGAGAAATGAGAAATATAATTAGATTAGACGATTGATGAGGTCCTCGCCCCCCAATACTTTGACATGCACTGGAGTAATGCACATTAAATTCACCATGAAATCAAAACTGAAAATTCATATATTTTTTATGCAATATTGCAGTATTTGTTGTAAATTATAGCTGTGCACATCATATTAAAATATATATATCGTGTGCCCTTGTAATCTTCCAACTTCCGGAGGGGAAGTTGGTTAAAGATTACAAGGGCACATGAATTATTTTTTATTTTTTTAATCTCTTGCATCAACATCTCTTCTCTGATGACATATTTACTGCTGCGAGGGTGGGACAACCTGTCACTCACATGAGATCACAGAAATAGCAAACCACAACGAGCCAATCAAATCCCAATGGACAAAACAAGCCCCGCCCTATGCATTTTATTGTTCGAGAAGCCATTTCACTCGAATGTACTATTTCATTTCAAACCGACTTTAAAGGGATAGTTCACCAAAAAAAAAAAAGAAAATTCTGTTTCAAATAGTCAAAATCTAGTATGAGTTTATTTTGAATATTTATTTATATATTTTGAGGAATTATTCCATGGTGTTAAATGAATAAGGACTAAAGCTTCAAGATCTGAAGATTCATTGTGATATATTCATGAAGATAGCTAAATGTGTTGCGGACCACACGACTTGTTCACTTTTCAAGTCTTCTGGATTCACAGCTAATTTTGATCAAAATATCTCCCTTTGTGGACATGAGGGTGAGTAAATAATAATTAAAAACGACTATTCCTTTAAATACAAACAATTTTACATTCAGTCACAAAAGCTACTGGACCATCCCTTGACCTATGACATTTTTCTCTCTATCATTAATTGAATAGTTCACCCAAAAAGGAAAATTATCCCAAACAATGCTAGGTGTGTATGACTTTCTTCTTTCATCTCAGCACAATCATAGTTATATTAAATAATATCCTCTTCCCAGCTTTGTTATGGCATTGAATAGTTTTTGTAGCTACAAAAAGCGCAACCATCCATCATAAAAATAATCCATACAACTCTAGTGGGTTAATAAATGCCTTCTGAAGTGAAGCGATGGGTTTTTGTAAGAAAAATATCCATATTTAAAACTTTAAATATGGAGGTCACCCTTCCACCATAATTCGACTCTCTCGTGAACGCTTATGCAGCTGTTGCTGGAAGCCAGTGATTATAGTTTATACAGTTTTAAATATGGATATTTTTCTAACAAAAACCCATCGCTTCGCCTCAGAAGGCATTTCTTTACCCACTGGAGTTGAATCTATACTTTTATGATGGATGGATGTGCTTTTTGGAGCTACAAAAACTATTCACTATTCAATGCCACTACAAAGAGCAGGATATTATTTAATATAACTCTGAATATGTTCGGCTGAAAGAAGAAAGTCATATACACCTAGGATGGCTTGAGGGTGAGTAAATTATGGGATCATTTTCATTTTTGGATGAACTATTCCTTTAAAGGTCATTTATTTTATTTTTCTGTCTCTCCTCCGCTGTTCACTACACTAGGATTTAACCATATGGTTAAGTGTTAAAATGACGACTACAATCTCTGACGTTCAGAACAGTGCATGGTAAATTGATTTTCTTCTTTTCCTTTTCTTGGAAAGGAGGGCTCATCGGAAATGAGAATGACATAAGCCCTGTATATGACATGCGACACCCACTGTAAGGTGTTGTGAGAACACATTGGGGGAAAGTGGTGGCTATTTTAATCTAACAGTGGGCGATCTTCATACTATAGTGGCTCTCCATCTGGTCATATGTTCTAAACATGGAACACATAGACGTGGTTATCATGAGCTAAGGCTACAGACAGATGGGAACTCCGCAATCGGCGAGTCACTTAACATGCTTTCTTTATTGAAGCTAAATGAGAATGGCTATTAGAAATGACTAATTACTAGTTTCCTTGGACCAAAATGTCCACATCATCCCAGAATGCATGACAAATAGCTAATGAAAATGCATATTTTTAATTCCATATATAGCTGTGTTATTTTCGAATTATTTAGATTATCGTAGCACTTATTAATAAATGAAAATGTTTTATGTTTGTTTTTAAATTTTTTCGTAATTTTCATACTTAGTAATTTTGTTATGTGCTTGTGTCATTTTGCCTGACGAAATCCCATCAGTTCAATAGGAATAAGTGCAATCTGGAGTTTCACTTGTTGTCATGCGAATTTGCAGAGTTGCTTGCTTGGCAACTTGGCTTGAAAGTGACTTCTGTGTGAGCGGTTCTTCATGGACAATTGACCTTTTTTTCTCTTGTTCGAACATGATACACTATTTGTGAGTGAACATACGCCAGAATTGCTGCCAATATAGAATGTTTTTAAGTCTTTCAATCTTATAAGGTACCATTTTAGTTACTGTAGCTGACAGCTGTAGGATGCCTCAAGAAAGTATGTGCCCATGTAGACGTTAGACAGGCAACTCACTATTTTGGAACAGAGCTAATGTCATATTATAAAGCACACTGCCACAGTACAAACGTAGGCATGACTACAGAATCTCAGGTAGAGTGTAAAGTGTGAGGAAGAGTCCACTGTCGCACCCTTGTGAAACCACCCACATTGACACATTTGAGCTTCCCGTCACAAAGAAAGTCTGAGTGGCAGCAGAGGGGCAGAGAAAGAAGGAAATAAATAACAGGTTACAGTTTTCACATTGCCTGCATGGGCTAAGAAGTGCTGCACAGCAGAAGCCTACCAGAAGGTCCACATAAAGTTTTGGTGCTGAGCCTTTTTTTTTGCCATGCATAGTGGAATGAACTCAGTAGAGAACACATAGGGAAAATCACTATAAACCTGTTTATCTATCAACACAATCTTTTCTAATATAATCTTTTATGAAGTAACATTAAATACTGGAGTGGACTACTCAGCCATTGTTTGAAAAATAGAAAGAAAAAAAGACCAGTCTGTAAGACTTGAGGCAAGATCCACACGCAGTGACAGCCACACAAACAGCACTTTATATTAATTAAACCTGACTGAGTCCATATTTAAGCTGTTAGTAGTCACAATTTGGGGTGTGTGAGGTGAGGAAAAGGCCTAAGAGAACTCAAATGTTTTGTAAATAAATATGAGAGAGAGAGAGAGAGAGAGAGAGAGAGAGAGAGAGAGAGAGAAACCCAATTTTCGACCCCCAGAAACTGAGGAGAGTGGGCTTCAGCAGATGATTGGCTGTGTGTGGGAGTCTGATGCACCACACTGCCACTAATATTAAAACAAACGCTCTCTAAACCACCAGAGAGAACATAGAAACGGGACAACAGCTCTGAGACCGATTAGCACAGCAGTTACACTTGTGCTCATGCTAATTACACTCCTACCAATAAGCTCCATCCAGAGAAGGGTAATCATTCAGGAGGAGGGATGTGGTGGGCCATGAGCAGTGGGTTTTAAATGAGCTGGTCTCCAGATGACAAGTACATGTAGGTCATCAACATTGTCTGGAAGTTGGCTTATTGGTCCTGAAACTTTTTGGAGCCCTGAAAGTATTCAAATTTAAATTAGTAATGATTTCTTAAAATAATATAAAATCATGTTTGTGGCAAAATTAGGCTGAAGTTTAAGTCAGTAGCATTATAATTTAGGCTAAGTGTTTTTTTTCCCACTGATGTCCCAATTAGTTACTGTAAATTACATAAAAGCTTGACTTAAAAACAACAGCAATCGATTGCACACTACATATAATTCAAACCATTAAGTGGGGTATTCAGCTGTCTTTGAGATCACAATGCCTCCACTTCAGATTAGATCGTATGGGAAAGGACAGCCTTACTGATGGAATTTCAGAGTCCATTAAAGCAGAACCGATGGGAGAAACGAACCAGACATTAAACGATCCGAATCCAGAATGGAGAGACCGTATCAGCCACATCTGTTAAGAGCATTATTAGATTAGAACAATATGGTGGAAGAGGCATACCGGCAAAGAGCAGATCAATCAATACAGGTGATATCCCCCACCCAAGCAAATGCTCGGACATTAGGTAATACATCTGCTCTCTCTTTTCCAGCTTTCTTTCTCAGCGTCCATCGCTCCACTCGCTCTCTCAAGCAGATCCATCCGTGAAGGTGCTCCGCTCACCTCTGCACTTTTTCCACCAGCTTTCTTTAAGGGAATGAGTGGTTATATGGAGAGAAACATGAGAGGCTATCCGTGTTATCATTGCTATTGAGTGTATTTCAGCCACTGTCAGGGTAATCTAGATTGATTCGGCTCTGATTTATGGCCAGTGTTGCAAATGCAGCCTGGATAAATAGTTATCACCGCAAGCATTTTCTGCCTTTTAGAAGCCATGTTGAATTTGACTTTAACATAACCTTAAAGATACTCTCAACACCTCTCCATGCTTTTTTTATTGGATCATCCAAATTGAATTATAGCACCCATTCGCCTTACAAAGTTACTAATGGTATCCACCTTATTTTTCAGGTTAGAGCGGGAATTTGTAATTTTAACGTGTCTGGCTTCCGCTGTCATTCGCTTCCAGTTATTTGTATCTGTACACAACAGCTCATTATGCTGCTTGATATTGCAATCTGGTATTTCTTACCAAATTATTTGAATGTAGTTTCTTAATTATAAACAGGCTGGTTTGTAGCGCTAACAGTTTCACAGTTTACTGAACTTTGATATATTCTTCTAGTTATTTTCCTGTAGTGGCTAATACATCGGAAGTCTCGCACATTCACAGAAAACACCTTACGTGTTGAAAAATAAGGTGGTTAAGACTAGGTTTTTGTGCGTTTATGTATGTTTTTTATAAATAGGGCTACTATGATACTGAAAGATTACCATATCGATATACCATTATTTATATGGTACTGCAGGGTATTTCAAAGTAGGCTATACCATAAAACGACATGTCCAATAATCATATAGCACTATCATAAGATGTCCAAAAAAGTTGGTTTAGCTTGGTAACTTGGGGCAGACAACCCCCAAAAACATCTTTCTTTATTGACAGCCATTCAAAAATAGTGTTTGACAAAAAAAAAAAAAAAAAGTAAACTATAAATTGCTAATATTTTATTTGCATTATAAATATTGTTTTTTAAAACTGATATATAAAAGTTCCGAATAATTAAGATTTTTGGGGTTTTTGAAAGAAGCCAATCCTGGCAGACGAATGGAATTTGCCAGAAATGAAACCCCAAACAAAATTTGATATGGCAAGTGCAGGAGCTGATTTATGGGAACGAAGAGGGTGAGGGAGACAGGGAAGGGGGGAGATACAGAAAGACAGAGAGAGGAAGTGAGTTGGGAGTAATTTGATTGAACGTGTTACACCGGCTTGATAAACCAGTGTCTCCCGGCAGAGGTCAACAGCTGCCAAACTGCCCTCTGTGGCCTACTGCTTCTAACCCCTCTCAAACAAGAGCAATGCTGAAGCCTGAAAGTTAAATTGGTATTTAATGAGAAAGCACATAGGCTGATCACTTCAGCCACCCAAGAGTTTATGAAGGAACCACTGGTCCGCTTAATTAAAGAACTATCAGCCCACTTAGATTTAGAAGAGTTGCAAAATTATCATACCGGCTCTGGCTTGGAAACCGAAGTGCATTTTTCCTAACCATAGCAGTGGATGATATATCGGCGTCTACAGAGAGAGAGAGAGAGAGAGAGAGAGAGAGAGAGAGAGAGAGAGAGAGAGCGAGAGCAAAAAAAAAAGAGAGCATGGAGTGTGTTTGTGTACTCTGCGGGGTGCGTTGGAGATTGCTGTGCGTTTAGGTGACATTAGGATGGTGTTGTGTATCACAGTCACGACGGCGGTACCAGGAGTGAGGCAGTGCTGTCTAACAGTCTCTTCATCACTTCTGTGCATGGTAGTGTGGCTCAACATCGCTGAGATAGAATCGTGTTTCTTTAATCCATTACAGGCTCGCATTACCCTCACAACACAAATACATCTCAGTTTGCCATGGCCTGCTGCTTGGATATAAAAGTGCCTCATTTGATCAGCTCATTATTTTCCCTTTAGATCCCTCTCGCTCACATTTTTCAGCTTCCTGTGTTCCTTCTCGCCCGAAGATCACGCAGCACTGAGGGACTAGATTAATAGAGGGGACTAATAGAGGGACTATTATGCTTGTAAGATATCTGTAGTTTTTTTTTTTGCTTTAAAATAATTTAATCCAAAAAGTCAATATTTGGTAATGGTTTAAAGGTGAAGCGTGTAACTTTAGCACTACTAGTAGCACCAATTGTAATTGAAAAAAGGAAGGGCCTACAGCAGTACTGTTATCGTTGCGTGAAGTAAAGCTGAAAAAAAAATAGATGTAGGCTATGTGCTGTCAAATCGATTAATCACGATATATACAAGTGCACAATATATACAAGTGCACTATACAGTATATACAGTGCTTGTCAGAATTATTTGCCCCCTTGGTAAATATAATCAAAGATGGCTGTAAAAAAAACTGCATTGTTAATCCTTTTGATATATATTATATATATATATATACATATATATTTTTTTAAATAGCAAAAATCTAACATTTCATTGAAGTAAAATAATTGAAAGTGGGGGGAAATCACATTATGAAATAAATGTTTTTCTCAAAAACACGTTGGGAACTATTATTTGCCCCCTTTTATTAAATACTTTTTGCAACCTCCTTTTTCCAAAATAACAGCTCTGAGTCTTCTCCTATAATGCCGGATGAGTTTGGAGAACACCTGACAAGAGATCAGAGACCATTCCTCCATACAGAATCTCTCCAGATCCTTCAGATTCCCAGATCCATGTTGGCGCTTCTTCTCTTCAGTTCAGCCCACTCATTTTCTATAGGGTTCAGGCCAGGGACTGGGATGGCCATTGCAGATGCTTGGTTTTGTGCTCAGTGACCCATTTTTGTTTTGGATCACTGTCCTGTTGGAAGATCTCAACATGGCCCATTATAAGATTTCCAGCTCAGTCTGTTAGGTTTCGATCGATTCCATGATGCAATGTCTGAACAAGATGTCCAGGACCTCTGGCAGAAAATTAGGCCCACAGCATTAAACATACAGCAGAGTATTTCATTTTACACATGGGGTACGGTTTTCTCCCTGTATGAACCAAACCCATTAAGTGTTTGCTGCCAAAAAAAGCTTTTTTTGTTTCATCTGTCCATATTTGTGGTAAAAGACTTTTATCATCACATACATGTACAGTACTGTAGGCTACAACTTATTCAGTATGAATAACTTATATTCTCTTTTGCTACATTACTTTATTTATATAGGTTTATAATTCCACATTTGACATTTCCACACATAATATGTAGAAAACAAAGTGCTCACAAATAATTAATAGATTTTCCCGCTTACCCCTCCTTTTCATTCTCTTACATACTTACTCTCACCTCCTGCCGTGTGGTCATAA
Organism: Phoxinus phoxinus; assembly: GCF_949152265.1. Lineage (NCBI taxonomy): Eukaryota > Metazoa > Chordata > Actinopteri > Cypriniformes > Leuciscidae > Phoxinus > Phoxinus phoxinus. The sequence continues at coordinate 11,569,347 of NC_136886.1, forward strand.
ATGTTTCATTCTCATTTCAGGAAGTAGCAAATGTGCAGGTCTTTACACTCTGAGCTCACAGTCTGTGTCCGAATCCCTGTATTTTCAAGAACTTAACATGAATATGTATACTTTGTACTAATTTGACATGCAGTTTTTTTTGTTTTGTTGCATATATGGCCAGTTTCTAAATTAATTTAAGATTAATTTATATACAAAGCCAACTCATGTGCTGCACATACATTAATGCAGACAGATTAATAACATGGACATTTCATTGACTAATTTCACCTCAGAAACACCACTATATGCCATGGAAAGCAAATGCATTATTTACAGAGGCAAACAAAAAATCGTGAGAAATAAAATGCTTGCTTAGAGAAGTGCAACATGCTTGTTCCCCCTGACAGAAATGAAGAGAGATGTGAAATGAGAAATGAAAAGTGGAGTGGCTGAAAACCGTGCATGGGTCTGGGTATTTCTTGTAAACTCTTGTGCTTGTAAGCATTTTACGTGCCAAGAAATGTTGGTTTGCGTGTGCTTTTTAAAGTTTCCTTCAACTTGCTTTGCTCTTAGACTGGCAAAAGGTATTGCAAGCAACTAAGTGCACTTCAAAAACAACAACAACAACAACAACAACTTGCTTTCGGGCACTACCCAATGACAAGCATCTTTGGACTTGCTGATAGTGCATAAAGAAGTGTGTATGACGAAACAGGGAAGTGAACATTGCACCTGCAGTGGTGTTATGATTTAGGTCAATGTTGGATATGACTTCATAGAGATTAAACAGAACATTTTGGGTAATCTATTCCTTTAGATTTACTGTATATGTTACGGCTTCTTTTCAATGCCGAAGCCTTCACTGTCTTAGAAGCTTTGATTGCATCTGATGCCTGATTGTAAAACGCCCAGTCATGATGAGTCAGGTTTTGAATGCACAGCCCACACAAACTAAACTGCGCTATTCAGAATTAGGCTGGTCCTGTGTGGTATTCTTAAAGCTCGCTGGTGTTTGTCACAGTATATATCCCTGTATAGTACAAATGACAAAAAAAGACATTTCTTTCTAAAAGTCTTTTTACATGTCTTTTTATTTTTTTATTTTTTATATATAAATATCGCTATACAGTATTTTCTTTATTTCTGGTGGGTGTTTTTCCTCCTCTAGCATTCCTTCAGGGACATCATTACGCATTCATGTGCTATATTTGGAATCCTCAGTCTGTGGAATTCCTCTGCATTCATCCTCCTGAACACACTCACTCAGTGTTAATGGCACAATCATTAATGCACAAACGTTGCTTGTTTTTCTGGATTGCATGCACCAAATTTTCACTTTAACTCCAGTTTTATTTTGTTGTTGTAATCTTTTTTTGTTGACAAAAAAATGCTATTTTTATTTAAAAAAATTATTTATAATTGAGCAATTTATAAATTATTTAGTCAAAGTATTTAATTTAGCATATCATTTTATTATGAAAATAATATTTTAGTTACAGTATTATACAAAATGTCAAACGTCATGTCATTGTTGTTCTCAAAGGGGGCGCTAATGAGGACTGTTCTGAAAGTAAAAATGGGACAAATGGGATTTGGAGTATGGCCCAGTGGACTTGTGCACAGAAATGTGTATGCAGCCATTCATTTGAACAACTGTTAACCAATTTTAAACATTTTAGCAATGTTTAGCAAAACACAGGGATCTGCAGAAAGGAACATTCTGGGTAAAATTCAAGTCAATCATTGTTAGATAGCATCTACTGTTGATTATCACAGAAAATGATTTTGACTCATCGCATAGTAAAAAATAGGAAAGGGGATCTAGGCAAGCTGCATTTCTGCATTTTATGTTGTTTTTGTAATCAAAATAATGCCACAAATGCTGTCGATTGAGTTTGTATTGAACCCGGAATATGCCTTTAAGCTTGTGTTTTATTTAACCTGGCATGAATAGGCTATAGTCATTTTTTAGAGAACAAGACAAATGCATTATGGAAATGTGGAACACAGAACGGCGTCTTCAGATTCTAATGAAATGTGCCCTGTGAACTACAGGAGTAAATGTAAGAACTTTTTACCGTTGTGTCACAAGGTTTTCTGAGGAGAGGGTAGAGGGAGCATCTATTACAGCAAGGCCTGCACCATCATTCAGGGTGTCAGTCACCTTGATTACAGTCTGTTCTCATCTCTGTGGCCTGGATGAATGTTCTGCAGGATAACAACCAACACAAGTAGATTCAGGAACTGTTTGTATCCCCAAACAGCATGAATATTGAACTGTCCATCAAAATGTATTGACAAACAAATTGAACTGTCAGCCAACATTAGGAGATGCGCACATTGGATACGCTGCGGCATCAAGCAATATTGAACAAATATTGAATATTTATTAATATTATTTACATGATGTATTTAGAGTTGTTCTCTTACGCAACTCAGATTTTTGGGCATTCAACAAAAAACATACCACATTTTGGGATATCCTTTATTGATGTATGATGCTCTTCCAAGTAAAAAAAAGAAAAGTGAATTGTGAATAGCACATAACACTGAAAATGATTAAGACGCATGCTATATCATGCACTGTTTCTGAAACACCTCGATTGTAATATTGAGTTTTGTTCCGGGAATGTATTTCACAATATTCCTCATTTAAATAATAACCCTCTAAAGGCGTTCACAGAATAAAGGTGGCAAGGCCTGGTTGAGTTGCATTAGCATTGAAACTCACACTTGCCATTTCCCAAACACGCCAGAAGTGATTGACCAATGACAACACACTAGTTCAGCTAACCAATCAGAGCACATTGCGCTTTTCGGAAGGAGGGGCTTCATAGAGACAGGAACTAAACAGATGCTTTTCCCAAAGGCAACTTTGATCGCAAGTTCTGTCGTAGAGTTAACGATGCTTTTGAGGACCCAGCAACCCAGAGCGTTACTGGCAGACTGGGAAGAGAATGTAAAATGTGTGAAAAAGAATGTGTTTTTTTGAACATTCAAGCATTAAAACCTATTCTAATAGACCCAAAAAAACTAAATCAAAACTTCAAGTAATCAAGGGCATAATATGACCTCTTTAAAATGCATTAATCACGATACACTTTTGTTGTAGGGAGAAGGGCTGCTTGGAGTGGGTTGTAATTATAGAATTTTCATTTTTGGGTGAATGTAGGTCCCTGAAGTGAATTCAAAGAACAGCATGGTAACCAAAACAGTGTATATGTACTGTATATAGGCCTATATATTTTTTTCTTCATTACAACTGCATTCATCTGACCTCTCTTGTAATGGGATCCTCTCCAATATCTCTAAATGTTGTGTTTTATCATAGTAGTATTGGAAAGCCTGGCATGATTCCCAGAAACCCCTCAGTATAATAGGGAACACTTATACACGACCAGTCATTGTGTCTCTGTGTGTCTCCACACAAAACACAGACCTTGAGCCTCCAATTCAAATCACACTAAACAACGACGAGAGCAGTATAGCCTACTGAAACACATGCCAAACCAGACTTTCAAAGTACTTTCAAACCAGAGAGAGACGAATGCTGTGTATGGTGTGCCTTCAGCACTGTTCTGTACATTTAAGCACGAACAGTTGAATGTCAGCGAGCATTTCCAGACAGAGCGGGAGGAGATAGATTTGTTGGAAATGTATTAGAAGTAACAGGCACTGAGCGTCGTGTTTTTGCTGATGAGTTCTTATTGTGTCTTTTCTCAGACAGATGCAAAAATCTGTTGTAGCCACTATAAAAAGTAACCAAAACATACTATGGTACCATCTCAGAGGAAATTGCTATTCCTCAGTGTGTGTGTGTGTGTGTGTGTGTGTGTGTGTGTGCGTGCGTGCGTGTGTGTGTGTGCGTGCGTGTGTAACTGACCCTAAACTTTTGAACAGTAATTTATATGAAATTCTATTCATTTTTGAAGAAAACATAAATTATGATGCTTCAGAATCTTCAACGGTGTAGGGCCTAGAACCGCCTCGATCTTATTCAGAAAATCGATATTGTACGCTCATGTTTTAAGTCCCAATATACAGTATCTCTCCCTCATCATGTGTGTTTGAGAGTGCATGCGTGATGGTTCATGTCTCTATGACTCGTATTCTTCAGATGAAGGACTCCCTGAATAAAGCTGATGTCCCCCAAGGCTGAAACACAACCTTTCCTTCCCCTCACCGGCTGGGAATATCAACAGAGTTATAACATTCACTGATGTCCACCTCTAATTCATACACAAACCTACTTCCTCTTTTTTCCCACGCTGAAAGGTATAAATTTACAGATATTGTGGTATAGGCCTATAGCATATTACACAGGAGCAATAACTGCTTGCGAGCTCAACTAGTCCTTCTCATGTATCAGAGGATTCTTGGTCCCAGAGCCTGAAGGCAGAAAGGCTTGTCTGTCATGCACATCCCTGTCTATTCAGCTGTGCCTTAAGCTTGCTGGTTACAACATAGGCCACTCACCCATGAGAAACACAACAACGAGAGATTTTATATAGTCAGCGTTTTCCAAAGGATCTGTTTCAAAACATGGAGAACTGCAAACATAGACAGCATTTTTTCAGCCATCGGCCCGCTCCCAAAGTGAGAAGCAGATTATGTCCTAGGATGACTTGATTCAGTCAAATTGTCAAAAAAACAATAAAAGAAACGAAACAAAGTTAGGCACACTGTTGTATAATACTATAACATGATATTTCTAACAACACTGCTCTTTATCAGACTCAGTCCTGAATGTATGGTGCAAAAGAAATTCCACGAAGAGCTCAAATATAATGTTTCATTCAATTTGGAGGACAGTGTTGATTGGAAACATTAAAACTCATTCAACTTTGTACAGAAACAGTTGCATAGAAAGATCTGAATCTCACGCGGGAATCAACTCTTTTCAGAAAAAAAAAGCACAATACCACCAAAATTATGTTTAAAATAGTAATTTTAAAAATGTTAGAAAAGTCATTAGTTAGAAGGGTGAAAGAGTGTTACATGGATACAAGTCTGTTCTTACGGATGGAGGAGTCAAATGGACCATTAATCTGATAAATACATGATTTATTGCCTTTGTCACCCTGCAGCATCTATCTACTGACCTAAGATCAGGAAAGGTATTTTTCAATCATTAGTTACAGACACTGAGTAAGAACAAAATGCTTCTCTCAGCAATGCCATCCATCCTCATTATCACTAGACACAGTCAATAAGCCATTAATTTAAGTCAATTGAGTAGCCTACCACAAAACAGTTTTATTTATTCCTATCTATCTTTCTTCTATGTACCCCACCCAATATATACTTTGTTTCAGCAAGGATGCATTATATCGATCAATAGAGATAGTAAAATATTTACAATGTTTCAAAAGATTTCTCTTTCAAATACATGCTGTTCAGTTGAACTTTCTATTTATAAAATAATCATGTAAACATGTATCACGGTTTCAACAAAAATGTTAAACAGCACAAGGTTTCAACATGAATAATAATTAGAAATGTCTCATGAGCAGCAAATTAGCATTAGAATGATTTATGAAAGATGTGACAATGAAGGCTGCTGAGAATTCAGCTTTTATCACAGGAAAAAATTACATTTTGATGTATTAAAAAAGAAATCTGTTAAATTGTAATATTTTTTAATGATATTATTATTGTGGTTTTATTATACACACACTGTTAAAATATCTTTTTTTTTTTGTCAAATAAATACAGCCTTGGTGAGCATAGGCATCTTTAAAAACATCTTACCAACTTTTTAATGGTAATATATATTAGCTTAGCAACATGCTCATATCAAATAGTATTCAAAATGATTTTGGTCACTTGTGAGGTTCCATGACAGGATGCTGCCTTACGGTAAAAGGTTTTGGAACAGATTTATGGTGTTCTGAGTCTTACTGTAAGAGAGCTGCCGCTGGTATTCAGAATGGAATCCATGATGTGTGTGTATGAAATAGAGATGCACGACTTCAAAAATCTGCACAGAATAAATTCCCTGTGATTTCTCTAGCCAGATTGACATAGTTTAGAGAGAGTGTGTGTGTGTGTGTGTGCGAGAGAGAGAGAGAGAGAGAGAGAGAGAGAGAGAGAGAGAGAGAGAGAGAGAAAGAGAGAGAGAGAGAGAGAGAGAGAGAGAAAGAGAGAGAGAGAGAGAGAGAAAGAGAGAGAGAGAGAGAGAGAGAAAGAGAGAGAGAGAGAGAGCGAGAGAGTAAGCAGTCGGCCAGCTCATTAAAGTCTCTCTTTGTGACACAGGGAATAGATTTTTTACTCCAATGTGCTTTTGATGCAGCCTCTGTTTTCAAAGAAATGAAGGAAAAAACGCTGTGCTTGGTTCCATGCCCAATTTTGCCTTCAATCAGCCTCCACATGGATATTGTGTGATGGACAGAACATTTTTGAGACTAGAATAGCCCAATATCCTACTTTTAGACTTAGCATCTTGTTTCTGAAGTATTTTTTGGACTGATTTCTAGGTTATATTCTCTGGACCACAAGATTTTTCTAAGTAAATTACCTCTGGCAGTTTCATTTCATCCAGGATTAGACTACATCTGATTCTGAGACATTTACTCTGAGCAGACAGGAGAGGTAGTGCCTCTTTGAGAAGAAAAAAATGAATGAGAAAATAATGGACCATACAAAAATAAAACAAAAAAATATGAGTTAAAAAAAATAAATCAGACAAGGCAGGGCCGTAACACTATATCATGTAAGACCATCTTTTACATTAAATTAGTTCAAAGTCCAACTTCAAATTGGGTTAAAAATATTATATATATATCACAGCATACCCTTAAGGTGATAATCGATCTGCTCATACCGATGCTGCTTCAGCTGAGGTTTGACCACAATGATCTTTTTGACCAAATTTGTAAAAAAAAAAAAAAAAATCTTAACAGATATTAAAAATGTATATAGTGCCACATTGTAAAAGTAGGTCAAGAGGAGACGTGTTCCTCTGAACATTCTTCTGGATGTTGAATTGGGTCATGAGGGAACCCCTATTAAAGAACTTGGCATTTATGAACAGCATTGTGGTCAAACCTCAGCTGAAGCAGCATCGGTATGTGCAGATCGATTATCACCTTAAGGGTATGCTGTGAAACTTGGGAATTTCTTGAATCAATCCCTTGAGATGCGCGTTGTTGCTTTGGCATTATGGTGAGAAATCAATAAGCTACATTCCTGCTGGGTTTTTCATATGTAGTTTTATTTTTGTTCCTAGTGTGCTTATATGCATTTAAGCCTCTTAAATCACACAATATTAGCATTTATCCCAACAAAAAATGCAGATAGCAAAACAAGGTATATCACTTGCATCTAAAATGTTGCTGTACCACAGTACTGCACTTATTATTTTGAAATGCATTAGGCGAGTGTTGGAGATAAAACATTGTTCAAACAGATTTTTCTGACAAAAAAAATCACCTATGGCAGGGATTTCTTCACTTCTTAAGTAAATCAAAGCACGCAAAAACACAACTGGACGTCTGAATATAGTTACATTGTTCTGTGTACACTATATATAGTTCAGAGTAAACTTTCCATGTCAGCAACTTTTTATATCTCCTTAGAATTCTGCCACGGTTCTTGCAAGAATAATACATCTTTTGTTATGAGCCACTTGTGTAGAGGGTTGCTTTTGTAACATGTAAGGAAAGCATTCAGACATACCAAGGAAATGAAAGCACCATTACGATGTGTAGGACTTAGTTGAAATAAAATTGCATTGCATGCTCCCTTTTATATGGTTAAGAAAACATTTTATGCCATGCAATCCATTCCTGCTGGATACTATTATCTGATACTGTCACGCTCATCAGGCCGGCATTTAGAGTTACAGCCTGCAGTCAGTAAAGCAGTACAACAGCAAAGTCTTGTTTTCAGTGCATTCAGACAAAATCAACACAGCGGCATGGGTTTATCATTGTTTTAAAGGCATTTGTTATTGAATTACCATTGTGCTCCAGGGCTGCTATTAAACAACAACAAAAGGCCTTAGCTAAATCTTTTACTTTGTTGAAACCACCCTTCCATACTAAGAATCCTCAAATTTTCTGTCCACACCTCTGTTCAAAGATGCACTCAGCCTATATTAAACTATATTCAAGTATACAATACTATTCAAATGTTTAAAAATATATTTCCAATGCTGTTCTTTTAAACTTTCCATTAATAAAAGTCTGAAAAACAAAACATTCACAGTTTCCACAACAATGTTAAGCAGCACAACCATTTTTTAAAACTGGATATTAATAAGAAATGTTTCATGAGTGGCAAATCAGAATATTAGAAAGATTTCTGAAGGATCATGTGACACTGAAGACTGGAGGAATGATGCTGAAAATTCAGTTTTGCCATGCAGTAATACATAACTTTTTAAAATATATTAAAATAGAAAGTTTAATTTAAATTGTAATAATATTTCTAAATATTACTCTTTTTACTGTATTTGTAAAAAAAAATAAAAAATTGCCGCGTTGCTGAGAATAAGAGCTTTCCTAATGTTCAAAAACATAAAAAAATGATTCCATAATCATTTAATTTTACTCTTAAAACATTGAAAAAAAGTTTCATTTTACCCCTACTGTAAAAAAAATAGATTAATAATATCAAATGGGTTATTTTGTTTAAAAAAATCTTAAGCATATTTAATTAATAAATATCATTAGTCAAAAAATAGTGTATTTAATAAAAAATATTGTTTGTTAGTCAAAAACATTTTGACTAAAAGTTTGTTTTGTCAAAACGTTTTTTACAGATCCCCTAGCACCCCATCATTTAAGAACTCAAAAGAAATAACAAAGTGCATCTTTAATTGCTAAAATAAGACTAATCTATAGGGAATATTTCAATGGCTCTTCTCTTCTTAGTAATAAGACACAGGATGAACATGTTCTGATGTTCAAAAGCCAGCAATGCTTCAAATTGAATCTCAAAGACATTAGACGGTAAGGCCAGCAGGTGAACAAACACACTGAATGCTGTTTTCAGCGTGTCTCAGGAGAGTGGGATGTCTGAACAGCAGAGTTGTGTGAAAATTGACCATTAATCTGTAGCGTGTGCTTATGGGAAAGGGTCTGCGGTCAGTGAATCTGGAGTCACACCTTCGATATGTATATGTATATGTATATGTTTATGTTACTTGTATATGTTACTTGTTTATGTTACCATGTATTGAGTGTTACCTGTCTGCCTGTACCAGTTTTGTGTAAGTTTATTATAGTAAATGCTTGAATTGGAACTTGTGCCTCTGCCTGTCTTCACCCGCACCATACCCGTGACACTTGGCCTCATTTTTTCCCTTGCTTTTTCCTGTTTTGGTTGAATTTTGACTCTGTAATCCCGTGCTGCCACTTCTTCTGGTCTGATTAAGGGTTGCTGACGGTTCACAGCTCTTCTGTGGTGTAATTAAAGAGCCACTTTCCCCCTGGCCAAACTGTTTATGCGCTCAACCTTTGCCTCATGCACCCAAGCTCTACCTCCATCCCTTCCTGCAAACCTTAAAAGAAAAAAAAACACCTTTCTGTTTTGAGCATGAAAAATAATGAAATCAATTACAGAGTTAATGAATTTGATTTATTTGGGTTTTCTGCTCCGGGAGCTCCGGAATTGTGTTATACCTTCAGAAACACAAGGCGAGCTAACTCCTTTTTAATAAACAGATCATGCGCGAATCCACCGACTGGTTGGTGCTTTTCAATTGCTATGGATCAACAGTTATAACAAAACAGGAGTGTATGAATAATGTAAAAGTACAGAGATTTTAATGAGGGGCGCAAACCGTCAACCCAAATCCGCTTCTGTAACATGCATTCGTTGTATCGTGATTTATTGTTGGATATGCATTTTCTCTTTGCCTCCAGCAAGAACAAAGGTTGTTTGGTTAATTAAAGAAAAACAAAATCCTCCACGGCATTAAGTAAATGCTTTAATTGTAATGAGAGAAAACATGCATGAGACATTAGAGTGAGATAAATGTGAGAAAAAATTTCATTACGAAAAGATTATTGCATGGGAGAGTGCCACGATACAATTAGCCACTTATTATGATATCATTATAATATCATATAAGTAACATCATGAACTTATCCATCCCATGAGGAATGTATAGCAATATTGTATTGCGTTTTCTCCTCACTTCCACCTTTTGGGATAAGATTGTTCCATCCATCAAGAGAAGCATATCAGTGTCCTTGCTCTCAGTTCACTACTCATGTACATCCTTCATGTTATCACTTCACGTCGAAAACAGGAACAGGGGTTGACATTTAACAGCGGGAAGGTAAACAACGAGGAGAAGAGATGGGAGAACAAACCAACTTTGAGGTTTTTTTACAACTTCAGGCCAATCTCGTCCAATGGTTGATGATGTTTCGGGATCGCTGGTAAATATCTTAAAGGTTTCTCTTGAGAAGTTTCTCATACTTTATCTCCTAATTTTCTGCTTTTCTATGAAGCAAACCGAAAAAATAAATCTCATGCATAATGTCTGAGCTTCTGTTTTGAGAATGAACAATAAATATAATTCTCCTCTATGTTCATTTAATTGTAAGAAAACTCATTTGCATGGTTTTAAAATGTTAAGTTTAATATTTTATTCAGCATATTAAGGTATATACATGACATAATTGCATAACAGAAAGGATGGATAGACAGCCATCCAATAGGAATACTAGGAGAAACCACTGGGATGCATGCCAAATAATTTTTTTCCAGAAAACCCAAGGGTACCAATGACAGAGATGGTCATGGGTAGGGAGTTGCATCCTGTTGTCCTTTACAGGATTGGCAGTCCCAGTTCACAATGGCAGAAAATCATTGGTTGATCTAGTGTGCATTTATGGATTTTCAAATTCCTACGGATTGCATGGCAGGAGTGGAGATCAGAGAGAGAGGAAATGGTTGAAATTTCTCAGAGTAAATGCTTGTTCCAGAATGTTCTGCCTGATGGATTAGAGGTGAGGCTGTCGGACCGTTTAGCCCCCGACCGCCCGTGGAGCTGATTGGTCAAGAAGGTCTCCTTAATTCCCCATAAGTCACTGATTCATTGGGGTTTGGTGAAGGTTGTGCTGTAGTCTGCCTCCACCATGGCTTCATATCTAAGAGGTGGCTCTTCTTGACAGATACCTATTTATCATTCTGGCAGTCGGACTGATCAATTGGGCAGTGATTCAGTCCTTTTGGTCAGGGGATAAATGGAGGAGGTGATTGAATGCTTGACTGCAGGCCATTTTGAAAACCCAGGATTACTGGTGGACCTCATCTACCATCTAAGATGCTGTATACACATTTCTGGTGGAAGAAAATGTTTATACAGTTACTTGATCTATTTTCCCATTTTGTGTGTGATGCATATTTGTTGTGCTTATTAGAATATTGAGACTTTAGCTGAGCCAGATGCTAATGTTGACATTTACTGTGAGTCTTTTTGATTGTTTTGGACAGTTTACTTGAGGAGTGTGTTGTGAGCTTGAGTGGATGTTTAAGCAGTTGCTACCTTTGCAATCAGTTAATTATTGGTTTCTCTAATGGCGTTTATGTACCATTAAGTCTAGAATAGAATACAGAATAGAATAGTAAGTGTTAGGATTAATGGGTCAAGTGTTGAATCAATGCAGAATATTTCTCTTCTCAAAACATTTTATTTTGAATTTTGAACCATGACTCTCCAGGCAATTAAAAAGTATTAGGTGAAATGGGACATATATGTAGGCCTGTAATCTGAGAATGTCTAAAAAATTTGGCAAGGTTCTGATACTTGAGAGCAATCACCCTTCTCCCTGTCATGCCATCTGCTCGGACCCTGCTAATTGCCACATGCTGCTAAATTTATTATAACTTTTTTGCATATTGAGTGCTAATGATTGCAAACAGAAGTTAAAATATTCAGTGAATGGTGTGAATCAATTTGTATCAACATGCAGTATTAGTCACATTATGGAGTGCTACTGTTTCTGTTTTGTTTTTTTTCTTTAAAAAAATTATAAAACACAGGCCTGTCCACGTTGCATCATAAGATGTTTTTTTTTTTTAGTTCTTCATCTGTCAATAACTATAAATTCCCCACACTGGTCAAACGTGAATGGTGTCTGAATTGTTTTCATATACTGTATTCAGTTCAACTTTTCACAAAGCTACAACCAGCAATCATGACAGACAGCAGCTTGCTAGTTCTCTTGTCATTTTTCACTGATAATCTTCACCACCGCTGTGACTTGGAAATCAAATACGACGTCTATGTCTGACATCATGGTGTTTGGCTATGAGACACTTGAGAACAAATTATGTTTGATGTTATTGACGTCCAACCTGCGGCATGGGTGCATATTTGATTTGAGACCCACAGTGGAGGTGAAGATTATCAATGAATAATGACTTGTATTTTGGTGTTATGAACTGTTCTTTAAAAAAAAAAATCCAGTTTGCTCGCGCATGTTTTGTTCTGTACCATCAGTGTGTATTTTACAACCAATTCCATGGAGAGAAATGGCTTCAGCAGTGATGGGTAAAACTAACTGTGCACATAATACTATGATGATTTACATTTTCATGAATTAAACATATGAGTGACCTAGCTGTCAGACGCCTCAAATAATTCCAATGGTACACCGCCTGCCACGTTTTGCATAAACAGCCATAATTTGCCTCTCATTACAATTTTGTTTTTTACTATCTTGATTTATGGAGGAATTTGATGAGATTTTTTTCAATAAATATTCGTCAGTTTGGCTTCAGGGCTAAATATGTTTCACAGGGAAGGCGAAGAGATTCTTGCTATCTTACTGGAACCGGACCCTGTTTTGGTATTAATTTCCTAGAATTAATTCTCCCACTAAAGGTTCTTCTCCAACCGTTTTTCTTTATTATCATGGTAAGCTCAGTTGTCCCCTACAGCAGCTCATTCATCACACCATGCCTGGGTAGTCTCTGATGGAGAAGTGCTTATGTACAGGACCCATCACAAGGGTATTGAGCTCTGCTGAGGGTTAGAGGCAACATGGTCCTTATCACCTCTAAACAGCCTGTTGTCCTGCCTGGTTCTATCGCCTGAGGGGTCCAATGGTCAACAGAGGACCAGAAGACCATACCTTAGCTTTCTTATGACTGATTTTATTGGAAGGAAACTAACTCTTGTGATCCTGAGAGATTAAACACCACCTTTACTCTCTTAAGCAGTACACCATGTAAACCATCCTGTTTATTTTCTGAATATTTCACAAAAAATGCTGTCATTATTTACAAGGTTTGTTCAGAATGAAAGAATTAGCTCCCTTCCCATTCATGAATTAAGATAGCTAGATCTCAAATCCCAACATCTATATCCATTTTTTCATACTGTACATTTCATACTGCTGTGATGCCTAAAGTCAATTGTAGAATTAAAAAATGACTTATTTTGTTTTTTTTTTGGTCATAGATTATCTTATTTTAAAAAAAAAAAAAAAAAAAATTGCTTTTATAAAATGGCATGATTGAATTCCTTTGAATTTCAATTAAATTTAAAATTCAAATTGTTATCCAAATTCAGTAATTAAAATGTAATTTAAAAGGCATTCTCAATACAATTTGGAATGAAGCTTATCTCTCTTATTTACCACTCTCATTACCACTCAATCTCAACAAAATTTTCAAATAGCTATTTTTCTCTTAAGCCCCTTTCACACAGAGATTCCGGAAAATACACGGATAATGTGACCCGGGATTTGTCCCGGGATCGTTTGATTTTGGTTCATTCACACTGCCAGTGATTTGATCTGTGAGTGCGTTCACACACATCCCGGTAAGATCCCGTTAAGACACGCGACGTCAGGATGAGACGTGTAACGTACGCTTCGAAAAAAACACGCATCGCGTACCGTTCCACAAAGCTGGCGAACGATCTCAGCTTCAGTGCGGATAGTAAGGAGCTCCAAGGTCTCTGCTTCATTCCAGTTTGCAGACATTTTTTCTTTCTTTCTTTGTTGATGACGAACACAAACTTTCTAGAGTCATGCGATGGCACGTGCGTCATCACTACGACACACCCCTTACGGCATTGATCCTGGCTTTTGTTCACACAGGGCGCGTTCCGGGACTGATCCCGGCAATGTTACTAGGTCCCCAACCCGGGATCGATGCCGGCATCAATCCCGGGACGTGTTTGCGTTCATACAGAAGGCACTCTGGCAATTTCCCGGGATCAACCCTGTTTTCCCTGTGCCCTCTGCCTAAAGAGGTGAAGGAGCAAAATCTAGATGTCCACACCAAGGACTTCTTAGATCGGATGCCTCCAGACCACTCGCTTTGTGTGTTCTACTTTACCAGCCTCAGCAAGTGATCCAAGGCGTAAGCCAGAGCCCACCGTAGACACAGAGCCTGAGCCCGCCGCAATGTCAGCACGAGATGGAACAAAGACTGAGCTAATCATCGCCCTGGAGCCCAAGTCCAATGGATTGTCTGACCAGGTGTACGAACCGGCTACACCATCCGTAACTGTGGGTGTCCTCATAGAGTTTGAGGGCATGGAGTGGAGCTACTCCCACACTCCTGTCTCTGAGGGTGAGCTGCAGCTGGCCTCTGTACGCTATTATGATGAAATGGAAGAGAATATTTCTCTGCGCCTCACAGTCCCCGCTGGTCCCACCCAGCTCCAATTCTCCTGTGTCTCTGCTGGTCCCTTCCAGCTCCAAATCTCCTGTCTCCAAGGATCCCGCCCAGCCTCCCTTTAGCACCTGCTCTACCCCTAACAGCCAGATCACCTGCTGATTCCCAGTGTGGATCTGCCTCAGTTTTTCCAGTCTCCAGCTCCACCTTGTCAAGAGGATCCCCTGGTTTTGCCTCCAGCCTACGAGAACGTCACTCCACTTTGGCTTGTCGACCCATCTGCTCCACCTTGGCTCCACCCTCCCTCGGCTCCACATGGGACCATTGTCCTTATGGCTCCATCAGGCTCCCTCGTCACTCTCCCTGCACCAGGGATTTCTGGGCCTTTAGCTGTGCTTTGTCCCTCCACCCCTTCGGCTCCGTTGGGCTCCGATCTTGGTCCTCAGTCCCACCAGCTCCACCTCAGTCCTCTGTCACCCTGGCTCCAGCTTGGACGCTCGTCGCTGCAACTCTGCCTTGGTCTCCAGATCCATCTATGTCATGTGGTCTCTTTGTTTCTTCATCTCCGCCTGTGTCTCCACCTCCATCGGCTCCATCTCCTTCTGTCGTCCCCCTGGGTCTGCTGGCTCCTCCCTACTTCGACACAATATGTTGATGCACATCTTATTTCTTTCTGTATGATCTATCTCCTACGGTTTTCTCTTTGTTGAATAAATAAGTATTTTTGATTCATCTTTGTTCATGCGTATCTATAACGTTACGGTATCAACACGTCTAACACATTAACTGTCTAATATATTACAGTAACAGCTGTCATCATTACAAGAGGGCTGCAATTTTTGACATTTACAGTACTCTTTAATAGAACAAGCGGGCACGGCTTTCTATTTGACCTCTGTTTGTGATTAATAACCTTCTTTAATGAACTGCCTCTGTTGCGATGCATCCACTTCCCTTTCAGGCCTCATTGTAAATTCCCTACCACCTGTTATTCCATTTCCTATCTCTAACATCCCTAATTTAGATTAATTACACGTCCCTCAGTGCAAATATTCATGCAGTGACTGTTATTAAGTCCAGAATCTACATTATTGGCATCCCTAAAACTCTCCTCTCGATTGACCTCTTACTGTCACGGTTCAGGGTGCATCATCGGCGTCCCCTGTTGGCGTTGTTTGTCCTGTCATTTTCTTCAGCTCGTGATCTGGGCAATCAGCACTGACTGTGCATGCAGGTACCTGACGCTTGTTCCTTTCCCCCTTATATTCTCTGCTGTGTTTGCCCCTTGTTGTCAGATTGGTGCTTCGTCTCATGTGTTCTAGGAACTGTTCTCTGTGTCTGTCTCGGTCTTACCTTTGTTTGCTGCTGTCCCAGGACGTTTAGACGAGGAGTGACACAGCTGGTCTTTCTCCTGCTGTTCTCTGTCTCCTTCCCTGTCCCGTTGGGCGCTGCATTTTTGGGTGGTCTCCACAGCCTTATGCTTCCACTGGTGTTCCCATATATTCCATTAAATATGTTCGCGTGTGTCATTTCACTTTTGGAGGTTGTTTTTTTCCGAAGCGTTTCCTCTGTTTCACGAACCCTCTGCATTTGAGTCCTCTGTTCACCCACTCTGACACCTAGGTACAGGACAAGCCAGTCAGATTTAATATGGGCTTCTTTTGCTCCTCTTCTCTATTGTGATCTTAGTGTGTGAAAGAAAACCGAAACGTATATTTTCATATAATCAACCGTTGTGAGAGTCATGCTGAAGCCCTCCAGGGTGGTTTGCTCTGTCATCAGAACATTATCTAGTTGACGAGAAAGGCAAATAACAGTGTTTAACATGCAGATATTTTTAAATAAAGTGTCATAGTGCTGTGATCTCTGTTAGTGTGGGCACTCTGTTACCACAGGGTTCTGTTTTTCCAGGAGGAAACTGCTTCGCACGGCATGATTCCCCGCGGAGAGCGCTTCCCCTCACCAACGAATATCAGATTCCTCATTTATATGCCAATTACTGAACAAATTAATACAGCACTGTGAAAAATAATTCCGGCGAAGACATCAGCGACTCCTGTTTGCTCACTCCTATCTGTTTTACTCCAAATAAACTAATTATAGATTCCGACCTTTTAGACTATTCTTTGCGGCTGAGGGCTAACGATAGATAATGCTTTTTAATTAATCACACATGCTAATTATGCTTCCCATGACATTTGCCACTATCCACTGCAGCTGAGAGAGACATATGGAGCATATGTTTACAGAGGAGATTCTACTGTGCTTATCGGTGCATTATGAAATTCAGAAATATACACCATGCAGAGATAGATTTACTAGGTATACTGGTATTTTGAATCGGCTTTCTGAAACATGTATTGTTGTAAGCTTGATAACGTTTTAAAATGCTATAATTCAGTTTTGACCTGGCCATCTTTCTAGGTACAAGCTGAAACATCATCATATTTATCAAATGGATATGAGAGGCCCTGCAATACGTTGACATGTTATGATTAATACAATATGGTGTATCATTTTTTTGTTTATTTTTTAAACGGACACAATTTTAATTTAAAATATTAACTTATTTAAAAAATTGTTAATTCAATTAAACTGCCCAACTATAGTCCCTAATGGTGCGTTCACACCGGACGCGAATAGCGCGTCAGGCGCGAGTCATTTCAATGTTAAGTCAATGCAAAGACGCGTTACGCGCGTAAAACGCGTGCAACGCGTCTTTGCATTGACTTAACATTGAAATCACTCGCGCCTGACGCGCTATTCGCGTCCGGTGTGTGGGTGCAGTAAGACGTAAACTATAAGGATGCACAATACTGTAAATTGGTACCATATCAATCATTTATTTTTATTTTTTTTCAATAATTGGTCATTTCCTTCAATTAGGTCAATAGGGGTTATGCGGAGCGCCCAGCGTTCGAACCGGAAAACAGGTCTAAGCATTTCCGCTTTTCACTTCCGCAGCGGTATTTGATCTCTGAGGTGCGGTGATCTCTGAGGTAACTGTTAAATTTCTGTTAATTTTTGCTTATTATAATAACATTCTTATTTCTGATCAAACTTTAGAGTAAAACTAAAAAAAAAAAAAAAAAAAGGCGTAAAACTTAAATCCTTTGTCTAATAGAGTACTCGGGGCTCTGGACGTCCGTTTGGCAATACGGTGTACATCGGAAATTGATAGTATGGGTAGCTCCTGAAAACACAGGCTATAAAAGGTCGCTACGCTGTGTTTACCTCAGTAGCTGACAGCCGGAAGTAGTTATACCCGTTTTGTAGAACCCGGAAGAATGTTGCGCATAACTAATGTCAATTATGGTAATTTTCTTAATTTGTTAAATTTAAATATTGGATCTTTAATTGTGCTTGCACGTTTTCCTTATTTTTTCCATTTAGATTACATTTGCCGAACACTCACTTAAAGTGAATATTTTAAAACACTAATATAATAACATTATTAAAATTCATCTTCAGCAAATATATCAAAATTAATTTCCATAGAATTTAAAACTACTGTTTTTGTTTGTTTATTTTTTGTATTTAGACAAAATATAATAGAGGTATTTCAATGGTCTACTTTAGATATGCTTCTAACTATTAAGTAACTTTGCAATTTATATTTTGCAATATATTAATATTATTATATGGCTGATTCACAGTATACAAAGTAGCTAGATGAGCAATATATCATTTTTTATTTTGCATATCATTCTAATTTGACATGCAATAAATCAGGAAGCAAATAAGGTTTGAGGAAAAGTCCCTCTACATGTGAGCTGCAGGCGGTTACATGCATTAAAAAGCTGAGTTTCTAAGCTTTAAGATGATACCTATTTTGTCTTATTCCACGTTAGAAAACAAGCATGAATGGTCTTTTGAAAAAAGTAGCGGTTATTTTTGGGAAAAGTAGCGATTCATTTTTTTTAAAGTAGCGATTCTTTTTGGAAAAAGTAGCCATTCCTTTAATAAAGTAGCGATTCTTTTGAAAAAAGTAGCGATTCCTTTTAGGGGAAGTATCGATTAATTATAGAAAAAGTAGTGATCCTTTTTTGGTAAAGTAGCGATTCTTTTTAGAAGTATAGATTCATTTTGGGAACAGAAGCGATTCATTTCAGGAAAAGTATAGATTCTGTTAAGGAAAACTATTGATACTTTTTAGGAAAAAGTAGCGATTCTTTTTAGGAAAAGTAGCAATTCTTTTTGGAAAAAATACAGATTCTTTTTAGAAAAGTAGCAATTCTTTTAAGAAAAGTAGCAATTCTTTTTAGAAAAGTGGCAATTCTTTTTTTTAAGTAGCGATTCTTTTTGGGCAAAGGTATCGATTAATTTAAAAAAAAAGTAGCGATTTATTTTTGAAAAGGTACCGATTAATGTTTTTAAAAGTAGCGATTAATTTTTAGAAAAAAAAGTAGCAATTCATTTCAATTCTTTTTGGGCAAAGGTATCGATACATTTTTTTAAGTAGCGATTCTTTTTTTTTAAAGTATCGATTCATTTTAGAAAAGTAGAGATTCATTTTAAAGTAGCATTTCTTTTTAGAAAAGTAGCAATTCTTTTTTTTTAAAGTATCTATTCGGTTTTTTTTAAGTAGCGATTCTTTTTTTAATAGTAGCTATTCTTTATTTTAAAAGTAGCGATTCATTTTAGAAAAGTAGCGATCCTTTTTTTGGTAAAGTATAGATTCATTTTGGAAACAGTAGCGATCCTTTTTGAAAAAGTAGCGATTCATTTTTTAAAAAGTTGCAATTCTTTTTAGAAAAGTAGCGATTCGTTTTTGGAAAAGTATCGATACATTTTTGGGCAAAAGTATCGATTCTTTTTTGAAAAAGAAAGTGAAGAATTTACTTTTTAAATTCTTTTTAGGAAAAAGTAGCAATTCTTTTTTTGAAAAATCGATTCTTTTTAGGAAATAATAGCGATTCTTTTTAGGAAGAAGTAGCTATTCTTTTTTTGAAAAATCTATTCTTTTTAGGAAATAGTAGCGATTCTTTTTAGGAAAAAGTAGCAATTAATTTTTAAAAAAAAATATTGATTCTTTTTTTTTTAAGTAGCGATTCTTTTTTTTTTTTAAATATCGATTCTTTTTTTTTTTAAAGTATCGATTCTTTTTAGGAAATAGTAGCGATTCTTAGGAAAAAGTAGCAATTATTTTTGGAAAAAGTAGCGATTCTTAAAAGTAGTGATTCCTTTTAGGAAAGTATCGATTCATTTTAAGGAAAGTATCGATTCATTAAAAGAAAGTGTCGATTCATTTTAGAGAAAGTTGCAATTCTTTTTAGAAAAAGTAGCGATTCATTTTAGAAAAGTAACGATTCTTTTTGAAAAAGTAGCGATTCATTTTTGAAAAAGTTGTAATTCTTTTTAGAAAAGTAGCGATTATTTTTAGGGGAAAGTATCGATTTTTTTTTTTAAGTATTGGTTCATTTTTTTAAAATTATCGATTCATATTTGAAAAAGAAAATTAAGAATTAACTTTTTTAATTCTTTTTAGGAAAAAAAGTAGCGATTCATTTTTTTAAAGTAGCGATTCTTTTAAAAAAAGTAGTGATTCTTTTTAGGAAATAGTAGCGATTCTTTTTAGGAAAAAGTAGCGATTCTTTTTGGAAAAAGTAGCGATTTCATTAAAAGAAAGTGTCGATTTATTTTAGACAAAATCATTTTTTAAATAGTATCGATTCATTTTTGAAATAGTATCGATTCATTTTAGGAAAAGCAGCGATTCATTTTTGATCAAGTAGCGATTCTTTTTGGAAAAGTACCGGTATGCGTTTTTGAGAAAACCACAAAACGGCTTAGTCATAATTATATCAAGTAAACAGGGAAAAAATTGTGCAGGGAGGGAACCAAAACTCTGAGTATCAGACTATAATAAGATTCCTATTCAAGCATGAAACCTATTAAATGGTTGGGAGGATTTGCTCTTATTCACAAAACCTAAGATTTAATTTTTATGTTGCACTCCATTTCTTGACTGAATGACATGAAACGTCTCCTTTGATAGATTAGACAGAGTCAGCTTGCTTTAAAGTCAATATCCTGTAACAGACAACACAGAACTGCTGTATACACTATTATAGCCTACTGTATGCTGCAATAGTGTGTAATCCTGAATATGTAGCTTCATTGCATTAAAAGACAACTGAGCTTCATATAAGATTTCAGTGATTTTTTTAATAATTCTTAACCTTTCTTTTGTATCAAGATCTAACTTGGGTCATTTTCGTCCACATACCAGTGGGAAAAAACAAACTGAATTATATTTTTTATAATATCTCATTTGTTTCTTCCAGACAGCAATGCGATTAAATGCAGGACAATGGAGACTTTCGCTTATGACTCTTGCGTCTCAGATCTTTCTTCACATGAGTTCTCCCCAAGAATTATCACGAGATCTTACCACAATATCACAAACTCAAATTTGCTAAGATCTCCAGGTCTTTTTAAGATTTCATTATGAACTGAAAAATTTTTCATAAAAAAAAAAAATCTAATTATCTGAGCTATGCTATCCACATTCATTTTATAGCTTTGTATTAAAGAGTGGTCTAATTTTATTCTTTTTCTATTTTAGGAGACATATTTGAGACAAAGCCGGTGCTTGAACTATGACCGAAGTCTAAAATGTTTCCTTTACAATGAAAGAGCAATACAAGTGATAATCTAATCCACAAGAAAGAAAGGAAAAAGATCCTGTGAGCTTTCTCACCTATATTTCTATAGTTCATGACCTTTAATCAGAATTAAATCAGCCCAGAGTTCTGGTACACTTTAGCAGTGTAAATGCCATAAAGCTTTATTTTGAGGAGTGATGAAAATATCACACTTTAGAGGATATACCATCTTTTTATTCCTAATTTTTTTGTCACGTTCAATGTTAACATAGAATAGTTTGCCCCAAAATTAAAATTTACATTATTTGACCACAAGGACAAGGACAAGGACAAGGACAAGGACAAGGACAAGGACAAGGACAAGGACAAGGACAAGGACAAGGACAAGGACAAGGACAAGGACAAGGACAAGGACAAGGACAATAAAGCTCCCTAAAAGCACAATTCCAAGTCTTCTGAAGCTATACACTCTTAAAAATAAAGATTCCAAAAACGATTTTTCACACCAGTTTTGGTTCCCCTTAATATATATATTTTTTTCTTACTGTGAAGAACATTGAAAATGTTCCCAGCCGGAACTGGGAACACTTCCTATAACACCTGATGTACTCGATACATCATAAGAAGAATGGCATCTACGGTAATGTTAATCTTTCTGTTTATTCCTAGGTGTACTGAAGTCAGCCGGATCCAGGCCGTATCCAGATCAGATGGAGGACCTGCACCTAGACACGACCACAAGCATGATGTAGTCAGCCTGATCTAGGCTGTATCCAGATCAGATGGAGGACCTGCACCTAGACACGACCACAACCACAACGCATGATGTAGTCAGCCGGATCTAGGCTGTATCCAGATCAGATGGTTGACCTGCGCCTAGACACGACCACAAGCATGATGTAGTCAGCCGGATCCCTGCCGTATCCAGATCAGATGGTTGACCTGCACCTAGACACGACCACAAGCATGATGTAGTCAGCCTGATCTAGGCTGTATCCAGATCAGATGGTTGACCTGCACCTAGACACGACCACAACCACAACGCATGATGTAGTCAGCCGGATCCAGGCTGTATCCAGATCAGATGGTTGACCTGCGCTTAGACACAACCACAAGCATGATGTAGTCAGCCGGATCCAGATCAGATAGTGGACCTGCACCTAGACACGACCACAACGCATGATGTAGTCAGCTGGATCTAGGCCGTATCCAGATCAGATGGAGGACCTGCGTCTAGACACGACCACAACGCATCCCTGAAGTGTCAGTAGAGATTGTGTCAACTAGACTCTCCCCTGTGGAGGCCTCATCGACACGACAGCCATCGGCACCGATCCTCTACAAACCCTTCTCCATAATGACGTGATGAGTCCGATCTTTAACCAGATGGAACTAGACAAATATTCTGAATGTTCTGATCCAATCTGACTTCTGACCTGTAATGCCTGAATCATAATCATACACTTTTCGTTCGTTGGCCAGAGGAGAACTGGCCCCCCCGATTGAGCCTGGTTTCTCCCAAGGTTTTTTTCTCCATTCTGTCACCAGATGGAATTTTGTTTCCTTGCCACTGTCGCCTTTGTTACCTTTGGCTTTTGGCTTGCTTAATTGGGGACACCTAATATTCAACAATATTACCGATCTGCCTGTATTGACACCATTATAGAGCTGGTAAGTCCCGCCCCCTCCGTAAAACCCCGCTGGACCTCAAAGTTGAAAAACCGTCAATGCAAGTGAATGGGAGAAAATTATTACTTTCTGGTCCCGTTTGAATTGTGCCATGAATGTGAACATATGTTGTCTGTGAATTTTTTATATAATCTTTCATGTTACAAGTTTGACAGTATATGGTATGATTCGTCGGCTAGCAGTTGTGGAAAAGACATAACGAGAAAGACTACATGTCGCCTATGTGACGTCACCACATAAAGTTGACTTACCCGTGGTTTTCGCCAACCTCAACGATTTTGTCCTCTCCCTGAAAGAAGGCGGTGAAGTGCACCAAAGACAGCCATGTCTAGCGGGATCCGTGAGCTAGAGCCGTGAGCTAGTGGTGTTGACGTTTCAAACGCGCCGAAAGCAGCGAAGAGTTGTAGTCCACAAAGTGCTCTCACACAAAGTCTACCCGTATCAAACTTCTACCCGCTAAATTGTAGCATTTTTCACACGAAAGATTATATAAAAAATTCACAGTCAACATATGTTCAAATTCATGGCACAATTCAAACAGGACCAGAAAATAATTATTTTCTCCCATTCACTTGCATTGACGGTTTTTCAACTTTGAGGTCCAGCGGGGTTAGCGGAGGGGGCGGGACTTACCAGCTCTATATGAGAACTGAACTGAGCTGGACGATGGCATCACGGTTTTGTCCATAGCAACTATATATATATAAATGTATATATATATCACTTTTTAGAACTAAAATTAACCATCATCACTAACAAACTTTGTTGCATTATCTTCCTGTTATCACTGTAAAGCTGAAACAATCTTGTGGCGAGCAGGACGAGGTCGAGGGCCGTGGGAGGACGGTGGCGTGATTACTGATGCGCGACGCACCGGTCTCGTATCTCTAGGAGCGGAAGCATAAAAGGGGGAGCGACGACATTGGAGATCGAGAGAGGAACAGGCCTGAATTTATGTTGTGCTTTGTTTCCATTTTGTGTGGCCAGGAGTCGTCCATGAGGGGCTGCTGGCTTATACTTTCATTTTTGTATTTGTTTATTTATTAATTCAAATCTTTAAATGTTTACCGGTTCCCATCTCCTTCTTCCCATAACATCTGAACTGCGTTACAAATCTATAGCACTATATAAATAAAGGTGACTTGATTTGACTTTACTTGACTCCAGTATAAAAAAAGCAGTGGTTAAAGGAGAACTCCAGCGCAAAATGAACCTTTGGTCTAATTACACATTGTTACCTAGTCAACCGTTATCTGAGATTTGTTTTCATGATTATCGAATGTAAATAGTTTTATCTCTAAAAACAGTTTAGCCTATAACGCTAGTATAACGCTAGTATATGGGGCATGGAGTAATGACAAATACAAATCGCTTGTTAATACCACTAACAAGGCTCAAAATAGCCCCACACTAACACGGCAGCATAATGAGGGTCCCTACCTTCAAACCGAAGCATTGAGAACTTTGACAGTGTCCAGACAGTTTAATAAGAAGATATTTTATACATACAGTCAACTTCACGTATACAAGCAGAAGCCATCTTAGAAAAGCAGACTCGATCAGTCAATTAACGAAACGCCGATCTAAATGCGCTGGACCATATGAGATTCTACACAGTTCAGCGCATTTGGATCGGCGTTTCGTTGATCGACTGATCGAGTCTGTTTTTCTAAGATGGCTTCTGCTTGTATACGTGAAGTTGACTGTATGTATAAAATATCTTCTTATTAAACTGTCTGGACACTGTCAAAGTTCTCAATGCTTCGGTTTGAAGGTAGGGACCCTCATTATGCTACCTTGTTAGTGTGGGGCTATTTTGAGCCTTGTTAGTGGTATTAACAAGCGATTTGTATTTGTCATTACTCCATGCCCCATATACTAGCGTTATACTAGCGTTATAGGCTAAACTGTTTTTAGAGATAAAACTATTTACATTCGATAATCATGAAAACAAATCTCAGATAACGGTTGACTAGGTAACAATGTGTAATTAGACCAAAGGTTCATTTTGCGCTGGAGTTCTCCTTTAACATGCAATATATGCTATTTGTACTGAGTGTAAATAGTATCCAAAACTATTTTCTATGCACTAAGTGCAAATAGTGTTACATGCTATTTATGCTAAATGTAAATAGCTATAGATGCCATTTACACTGTATATGTAACATTTTAGTCCAGTTAAGATGAGGGAAAGCAGAAAATATCAAGTTTAAGCTTATATTAATAAACAATGTAAAGACAGGTAGTAAATACAATGTGACAGTGTACATAGCACAAACAATACTGGACAACCAACAGAAGGTAATGAGAAACTTAAAGGGGTAGTAAAACGCCATTTTCACAAGATGTAAAATAAGTCTCTGATGTCCCCAGAGTGTGTATGTGAAGTTTTAGCTCAAAATACTCCACAGATATTTTTATATAGCTTGTTAAAATTGTCACTTTTTGAGGGTGAGCAAAAACACACCGTTTTGTGTCTGTCCCTTTAAATGCAAATGAGCTGCTCTCTGCACAAGGGGCGGGTGTCCTTTTACCTCACGCACACATGCACTGAAAATTTCATAAACTTTTAGCATTTTATGTTCAAACCGGAGTCAAACAAAGATGGAGAGACTCAAGAAGAAGTGACAACATGTAGAGCAACAGGACATTTCTGAATGGTTTGTTGGTGAATTTGTGTAGCTTATATGTGTAGCATATTCTGTCATGATAATCAATAAATCGTGTTCCCGGGGGCGGGGTTTATGTAAATTCTAGGGTTGGTGATGATGTCACTAACCCGGGAGTAATGTCATGTAGTCCCTACCAGCCGTTTGTTGTAGTCCTTAAAAAACAATTTCTTTAAAAGCAAATATCTCCCTTTGCTTTGAACTTTGAGCGTCGTAACTTTGGAGATGTTGTTTATGCTCAAACAGCAACATTACACACTAACTAAAGTAAGAAAAGTGAAATCTTAATCAACCACCCCTTTAAATACACAAAGATAATGAACTTAAAGGCTAACAGGTGTGATTGTTAAATGAATATCCATGGCAACTAAGGACTGACGGGAGCAAAGGTACACAGGAAATCGGTAATGGGAAACAAACTAAAAGTCTGTGAAAACTAAAGTAAAACACAAGCAGAATGTGAAAAAAAGTCATTTTTTAAAATATTTTCTTTGCACTAAGTTTAAATAGTAGATGTTATTTGCTTTAAGTGTAAATATAGTAGTTAGATGGTATTTAAACTTAGCAGACACTGTTTGCACCTCAGTGTATATTATATAGTGTATAACAACATATTTAGTGTAAATGATTATATTAAAATCCTAATTGGATGCTGCTCTATTGGGACGTTACTTTCTCACTGTCCCTAAAGCCATCACCTACCCCTAACCCTACCCGACTTCATTCCCACTATTAAATACCCTTTATGCACTTTATTTCCACTTTTTTAATATTTCTTAATTTTTTATTTAAAACAACCTTCTCTGCGAGCTGATATGCACTGGGAAAAGGGAGAAGAATGAGTTTGGTAAAAGGTGGATTCGAACTCGGGTCGGTCGCATTAAAAGCTAACACCACCCACCTTATTCTTACACCACTGATCTTGTTATCAGGGGAGTTTCTTTTGTATTTGTGTCTGGTTTAATAAGACTATGGTGGGAGGAGTTAGTGTGAATAATCTCTGCCAACAAGATTGGTGCTCTTGGTGTAAGACACTTCATATAAAAGGGCAACCTTTCGTGCAGTTGAAAGGTTTCATGGATGTTAAAGGTTATTCATGGAACCACTGATGCCAATAAAGAACCTTTATTTTTAAGAGTGTATGATAGCTTTGTGTGAAGAACGGACTGAAATGTTATCATTATTGCAATTGGAACAGCTATCCATTTCTGGGTCTCTCTTATATAGAGACCTGGAGCCTTGGTGGTACCTTAAAAATTAGAGTGGCCCATCAGTCTATTGTAATGGATAAAACGTAAGGTAGATTGAGCAGTTCGCAGCTGGATTTTATAGTTCCAAGTTCAGGGGGTTTCATTTTTATAATGACTATCACATCTCAAACCTGAATGGACTGCAGTTTTTTTTTTAATCACAAGAATGATTTAAAAAAGATGATAATTTACAAAAAAAATAAAAATAATTATCAATGACCTAGTGTTTGCTGCCCAATGCTGATCTATTATTTTTAATAAAGATAAAATAATAAACCTCAAAGATCCTGTTTTATATCCCCATTAGTTAGGTGACAGGGGGAGATCAGATAAAAAATCTATTAGGAGCCAACTCATGGGATTCATTAGAGGAGAACTTGTTCTGCTTACAAGTGCATTTTCTACTTTAATTAGTAATACCTGCTAAAATGAAGTTATCATCCCCTTTTCAAATTAGTTAGGGTAATAAATCACGTGCACACATACCAACGTGCCCTTTTATGCCCACACAGTGACATTATGGTGTCTGTATGGTGTGTGTTGTGCATGATGAGGTTCAAACATATCTGTGTTCAGTGTATTGATTTTCGTCGCTATGTTGGTTCATACAATCGGCATAATTACAAATGTACTGTAATTTGAGGAATGAATGATGGAGAATGACCTGACTTTGTTACGCAGTAAGTATCCCATCCACTGCATTTCACAGTAGAAGCTGAGAGGCTGGATATTTATTGCAGTAATGAATGTTCACACTAAAAAACAAGAAAATGGAAATGGACAAACCCACAATATTATAGAAACAATCGACAGAAAAGGGTGCTTTAACCATAAATGATCCAACATGAAAACTAGCTCTGAATTGTAGGATTTCATTAAGGACAATGTATGTTAGGATTGATTTTTTTCAAAGTGTAATACAGACATGCTGCAAATAAAGGGAATTAAATAATTCAAACGGTAGGTGAAAAGTAAGTTTAACTTGGATTAAATTGCACAGATGAGTCATATTGTGTTGATTGCCAATTAGCAGAGTGTGTTTTACCACTTTGATACGTGATGTGATTAGGCAACCAATAGAGGTCTATAGAGGTCAAATTGGCAGTTCCCCACCACCACCACTGCTGATTAATACATATATTAAATTACACCAGTCACACGCCAGTAACATTAGTCATGTTTATGATGCCTAGCCCTTTATGTTAAACTCAGCCTGCTAGACAGAAGCAGTGCAGATGGGGGAGGGCTTCTGCTATACAGCACAATCGTCTGGTTTGGAATGTAAGATTGAGCTTGATGTTTTTATTGACTAAAATGTAAAAAAAACCCGATTTGGTTATGTTTCATGATTCATCTGTCATGTGATCCCCTGTTCAAGTCATGTGATCCTGCCATGTGTTCCCTTGTCTCATGTGTCATTGGTTTATTGTTTCATTGTTCACAGGTGTCCCTTGTCTTGTGTGTATTTAAGCCCTCATGTTTGCCATGTGTCTTAGTCAAGTTTCACTTGTTACCACTGTCTGGTAAGCGCCATGTTTAAGTCTTGTTCTAAGTTCATGCCACGCTTTTATTTTATGTTTGTTTGTTGTCCTAAATAAATTGCACTTGGGTTCTCTGCAACTTGCCTCCAGTGGACTTCATTACAACTTGATGCAAGCTTTTCCAATATGCCCTCTCAAAACACCTTATAAGTCTGTTGTGATTCTTGTGAAAGATATACAGGGGTTGGACAATGAAACTGAAACGCTGGCCAATTTAGTGTTGGAGGTTTCACACCTATATGTGTGGCCTGTTGGCTAATCGTCACTGATTTTACAATCCATCAGTAAGAGTGTAAAAGTTGAAATAATAGCACAGCTGTACATAAAATATTGCAATCCACACAACAGAATGCGAGACCTATCAGAGTTCAAAAGAGGACAAATTGTTGGTGTGCATCTTGGTGGCTCATCTGTGACCAGGACAGCAAGTCTTTGTGGTGTATCGAGAGCTATCCAGAGTAATGTCAGCATGCCATCATGAAGAACCACATCCAACAGGAGTAACTGTCAACACAAGAGGAAGCTGTCTGAAAGGGACGTCCAAACCCGGATTGAATCCAAAAATCATAAAACCGCAGCTGCCCAGCTCACTGAAGAATTAAATGCGCACTTTGACTCTCCTGTTTCCACCAAAACTGTTAGTCAGAGTCAATATTCATGGTCAGGCTGTTATAGCCAAACCTTTGGTCATTCGTGCCAATGGCAAATGTCAGTTTCATTGATGCCAACAGTGTAAATCTTGGGCTGTGGAAAATGTGAAACATGTATTGTTCTCTGATGAGTCCACTTTTCCTATATCTGTGATAGTTACGATGTGGAGAAGCCTCAAAGAGACTTAACAACCAGTGATGGTCTGGATACATCAATGCCAAGGACTACCGAACCATTCTGGAAGAACATTTGCACCTAATGGTTCAAACATTGCACCCTGAATGGGTTGCGGTGTATCAGCATGATAATTCACCAGTACACACAGCAGCAAGACTTGTGACAGATTGGTTTGATGAACATGAAAGTGAAGTTGAACATCTGCCATGGCCTGCACAGTTCCCAAATCAAAATATTTTGAGCCACTTTAGGGTACTTTGGAGGAGCAAGTCAGAAAACAATTTCCTCCACCAGCATCACATAGTGACCTGGCCTGTTCTGGAAGAGAAATTGCTCAAAATCTCTCTGGCCAGTGGCCATTGTAGAGGACTCATTATTACACTCAACGAGTCAAGGACACTATCTGTCATTCCCAAGACGATGCTGTATTGACCAAGGTTTTTAATGGCGTAAAAAAATGAGCTATAACTTAAAATGTCGCAATGAGCTGTAGTTGGAGAAACGTGACTTTCTCAGTTTTCAATTTCATTACTAAACCCAAACAATAAATGCCGTTTAGACGCTCTAAAAGTCTAGAGAAGAACATATCACTAAAATCGTAAAACTATTGTTTAAATATGTTCACTATATTTTCCTTCTTATTCAGTGCTTACTATTCAAAATGTGTTTCTAGGTGAAAATGACTTGAAATGATGGAGTAGATCGATTATGCATGATGTTGATAATGACGATAATTAAAATATATTAAAAACACATTATAATTTGAAATAAGGCAAAACCAATTATTTGAAAGAGTAAAATTTATTCCATTTCCTCATATTGTCCTCTGGACATTCACTCCTCATTTATCTAATCATTTAAACACATTTCATAAATAGAGATCTGGTCATTTGTGAGGTGGACTGTACAGAATAAAACCTCAAAAGTGAATATTAGAAAAAAAGAAAGAAAGAAAGAAAGAAATGGGTCACATGTGGATTGTGGGTTATATATTTACAACATACAATAGAAGAGGGAAGAAAAGTAATTAAAGAATTAATGAGCATCTACTGACACAATGCAACTGCAAAGCAACCTGTTGAAATGGCATGTCAACAGCACATACGGGATATTTTAGAGAGATTTATAAATATATTTAGATGGTTTGCAAGCATGAGTATACAACATGACTATCTAAGCAGACAGCAGTTTTCGGCCCCTGAAATAGAGTAAGTGCATATGACCGATGGTAAAGAAATCTGCCAAAACAAAATCAGATACAATCAGTGTAGAATCTCTAAATGCAAACAATATCATGCTGTCTAAATCTGCTATGTAATCATTGTTGCTGTACACAAGGATATAATACGAATGAATCACAACAAATATGATGTGAATACTGGCAATCAGAAAAACACAGACCATTTTCATGTTGGAAGAGAACCTGAGACAAGTTGTGTATTGATGACAACATACAATTCCCTCAAATGCGTTAGGAGCTTGTCCATTTACCTTAAATACAATTACCCTTAAATAACCCTAACCGGAAAGGAAAGAAAATAAAGTGATGTGTTGTAAATGGGCCATACAATGTTTACATAAGGCCTACAATGATATCGGAAATGACTCAGGCATTCTTTAAAAAACGGAGGAGAATAAAACAACCAAACCCACTCTCACTTGAAAATCATACAGTAATTGCTACACATCTACTGAAAAAAAAAAGAAAAACACAATGCTAGGATTGTCTGTTTACTTATGCTTGATATTCATGATGGCATCATGGAAATCCTTTGCAGGCCCTGATTTAAATATTCCACATTTGCAGTGTTTTTTGTTTTGTTCTTTGTCCTCATTTTTGATATCCTTGAAATGAGATAAGTGTACAATTATTATCTTATCTTACATGTACTGAAGCACTTTATATGATGATTGCAAAAAGTGGCGTATAATCATATCAACCCAAGGCGGATGGAAATCATGTTCCAAAAGCATATAATAACATGATTATATACAAACGTTGTCTAAATAAGATCATAACGGCAATGTTTAGAACGGCTGATGTTTACGTAGCAAGCTCTGAAACTGAAGACGTGATTTGACCTTGTTATATTGCATTTCCACAACAATATAATTCTTCTTTTAATATGAATCACCTGCGCTCCGACAATAAAGATTTATTGGCATGAAACATTTGCAATTAGCATCTCTCAATCGTAATAACATATCAACATGTACAAATTAAAGACCGCTCCGAGTGCATCATGCGGAAGTCCCGTGGCTTCAAAAATTGCAACTTATGTACAGAGATAGTCTTTAGAAAACTGATTGTGTGTGTATGTGAATGGGAATGTTTTTTTTTTTATGAGTACATATGTACTTTATGTGAGCATGGGCGTATGATGAGACAGTTGATGTTTTAGTGCAGGTAGCATTCCATCGGAACCCTTCGCAACATCACAAGGGTTCAAATGTAGAAAAACCTCGGTTTATATGGCGTGGAAGTACGTCCCTTAAGTACGTCAGAGCAAAGAAAAAAAAAATTATACTTTTCCACTTGGCAACATGAAAAAATTGTGATGGGGCAAAAAAAACCCATTGACGTCTGAGGCCTAATTCACATAATACAGCCAGTAGATCAAATTGAAAAGAGAGAAAACAGCGGGAAATATTATCCGTGACCATCGATCGATGGCGTTCACGTCTGTGAGGTCAGGGATTTTGATTTTGAGCTGGGAAGAGCGTCTGCGTAGCCGCGGTTTCTTCGAATGTGCGTTCCTTTCCATGCGGCCCTCGGGCCGCGCTGTGCTCTGTTTGCGATACTGGATCCCTGAGTTATCGAACACCATTGAAGTGGAGTTTCGGGCTTCGCTGACGCTCGTGGTGATCTCGTTCCCGGCCACCTCGTTGTGGATCTCCAGGGTGGTCAGAAGGATATTTCCCTGGGAATCCACCTGCAAGCAGAGACAATCCTGGTTACAACGTTTTTCTTTCTCTATAAAGCCTACTATTAAGTATGACACTCAACATAAACACATATGGAAATTATATAGATAGGTTCAATAAACTATTCAATTTAAAAAGCTATTTGATTTTTCGGTAACACTTTACAACAAGGTCTCATACTCGTAATGTATTAACATGAACTAACAATGAGCAATACATTTGTTACATTTTTTTTTTTTGTTAATGCTAGTTAATAAAAATACAGTCGTTCATTGTTTGTTCATGTTAGTTCACAGTGCATTAACTAATGTTAACAAAAACAACTTTTAATTTAGAAAAATGTATTAGTAAATGTTGAAATGAACTGAGATGCTGTAGAAGTATTGTTCATTCTTAGTTCATGTTAACCTTTTTGTAAAATGTTACCGACTTTTCTGACTATTATTTCATATTTAAGACTTTACAGGGTCCAAAATCTTTAAACAGTGAAATTAAAAAGTCAATTACCCAATAAAAAACCCTAAACTACTTAGACATTATCAAAGCCAATATTTTGAATAGGGTTTTGTGGTTAGTTACAGTTAGGCATGTTAGACAAGCTACAATGGAGGCGTTCACATGACATACATAAAGAATGAAAGAGCCTTCAATGCGGAGTCAAGCTATATTCTTCAAAACAGTTCTTTGCACATAAATGAAACACAACTAGATTTATGTGGCCATTATTTATCATGTCAAATAATGCCATTTACATTATGTATCCACTACATTGGAATGCTCACAAGAAAATAATAATAATAATGGTATACTGTACAGCACTGCCATAGACACATGACACAGACATGAATTACTGCTGAAGTGCTGTTCTCCAGTACAACACACAGAATTCAACAGAGCTCATTTTATAATCAATGGCACTACAAATCATCAACATGCTAATGCATCATTGCAGTAACAATATCACAATGAGATGATCTAAACAAGCCACACATTTCAAAAAGGAATATTCTGCATAAGGTTGTACAATTGCAATGTCAAAATCATATTTACAGTAGGTTATAAATAGCAGTTTTGTTAATGAGCCGAATCTGATCTAGTGTAAATAAGAACAAGTTGGATAAGTTGTTAACCTTGTGTGAGTCCTAAGGCCTTGCCCACACGTATATATATTTTTTTTAAACGCATTTCCCTCTGGTTAGGCCGTTTTTGTCCTGCGAAAACTGAGCTTTTTGAAAACGCTTTCCCAAGTGGATAAATTTGAAAATGTAATTTCGTGTAGTAGCGTGGACTGTGAAAACGGATGTATTTGTAAACGATGACGTATGTTTAGTCATGTGACGCATTTTGAACCTATAGATGTATGTGTGCCTGTTATGTGCTATTGACTTTCACACTGTTGCTAAAGATATGTTTAAAGATATTCACTCTTCATATCACAGTCCTGCAAAGATGACAGAAAATGTAATCGCAATTGCTGTCCTGTGACAAAAAATGAGAGCAGTTGCGTTTTAGACCAAATATATAATAGTGAGTGAGTGTCTGGACGCATCAATGAATGGTGAGATATTTTGCTAAATAAAATGATCCTGCCAGAAGAATAGCATGAGAACTTTATGATGTCTGTTCTATTTGTATAATCTCCGTGAGCTTTTATGAGGTTTTACACATGCGCATTAAGGTGAATTTAGCGTTTCTCAGTGTGGATAAGAAACGTTTAGAAAAACGAGCTTGAAAACGCTAGTGTAGACGGATAGCGTTTTGAAACAAAAACGTCATTTTCAAATGTATCCGGATTAATGCAGACATAGTCTAAAAAAGCAATATAGTTGTCACATTCCTATTTTTATCAACAACAAAAAGTGTTTATTAAATGCAGCATACCCAGACCGCATGTGGAAACAGCAAAAGGAAATAAACACAGAAATGTACATCCACAATACACACTCTAGACTAGCTGATTTCAAAAATGTAAAACAACACTGTAAACAAAACAACAACAATTTAGAACACAAAAGAGTGAAATGAGTCAAGTCATGAGTGAAACAAAAATCTAAACCTTTTTCTTCCTCTAGTTAATTAATTAAAATAACAGTATGAAACAAGAAGAAGAAAAAACTCCCATTGCTAAATGACAGAAGTAATTGCTATTTTGCTGAACAACACGCTCAGGTTATTTCTCAAGAGGAGGTCCCTCCATGATATATTGTTTATTTACTGCTACCTCTGAGTCTCTGCAGTAATAAATAATTCAGAAATACATTCTTGCAAAAATATCATTACAGCTCAAGCTCACTTCATAATCTTGATCAGTGTTTGTGATGGGGCAAATGAGAACAGCAACAGAAGTCGAGTACGTACGGTATATAGTTGTGTTATGAGATGGTGTGTACTGAACCAGAATGTTTAACTGAATGAAAGACATGACAAGTGGATTTCATTGTAATCTGGCGGACATTTCAATTGGACCAGAAATCACACCAATTACATATGGAGAAAGAAAAATGCAAGATGGCACAAAAGAACAGTGCTTCTCAACTAGTTTTGAATCGGAACATAGATTTTGCATTGGACATCAAGTAGCGACCCAACAAAGCCCCAAAATATTGTACAAAATTAAATGTCTCTACAATCAAATGTAATTTATTAGTATTACATGAGCTGAATAAGCACATTTTTAAATAAAATAAAATAATGTCAAAATGTATTATTTCTTGAATTTGGATGGTTTCATGCTCTACAGTAAAAAGATAGATGTATCTAATCTGGTTATCTTCTACCAAGTGATTAATATAATAGAGTCTGATTGAACACTCAGCCTTGAACATTAATAATAAAACATATGGGAAGCATTTTCTCCTTTCCTTTAAAAGTTAATATAAGCCTATTTTTGCGCTGCTTTGAAACAGGCCGACAACCCACCAGTCGAGAAACACTGTTTTGCACTAAATGAGAGGGAAACTGTTGCTAGGAGGATTTCAGGACGAAGCTTACAAATGTTGACAAAACAGCCAGCAATACACACACACACTCACCCCTCCTGAGTGACGGTGGCCTTGTACCTGATTGGACTGTTTAACAGATGATGGCTTGCAGTTGCCTCCCTCTTGAACAGGCTGGTCAGAAAAGCACAAACAAGAGTTTGTCCTCCATCTGAGCTTCAGCACAAACGCTTTAACCTCAAAAATCTCAACTTGAGTCTGGAATTTGTCTTTTGATTCAAGGAAAAAATGACACATATTTCAGGACATTGCTGTTGTTGCGTAACTATTCACGCGCAAATGTCAGTGGCCTTATTTCAGACGCAATATTCCAGAATTAAACATTTGCAGGAGGAATACTGACATTCATCAGGACTGGGAATGACCTAAATAAATAAAGTGAAAGAAGTGCAGCATTTTCCAGGTGTCCAAGGAGAAAAGAACACTGTACAACTCAAAGGAGTCAACAACTTTATTACAGTTACTTAGAAACATCACATTCTAGTTTTTTACCCGTTTCATGCCTTTGTATTGTTTCCCCCAGGACTACCATACCACAACCTTTTATTAAAAAAAAAGAAAAAAGAGAAAGAAAATCTAACACTCAATTCTTTAGCACACAAAACAGTCATTCTTCACACTGGCATCGTGACAGATAAAAAGGACTGTTACCTTGTTGCCGTCATACTTGCAGCGTTCGTTATTGGCTTTCTCAGCTTTCTCAGCCAATTTCTTCTGCATCTGAGGCCCTCGTCCAAAGAAAATATAGTTGACGAAAGCATATTCCAGCAGAGCCAAGAAGACAAAGACGAAGCAGCCCATCAGATACATGTCTATGGCTTTGACATATGGAATCTTCGGAAGAGTTTCTCTCAGATGGGTGTTGATGGTGGTCATGGTCAGCACAGTGGTAATACCTGTATGGGAAATATTTATATTCAAGTTATATTAACCCTTTCCCAACCATTGATGAGATTTTTTTTAACTACCTTTACTTAACATTTTCTGATATTGAAATTGTTGATTTATTGTTGTACTTGATAGTTTTGCTGCAAAAAAAAACAAACAAAAAAACAAACGATAGAAGATTGCTAACGCACATGCAGGCTAATGTGATCATCAAACCTTCAACAGCATATAAATCAACATTACAGAATGAAATGTTGAACCCACGAAGAGGTATATGACTGTAATAGTTTTGGGAGGTGTTGATGGACTCGATCTACTGTGTGTTTGGATCATCGTTCTGATCCGATCCAGATACAGTCTTTGACAAAAATTTGATTTTTGTACAAAATGTCGCTTTGTAAAATGAAACTTACCCACATTCAAGTGTAAAAAACATATATAAAAAAAAGAATGCATGAAGCTAAAATAAATTTTGTTTAAAAGCACAGGCTCTGTTCTTTCTTTTCGTATATATTAATTTAACAAAATATTCAGGGGGCCATGACAGTTTTGTGAAAATGGTCAAAAATATTGGCCCTGGCTGGCAACTTAACAAAAAAAAAAATGCTGGCGGGGAAAGTGTTAATTTAAATATTATCTTAATAGTTCACCAAAAATAAAAATAAATAGTTTTTGTTACAGAAAAAAGAACATCTATGACATGAGGGAGGGTTATTAAATAACTCCCTTTAAACAGTCACAATGTATGGTCTAGGAAGCAAACTTTAAGATTTACACAGTCTCAGTACAACCAAGTGTAAGCAATTTGAAAGTACATGCTGATGGAAGGCAGAACACACTGACTGAAATTTCAGTGAAAAAGGACTCAGCCAAGGGATGAAAGCGCTCTCAGTTGACACTTCTGTTCCAACGCCCACCATGAATCTGGACTCGGAGAATGGGTGCTACAGATTGAGTGCTGTCACAATGTTTAAAATGCCAGATCCGAGCCCTGCTTAGTAAACGGAATTACACAACCACAACACTGTCAAATCTAGCTTTGAATAATCCACTTATGATGGCAGTAGCCTGGTTACCTTCATAATTAATTGCAATACTAAGTAAAATGCTGTTTTATCCCATAACTGACAGTCTCTGAACCTTTAATTGCCACTACAAAGCCACAACACGGCACCCTTTTGTATATTATACATTATGTGAGTTCTGACCTAATTAGCTGATTAGATTGGATTCATTTGTACAGAGGCCAGAACTGAGGAATCGAGAATAACATACAAGGTATAAAACAGCATGACTGATCAACTTGGCCACAGCTGAAGAGAATAGCCCAGCACTTCCTCCCTTTCTCCAAGCTTTCCCACATGCTATTCATATATTTAACAGAATGTCTTATATCATAGATTATATTATATTAATAGAAAGTCAATAGCATTTTTTTCTATTTTCTATGCATTTTATTGATTCTATGCTGTGATTCTCTATTCTGTTTATTCTGTGAGTCAATCCTGAGTCAGTATCACTGCCAGTTCAAAGAGGAGCGATACTCCAACTGCTCAAACACCCACTCAAATATGTACAAACAAGCGCACACACACACACACACACACACACACACACACACACACACACACACACACACACACACACACACACACACACACACACACACACACACACACACACACACACACACACACACACACACACACACACACACACACTCCATTATTTTTCCAAACACCAGCAATCTGCCATTATTCAGAGTTCTCTCAAGTGATGGCATTAATGTGTGGTGAATTTTGGGAAATGATGGTCGTAGATACGTTTTTTTTTTTTCTGAAATAGACTATACCACAATAATAAACTTGCATGAAAAAGGATGTAGTTATAAAAAGTTTGTGGAGACACTAAAAACAGCAGAAAATGTGTATTAAAAATAAGAACAAATAAGTACACCCTTAAAAATAAGTACAGTTTAACTCGAAAAACTGTATGTTGAATTAAATATTTAGTTGTACATCTATATATATTTTTTAAAATCTTTTTTTTAATTTGGTGCCACTGACCTGTCAAACTTAGTCAAATCCAGTGATTATTTTATTGTCAAAAGCCCTTTTATCAACCTATTAACTTGTAAACATGACTTTGTTTCCAGGCAGACGGATACAAATCCCTGTAAGCTTGCACCCCCACAACTTGTGTGAAGTCAGCCAATCAGATTGGAGCTTGCCAGATTGAGAAAGTGCTTTCCAGTTTTTTTAGCAATATGTATCAGTCAGATGGTCAGCGAACAGACTGTGGGCGGTCTGAGGACGTGCCGTCTGAAAGTGAGTCTAGTTGTGACATACTATATATTGATGTAACTTATCGCTGCTTTCAAGGAGATTATTCCTAATGAATAGCCTTGATGTAGAAAAATAAATAAAATCACTGTCAGTGTGCAAACAACATTAAATAAATATTTTGAGGATAAACAATCAAATAAGGTTTTGAGCTGTTTGCACCCCAAAATTCATCAAGAAATATTTTTTGGTGATCTGAAAAAGAAAGTAACTCAGGTTTGGAATGATGAGGGTGACAGAATAAAAAAAAATTTAGATGAACTATCCCTTTAACACTTGTGGGGATTTTTTTAAGCCTCTGCTCTGCATATTTGGTAGTTTTACCTTTCTGCAAATAGACATAAATCTGCTTTACGAACATCGGCTCCCTGTTAAACGCCACCACTCAAATCAGTATGTTTGTTGCTGACTCTGCTGTAGCCGTGGTGGGACTAAAGTGTGAATATGCCTGACTGGAGCAAGAAATGGAACTGTCAATATTTCTGTTGCCCTGCAAAGAACCGACCTCTTCCACAACAAACACAGCAAGACTTCCTCATAGATGAGCTAATTTCTCAAACAAACTGCCAACTTCTGTCCCAAATCACATAGCAAGACTACTTGAAGATCTCTCCACAGAGAAAGTGATGAGAGTCCATCCTGACTTTGACAAGCCAGATCTTATCTTAGATCTCGAGC
Organism: Phoxinus phoxinus; assembly: GCF_949152265.1. Lineage (NCBI taxonomy): Eukaryota > Metazoa > Chordata > Actinopteri > Cypriniformes > Leuciscidae > Phoxinus > Phoxinus phoxinus. The sequence goes on from NC_136886.1 coordinate 11,608,335, forward strand.
ACAAAAGTTATACACTGTTACTTTGTGTTTTCCCTCTAATTAAAGTGTAATTAGTGCAGGGCAGTGTGCTTTACAGGGGGCCTTGTCTCCGTCACATTCACAATCCCTAAGGAATGCCTTTACCTCGTTAACGGGAAAAGGGACTTGTCGACTGACTGCAAAGCAGCCACGTCCTAGTTTCTACCCTGAGCAGCATCACATTAACATTTAAAGTTACATTTAGCACAATCCCAGGAATTACAATCCAGGCACTTTGCGACCGTGACTTCGACTGCCCAGAACATCTCAGACGGTGTATTTTAAAAGAATGTACATGCTTTTCTTATTTTCTCTTGTCTCTTGACTATTTAAATGGCTTTAATAATTTAGTGTTCACCCTAATGCAGCAGTGAACAGGTTTTTCCACTGAATAAAGTGATTTCTGTTCAGGATTATGAGGTGAACATTCTTTTCATGGATTTTGACAGACATTATGCATATTCTAGCAGTGTTCCCCAACCTATTTCGTTTTATGTATCCCCACTGCCCCATCAGTAAGTCTAAAGTAGTCCCTCATCGACCAAAAGAAGAAAAAAAGGAATTGGTAAATTTTTCATTGCAGTGGATATCAATAGGCCTATAGCGTCATTAGTCGAGTAAAGACTTGCACTACACTTGTCTGATGTCTTTATATAGGCTACATTCTGTATATATATATTAATCTAAACAATTTATACACAACTTGTTTTGCTTATTGCTTTATAAATGAGTTGAATGTGTTAATGTAACTACACAACAGACTTATATAAAAATATTTTTTTTTTCTTTTTTTCTCGTATGCTCATCAAGGCTACATTTATTTTGTCAAAACAACAACAACAATAAAAACAGTAATATTGTGACGTTACAATTTAAAATAAAATTTTTCGATTATACTATATTATAAAATGGAATTAATTCCTATTACGATGAAGCAGAATTTTTAGCAGCTTGCCAGTCTTTAGTGTCATATTTTTAGGATTATTTGATGAATCAAACATATTTATTTGAAAATTAATTTTGATAACTTTTTGGGGGGGTCATTTTGTTTTATTGTAAATGTCTTAGCTGTCAATTTTGATTAATTTAATTCATCCTTGCTGAATAAAATCAATGTTACTGACCCATAAATGAATGAATGAATGAATGATTGAATGAATGAATTAATGAATGAATGAATGAATGAATGAATGAATGAATGATTGAATGAATGAATTAATGAATGAATGTATGAATGAACGAACAAACGAACGAACGAACAAACGAACGAATGAACGAACGAACAATCAAACAAACAAAGTATTATATACATTTTTATTTTATTATTTTTTATTTTATTTTAATAAAATAATTTTACATTCTACCTACTGCTGAAGAATTGGTACTGATTGAATCACTGCTCTGTATTAAATGACCGGTCTGTCATAAATTCATAAGCTTGACAGAATTAAGTGTACAGAGCATCAACAATTTTCCTGGGAAAAATGTGAGCTGTCATAGAACTGCACAAGTTCAACTAAAATTAGCATGTCTAGTCTTTCAGACCTTTTATTCACAAGCTTTATTACTAGAGTTGAATATTAGAACGTAGAATACAATTTAACAACCATAGAGATCAAAGAAAATGGTTGGCACTTCACTCCCACTGTGTGTTCACTGTAAAGGCCTGAGTCCCCAGAGTGAGAGAGGACATGTGTGGGCAGATGGATGCCTGTCCTAGCTTACATAAACTCAAAAGCAGCATTCTGGTGCGAAGAAGAGAGGGCTGCACACGGAGCACATTGCATTGATTTGTGCATGACCAGGTCACAGCAAGGGAGGATCAAACTCAGCTCAGCACAGAGAGTTCAGCGCAGAGGAGTTACCTAACCAGAACAAACATACCTTCACACAGACCTGTCTGCGGTGAATAGTGTGGGATGTCGTTCTTTTGAGTTAGACTTTTGAAAGTGAAACGCACAACATCGGCAAACACTCAAGATCTATATCATGTTCTTTCAAGCACTTTGGCCAGTTTAGTCAAAGTTCCTTTAAATTAATAGTTCACCCAAAAATGAAAACTTTATCTTTTTATGTACCAAACCAGTGCATTATGGCTTCTGTTGTACAAAAGGTGAATTTTTGAAGAACATCATGACCACTCTTTACAAAACAATGAAAGTGAAGATGGTCAATATCCAAAATGACCAAAAAAAAAAAAATTATAAAAGTGGTTAAAATTACTTATATATTATGTTTATGTTAAATCTTGACACCAGCCCTGATGTTCACAGGTGTTTTAATGAGAATTTATGCAAGAAGAAGCAACACATAAATTAGTCCAATCTGTTCAGTCAATCTGTTGATAAAGTGTAAATCCCTTTCTGAATGGTTTGTTTAAGAATCTGACTTCACCACATAAATCCATAGTACAATTTCAGAAGACTTAGAATAGACCTGGTATGATCTTTTTATGGCAAATTTGGGTTCTTTTTAATTATATTCATTGTAAATTATCCATTCTTTGTAACTGCATTGGAAATTCTCACTTTGTGTTCCATGCATAAAAAGGTCATATACTGTATGCTGAGAATGACATGAGGTGAGTAAATGATGACAGAACTTTCAACTATTCCTTTGAGGCAAGCCAGTAAACTCAGTAGCCATCTTTGTAAAATCTTTGAGCAGCTGCTTCATTTCGTGTCCTTTTTTAACATGACAGAATGGAGCCAGACTCAATGCAAAAGTATTATAAATGTAACTCACACTGTGCTTTAGTCATTAACCCATCTTGAGATCTTACAATAATCTCCCCAGAAAAGATCTACACGCCTGTTCACGTCAGCAAAACAATCGGAAGACATCGTTGAAACATCATCCACATCATTTAATATGTTTGCTTTCTTGCATCATTTGATAACTTCCTTTCTGAAATGAAAGGAAGTCCTTAAGTGTGCTGCAGTAATGCGGAGCGAGATATAAGGCCGGGGCCGGCCGGATGTGGATGCACAGAATGGATGGAGTCAGCGAGGCAGTGGGAAGTGGCGAGACAGAGGCATTTAAGCCAGAGATTCATCTGTGCTGCAGCATGCCTTGGGATTGAAATGGAAGTTAAATGTAATTGTTTTCTAGCTACATTGATCCCTTTGTTTTCATTTGGCTGCCTGGCTGTGGGAGGACAGCAAAAAAAGACAAAGAAAAGAAAGAGAGAGAGAGAGAGAGAGAGAGAGAGAGAGAGAGAGAGAGAGAGAGAGAGAGAGAGAGATACAAAATAGATAGACGGGGGGAGGGGGGGGGGCACCTTATAATGATGCGTAGAGGCAGGTGAGATGGGTGGTATATGTGTGGGGGACCCGGGAGACTCTTCCCTCCCAGTGTAAAGTGTTCTCATTTCTCCGCTTAACATGGTTAATGAGGACAATTTCCCTAAAGAAGGCCCATATCCAACATATCACATCCATCTCAAAGAGCTGCACCTGGGTGCATGAACAAATACACTCTCACGCACATTAAACATGTAATTACAAAGATATTGTACTGCACTCTGTGATCTATCTCTGTGATTTAAAAATGCACAGATGATAATTTGGTACATGCATAAAGGACTCTACAGTAGAAGCTTTTGTAAATCTGAGCTCATACGCCCCTAGTCTGGTGTCCACACAGACAGTGAGTAGGCTGGAGGCAGCGAGACTGAAATTTGGTTTAAAAGGCGCTCGCAGTAGCTCTGTTTCACAACCAAGTGAGCTGCCCTGCTGTCTTCTGGGCAGCATCCTGACTGAAATGGAACAAGCTGCTTAAAGTAGTTCAGCTATAGCTTCTGGTAAAAGGTAGTAAGCTATATTACAAGCAAATAATAAAAAGTACTCAACTACATAAAAGCTATTTTAATAGTGTGATAAATTACAGCGATACATATGCTATTATTAAATTATATATATATATACCGGTCAAAAGTAGGGATTGGTAAGATTTTTAAAATATTATTACAATTGAAATTAGTTTCTATATTCATACATTAAAAAAATACATTTATTCCTGTTTTAGAAATGCAGAATTTTTACATGAATCCAGTCTTCAGTGCCACATGATCCTTCTGAAATCTTTCTAATATGCTGATCTGGTTATCAAGGAATTTAAAAAAAATGTATTATCAATGTTGAAAACAGTCATGCTGCTAAAAAATTTTGTGGAAACGTTTCAGGATTCTTTGATGAATAGCAACAGAATTTTTTTTGTGACAATGTAAAAGTCTTTCCTGCAGCTTTTGATCAATTTAATCCATTTAATTTCTAAAGAAAAAAGAAAAAACGCACTGACCCCAAGCTGTGGAACGGTAGTGTATGTATATAATTGTACATATACAAATTGAAATGATTACTTTTCAAAACTACTGAAAAATGATTACAATATTATTTTGCAACTCAAAAAGTAGCTTGAAAAGCTACACTGTTTTTGTAACCTGTCCTGCTATAGTAGTCACACATAAAGCACTCCTTACATAAAGCACACGGGAGACTTGACACACAATTGCTACCAAAGTGACACTCTAGCAAGTATAAAAAATACATGGCACAAATATTTTATAATCTACCGTAAATTCTCAGGTTTTTTGCAAAAAGATTCCTTCAAATTTGGACAAAATTGCGCAATGGGAGAGTGCCTATGAGATGCCTTAAAAGGCTGTTTATGCTGGGTTTTGAAACACAGCTTTTGTGTCCTGCGACTCACTGCAGCTGGAGAGGTTCTGTAGCTTTTCGGGCAAACTGTGTCACTCCTCGTTCTGGAATAACAACATCAGAGCGAAGACACACACTGAGAACTGTCTCTCTCTGTGAGCAGTCGCTGTAGTGTGTCGAAAGCAATGGGTTTGTGGCTACCTGGGTCTACCCTGTTCCTTGTTAAATGATGCATGCGCCCCTACAATATATGTCTGTGTATGTGTCTGAGCTAGTGTGTAATGTGTGTGCCAGTGTTTGTCTGGAGGCAAGATCCAAGAAAAAGTAAACCAAAGAGAGGGTGAGGACTCTGAGGAGACCTGGAGTGTGTATAGAAAAAAAAGTTACAATTCAAACAGAATACTGAATGTTGGCGTTCTAGTTATTGGAACATCCAACAATGTGCTGTTAAATAAAGCATGCACTTCCAGAGTGGAAACGACAGAGGACATACATCCTGTCAGATGCATACAGGACAAGCTAATGAATAAATAGCATACCTAATGCCACTCTGGCTGCTGAGGCATCATAGTTGATCCAGAAGGAGACCCAGGACAGGATGGTGATCAGGATTGAGGGCATGTAGGTCTGCAGGATGAAGTAGCCGATGTTTCTTTTTAGCTTGAAGCTCAAAGATAGTCGAGGATAGGCACCTGTTAAAGAAACGAGAAAGATAGTTTAAGAGAAGAGAACGAAAAAGAAAGAGAAGCAAAAGTAAATAGGGAGACACAAGAGTGAGAGAAGATGGATATTTATTTCAAAGAGCTTTGGAGCAATTCTTTACATTTTACATCAGTAGCATTGGCAGCACGGGTAGCTTTTGTTGCTATGGCAACAAGCAAGCGTCGACAAAAAAACAAAAAGCGTGATTTGTTGCAGCTTAGCCTTGAGCACAAACACCACAGTGTGAAAGGAGACAAAAAAGAGAATGAAATAGTGAGTAAATATTAAATGTTAAAGCCCCTTATGAAATCAAAACTGGACTATTATGGCTTGTAGTCCAAGTCTATTAGTTCTGAAGCCATCTACAATAATATAAAATAAAAAAACATTATTAACTACACAGAATTTTGTCCAATCAAATGCTCTCTAAATAGAGAATGTACTGCACCCTACTACAGAATAATATCCTGTCAAAACTTCCCGCTTCAACACAGATTTGATTTAAGAGGCAATATTCCCCCCATGGAATTGATTTTGTTTTTATACAGGGCATATTTATTCTAACTACTTCTCATCTGTCAAACACGTTCATATTCAATTCGATTCATACTTCAAATAATCAAATAATGTCATATCAATATATAAACACAATCTGTCTTTAACGTTTACAGATACAATTAAAAATATAGAAAATAAAAACTTCATACAACTCCCACATAACCCGCTTTCAGGAGTATTTTTGTAATATTCAGTGGCATTTTTGGCCCAAGCCCCAAGACAGGCCATTGTCAAGATATTTACTTCAGGTGCGGTCACATTTACAGTTGTTTGGTGAATTTTAGTGGACAAAATCCAGTCATTTCAATAGAAATCCACACTATTGAGAAGTTTCAGCTTGGTTTAAAAGTAACTACTGTGTGAGCTGTGCTTTAATACTTCACTACACTATTGACAATTTGAATTCATGTTCTGTAGAGTTCAACTGTTCAACCATTTTCAACTGTCATCAGCCAAAAGAACACAAGGTGTTGGTATCTGCACGTCATGGTGAAACGTTGCCTTATAATACTGACATGATGCAAAATTAAGCAAGAGAGATCTGAACTATGCATCTCTGCGTAGTTATTTATGGAAGTGAAAAAAATGCAAATAACAAGCATTCAGCCTAGATACACATACACACCCAAACATGCACACAACCTATGAATAAATCACACATCCTACACACATATAACACAACCTACAGATGCACATTATGCAACCTCTACTCACATTACAGTCTATAAAAATAAGTAACCTACGTGATGAACTACCTACACACTTCAGACTAATTACTTGTGTGATCTGTGTGGAAATGTTTTGTTTGTACATAAGATATGTACAAACATCAACATTCCTCTCATCTTCTATTGGTCAGAGAAACAGATAGTCCCGACTCACTCTCATGTTGTTCCAAACCCGTAAGACTTCTGTTCATCTTCGGAACACAAATGAAGATATTTTTATTGAAATATGAGCGATTTCTATTCACCCAAAACTCTGTCGCTCCAAAAATGTATCGTAAAATAAATCCATATGAATCGAGGATTTTAATCCAAGTCTTCTGAAAAGACACGATCGCTTTAAATAATGAACAGATTTAATTTAGGCTTTTATCCACATATACATGAACGCATACATGATTATATATGCTCAAGCATGCTTGTTTACCGCGTGAGAACCAATGAGGTTATTTTTTGCGTCACGCCACCATTTTTGAGCTTCAACAAGAACCAAGAAAGTTTGTTCTTGTGCGTCAAGTAAGTACGGTTGAGTTTCCGTTTACCATACTTGAGTGCTCTATGTAGGCTACATTTGCTGATCAATGTTTATAAAAGCCTAAATTAAATCTGTTCATATAAAGTGATCGTGCTCTTCAGAAGACTTGAATTAAACCTCTCAATTCATATGGATTTATTTTACAATCTCTTTATGAATGTTTTGATCCGTAAAGGGCAGGGTTTGACATTAACACCCGCCAACTCGCCAAATGTGGGAGGATTTCAGCAGCGGCGTGTATCACAGTCACTCCTACTAGCCACTTTGGCAGGCTGAATTTTATATACAATATTATACAGTTTTTAAGTGTAGACTTTACAAATTGCACGTAGTTTATTATTTCAGATGTTTTTTTAAGTGTTGTCAAAAAATTGTTTTGACACTGAAATATCTATAAACTAGGGCTGGGAATCGATTAAAAAAATTAACTAATTCATCACACAATTTGCTGTAATTAATAGCATTTCCCCCAATATTTAAATATATCATTAATATTTAAATGTTAAAAAAAGAACACAAACACACACACACACACACACACACACACACAAGGAACGAAGAGCGTGGCGCACACACGGAACGGAAAATACCTGCTCGTGAAGTTACTTTGCTTTGTTTTGTTAAACGTGCCATCAGTCAACTTTTTAAATGCAAACATTCTTCCTAAAACTCCATCCTTGTCTTTCTCCATCATGACAGTGTGACTTGGTTCGGCACACTCACAATAGCAGCCGCAACAGGAAGTCATTAAAACGAGGCAAAAAAAAGTGCTATTGTGTGTGTTTTTTTTTAATGCGTTAAACATCTCAAATTAATCGCAAAGATTAACGCATTTTCATTTGCAGAAAATTCATTTGTGTTTTGTAGATGCCGGCAAGTCTTATGGGTTTGGAACGACATGAGAGTGAGTAATTGATGACAGAATTGTATTTTTTGGGTGAACTATCCCTTTAAGGTCAAGGTTTGGCTGGTTAGCCTGGGTCAGTTAGCCTCTACTATACACAATTTTGACCCAAAGTGTTTTTTCCCAAATAGAAAAAGCCCATCGTGGCATCAGCAATACAGTCACATCCTCTTCAATCACAACTTCATGATTCCCATAATCCCTTTCACTATGTGCAGAAGATAGCCAGTCTCTTTCTATGTATCATTAATTCAGGGTGGGGAATAATCATTACAACGCTGCCTCTATGAATGCCTCAGTTTTAGAAGAGAATAATTTATGCAATGGGTCTTCTACCTCATGAATATGTGATGGTTTGTATAAAGTGGCTGTTTTTCCCTCTCTGACTCCATCTCCCCCCCCCCCCCCCCCCCCCCCCATCTCTGCTCTTTTCTTTAGAAGCTTGAGGAAATAGAGTGCTAATTGCTCCTTCATTATTACTGGTCTGTTCTATCATGAGGAAGAAATATATTTGATGCACAGGCCCCAATTAGGCAGCTTTTCAAATAAGTGGTACAGTACATGGGAATATCAATCTCATGAGGGAGCGGGCTGAAAACAGAACAACCAGAGAAAACAAAAAAAAAATGTAGTGTTCATAATTTTTCTGTGCTGTAAATCAACTGATATAAAATAAATAAATCAGAGTTTTTTTTTTTTTTTTTTTTTTCGAACACTGTTATTCTAGACTAATGGCATGTTTTATCCAGATGGACATCAGACTTTTAGTAGAAAACTTTCTTAGATTTAGAAATCTCCCAGATCTCAGATCTAAGCTATACACTTTCTCACTTGCGTAATTACATGACTTGCAAATTACACTCTTAAAACAACACATTTCACTATTTCAGTATTCAATTTTATTGTTATTGACTATCTAGCAAGAACTATAACAAATGATTCGGGTGCCCCTTTACTGACTATCCTGATGCAAACAAGTATATGCAGAAACCTGCCTTGCACAAATAATAAAAAATAAGTGCTAGACTCATAGCCACATTTTGCAGCATAATAAAATGCCTGCCAGGATGCATAGGAGTAGATACATTGAGTTCACTTTTTTTGTATTCAGATTTTGTTCAATACATTTTTTTTGTAATATTTTAAGCACAAGAGAATCAACTTATTGTATTAATATAAAGGTGAAGTGTACAAAAAAAATCTTAAGGGGTCATGACCTCAAGGATGTAAATATAGGGTCATGCAAGCAGACAAATAATAGTCAACTTCAAAGACGATGAAAAAAGCTTGACAGCAAGACTAAAAGTTAAGTCTGGTGCAAAAAAAAACTTTTAAATGGAAATGCTTTTATACAAAGGGTATAGTCTTACTGTTTATAATTTCAACCTGTTTTGCTACTTTACCTGTGGAAAAGACAACATTTCTAGACACAAGTTTGTAGTCCACGATGGAGAACTGTGGGAGCTCGATACGTGCCACACCAGTAACTGCGTTTTCTCCTCCCTTCCAGTAAAACTCGATGTCATCTGTTGTGTATCCATCTACAGGAAAAACATAAATCAAATTTGTCAAGGAGTAAAATATAAATTACTGGACCAAAGTAAATATCAGATCACATATCATGTTTTAGTGAGAGATTTACTGAGCTTAATATATTACATTATGTTGTTATGTTATGTTATATTTTTATACATCGCTCTTTAACTGAATGTTGGTCCCTTTCCTTTATCTCACTAATCACATCAACTCTGTCCAAATTATGTTGAATAAACAAAGCTTGTTCTTTTCAAAAAACTACATTTCCCTCATTTACAATTATAAGGATGCGGTCCCTGGAAATAGCGTTTCTTTTCCATAATTGGTATGTGTAACATATGCTGGAAAAAAAGGCAGCACGAGTGCATTGTTAGCATAATCATGAATATGAGCATCTGTTTTGTGTAGGGAGCTGTTAGGGGTCAGACTTCCCACTGTGACACAGACCGTTCCATTTCATACCAGCATTGCTGTGTTTGTAAACCATAATGAGCTAGGTGGTTTTATTAGCATGCATGAAGCACTGCGTACACTTAAAGTTTGGTTACTAAACTGAACGTTTGGTTATTACTAAACTGCATAACTAGATGTTAAAGAAGTGATGCAAATAATGTGCCCAGAGAGAGATGATTGTTTTAAGGCAGATTAAAGAGCATAAACAAAACACAATGCTTCAGTCAAAAGAAGTTGACTGTCAATCATAGGTGTCATGCAAGATTCTAGATTTGAGTCGAAAATCCTATATATAGTCTAATCATTTGTCTTAATCATAAACATAAGTAATAAGGATAAAACAATAAAATATATCTATTTTTTGTGTTTTCAGTTAACTGATTAACAAGGTAAGCTAAAACTTCATTTTGCGTTCAGTTCAAAATAATTAGCCTGCTAAAATATCATTTTCAGCAAAAACAACCTAATAATCATACACAAAGGTTTGATTTTAAGCTACACTATGCACTCAGGAAGGAAGCATTCAATTGATCAAGTGACAGTAAAGACATTTATAACGTCACAAAAGATTTATATTTCAAATAAATGCTGTTCTTTTGAACTTCTTTCTATTCATCAAAGAATCCTGATTTTTTTTTTTTTTACAGTTTTCACAAAATTATTAAGCCGCACAGCTATTTTCAACATTGATAAGAACGGTTTCTTGAGCAGCAAATCATCATATTAGAATGATGTATGAAGGATCACGTTACACCGAAGACTGGAGTAATGGCTGCTTAGCTTTGCTAGCCTATCACAGGAATAAATTACATGTTAAAATATATTACATAAAGAAAACCGTTATTCTAACTTGTAATAATATTTCACAATAGTACTGTTTTACTGTATTTCTGATCAAATAAATGTATTGATGAGCTCTTTAATAAACATAAAACATTCTTACTGACCCCAAACTTTTAAACGGTAGAGTATATGGTATAAAGGATATGGTCAGACAATATTTTCTATTCAAAACCTGAAGTTCAATTGTAAAAGGGTAAACATTTATTATTATAATTTTAGGCACTACAGCAGAAAAATACGACATTATATTCGGTAATACTGTACCTTTTATATTATGATTAATGACTATGCTTGCTCGCCAGTGAGAAAAGCACCAAACTAGCAGTGACTAGTATAAACCAGCTAGGAACAGCATGGTAATGTATGCTGGTCTTTGCAGCAGGGTGTGTGTAAATGAGTGAAAAGAGAGAACACTTACAACTCTCTATCTCCAGAGTGCAGTTCTGTTCATCTAATGGATACCTTCTCAGATCCATCATGCAAGCGGCAGTGGTGGTGATTCTAGAAACACAGAAACACACACACACAAAGGTTACAGGAAAATCGAAGCCACAATTCTATACGTTCAGGTGCGCACAGCTCTTCTATGGTGTTATATAGCATGTACCGCACTTGCTCAACAACACTGCAAAACTTCTGTGCATATCTTTGTAAACAGGATGAGCAAGATGGAACAAATTAAAATATGGCTCCTCCTGCCCTTCAAAAGGCTTTTGAACCAAATATAGAACAGAGCATGCATATGCATCAGCGGACATGAACAAATAGTGCAGACTTGAATATATAAAAATGCGTTTTTTTGTCCCATTAAAGTGGCTACTGATTAGTGGTACTTCAAGTTGCCTAGCAAACTCAAGGAAAGCCCGTATTTCATCTAATAAAAAATCCCATTCATCATGTCAGTTTGCTACAAGTGTGAGCTTGGACTAAAATGTGATGATAAATGTTCTTTGTGAATCAATATCCATGAACATTTTAAGTGAGGTTTGGTTTCTCATCCAGGTAACAATACAGTCCAGGTATCGATTTAACTTCCTGGTAACAATTGAAATAAGCATATCATAAGAGGAAGATCATGTTCAATCCTTCTAATCTTATCTGGATAAATGCAGGGTCTCACCAAGGTCCTCTATGGCAGGGAGGTTTCATTTCTTTGCGAAAATGTTTGTAGGGCGAAATCATCTCAGTCATTTAAACAGGAATTCATGCGACTGGGCATTTTGGGTGAGGGCGTAAGATTTCCCCAGGCAGATTTCGCTTCACGCATTGACCAACAGAAAGCTTGGTTTGGTTTATTCATCGCTAAACTATTGACAAGAGTAGACCTTTTTTGTCTGCAAAACTGTGCCAAAGTGTTGTAACTGCCCCTTAAACCGTGTTTTATGCATCGCTACACTATTGTTAATGGACAACATAACTTTTTAGCTCACACAATCTGGACAGATCGTTTGAGAGTTAAAATAACTCTATCAAGCATTAAAATAAATTGTTTACTCGTTTTTATCCCTCCAGTAAAATATTCCAACAGCATAATAAAGCAGTCATTCCACTTTTTTTTATCTCTGTATTGCATGCTTTCCCTCGATTTAAATTTAAGGATCTCCACAAATGAGTATTTTGACATATGCGCATATAACATTGCTTTAGATTGGGTTGTTGCTATGTTTCAGAGGTCCTTCCTTTCTAGAGGAGGTAAATTAAAGAGGAAACTCAGTGTCTTCATTCCATCTTCAGAGTCGTTTTAATGAGAGCACACTCAAATGCCTTACCATAAATATGCAAGCTCTTCTTTCTTTAATGGCGCCCAGCTCAGGCAAACAAATAAAAGCCCTCCATCCACGCTATTGCTTCGTCAAACTACAAAATGTGCATTACATAGCCAGGGAACTCCCTAGATGAACTGTAAAATGATGTTCAATGGATTGCTGATGTTACATTTGAGCGCGAGGAGATAAATCACAAAAGGACGGAAATGGTTCAATAAACTTTATAAGCAAGAACCATTCATTAGCATATGGCTGCATTAGTCCACAGGATCTCATTTGGAACAAAACGAAAAGCTAAATTAGGCTACGGTAACTGGCTCATAGTGCACTCCAGCTGGTACAGAGGATGAAGGCATACCCGTTCTCTTCCGCAGGGGAAAGAGCAATGCAGCTCATCAGACTCTGATAACACTGAAGGGTTTTAACAAGATAAAGGCACACATTAGCACTTAGGCAATTTCGTTGACGAGTGCACTGGCCAAAAAAGGGCACGCTCTCATGATCTGTTTGTTTGCTGAAGCTACATACTGTCATATTCTTCCTTCGTTAGTTAACACGTCAAATATAAACAAATTATGTAAAAAGTAGTATATGAAAAACATTTTGAATGAACATTTGAAATAAATAAAAAAGTTATTTGATATATTAAAATATAGTCAAATTAATTTTATTTTTACCAAAAATAAAAAGTACTTTTTAAGCATTTTATTATCATTTAAGATGGTTGTATGTATATTTGACATACTATCTCTAGTGATCAAATCCTGACAATAAAAAAAGGGAATTTACAGCCGAGACAAACAATACTAAAATAACAATTTTGCAGTCTTGCAAACTTGCAGTCTCAATGTGAAGGTTACCCCCAATAATTTAAACAAGCAAGTAAAACCCTCTCAATATTTATACCATGGTTAATGGAAACATACAGAATCAGGCTATTAATTCATTATCTCACATTCTGAGCTTTTTTAAGCGCTAAGTTCCCGCACAACTTAAATGGACCAATTATCTGCACAACATGACTGAAGCCCAATTATATCATTTTTGCATGAGTGGCACGAGAATCACCATATATTGTGTGTATACATTACAGCTGATTATAAAATGTGCAACCCATTATAATTCTATTGAGAATTTACCACTTTAAAACGCTATGGAGAAAGGCAAACATGATCTAAAACAGCCACATCAATTAAAAAGACTGATGAAAAGAGGAGAAAATATCATATTGCACCAACATGAATTAGAAAGCTTTTTAAACTATTCATGACTAGAATTTATCACGTTTTATTGTATTTATTGTGGTCAACTTTGAAGTACAACATAGAATCAAGAGCTTTAAAGTCTGGATCTTCTTGAATTATTGACTGAATAATCAGTTTGTTCTAATGTGTTCTAATGATGACTGAATGATATTAGGAAAACCCTGGCCTTCAGATATTCCAAGAGATGACATGACATCCTGTTTGAGGCCCTGGTTATGTGATCAGTTAGTTCTCACCTTAATCCATAAAGAACTGTGCCATCTGGGTGCAAGCGGATCATACGGTTCTTCACCGTGACACCGTGGACGAAAGACTTCTTGTCGTTTAGGAAATACGTGTCAGGAACCCAGAGTTGGTCAGCTACCCGGTTGTCTAGAGTAAGATTGAGAGGGATTCCAGAATATGCTAGCCGTTTGTCCCTCCAATACTGTTGGAAATACATGGTCAATGTGTAGTCCTGTAAAAAAGTCAAAGAGAAACATTAGCAGGTCATTTTATTAAACAAAATTATTATTAAAAACTCATCCACAGCATTTAGCCAAATCAACCATAATATTTACATTGCATATTTACAATTTGTATAGAAAGAATAGAACAACTAAAAAAAACTATTAACAATTGTGTTAACATTTAGCAAGAAGATAGTTGCTCAAAATATATAAAACAACATTTGTGTCTTCAATTTATTTCCGTTTGTGAACTCGCATGTGGCACTAGGTAAAAAAACAAAACAACAACTACATTTTCACAATAAATGGTGATGATACACGTCACCACGTGTTGCATTTATGACCATGTGACCATAAATGACAAAATTACTCCTTCAAAGTGAACATCGTACCCTTAGCTAACAGTCTTGTAAAAAGCCATTTGAGAAAGCATTCAGCTGCTCACTTTTGAGTGACCCTTCAAGTCGTGTCCCCTTCTCGTAGTGTCCCGAAAGGACGCAAAAATGGCGTTCGGAATTCACCCTAGATTTTGGAACAGTGCTCACACACTCTGTTTTTTCTGAAGGGTCAAACGTGTCAAGGTCAGAAACAGAAATCTAAAGGCTGTGGCCTTCAGCAAATAGATTTTCTGTTGTCTGAGTAATATTTATAGAAGTGTCAAAGTTGGATTGAAAACAAGCTGCCTTCGGCTTCCATCTTTCAAGTGTGTCTGCCACGAAGATGCTGCGTGGCCATCTCTGCGAGGCAGTCTGGTGTGTGCTGCACGGCCTACGGATTTACATTACCATTGCCATATAGTCTCAATAGTCCACTCGACATCAGCTCGTAGAGCTATACTATATGACCTCAGCGATTCACAGTATAGAAATTCAATCAAACTAAAGCATCGGCATGATAGGCCTTATTTGGGCCGCCTCTAAAACTCAATGAATTTTAAAAGGGCTGAAATCACAAAATTTATGGATCTTATTTATCCCCTGGGCCAAATTTGAACCTCTGAAATCCAGTAGGAAGCACGGATGTGTGTATGTGTGTACTTTGTGTGTCTGCTATTAGGTACTCATGGGTAAAATGAAGACCTGACATGCTGTCCACCGCAATGTGCACAACCTGTTGATGTAATAAGAAGTAATTCACTTAGAAACATATGTTAGAACGGGCTATGGTCCCTGGGGCTGCCTTCAGACTGTGCCAGCTGAGCAGAGGCTGTGCAAGAGAGCGTGTAAGCTGAGTTCATTAGCTAACGAGATGAGGGGGGACGACATGACAGGGACACCTTCTTTATGATTACTAATGTCTGTGATTCCCTCTCTCTCTCCGTCTTACATTCTTTTCAGCCCTATCCTTCTTCCTGCTTCTTATTCTCCTCCTTTCTACCTTCATGCCTTTCTGTAAGGCTTTTGTTTTAATTAATCCCCTAAATGACTTTGATGGATACAAATCTTTCTCGCAATAAATTATACCCTACATAACCAAAAGTAATACTAATGCTAATTAGAAAATGCTTCGAAATTCTTACCCCAGTCAATGTTTGGTAGTAGCAAGTTAGCAACACAGTATTGAAGATTTAAAGGGATAGTTCGCTAAAAATGAAAATTCCGTCATCATTTACTCACCTCCATATCATTTGAACCCGTATGATTATTTTTTTCTTTTGAAACTCTAAATAATTTTTATTTTTCTTTGTCCATGCTATGAGAGTCAATGTTCAAAAATATTAATCAAAATTGTGTGTTTTGCAGAAGAAAGAGTCATATACTGTAGGCTTGGACAGCAATAGGGCATGCAAATGAAGACAGAATTTTCATTTTGGGTTAAAAAATTATAAACATAAGTAGCAACAAACAATATAAGTTTATATATATACACCATTACAATATTTTGGTGAAAAAAAGATTTCACCCCCAAAGAAATGAATACTCTTATTCAGCAAGGATGCATTAAGTTGACAGCAAATACATTAACATTGTTACAAAATATTGCTGCTCTTTTGAACTTTATATTCGTCAAAGAATCATGGGGGAAAAAAGTATGACGGTTACCCCACAAAAATATTAAACAACAAAAGTTTCAAAACGTGTTTCAACATTGATTCAAAAAATCTAAATAAAATCTTGAGCTCCAAATCATCATATTAGAATGATTTCTGAAGGATCATGTGACATTGAAGACTGGAGTAATGATGCTGAAAATTCAGCTTTGGCAAATTAATTACATTTTTAAAAATGAAAAAGGTATTAAAACTTTAATCATATTGAACAATATTACAGTTTTTACTGTATTTTTGATCAAATAAATGACACCTTGGTACGCATAAGTGACTTCCTAGTGAAAAAAGTGGGGGAAAAATCATATCGACCCCAAACTTTTGAAAGGTAGTGTGATAAAAAAAACAAAAAACATATATTTTTAACTATTTGTTATACCAGCAACATTTTGCCAAATAGCTTGAGTAGCTAGCCAGAATATATTTGCCATTTTTTAAAGTATCTGGTAGCTTCACTTACTATATTTTCTACACAGTTTTCCCAACAGTATACAAATGTATACAATGGCTCGCTGGAGCTGATGCAGAGGATTCTCATCTCTCAAATACCAGTGTGTAAGGCCATTTGAGTCAGGTAATGTTTTCCTAACTATTTTCCATACAATATCATCTGCACAGAGACACTCCCATCACAAATTACACAAATACAGTTTAGTTATGATTGATTATACATAATCATGTACTGTATCACAAACAGTCCATTAGTCAAATGTGATCCAGACAAGCCAGAAGTGCACTGAAAACTGTAAAAACCAGTGTCGTTTTCATGTATGTTTAATAATGGAGTAAACAGATGCAGTCGTGCTAGCTGAGCGATTTGATACTTTTGATATCTGGGGAACTGTGCTGCAGTGGTCACACAAAACATAAGGCATCAATCATTCATTACTAGGCAAAATTTTTATAGTAGATTCAAGCTGCAAGAAAACAGCTAAAAATAAAGGCATCTTAAGATGCTGCTTGCTACATCTCAGGGTATGACTCCACAGTAAATCATTGTTGTTGTTCTCCACTGAGAGGGATTCCCTCATGATAAAGTGACACCACATTCTGACATATACACTACTTCCCCTGTCCCACAGATAAAAATAACAGATGAAACGCAAGAGAAACAAACAGAGAGACATTATTTCAAATCGGAAACTGACAATCTATTACAGTTTTTTTCAGTCGCTAACAAGCGTTTGTCCAGCCAGTTGTCACATTTTCAAAACTCTAAACACAATTAGCACAGCATCGGTCTTTTGTGGCCATACCATTCACACATTTCATGTCGTTTTCAAACAATATGCAGTCAGTGAACACATTTCCATAATGCTTACATTTTCTTAACAGACAAGCTATACCTCCCAACAAAACTATGGATTGTTTTTGTAGTATTTACGAATGTTAACACACAACATCCCACAATAGCAAAAACAATATTCCAAACCTTAGATACAGTATAAAAACCTCTGCTTCTGCAATGATCAGTTCAAAAACAATATATCTCAGCTGATAACAAACAAACAATTGAATAATTGACACAGAGCTGATTTATGTTGGGTAAATTGGGCCAACCACAGCTGATTCCAGTCTGGCTTAGACTGGCTTAGAGTGGCAGGGGTTATTTTTTTCTATTACATTGACACTTATACAGTAAAAGAAGGACTGTGAGGAGTGATGTGTTTGGAAACAGAAACAGAAAAAGACAAACACTGTAATGTCTGGAAGAGGAAGAGTAAGAGCAAGGGTCCCAGTGAGAAGAGCAGGCCCAGTGAGAGATGCAGTGAGAGATGCAGTGAGAGGTGCAGGAGCAGTGAGCCAGTGGACCCTATAATGCCGAGCGCATCCTTGCCTTTCTCAATGATCTCCACCAGCGCCTGGGTCCAGAGCAGGATCAGGAGGGTGAAAACATGAGGACCTTTGTAATTACCTGGGACAATGTGGCTTTCCATCATTCGCAAGCAATAACAACATGGTTTGAAGTCCACCCAAGACTGGTAAGTCTCTTCCTTCCACCCTATTCACCTTTCCTCAACCCCAGAGAGGAGTTATTTTCTGCATGGAGGTGGACGGTTTATGACCATCAACCGCATGACCAGATGTCCCTCCTTGAAGCCATGGATGCTGGTGCAGGGACATCACAGTTCATGATTGCCAAGGGTGGATCCAACATACCAAGTGGTTTTATCCCAGGTGCATCGCCTTGGATAATATCAGATGTGATGTTGATGAAAACATGTGGCCTAACCCTGAAGATCGCAGAGATTAGATACAGTAATTTTGTGCTTTTTGCTGTTTTTTTTTTTTTTTTTTTTCAGAATGCTCTTATGTGTTTCATGGATATTTTGTTCACTGTAAGCAATACTGTAAAACTTTTTCTGTTCTATCATACCGTGTTTCTACTGTACCTCCTGTAGTAAAGAGTAAAAGGAAAAAAACTGATTTGCTTTTTACTGGAATGCTTTTGAATGAGAACATTACTGTACATGTGGACATACAGTTCCCAACCAAGACATTTAGTGTAAAAACGGTGGATTGCATGGTTTGCATGCAAATACCTGTAAAACTGAAACATAAAAGTCTATGCAGTTTTTGTAATGTCAAGAATAGCCAGTATTCTGAAACCTGGTGTACTTTGATTGACTGCATGTACCTTGTGAAAAGAAATCAAGTGTTATTCTTTGACAGAATAATTTCATTTTGAGTCAGATTTCCAGTGTTTTGGTAAAGTTAGTGTGTGCAGAGAAAGATGTGTTCTATTTTGAAATGAAGAGTTAGTATATATTTAACAAAATGTGTTTTTGAGAAGAAAATTAACCATTTGGCCAATTGTGTTTTGTAGGTGTGAGTCTGTGTTAAGAGTTTAGAAAAAATATCTGAAGTATGGGTAAGCGCTTGTTAGCGATTGAAAAAAACTGTAAATGTAGGGGCTGATATCAAACACATGGGTACTCACAAAAGAACTGAGACATAGATTTGCCCCTGCTAGATTCAGAATACAGTTACAAGGCTGGAAAATGTATTTTTATTTTATTATAAAATAATTACATTTATTATAAATAATAATACTAATATGTTAACTTAAAGCTGCAATATGTATTTTTTTTCCGCCGCTAAAGGGTCGCTAACCTCTTACAATAACAAGTCTGCTTGCCATAGTCCATAATGTTTGAACGAAATAAGAACAGCGTGCCGCTTAACGTTACGCACTACCCAGTTGTCCACGTCTGTCGCCATGATTACGTCATGGCTATGGCAGTACGAGCGGAAACCATTGCTTTCCTGTCAGTCATTGACAGGCGACATTTTTTCCCGGGATGGGCCATTATTTAAAATAGGAATTCTCTGAAATAAAAAACATCTTTGGAGACTTTTGGTATATTGTAAGTACACAACTGCATGAAATATATCACACTGTGCAAGTGATTTTTGGATATTTTATTACAAAATTCTTACATATTGTATCTTTAAGTATAAATATAATAATATTATTTACACTTAATATTTAATATTATAATTAATTATTATTATTAACAATATATACAATCTGGAGTGACTTATGACATAGAAACTACACTTTTCACCAAATTTACACCCTATGTTGCATTTGAAAACATGAAAGTTTGTGAAGAGCAGGATCAATCATAGAAAAGGAAAGAAAAATCCTGTCAATAAATGAGAGCCTCTGGGAGGCTGATGTGATAGTGTCATCAGCTGGGTGAGGAGTGTGTGCTCTCATACAAAGACAAGCTTTCTGCATGCCAGTCAGAGAGCATTTACGTCAACCTACCACCACCACGTCTGCTGGGAATACCAGAATAACAGCAATAAGAGAGATTAGTCTGTGCAGTGTCGGCGTGAAAACTACACTGATCCGTAGTGTGGGTATTTAACTTGCTAGATGTAATAAATAGAAAAGTTTAAAAGATTGTTATGTGTATAAATAAGCAAACAATTTTTGCATATTTTTTTATGTATTAAATTACTTTCTCCTATCCTAGCTTAATGTTAATTTCTGATTGGTACTTAACAAAATGAATGACTTTACAGGTACACTCAAGACATTGTTTATGTTGTGCTGGTCATTTTTGACATTTGATTACAGAATGAATGACTCTTATGAACTGGTTCTTGTTAGTGAATCAAAAGCATACAGTGCAGCCAATGTAGTCTGATTCATGAATGACTATAATGAGTTGTTTCTTTTTAGTGCTTACAGCTTGCACTTACAATGAGGCCTAAATCAGTGTAGTTACATATACCAATGTGGAGTTAAATATATACATTATGCGTTTTTTCAGTATTTTATAAATATTAATGAATCTTATTATTATTATTTTTTTTCTTAAACTATTAGTTCACCCCAAAAATGACAATTCTGTCTCTGTTTACTTAACCTCATGTCAAACTCTTATTACATGGAATGGAATTTTTATAGTCAAAGGCGTCCAAGCAACATTGGACCCCATTGAATTTCACTGTATGGACACCACTGATACATTTTTCATAATATCTTCTTTTGTGTTCCAAAGAACAAGTATTGGAAAGTAAAATGACGGTGAGTAAATGATGACAGAATTTTTATTTTAGATCTTTTTGATCAAGGAGATGGACAGACGTGGCGCCAAACATTAGTCCAAAACTGATGAGTAAAAACTTTTAGCGGTGCGTAGATACAAAGGTAGATCAAAAAGAAGAAGGAAGATCCGCACACGAATATCGGTCAAAAAAGCTCACGAGATTTATTTACAGAGGCCACAAATAAAGTGCTAAAGTGCAAAAAAAGTGCAATAGTGCAAAAAGTTTTCAGGATCAACCCTTCATCAGTGCAATGTGTTACCAAGCTCAACGCCTGCAACCATTTATATACTCATAAATGGGATTTGATATTTTTGATGAAATCTGAGACTTTTCAGTCCCTCCATTTACAGCTACACAACTACTACTTTGACCATCAAAAAGTTAATAAAGAGATCGTAAAACTAATCCATATGAATTTTTATGTGACGAACAGATTGAATTTAGGTTTTTTATTCACATATAAACATTGATCAGCTAACATTAACAACAGCTCAACCGAACCTGCTTGACGCAGGAGAACAAACCTCTTGCGAAAGCTGAAACCTGCTCTAAAACACACAAGAATGAACCTCATTGTTTCTCGCACGTCAAGCGAACCTGCTTGAGCTTCCTTTTACCAGAGCTTGTGTGTGTGATGATGAATGTTTATATGTGCCTTCATAAAAGCCTAAACTCAATCTGTTTAGTGTATAAAACACTATACCCCTCAATTCATATGGATTAGTTTTACGATCTCTTTATGAACATTTTAAAGCGTCAAAGTTTAAAGTGTCAAAGTTGCGTAGATGTCAAAAGAGGGATAGAAATAGCTAAAACTTCATTAAAAATATCTTCATTTGTGTTCCAAAGATGAACGAAAGTCTTACGGGTTTGGAATGACATGAGGGTGAGTAAATGGTGACAGAATTTTTTTTTTTTTTGGGTGAACTATCCCTTTAATAAAAATTCCTAATGGCTTAAACTACTTTTGACTCCAGAAGCGTTGGACTCTTGCATCCATCTGGCAGCCCAAGGTTCAGGTCAGTCGTAGAGCCAGTTTTCTTTCATATGATATTGATTTTCCTCCTGACATCAACGTGCTTCCTCCCATGCAAACAACAGCATTGACGAAAGACAACCGTGAGTAAAGCGCACAGGAAAAAGAAAACTTCCTGGTAACAGCGGATGAATTCCCGAGAGAGGAGAGGGGCACTCATCCCCAGAGCTCTGCAACTCAACAGGCTGTAGTTAACATGGTGTTTAAAGAGTCTGATGTCACAGCGTGATCTTGCTGCTTGCCCTCTCCATTCCCTGCTAGTGCTCGGCAGGGATAAGCCCAGGAGCTTTGCAGTGCATTCTGTGTGTCAATGAGACTTTCAACAGAAGCTCCAAAGTATCCAACAGGACATTTTGGCGTGATTTAAACAGTGGAATGTCCTCTGAACTCCATCTATAATTGAAGCGGAGAACCCCTGGATGTCACCTCGCGGTCCACGCAAATGTTTTTAGAGGGCACTTAGACCGCAACATGCTCCATTTGCCTTCAGGTCATATGACACATACCAGTCGCTGGAAGGAAATGGTTCCCGGAGCACACCTATTTATCCTAAAGGTGGAGATAATAGGCACTTAGTGAAGTTCAGAGTTAACACTTCTATACACTGATATTACGCCTGATTGAACAATTACAGGCCACAAAGCTGACTATCAGGCTAAAAATAAAGGGGGCGAGAGCAAACAAAAGACTAAATATATTAATAATTCCAGTCTCCTTGACGACGCTCCCTCTCTGCAGAACGCCCACACAGGCTTGCTGAGCTCTGGGCCGATACCTTGTGCGTTTCTGAGGCTTTCCGGTGCATTCTTCACTTTCTGTGCCTTTCCTTCTCTCACTTTCACCTTGAAAGCTCTTTGACCAAACTCAGCCATCAGGTTACAGCAGCATAAAATTAAAGGAAACCACCAGCATTCATCATCATAATGGATCATCGTAGTGCTTCTGAAATCTTTTATGCCACACAGATCAACTTATTCATCTGACAGGTTTCTACACAAAGCTTGACCAGAGAGCAGCAAGTATGATGGAGCTTTTTGTAGATCTAATTACATTTTCAGGCAATACGCTTTAAAAACAAAACAAACAAAAAAAACTGTAATTTCATAAAGCCACCCCCACCTCCCTCTTCACCTGGGTAAGTACCACAAACATCTTCAAATCCATACTAAAGATGATATTGGTTTCCAGGGCAACCACTTATACTTGCCACACACATTGTGCCAGAGCGATCATCTGCTGTGTATCCATGCAGCACTATCACACTGAATATGTTTCATTCGTGTTTGTGCACGGATGAGAATGTCAGTCCTGTGCGTCAGTAGCACTTATGAAATGTTCCCTGACTTCAGATGTTGTCAAGAAAGGCAAAGACTACCCCTCAAAGCATAAGGAGAAAGAGAAAGAGAGAGATTTATGATATTATTTTAAATGCATCCATAAGGAATTTGAGGGGTCTTTCCAAAATGAATCTCACGAAAGCATGTCTAGGTCACATTTAACCCTAAAAATATGTACAACATATATGTTCCATAATAAATAAAGTCTTGAAATGAAGATGTTTTGCATTTGGACATTGTTTTCATGAACAATAAACACATTTCCCCCAAGATTCTAATTTCTGTAGTGAGTACAGATATATTTCTACAGATATCTATTTCTATTTTTATTTTTTGGTCATTTGTCCTGGTCGGGTCCTTTAAATTTCTTTAAAATAATAAAATAAAATAAATACGGTAACACTTTATTTTACACTGTCATTGTTACACGTTACATAGTTACTCGAGTAATAACTATAAACTATGCATAAATAAATGCAACTAACCCTAAAATGAACCCTATAGTAAGTACATGTAGTTAATTAATATTAATCAGTACTTAGATGCATAATTACACTTTAACAAGGACACCTTAAAATAAAGTGTAACCATAAAAGCATTTGTTTTTCTATTTAAATCAGCGAATATTAAAGGTAATATTAAAACACACACACACACACACACACACACACACACACACACACACACACACACACACACACTTTAATTTTTTTGTTAATATATCATTTTATTTCTGTGTGAAATGTGACTGGGACATACTCTTGACAGGTTTTGTGAGATTCACCCCCTGATTGAACACAAAACAGCAGCAGTATATTGATTATGTCTGAATGCTTTTGATTTCTGTGAAATATTCTGCTTGCTAACAGCACATTTTGACAGGGTAATTTAATGCCGCCTGTGCTGGGCCCTCCTCGAGTGGCTGTGTAAGCAGCACGGTCCGTTAGATGCAAATTGTATTTAATTCATTTTTATGGAAGAGTGTAATATTTTCAACAATTTTTTGCCTTTCCCAAGCAATTTTGCTGACAGACAGCTTTGAATGGGATATTTCATGCCATAATTCTTGCACTGCGACTCAACTCTGTGAGTGAAAATATGTGTGTGTAATGACGTTACCACTACCCTGAGAGAGAGAGAGAGAGAGAGAGAGAGAGAGAGAGAGAGAGAGAGAGAGAGAGAGAGAGAGAGAGAGAGAGAGAGAGAGAGAGAGAGAGAGAGAGAGAGAGAGAGAGAGAGAGAGAGAGACTGGTACAGTCAAATGTAATGTACATAAAGCAAATCTTTTTTTTTTACTCAAGGCAGTGACTTTCCCCCACTGACAGGAGAGCATGAGAGCTTTTAGTCTTTAACAGCCCTGCCACTTCCGGTCTGAAGACAGAATACAGCTGCATGCACTGACATCAAGAGCACAACATTGAAAAGTAGACCTTAATAGACAGCGCATGGATCACATTTCAAGCTGAAGCTGTGTCTGCCTTTTATGTAATACATTTGAGTTACAGAATGTTTTACAGATTTTGTCCAAAATAGCAACTGTCGAACCATAAAGGTAAAAGGAAGAACATTCCAGGTTTAGTAAAAGTTAAGCTATAAAATAATTGGCCAATACAAATAAAGATTGTGTTGTGTATTCACTGGAATGCATTTCCATTTAAGGTCTATGGGACAAGGTAATGCACCAGAATAAACTTGAAAATACTGTATTAAATATAACCAGACTTTACATTACATGATAAGACTGTTGTGACTGAATCGCTTACCAAACTCGTCTGAGCAATCATTCAACTTTTACAACTGTGTGAAGGGACGTGACATAACTACTATATGCTTAAAGTCACCCACATATCCAGAGTTTCTTATCTACCTAAAACAGTACTACCACTTAAAATAATGATTTAGACAACAACTTTACAGCTAAAACAACAAATCCTCAATTTAGTTACTACCCACTGTAATTTAGAGCTTGTTTTGAAGCCTGCCCTGAACATCACTTTAACTTTCACGAACAAAGTTGTGTATTGTTAAACCATAACCCAACACAGTTGAATTAACAGAAATGTCTCAGAGCTTTAATTGTACTGAACAAGAAACATTGGTGAAACTTTCAAGAACAAACTTCAGGGTATGATATGATTATACTACAACCTGTCACAGTAAAGAGTGATTCTTTTAGAGCTTGAGCAAAAAAAAACAATGAAGATATTAAGAGGAAACCATGGGAAAGCAAAAAAAAAAAAAAAAAAGCCTCTTGGGTAAAAATGTGGAGTGCATCTCAGTGTAGCTGTGCTGTCTCAGTCTATGCGTTTCAATGCTGTGGGGAAACCACAAATTCTTCTGTGATGTCTACCCATGTCACTACTGAACCTCTGGGACTGTCACTTTTGTCATACAATGTGACGGCAAGACATTCGAAACACATCCGCTCCATTGACTTAGTTCTTCTTGCTTTCATTAACACACGTACTAACTAAAATCTTGATGTGTTTCATGTCTGTCTCTGGCATGTCAGTCTAGCTAATGAGGTACCACAATTAAACGTTCAACACACACACATGCGCACACACCGCCTGCCCACCTGACACTCTGCAAGTGCGAGCCTCATTGCCATGGCAGCTGGCTATTTATACACTATGCCACACAATCAGGCCTTGTCACAGTCAACAGGGGCGTAAGAAAAGCCGTGGATATGTCAGTCAATCAGGACATGTTTTCCTGTGACTCATTGACTAATGGCAAGAGTTAACAGGTTGGACTAAACATGGCTGGATGAGGCAGTTGTGCAATTCTGTCACTATATTACCTCCAACAATCTATCACACACCTCACATACAGTTACACCTGCCGATTAACAGTCTAAATGTCAACAGTTGAGCAACATTTACTTTGGTGAAATAGACATGACTCCTGACTCCACTGAGGGGTCAAGATTTGGTTAGTGTGACCCTGTTAGCCCTTGTTAGCCCGGCTACACACACTGTTCTGGAAACATCTCATGGTTGACCAGGGGTTTATCTTCGGCCATGAAGTTTTAGTGTATATACACTACCAAGTCTCTTATGCTCTCCAAGGCCGCATTTATTTGATGAAAAAAAAGTAAAATTGCTAAATAGCATTACAAATTAAAATGTCTGTTTCCTATTTTATTTTGTATGTTAAAATGTCATTTATTCCTGTGATGGCAAATGTCACATGATCCTTCAGAAATCATATTCCAGTATGCTGATTTGGCGCTTAAGCAACATTTCTAATTATTATCAATGTTATGCTGATGAATATTTTGTGAAATCTTGATACATTTGTTCAGAATTTTTTGAATGAAAGAAAGAAAACAGAACAGTTTTTTTTTATTTTATTTTTTATATAAATCTTTTATAAAATGTGACCCTGGACCACAAAACCAGCCACCTGGTTAAATAAGCTTTCCATTGATGTATGGTTTGTTAGGATAGGACAATATTTGGCCGAGATACAACTACAGGTATTTGAAAATCTGGAATCTGAGTGTGTAAAAAAATCAAAACATTGAGAAAAGTTGTCCATTTATGTTCGCGATTGTGCTGCATTCACTCACAAAAATAGATGTTTTATATATTTACGGTAGGAAATTCACTAAATATTTTCATGGAACATGATCTTTACTTAATATCCTATAAGGATTTATAAAAAAAACTATAATTTTGACCCATGCAATGTATTGTTGTTGGCTAGCCTACAAATATACCCGTGCAACATCCAGTGTCACAAACAATACATATCTTTACTGTCATGCACTGTACTGTATGTTCATTGCATCACTGCTTATACTATCGTAGAAAATGTCTGAAGTGTATCCAGCCCTAACCAAAAAATATTTTAAAATGATATACTTTGTAATCTTCAGTCCAGACAAAGACACAAAAACATAAGCGAATAAAAAACAACCCATCAAATCAGCATAAGTCAACGAGCAACTATTCCACATTCAAACACCTTTAAACATTTGAAAAAGCTCTGCCTTGATACAAAAGGGGCTATTCAAGCTGGGATGTTGAAGAACAATACCTTTTAAAGGCAGACTGGGGTCGAGGAAATTCTAAATTGAAATTCCTAAAGCCTTTGGTGTTGTCAGCCACACTTACAAGTGAATTGAACACACCAGGACACTTACAGGAGAATCTGTATTGAACACACCAGGGGCCTGTTACTGAAATTAAACAAACACAAAATGAAAGCTGCTTCATGTGACATATTGACAGAGTAAGGTCCTATTAAATATGTATGTGTGTGCTTGACTATGAATGTCAGAATAACAGAACATAGCTTAGTACATAGTACAATTACAACAACAACTGGGAAATAAAGTAATGCGCTGTCAACAATATATATTGTAAAAAGTTCACGAGTAGTAAATCTAAACAATATGGCTTATTTCCGTTCTGATATGTCTGTTTGTGAGCTATGTTAGATAACGTTAATGATTGTAGTTGAAACAAATTGTTAAAGAGGACCTATTATGCCGTTGTTGTTGTTTTTTTTTTGTTTTTTTTGTTTGTTTTTTTTTGGGGGGGGGGGGGGGTTATTAGAGTTGGTTTTAATGCTTCAATGTTCAAAAAACACCTTATTTTTCAGTTAGCATTAACTGAAAGAGTTAGCATCTCTCTTCCTGGTCTGTGACGTCCTGTCATGGTGGTCTGATTGATTGGTTGAATCAGTGAGCTGTGATTGGTCAATCGCTTCGAGTGTGTTTTAAAAATGTCATGTCTCTTACCATAACTGCGATAGATCCTTGGTGGAAAAAACAGCATCACTTGGATATGGTGACAACACACTACTAATGCAACTCAAAGAGGCCTCGCCCCCTTTATTTTGTGTATGCTTTGGGCAGGAATTATTTAAATGAGGAATATTGTGACGTGTACATTCCTGGAAGAAAATGTAACACTACAATCAAGATGTTTCGGGGAGTTCAGAAACAGAGCTGATGTAGAGAACAACCGCCTTTGAAGTGGACTTTGCTTTGTAACTTTGCAGAACTTTATCATTCTAAAGAAAGTTGAAAATGTAAAAAAAAGGACAATATGTCGTCTTCAATGCTGGGTAGATACTGCACGATTTTATCCCTGATTTTCACTCACCAACAGTTTTGTGGAAAGCTTGTGGAAATAGCCAAAATAGGAGGCAAAAAGCTGATCGTTCACGTGAGTAACAACCGCGTAGTGTGTATTATCAAAGACGTGATCTGAGTGAAGCGCCGATTTGTCGCCGAGAGATATTTAGCATGCACCAATCACAGCATGGTAAGTATCTGGACCTGTCACCGACTGTCCTGCAGTGTGAAATGTGTATTGACTGGAATTACGTCTGTGAAGACCAACAGCCAAAGAGAGAATAAAATACAGGGCAATAGAAAATTCATAGACCCGCATCAGAACATCAGCAAGCATGGCTTCTGCAAGCTCTTCTTTTTTCCCCCGTTGCAAATCAGCGCACAGACATATTGACATACTTTGTAGACCAGACAGAGTTTGTCGGGGATTCTTCCTATTGGAATGTTGTGAAATGTGTGACGTGACCCCCCCCTGTCGCCGATCTGTCATGTAGTGTGCACACAACAGCAACTAAATGTCATGTAGTGCAAGAAGAACAGCGATCCAACGATTTTGAAAATCGTGTAGTGTGTTCCCATCACATCAGTATCTCAACATATGCAAAATCCTTCTCAAATGACACATTTCAGCACCACGGACAGCGACATTTTCTATGTGTGACGCAATGATTTCGCCACTATGCATCTATAATCCATTTTCCTTCTCGCAAACAGTAGTTTGAGCAAGTAGTCATTCAACTTTGATGCATATATGAATGAATACTAAGATACTTTTTTTTTTTCTCACACCAGCAAACACACTCTCAATCATATCACTTCAAAGATAATCTCAAGAGAGATTAACTATTTCATACGGTCTGCATAAGCAGTCATGTATACACAGGCGGAGTGTGTGCAGATATGCCTGTATGGGTAATGTTTCATATTGCTCTCTATTCCTGTCATTCCCTGGATGCTTAACTGTCTCACAGAATAATAATCACACTGACTTCTGTAATCCCTACTGTGCACAGAGGTTTCCCTGATATCCCCACTGTGCTGGGCTGCGTTGAGCTTTGCTGAGCTGAGCCACACACATACACATACACACACGCACACACATCCTTTTCCTCACCCTGCCTGGATCACTGCTATTAACAATATGGGCCAAGTAATCCTAATTTGTACCTCTAAAGAAAGCTAATCCATTATACAGAAATAACTAATCTGTAAAGAGCAAACACCATTCTTAGGCTGGAAAATCCTGTTAGCGTCTGCTTGATTACCTTACCATTAGACTTCCCGTGCAAAGCGCTCTAAGTTCAGTCACATGGCTAACCTCATCAACCGGGCTAATGTCTGCAGCACTGTTGATTTCGGCTACAAATTGAGTTAATATTTCATGCTGACAGGGTCAGTTTTACTCCACGGGAGAACTAAAGCTAAATGTGTGTCTTTAGTGAATAATTCACATACTGTACCTGATAAGACTAAGTGTGGCCGTGTTTAATTATTAATGATCTTAATATTGCAAAAATGCACTGATCAATGCATTTCTACAGTGAGTGGGAGAAGTGCAAAGGAAAGGAAAGATGTGGGCAGAAGAGTTGGGCTGAGTAGCATAGCATTACAGACAGCTCCAATCAGAGCAGCGCACATCTCACATGACGACAAGCGAAAAATGACGCAATAACAAGTTTGGAGTGTTTTCTTACCGGTAGAACTAAATCAAAAGTAACTGCCAAGCTAAAAGCTCATTAACCTGGACAACCTGCTAAATTTCAGGGACAAATATTCAAAATGAATACCCGATGGCATATCTGGGCTGATTTTTCAAGTTGTAAGAGTACGATTATTTTGTGATTGCATGGATTGTGTGACTTTCACTGCTCTGAGCTCCAACAGACGTGTTTTGGGGTTAATCTAAGATTAGTGCACCTTGTTCAAACTCTCACCTTTAAAGGTAAGATCAGTGACAGTCTTAAAGGTAAAGTGACATATCAAATCTCTAGGATACATATCCTCTGTTGTGACACAATGCCAGAGCAAATCAAAGTCAAAGTTGAGATCAGACATAACGACTTTCACAAAGAACGCAATATTGATGAAATTAAATTGCAAATATGTCAACACGGTTTTGATCCACACTGGGACAATTGTCTGACATATCATGCTACGGACAGTAGATGAGGACAGATGCTGGACAATTTCATCTTGTCAGTGTCTATCAACTTTACAAAAGAATAAACACAGGTCCAGGTGACTGAGGATCACTTCTTGTGTCACAGTCAAGCTGTGTCCTTGGCATATGTGTCCATCCCCTTGTGGGACTCTAAGCTGACAGCATCCTCCTTTCAGTGCCCAGGTGAGAGGGCTAACCTATCTGCATATTCATGACTGTGAAATGGACATGGTCTCCATAGAGACAACCCTGTCTCATTCTCTGATGTGGACATGTACCACTGAGAAGCTTTGACTCGACATTATATACAGTATAATTAAGTCTATGTACCAAGTCTGTATGAGTTCTACAGTCAAAACAAATATAGAATGTATGTAACACAAACATATGCTTCAATTTTATCCACTAATGCTATAAATAAAACTTTTTAACTGTGTTACCCATGTATTCATGAATCATAAACACTTCAGTACAGAACGCAAACTTTTATTGACTCAAAAAGCACCACTACAGTTTCTAGTCCTAAAATGTGGGATATTTTTCAAGTTTAATTTTTTTTATATATTCAAATCACAATAAAAGCTATCATCTGACATTGGAAGTGATTTACTGGTGCTGATCTGCACTGAGAAAGCATTAACATGATGAAAAAACACCACATCCTCGACAATGAAGTCCTGGCAGGATTTTAATATTAAAAACACTTCCCTTACTAGACCTTGGCACTAAAACAGATTGAGCAAAGCTCTAGCACTCACAAGCAGAAGACACTAAGCTCTGTGGGTTCAGCACCATGGACAGCACCACGGAAAGCTCTTTTACAAATTCACAGGACATGTCCAAAAGTCTGCTTATGCTACTCATCAATAGTTTGATAAATAATTAAAGATAGAAACAGACATACCATGTTGACCTCCGACACCATGTCTATGCTCGCCACATCGATGCTCATGCCTACTGCCACTGGTGCACCTTAAATGAGAAGAAAAACTTAACCCTCAAGTTCACCAAAACCATTTATTAATTGTATATCAATCTTTAAAACAATATTTAAATACTTGTAAGTAAGTAAAATAAAAGTAAGAAATAATGAAGTGAGCGACATCATACCTCCAAAGTCTGGTCGAAGACGAATGTCATACCCTTTCAAAAGCTTGTCTACGGTCTCTTTGACAAAAGACATGTTTCCTGGTTCATTGGCGCTGTGAAGAAACAATAAAGAAGGTTATTCCATCACATTAGAGCTCAGGAGGTCTATGCTCTCGCGCCATGGTCTCCACCAGCTCTTCTTACCTTTGAGCACAGCACATCACTGCCACAATTACCGGTAATGAAAGAACACCAAACAGCCTTCGTTTCTGTATTCCAAACATTCCTTATACTCTTTCAGACAAGGAATCGAGCGACAAAACTGACGTTGTATGGCTTCCTTGCGTAGGGTAACACGTTACGTTATTCCATCAGTGGGTCTTTGCTAAACTCCAATTACTGTCAAATACGCGTAAACAAATCGCTGCGATCCGCGTTTTCGCTCTCTTGCGGAGACTGCGTTATTTGGTTAGGTGCTCGGTGAATACAATGCATTTTGCCCAAGACACTACCGGAGCTTGCAGCAGGGGAGTCTGTGTTTGGGGCACAGCCAGATCTCCATCCTTCGGTTTTGACGCTCGTAGCTGTGCTGTCCCGAATCTACACCCTCTGTTGAAGTCTCAGTCTTACGCCTCTTTTTTGGTTTCAGCTAAGCAAAGCAAGGAATAGTTATTTTCCCACATATAGCCAACAAAATAAGCTGGTTATCAGATAAAACGCGAGAATTGGAAACTGAAACGTCGGGTACTGATTTCGAAAATGATGACCGAGTCTACCGGAGTGTGATGAAATTGACATGTGAGCACGAGGACTTCACTATAAGTAAAGTGGTCACGTGACATTCCACAAGCTTCGGCGTGAAGTCGGTTTCGCTGGTGTGTAGTGCGGAGTTTACCGAAATAACTGTTTCAACATGTAAATTCAAACAAACACTTAACTGTATATCGCAACAAAACACCGGTGTCGTTTCGTTGGGCTCGTTAACTAGTAGAAAAAGTGTATACACACAAGCGAGTAAACGTTGAAGAGAACGACTGGAAAGGGTTTCCCAACTCTTCGTTCATGGAGAACAATAAAAGGGTGAGTATTTTAGCTCGTGTATTCTTGCCGTTCCTGCTGGTGGGTGTAGCCTACATCACAAATCTTTGTGAGTGGAAAGCAACTTAGTTACAACAAATCCAAACCAAATCACAACTTCTTGCGTTCAATTCGTCCTTTGCTGTTCAAGTGCAGGAAATGTAAACATCAGGTTTGGGGGTTTCTTACTGGAAGACACAGGAAGTCAAAACCAAAGTTGAGGAGGGTCCATAAAACTATTAATTCGTTTTACATATAAGTAAAGTATATTATATAGACCTTTCATAAGTATTTTTCAACAAAATTGCAAATCCATAAAATTCACGAGGCCTATAGGCTAACCATAAACAGTTTGCTGGACTGGACTTTCAGTTTTCGGTATCGGGCATTATTTACATTAAGAACTGGCATTATTTATCACTTTCTTATAGATATGTAGCCTATTTATTATAGGCTAAATATATTATAAAAAAAATAGCATTTTGTTTAAAATGCCTATATGCTAAAATGAAGGGGGAAAAAACCTTCAAAATTATACTGTCATAACTGTTAAAGGTGCAGTAAGCGATTTCTGGTAAACCCTGTTGATATTTAAAATCACCAAAACAAACACACCCCTATCTTGATGCCTCCAGTCCGCCCCCAGCTTCACGTAAACGTACACATATGCAACACAAGCAACGACTATGGCGTAAACGTAAACGAAAAAAAACATATATTAGGAGAAAGTCATCTCACTTTTCGGACACACTTTGGGAGCTTTGAATGCTTTAGGATGCTTGAAACGGGCAGTGGAGAAGATTTACACATTCCAGGCTTATAATAATGCAAATTAATAAGTAAGCGAAGATAACATGAGTATATATTTAAGTAAGACAGCATATCTTAGTTCTGTCACATCTGTAAAACTCGGCAAAACCAACATTACTCTTTTATTGAGAAGAAATAAAGCAACCTCGGCGTCCATTTTCAGGCCTTCCCGCTCCTTAAGGTCTCTCCAGTGCTCGAAAGCTTCTCCAATATTAACATGGGTCCTACTTGCCTGATCGTAACCCTTCTTTTTAAAGTTATAATCCCCTGGCCTTTTCATCTTTTGTATTTTGTCTTCCATCTCCCTTTCTATAGTCGTCCTGCTATGTCTGTCTTGTGCACTGAGCTTTGTCTCTCATGTATACACCCCTTACTGCTGATTGGCTACAAGCGTGTTTTGGTGCTCGGTCCGATCCACTTTCAACAGCGTTTTTCAAAAATGGCTTACTGCACCTTTAAGTGGCTACTCAGTTCATTCCTTCCATTTGAGTGTTATGTACACTAGCAGGCTAATCTTTCTCTTTCTGAGAAGATCATTTCAGCTGCACATCTGCTACATCAAGGTATGGTGGTATCAAATGGCAGTGCGTTATAACTTTATTAGAACATTACATTTATAAGAACACCTTCTGTACTGTAGCCAACCTCTGCATGCAAGCATACACACTAATAGTGATAAACAGAACATCGTGGCACAGAGTGGAAGGAGAAAAATGCTGCTGTATTGATACCTTCTGTGATAAAATCAATCTGATATATTACTTGTTCTCACTACCACTCCCCATCAATGGATATTAAGGCTCCTCCATTGAGCCTCTAGACAATTTTATTATACATAATCAGATTTTCAGTGAGGCTTGACAGTCTGCTGGAGATTAAGCAGAAGTGTAATGGCTTCTTCCAAGCTTTAAAAACTCATTTAACTAATCCTGTTAATTTGACCTGTGTTCAAAAAACTGGTCTGCAT
This sequence comes from Phoxinus phoxinus, assembly GCF_949152265.1. Classification (NCBI taxonomy): domain Eukaryota; kingdom Metazoa; phylum Chordata; class Actinopteri; order Cypriniformes; family Leuciscidae; genus Phoxinus; species Phoxinus phoxinus. The sequence continues at coordinate 11,642,926 of NC_136886.1, forward strand.
TGTTCTGACTGAAAGGTTGTTTAAGGGAGCTGTTGCTGGATTTGATATGGTCAATGGTCGAAGTTAGTGGCCTTCTTAAATCCCCCAAGCTACATTAAGACTGTAGTGTGCAGACTGATGCCGGGCTAATGCTTTTAGAAGCAGATCCCGGATGCAGAGGGATGCGGCTGTGCTTCCTGGTACTGTCTCAGAAGCTTCAGAGCCGAGGACTAGTCTCCACCGAGATGTCCATTCTTCTTGAGCTCTCAAGTAGCCTACATACTATTTTTTTTTTTTTAGCTCGGCAACATTTAGCATTTGATCCGCTGCCTGAATAGTGTTAGTAGAACTATATTATTGATACATCACTCTTCATTTTTGAATTGTTTACAAATATAAATCTGTTTTAGGAAAGCTGGTCCTCCTGGGTAACCATTCCTATTCAGTTATTGAGTTTGAATTTATAATTTGAATGTAAGGAAAATAGAATTACATTAGAATTGACATTCGTAAACAGTCATTTTTAACTAGGAAAGCAACGATTATTTAGTCCTTGAATGTTATAGATTGAAATTTGTATTTTGTTTATTTCATCATATTTTATAAAATAACTTTTTTGGACCAAGGTGAAAGTGCACCTCATTTCCCAAAATGCCTTACTGGTGTTTTTGAATTGCAATTCAATAAATTCCCTTTCCTCTCATTCCATTTCAACTTTGAGTGTGGCCAGTTCCAAACTCATGAATTGGCTGGGTGTAAATTCTTTAGGCCTGACATTTGTTTCTGAAAACACTTACTTGTACAGAACTAAAACGTAAAGTTTTAGACTTATGCTCAGTAAGTGCCCTTGCCCCTTTTACTATCACGTTGGCATTAATAGAGTATAATGTGTTCAATATTCAATTCTAAGATGATTTCTTTTTGTAGCTGTACATGTGTAGCTGGAATGATTTCTATGCTTCTTGCAGCATAAACATTTATAAAGAGCAGCTACTATAAGGAGAGAGATAGAAAGCGAGGGTAGCTCTGAACAGCACTTACCCACACACACCCACATCCCATCATCCAAACAAAGCACTCCACTCACACATCATCTGCAAATGCAAAGGCTCCTCAGTGTGTGGGCTGAGCAAATGGCACCAAGTCACGGTCACACACCAAGCCAAATGCTGTTAATGCTGTAGATTGCCTTTAAAGTAACACTAGTCAAACAGGCTGTGGGAGGACTGAAACCTTTCACGATCCCTGCCTTTAAAATGACCAGTGTCCCCTGACCTCTCTAAATGTGAGGCAATAGGCCGCGTCCACAAGTCACTTTGCTTTATTTCGCCCGATGAACTATCAAAGCAATTTTCTGATCTACTGTATAGGGGTGAGGTAGTATCACTTGGGGAATAACTGGTTTCCACTGAAAGGGTTTTTCCTTCCATTCGTGTCAATTCACAGATGCAAAAGACCTCTCTCCTCCGCACGCCCCCTCCACCCCCTCCAGATTAAATGGACACAGATAAATAGTTTCTCTGGATGGAGTGAATATTGCACTGTGCTGAATGAATAATGTATGTACGTGGCTGACATTGTCGGCCTGATTTGTTTTAGATTGAGACAGAACTCTGCAAAATCACTCGTAATACCCATTGAAAAATTCAGACCCCTGCGATACTGCGAAACTCTGATCCTGAGGCGTTAACAACATGCTAGATAATAGGGAAGACAAATATATTTTAAATAAAACAAAGATTATTGGAGTAAGTCTTACAAGAAAATACTATTTTTAGTCTTTCTACTTCAAAATGTCATGTTTAAAATGTCATGGTTTTTTTTTTTTTACCATACAAATAAGTCACTTACCTCGTGTCATAGATTGCAAACAGCTTTTTATTCCCATCCACAGCATTCCTGCAAAACAGAAAGGGAGGTGATGTTACTATTCCCATCATTCAATGCCATGTTACTATTTTTGGAATCAACACACTCTCTTTATGAAGGTTCTGATTGTGTACAGTTTAAAAAAAAAAAAAATCCCAAAAACCATTATCAAATATATCACTTTTAACTCATAACATATGTCTTTAAGAGATGCTTTTTTTGTCTTTCTGGTGATCTTAGTTATTCTAGCTCAGTTTAACATGCGCACACACACACACACTTGCAACTAGATCATGTTTATCAGATGCTCGCTGGACACAGGTGGACTGCAGAAGTAACAGCTGCTCTTGTGTTAAAATCTCTGGAGTGCACATCAATGGAGTCAATCAACAGTCAGACAAAAGCGCTTCAAAAATAAATCAATCCCCAAATCACATTACTAAATATCACATTATGCTTAGAGAACATGAACCTAGAAATAATCTTGTCCTATAAGAGATGCATGTTTTTTTTTTCTCGATAGCAGTGTGACCATTAAAGCCAGCCCAAAGCAGATGTTTCATTTACTTTCTTTGATTCTCTTGCTGTAAATCAATGTAACAGCATACATTACCCGTGTGTGTGTGTGTGTGTGTGTGTGTGTGTGTGTGTGTGTGTGTGTGTGTCCCAGTTGTCCTGTCACCCCAAATCAGCATAAAATGTGTCATTATAAAATAAACTGGTTCATTAAGTTCTTTTGACTTATGAACAACATGAAATTGGAGCAGGTAGAGCTTTTTAAGGTTTTCATTTATCGACTGAGGCACTGCAGTGATAGTCAGCATCAGAGAGAAAAAAATGGGATTAGAGTTCCCTCTGATGGCTGTCCTCATTACTACTCCATTCTGTTTCATATAAAACACTTTCTCTCAAACCACTTTTTATATCCAGTCCTATCCAATCAATATTATGTATCTTTGACTGATACCTTGATATATTTATATACCTATACTTCATATATATTTTAAACTATTTATACAAATGACTATTCTATAATTTACAACTCGTTATAATTGGGCAAACTGATACTTTTAAACCATAATTATCCTCAGTGGAGATATAATGATCCGCATGTAGAGAAAGCCAGTCTTCATTAAACAGCCTGGCGCATGGGGAGCTGCCTAGAGCTAAACGCTCGCGCGCAAAATGCATAGTAAGCAGAATTGTTGGGAAATCCACTCATTTTCTGGCGTCCGCGTTTGTACCGCGCGCAGGGGACGGGGGTAATCGCGCTTTTCTCTGAATAAGCTCAAACAAGATAAGTTTCAAAACCCACGGCCGCTTAAATTTCCCTCGGGGGGTAATTATGCCGCGCGAGCGGAGGTGACGTCCTATTACTTTGGTCCCAAATACGAACAAATGCCTCTAGAGTGACAGTTGGGCTAGAGTGAGGAGAGCAACGGACGTCAAACCCGCCGACCCGGTAAGCGGAGAATCCTGTTAAACTATGTAACGCTTGAACGGTTGCGCAGATAAGCGTTGATATGTCGTGCTAGGCTACAACGGGGGAAAGTAATGGTCTGTTAAAGGTAATTTGTTGACTAGAGGGAGAATAGGGGAAGAGAGAAAACAAAGACTATTTTAAGGGCTGCCTGGTTACTGTCTTTCAATTGGATTTAGGAGTGATGAAGGGGTCTTTGGGATGCGGTGGAAAGGAAGGGATGTTCTGCAGCGGCTGTTCAGTCACTGAATCGTAAAAGAGGACAGAACAATGAGCCTGTATGGTTAAGACTGGATATATCTGAAGAATAACGCAACTACTGCTGCTGTAAGCTGAACGTTGCGGGATTTTTGCTCACTGCTTCAAAGGGAATTCATTGCATTTGTTTTTTTTTTTTTCAACGTGGATCCACTGCACCATTCAGGTATTTAAGGTAAGATGCGAGGCTTTTACTGTACACGATCTCTGCTCAACTCTGCTTTGTAGGACTCACTGCAAATGTTCGACAAGTTTATACGCCAGAGGCTGTTAAAACTAAGCGTTACAGCTGCTGCAAACTCAGCGCTCCTAAACGTTAACGTTACTGCTTTTTTACAAACGGTCACGTTGAAAGAAATGTCGCAAACTGGCATTCAAGGGAAATGCACAACATAGAAAAGATTCTTAAAATTTGATTGAAAAAAGTTAATTAAATAAAAATCTAAAAAATATAATATAACTTGTATAGTAGCCTATCTGAAATTGGCAAATAAATAATATAGTTAAATTAAATTAAGGCATTTGATTGCATTAATTATTATTATTACTTATTTTTATTATGATTATTATTAAAGTAATAATGAAATAAGTTTACTGATCATCCTGTTTTAGGGATTTTGCATACACCTCTATTTCTAAATTACCTTCTCAATTTATTTTAAATTAAGTGTGCATAATTCATGGAGTTTCACGGAGAATGATAAGATTATCATGCTGGTATGAATGACTCCATATTCTGGACTCTTTGCAGGTATGGGATATGGACCACACTGCAGCGCCAAAATGAGAAGTCTGTGGGTCGGTGTTTTGTTCATGACTATCACCTGCCATCTGAGGTAGATTACGTTTAATGTAACTTTCTATTTCTCATTGACTTCATATTATTTTCTAGTTAATTGCAGGAGTCAATTCATGTAACATATGTCTATTGATATCTTATGAATGCACATTTTCCAGACAATTTGATCATTGTGGTCACCTAATGGATAGGAACTAATACTTGTAGCTATTAATTATATGTATGGTCTTGTGCATCAGCCTCTCCCAGTCTACTACAGGGACTCCTAAAGAGTCAGAGCTCAATGATAACATCACAATATTTACACGAATCCTGGATGGATTGCTGGATGGCTACGATAACAGACTGCGACCTGGGCTTGGAGGTAAACTCTGCCTAGATACCATGCATAGATACTTCATAAACATCATCTGTAGCAAAATTGTGATTTAGCGAGAGGCAGGGTTTTTTTCTTTCTTGTATATTAGGGCAATATAAGTCTGGCATTGACCTCTGGTAGTTATATTGAAAAGATGTCTGCAAATAAAGGCAGATGGTTAAACGCCTGCACATTCCATCGTGACCAGCAGCATGAAGGACTTTCAAAAGAAAAGAAAAAAAAAGAGAGAGATGCTGCTTCTATTCAATCCACTACTGGGAGGAAAAGTACACAAAAAAGAAAAAAAAATGCTGTGTTTTCATATAGGAGATGTTTGCACAGAGTAGAAGTGATCACGGAAATTGCCCGGTTCTCAGTGAAAATCAAACAGCCACTATTTCCCGGCACTCGCAATTACAGTGTTCTTGCAAGAGACAGAGAGAAGAGGGTGGGCGAGAGAGAAGGGATATGAATGTGGCTGCTGACCTTGAGAAAGCTATCGTTCTTTTCAAAAGGTGCAGGTTTATTGTTCTCAGAGGTCAAAATCATGCCGTTGTGGCAGAGAAAGAGAATAAACACTTTTCCTGTGAGAACTGTAGCATCAGCGACATGATGTCAATTGACAAATGATGGATTTGGGAAGGAAAGTGCAGTCAGGAGCCTGGACTTAATTGCTTTTCATTTAAAATGAATACAACTAACAGAAATAATGTGGGTGATTCAAAGCGTACTTTATTGGAAATTCTGCATATTTTATATACAGTATACATTCTCTCTATCTCTCTCTCTCTCTCTCTCTCTCTCTCTCTCTCTCTCTCTCTCTCTATCTCTCTCTCTCTCTCTCTCTCTCTCTCTCTCTCTCTCTCTCTCTCTCTCTCTCTCTCTCTCTCTCTCTCTCTCTGTATAGTATAGTATAAAATATGTTGAACTTCCATTATAGTATAAATATATAACATCCAAAATGAAACTTAAACTAATAAATCACTATTTGTTTGTGGCTTTACAGAGAAAGTGACCGAAATTAAGACCAACATCTTTGTCACCAGCTTTGGGCCAGTGTCAGATACTGAGATGGTAAGTATTTAAAGCATATTCTTTCTTCATGAAGAAACACCATTCATTCACCTCTACAGCTGTAAATTCCCAACTGAGATCACTCTTCATCAAGACCCCCTTCATTAAATCCTGCCTCACTCTGTTACATTACTTCACCTCTGCAACATTTCCTGAAATTCTGCATGCAATGTTTTAGGTAGGTCACACTATGATTGGATGAATGCAACTTTGTTCATTTTTATAAACAGTCATGTGACACATTTGATTTTGCCTTCAGGCAAGGTCATCGCTGTAATTCATGGGCCCCTGGAGAAAAAGTTTATGGGGAGGCCTTAGTGTGCCCCTCCTCCTCATCACAGGGCCTGGGGTTCCTCACGACGACCCTGCCTTCTGGTGCACACTAAATGAACATTTTCCTTTGAACAGGAATACACCATTGATGTGTTTTTCCGTCAAAGCTGGAAAGATGAGCGTTTGTGTTTCAAAGGGCCAATGGAGATGCTACCTCTGAATAACCTGCTGGCCAGCAACATCTGGACACCTGACACCTTTTTCCTTAATGGCAAAAAATCCATTGCTCACAACATGACAACGCCCAACAAGCTTCTGAGACTGAAGGATGACGGGACGTTGCTGTACACCATGAGGTACCAGTTTAAGCTACAATGCCTTGTCATTTCACAGTATGAAATGCTGTCTGCATGAATGGATTTGAGTATGGGTAGTACAGCCATACATTTGATCCTCATCTCATTTATGGCCTCCTCACCTCTGTTTTGCACCGCTGAACCCTCTGCCATGTGACAGATGTGTTAAGCACACATGAACTCGGCTCCTGCTGAACTCAGCATCTCATGTTCCACATCGTACAATCTCAGTGGGAATGTTCAGCTTGCCCCTGCTAAAGCTTTTTCTCTATACTTTTTTTTATGTTGTCTTCTCACAAGAGGACACATGAGTTTATCTTTGTTGTTGTCATTAGTGGTTCCCCATGCTTTAGATTCCTCATACTTATTTATTCTCTTTATATTTCACAGACAAAATTCTTCTTGCTCTTGTTATGCTTTAGACTTGAATGATACTACATATATTATTACTGATGCTACCAAGACTAATCACACTGACTAATCATTCTTGCACTTTTGACTAAACCACTAAACCTCATATATGTTAGCTAGTTAGATTCGCAATCTTAAATCTTTTGACTTTGGTTATAGTGTACTGATGCCCCAAATGCTCTATTTGGGGACACTGCAATAACATAGAGGTAGATTCAAAATTTGTTGAAACTCCACACACATACTGTATCTAGTTTCTTTTTCTGTTTGTGCCCTAGACCAGTCATCCAAGGGTGTTCCAACCTAACGGTGTACAAGAGAAAAGAAAGTAAGGGGGGTGAGACAAAATAAGAGATAGAAACAAAGGAAAAAGAGAAAGTTGGCAGTATGTTTTATGCCCCTGTTGTTGAGTTGTTCTTCACAGACTGTCTGCTCCATTACTCGCGATACCAGGGTAGAGGGAGAGAACACACACACACACACGCACACACACACACATACACACACATACACACACACACAGTTTCTGCTCTCCCAGCTATCATCAGCAACAATCTACTGCCAAGTGCCGTTCACTGCTGTGTTAGTGCTGCTGTATAAAAGCCGCTATTGTTGTTCTCAAAATGGCATCAATACTAAATCCTCTCTATAGTAGAACCTGCTTGTTTAAGTGCTGAATTCTGAGGCGCACAATCGTAATAGTGTTTGGATTATGGTGGTTATGTATTAGTTATTTTTATTCTCTGAGGTTACAGTTATGATGATCCATTATATAATGAGTTATTAGCTTTTATTAACTCAAATTCAAATGCAATGGGGAATTTGGTGAGTTTTCCATAGAGGTAACAATTAGATTTCATATTGTGGGTCTAAAAGCAATTAAAAATAAATGGAAAAGGCAAAGAACATGGATCATTTCATTACACAAAACACATTCCTTGCTCATTTGCAAAGCTTCGCTGTTTTTTATTATTATTATTGCGTTGTATATTGTGAGACTAAACACATATTACAAAATTATTCAATTGATAAAGCCTTAGATAGAGATGCTTTTTTAGACTGTAGATTGAACGAGATCATCAATCAAACATTAATGACTCTGAGAGGAAATGACTTGGACCATGTCATTTAGAAATCAATGGTGGAGCTATTGTAGCTTGCCTACAATAAACTCTGCCCAGTGTTGCATTTCCTAACAGTGCAAACCATTAAAAGGGCTTTTTACCACTCACTAATGCACACATTGTTTCCGGAAAAGTGATCAGCAGTGAGGTTTTTTCTTTTCTTGCTGAGATGGAAAGGAGCACCTTAGCTGCCATGAAAAAGCAGGGCAAAACAGTTTCACCACCCACATTCTAAAAGTGGAACGCAGTCTACAGGCTTTTATTAGAGTTAAAAAGGAGGTTACGAGACCGAACAAAATGGAGATGTTCTAGAAAGTCAAATCTTCTGAAGGATCTGCCATGTTTTTAAAATAACTTTTTTAGCTTGAGGTTGATGTTGAGAAAATGGTGCAGTAGGCAAACATGCATTGTAAAAATTGCATATATATATATATCTATATATATATATATAAATCTGTTAATAAAACAACAGGGTTTTATAAATAATAACAACAGTGTCATAATAACCAACATAGACATTGAGGGGTTTGTAAAAATCCACTTCAATATTCAGATTAATGGTAGACCAATATGAGTTTTTCAATGGGCAATTGTTAAAATTTTACATTTGATCCCCCTTAAAATCTGTGACCCTGGATCACAAAACCAGTCACAAGTAGCACGGGTATATTTGTGGCCAACAATACATTGTATGGGTCAAAATTATAGATTTTTCTTTTATGCCAAAAATCATTAGGCTATCAAGTATAGAGCTATGATGTTCCATGAAAATATTTAGTACATTTCCTACTGTTCATACTGTTACACACACACATGTTTTCTTTTCAACTGTTTATGTTCACTTAAGACATAACCAAATATGTTTCGCAAGGATACTTGCCTATATGGGCATTTTTACATAATTTTGTGTGAATGTGTCCGCTCAAGCGCAAGACGACATGAAAGAGAACTCGATTTAATAGGCTATTCACGCGCTGTCTGAGAGGCATCTTTCTGGGCGTTTAATTTGTTTAATATTCTGTTAATTAGATACATTTACTTCATAGACATCCTTTCTCTGATATCTCCATTTTGCTCTCTGTTTGCTCTTTTTTTTCTTTCTTTCTTTTTTGTCACAAGCACTGTTACTGTACACGCTGCGTGGTATCTGTTGTTGGTATCGGAGCATTTTAATGAGTACGAGCACACAAGTGCAGTATCGGGCCCATACCGATACTGGTATTTTCGATATATTGCAATGACACATACACGCACGTATATGCAACCCTGAAAGCTACATACTTCAAATATTAAAAAAATATTACAATATTATCTTTTTAATCTTTCATTTTAAGTATTTTAAGTTGTGCATTATTTATATACACCAGAGGTTAACAGTAATTTTGTATTATTGTTAATTTTGTGCAGAATCAGCCGCCATTATTTAGAGATACAGACTTTTTAAATTCACCCTTTTCTTGAAGAGCCTCGTGATTATTTTCTTTTTTCTTTGTATTCCCTTGTAACGTATGAAAAAAAACAACCATGTAGGCCCTACTGCATATTTGTGGTGCGCTCTCTCGATTGAATTTATTTTATATCCTATGAATAATTCACTAGTGTGCACTACGAGTCTCTCGTTTTTCTCCCAAAATCCTCACGTTTCTTTGCAGGTTTTCACACGGATGCTTTAAAATGTAATTGTTTCCTCTTTTCACTTCCTAACCCTATTAGCAGTGTTTTCTGGAATGTTTCTAAAGTCGAATAAATACAGTATTTGTTATTTGTCAAAATGATAGAAAGCACTTTGAGATACTAACACAGTTAATGAACGTTTTGGATTAAGGCAACATACAGTATGTTACATAATACAGACGTATATTACTATATACAACACGTCTGTAATATTGCTGCGAAAATAATCAAGCTTTTGGGGTTATTCATGGTCTGTGGTAGTAATTTGATGATGTTTCCACACTTTTAAAAACACTTCATTGTACCCTGTTTTTAAAAAAAGCGTATTGTTTTCATAGAGCGAACCTTTCACTGATTGTTTACAGTTTAACAGAAGTTACTCGCATAATTTGTGCAAAGCATCATGGGGTGTAGGGAAAAGGTGGATAGAACGTTCTTGTGAAATGCTATATAATTTATGAGCTTTAATGGGCTATCACAGACCAGATAAAGCTCACTGTCAGGATTAAGCTCTGAGCGCTCACCATTTGTCAAGGCCACATCATTCCGTCTCCACATCCAGCAATGCTGACCTCAGCACTAACTGTGTTCAGTAAGTACATGGCGAACTCCTCGCCTCCCATATGGCTGGTTTTGATAAAGTTGTGCGAGCTGGTCGACTGGAGGTTGAGTTTAGAGGACAGTCCTTGATTTTTCCAATACAGCAATTCATCATGGAGCTGTCAGAGATGAAGGCCCTGTGCTGATTAAGTGAAGGAACAGTGCCTCACGTGTCCCGCCCCATTAATTACATTCTCGCAGGACTTCCAGTCAGAGATGCAACCATGGGCCCTTCAACCCTGGTCCCATCCTCAGTTGCAGATTATGGAGGTTTTAAGCATTTCCAGTTCCGTGGCAATATCAAGCCCTTCATTACGCTGTCAGCTGAGGGTCAGTGCTGACATCTTATTACATTACTTACACCAAAGCATTGAATTAGCTCCAGCCGGGACGTTAAGGGAGGGCTTAATGGCCACAGGGTGGCATAATAAGCCAGCCATCCTGTAACCATTATGGTAATGATCAGCCTTGATCTCATATAATTGGTTTGCTAAATGGCCTTGCTGATTACTTTCTTTAACAGCAGACTTTGGACAATAGACTTTATGCAACCAGACATTGTAAATATCATGGACGAGTCTGTTGGATGCATGAAGATTTCTTTGTTATACACTTATTTGTAACAGGAAATTCCTGAAACCTTTTGGCTATTTGATAGAGCGGCAATAATTATATGATGCTACTTCCATTTCATGTTTCTTATGTCATGTTAGATCGCTTATACTTTATAACATCCAGCAATCGGATTCAGGGTCACTTTCTCTAATAGGATGAATTAATGTTGTCCAGTTGCAAAATCCATCTCTATCACATTTAATCACAGATTAAATCACAGATCTTTTCAGGAAATCGTATGGTTATAACGTTAAAAAAAAAACAGTTTCATAAAAGGTCCACTGGAGGGGGCTGCAGGACAGTGGATTTAGCCACTGCAGAACCACTGCAGTGTTCTCTACATCAGGGGGTTTCTAACGTTTTGATACCAATGATCCCCTTGTGAGGAACACGCTGATATTTAAAGGCAACTTTCATATAGAAAGTCTTATTTATTTTAATTTTATTTATACTGTGTATCTGGACACAGTCTTAAAAAGGGCTTAAATCAAATGTTGAAAAGTCGTAAATTCATAAAGTCATGGCATTAAATGTTGCATGCATTGAAAAAAAGGAATATCTTCCTCCATTATTGTTGTCCTGTTTTCCAATACAGATATCTAAATATCTTTAGATCAAGATACATCTTCTTGAGATGCAAATGTTAAATGAAGTCTTGAAAGATTTTGCAAAATTGGAAGATATTTTTTCTTGTTTTAATCATAAACGTCCTTACATGATGAAGAATATTGCTTTTTTGCTGTGAGAAGGTACTGTAAAAGTTACTTTCTTATTCTATTGGTTGGGAGCACAGCAATTCAAGCTTATTTTGTAAGATGAATTAAGATGTAATGGATAACTGCTGGAAGTTGTATTGCTAATAGAACTCATTGAGTTTCTGCATAAACGTACATAAAAAAATATATTGATGTATATTGTGTTCCCTACAAATTATTCCTTTACCTTGGTTTTAAAAAGGTCTTTAAAAAGTCTTAAATTAACCGTCATAAAACCTGCACAAACCCTGGTTAAGTTTACAGAATTTTCTTTCTTACCTGCTATTATTTTCGATGTATACCTGAACATAAACAATTCAAGTCAATTCTATTTGTATAGCACTTTTCACAATAAATGTCATTCCAAAGCGGCTATAATAAGTAAACATTAAAAGTTGTTGCTTTTAAGTTCACAATTGAAAATCACATTGTACAAACTCATCTTCTCTCTCTCTTAAAAAAACAAAACAGAAATAAACAGACACTGAAACAGTCCTCAATTTGAGATAGAACTGATTGTTTGTTTGTTTGTTGTTTGTTCCTTGTAGTCCTCTTATATTTCAATAGGTGGCGTTTCAGCTCAAAATAGGTATTTTAAATCATGCCGTGATTGAATGAAAACTGAGAATAATTTAATAGAAAATAGCGTGTGTGTGTGTGTGTGTGTGTGTGTGTGTGTGTGCGTGTGCGTGTGTGTGCGTGTGCGTGTGTGCGTGTGTGTGTGTGTGTGTGTGTGTGTGTGTGTGTGTGTGTGTGGTTATGAGCAAAGCCAGAATTAGCAGTGATTTACTTCACCGATTTGGCAGCCTTTCTACTTCTGGCACATGATGGCACCCTTGTTCTATAAATACATCTAAGAGCACTCAACATGCAAGCTCAGTCTTCCTATTAATATACACTCGTTATTCATTCCTATAGCTATACTTTAAGAAGATTTTCAAAAAGAGAAATTAATGAATCATTAATGTTGCAGTGATGATTGTCGCTATGGTAATGATTAACTTACATAAGACATGTTTATATTAACAACTGATCTCTAAAACATATCCTCAGAGGTGCTGATCTAGATTTAATCAGATCTTAATTTTTCTCTACAGATTGACCATATCAGCAGAGTGTCCCATGCAGTTGGAGGATTTCCCTATGGATGCCCATGCCTGCCCACTCAAATTTGGCAGCTGTAAGTGCATCATTTTTATGTTCAATGCGGAAAAATCCCCCTTGCCACTCAGAAAAGAACTGTACAGGTTTCATTGCCATTACAAAAAGATTTTAAAATGGCAGATTCCAAGAAATCATAACTTAATCCCTCTAATTCTGAAGTGTGTAGTCACGATTACATCAAATTGTTATTTGATTGATGTGAATACCATCTTAAATTATTTTTTAAATGAAAAAGATGCAAGTATAAAATCAAGGAATATATAGTGTTCATTGGTTGTCTTCGCACAGCGTAGAACGGAGATGGTAACATTTTGTATATTTCATATGAAATTCCCATTACAGGAGAAATTAATGTCTAATATAATAGGTTCCCGAACACCTCTTTCTTAATACATTGTATCATATTGAAATATTAAGTAATAAAAATTGTGTACTAACTTGGCCCATTTTAGGCAGCTTGACAGACTTGTGTTAAAGGTATGTCCAGTTTAGTCTCATTATCACGTGGCATCCTGTCCGAGAGCAGGATTAAGATTATCACCTGGTTCTTGCAGAGAGGCGGGTGACTTGAGGACTGGATTAGTAGGAAGGTGTCCTGCCATCCCTCCTGTGCTTACGTACACATTGCACACATATAAAAGAAAGGCTTTTTTGGTGCTAAGAAGCCAGGAATGACCTGAGATGAGCTCCGCTTTCTTTGATGTTTAGGGCATTACAGGATAGGGCTGTACACGGTGAGCTTTTGGGTTAGGATACTGCAGAAACCATGACAGACAGTGCTTAGGAGGGGCAATTGTGCATATATTTGATTAATTGTAGTAAAATCCCTCATGGTCTGAAGTCCTTTAGGGTTTGAAGACCTCTCATAGGCTTTTTGGCAGTGGTGTTAAACACAGATAAGAATGCAGAAGTCAATCTGGCCCGCGGGATGATTTGAATGTTTAAACATTTAAATTAGATCATGCTAAAAAGAATGCTGTTTTTTTTTCAGATGAACTCTTTAACTTGCGTTAAATGTTATAGCTGTCGTGCGGGTAATTAATATTTCCATTGATACAATTTGATGTGGATTTAATCTTGTGAAAGTTGCTCTTGAAATTCAATAGTTGCATAAGACCATGTATTTACGCTCTGCATGGGTACATCAAGGTTTATCAAATAAAAAATCGGCCAGCATAAGGTGACGTTTAATCTAATCTGGCCCGTGACCTAAAATGAGTCTGATGCCGTGCATTTGGACATCTCATAGGCTTCCCAATGCGATTGGATGATTGTTAATTTAGAACATCAACATAGTTAGAAGTACAGTAAGGTATAAAATGTAATCTCACTAGCCTGCATGGTTTGAACTTGATGTATGCAGACAACCCTTGAAACGAATGTTGAACCAGGCACACTCCCATCAATTTTAGGGATAGTTAACTGGAAATTCTGTCATCATTTACTCACCCAGTTGTTCCAAACCTGTATGAATGTCACTGAAGATATTTTGAAGAATGTCTGTAACCAAACAATGGATGGACCCCCATTGACTTTCTATAGTATTTTCCATACTATGGAAGTCAATGGTGCCCATCAACTTTACCCATTTTCTGCAAAATATCTTCTTTTGTGTTCAGCAGAAGAAACGTATTCATATAGGTTTGGACAGAATTTTCATTTTTGGGTGAACTATCCCTTTGAGGTACTCCACTGTCTAAAAAACTTATGTGCACCAAAAAAGAAAAAGAAAAGAAAGACAAATACCCTCTCCTTTTCATGGGCTGACTAGTACAGTGAAAATATTTTTCTAACAAGGCTTAGTAGTTCAAGAGATGTCTTATTGTCAGTTGAGTTTTTTTCCCCGACCAATTCTTTTTGTTCTGTTCTGACATTTCAGATCTTCCTTATGGACAATAACATATCCAACAGCATTTACTTGTTTTAAAATTTTTCCCTCTTATTGATTTTTATCATATATTATTTATTTCATCATAGAAACAAAAACTACCTTACTCACCATAAATATTTAATGAAGGTTGAGCACGACTTCCATAAATAAATAGTATGGTGTTCATAAACATGAACTATTCTCTATAGAAATCATTAGCTTTTGTTATTTAGTCATTTTTTTTAATCAGTCATTTCTCAGCTCACAGGGTGTTTTTTATATACAAGTAGAATGTAAAATAAAAAAATGCTGTCTCAAATGGTATTAATTATTCAATGTCAGGTGGTAATTGAACATTTTGCCTTCATTCGGACTTCCATTTAACACCATTTTCCCTGCGAGAGTTACTTGATATACAGGCGGAAGAGAATTAGTGATTTAACTTGTAAATCGCACAACAAATGTGTTTACTTGAAGTATTGTGCTGTGTTATGTAAAGGGTTATATAAATTCTGTCTGCACTTAGCAGCTTTTGTTTGGCTGGTTGGATAACAGTGACAGACGCCTGATTTTAACTGTCATCTCAACCAAAATGCCTGAGAAAAGCAACGCTGCCCATATGAACGACAACAGTTTTTTTGAGTTGTGAAACTATTGTATGCGTTATGTTAATATGGAGCCTTTTGTTGAGGTATATTCTGCTTTTCAAAGAGACGCAGACAATCATTATTGTAGTTAATCTCCACAGACACAATGTACATCTCTGGCTATGGACATTATCCTTTACATGTAAGCACATTGAGTGAATCCTGCACAAAGGCATGAATTCAGGATTAATGTATAGTCCGAGGGTCATTCTCACAAAATAGCCCCTGACGTGAAGCTGAGGAGTCTTGTATCACCCTGAGAGGGTTTATTTTGCTGTAAAGACTGGCTGACTACATTATCCCACTCATTGCATGGCTGGACATGAAATATTGATTTCATGAAATGATTTTATTTGGTGAGATGAAAGAGACTGGGGAGTGTCTTGGAGTTTCTAACTCTGCATATGACCGTCTGACTGTACATTAACCCACTTACAATTTAATAAATAGAGATTAATATTGGTTTGAGTTCAAATGTCTATTATTTAGATTTTGGAGCAAAAACACAAGTACAGCAATGTAGGATTTCTAGATGAACGGTCATTTATACAGTCATTAACAACCACAATATTTCACAGTCTTTCACTCCATATTCTTCATTCTGTATCTCTTTTTTTGACATTTACTTTCTGTCATGTCCATTAAGGTTTATTGGATGACGTTAGTACCAATAAAATATATATGAAGTGCTTTCAGTACTGCAATACAGCCTTCAGGCTCTCGTGCCATCCAGGCCAGATTCACCTCAAAAGATTATATACTGTAGACCAAAGATTACTGTGGGATAATTCAACCTTGTAAAGGTCCCCAATGGTGAGTCATATTTTTGTTCAGATTAATCCAATATATCTCTTCCCAGAGAGTTTTGGAAGAGAAATAAGCTAAGGCATAGGTCAGCAATAGAGGATGTTCTGTATGATGCTGGCCTACAAAATAACTTGTTGAGATCTAGGCCTATTTAAATCACCTTAGGGCAGCCAAGCCTCATAATCTTAGTGTGAAGAAAGACCGACTTTAAGGACAGGTTGAAAGTTGCTGGTGTTTGTTTGTAGGAACGTTTTATTTTTATGATATTTCTTTGCATAAATGCATAAAAATATATATATTACTCATGCCACTGGGGGTAAAAAGTCTTTCTAAGGAATTGTCAATGTTAATTTAAGGCCACTGTTTTAGGCTAGTGGAAAATATCCTTGCTGAATCTCTGTCTTTCCTGAATGTACTCAATTTTAGAGACGTTTTATCACATTAACAGCAAACGATTATCATAATTATTTAAATTGTATTGCATTTGATTAATTTATCCATTTAATTTTTGCAGATTGTCACATTTTAGGAAGTTTGAGTGCTGCTTTTTTATTAGTATAGAAATAAACTTTGAGAAACCTAGAGGCTAATTCAGTTACTTCACATTGCCATTGATTTTAAATCCTGAAAGGCCTTGAAAGTTATATTAAAAGCAAGAGTAGATTGTAAACGAGACGCACACAAACAAAAGGAAAACCCTGACATTTAATATATGATAATTACAATGATAATTTAGATTAAAATAAGATGCAAAAAATGAACGTCCTGTCCTATCTGTGAGGACAAAAAACTCAAGTATAGCCAAACCTTTATACGCACACATAAATTCTGTCAAGCCAATCTGCACTGAACAATTTATTTGAACTGGAAAGCATTTCAGTCATGTGTGAGTAAGAAGGTGGAATTCAGGCTATTCACTCTGTGGGCTGTGGTGACCCTGTCTTAATGAAGAGCTACAAGTCTCAACCCTTGACCTATGAGAAATATTTTGTCCTCCGTTTGCTAGACCTTGTCACTTCCTTTGCTTTATCAAACACTGGGTACACAATTCACAAATAATCGTGTGGATTATTTCGTAATTTGTACGCACAGGATAACTTCTCACAAAACATCTCTGCCTAATTCACAACACGTTCGTACGCACAATCATTTATTCTTAACCTCGTTCTAATGTTAGTGAATTTGGAGTGTTTTAAATGAGCGGCCGCGTGCACGAGGTTAGTCATTTGCATAACACACACCCAAACCATCTCTATGTACCGGTAAGTGTTTTCCACACAACATTTACAGCCTTTCGCTAGATCCCCGAGCAATGCCAAGTGTGTCATTCTCAAAACCAGTTTAAACTCAATAAACAACTTTTATAAAAAAACGAGATTACAGACCTCTCATTACCAGCTGTACACATGCGTAAATCTGTGTTATTCAGAGAAAACATGCAGCTGAAACCATGCCAGCTTTTCTTACTCTTCTCTGTATATGATGAAATATATTTAAGGATAAATTAAATTGTATTATTTATTAATTTTATAATATAATGTAATATAATATAATTATAGTCATGTTAAGATTAAATAATTTCTTATGGCCACACAGAGAAAGTGCTTTTTGTGTACGTGTGGTTACTTGTGATTTTTGTGTCAATTCAGAATACATTTTCATGCAAAAGTTTTTGGTGAATTAAGATTTGCTCATGAAAACATGCAGATTTCATGCACAAATTTGTGTGTATGCATGCTTGCTTGGTGAATGACACCCACTCTTTCCAGTCTACAGTATGTCAAAAAAGTAATAATACCTCCCAAAGTGCTATGGGTATAATATAAACACACTAAATACATATTTTCCTAATCCACACGTTATGTCCACATCCATTATATGTTTCATTCTGCCATGATTTTTACCATTACCACCATGTACAACTTCAATCTCCTTCCTTATTCAATCCATAGTCAAAGTTTATAGTTTTCCATTTGAACTTGAACAAGTTCAGAGCTTAGTTGATGTGCACTAAATTCAATCCAATTAGATCCACTTACAATCACCACCCATAATTAGTACCAATACTGTCTTCACACTCATTTGCTTAATCTCAGCACCTGAACTTGCACCAAGCTTCAAACACCTTTCTTAGGAGAACTGATCTTTTTGATGTCTAACTCATAAAGTTTGAAATTTCACAAATAATTGGTAAATGTTTATACCAAATGCACAATAATGCTGACAGCGGTAATGAAGATAAAGGGAAATGGAGATAACACAGAACACAAGCATGATACCGTGCGTATTGTAAATATATAAATATTGAAAAAGCTTGTAGAGGAAGTAGCATTATAGCAACATACAAAAATACCAGCACAGAGAAATTTAGAGAGATTGATAACTTTCTATAAAAACACTGTGTCTTTATTCATGGAACACATGAATCATGAAACATTTGTACGTAAATCTACTCATTTATTTGAATGCAAAAATGTATAAATATTACAGAACTATGCTCATGTTTCATGAATAAAAAACCCTGAGAGGGGTTTATACTGTTGAACTTTTTACAGTAAACATTAAACATATACATCTGTCCCAAAAGTGTGTTGTGTGTACAGTTATTATTATTATTTTTATTTTTTTACAATTTGCTGTTCTTTAGAATAGAAAACCAT